>NC_068913.1:120907500-121577500 GCF_023091745.1 Budorcas taxicolor | reverse complement strand
GACGTGATCGATCTTTCCTACACTCTCACTCCTGGGGAGACATCTAAAGAAAAGAGACACCAGATCTAACCCTCAGAGAGAGATCTGCGCTCCCACGTCCACGGCAGCATCCGTCACACGGGTCAAGAGAGGGAAAGAGCCCGAGTGTCCATCAAGGGAAGAAGAGGGAAAGAAGACACACGATCCAGATAGAGATCGATCGATAGGTAGACATAGATGTCCCATGGAGCCACAGGAACGAACACATTCTTATCTGGTGAGAGCATGGATGTGACTTAGGGCGTGATGCCCAATGAATAAGTCAGGTAGAGAAAGAAAAAGACTTTCTCATGCCACTTACATGCCATGGATGGCCATCAAAAAAAAAAAAAAGAAAGAAAGAAAGAAAACAATCATCACAGAGCGGCTGGGGGAGGGAGAAATGGGAAGATATTGCATTGATGTAAGGGGGAAAGAAAAAAAAAACGACTTCACGGATAAGGTACATCTATACTGTACACGTCACAACGAGCACGGTGATTCTAATGAACAGCATTATTCTTATCGTATGATACTATTCGGAGAAGGCCATGGCGCCCCACTGCAGTCCTCTTGCCTGGAAAATCCCATGGACGGGAGGAGCCTGGTGGGCCGCAGTCCACGGGGTCGCTCACAGTTGGACGCGACTGAGCGACTTCCCTTCCACTTTTCACTTTCACGCCTTGGAGAAGGACATGGCAACCCGCTGCAGTGTTCTTGCCTGGAGAATCCCAGGGACGGGGGTGCCCGGTGGGCTACCGTCTGTGGGGTCGCACAGATTCGGACACGACTGAAGCGACGCAGCAGCAGCAGCAGCAGCAGCAGCAGCAGCAGCAGCAGCAGCATGATCATCTGAGAAAGTTGCCATGACAGTGGACATGAATCATTCTCCTCCCGTCCAATGGCAGAAGGAAATGGCAACCCACTCTAGGATTCTTGCCTGGAACTGTCCACGGATGGAGGAGCCTGGTAGGCGACAGTCCGTGGGGTCGCAAAGAGTCGAACACGACCGAGTGACTCCGCTCTCTTTCACGTCCAGTCGTGATCTGCGTGGGCTGTGAGAAAGCTATGAGCTACCGCCTGGGCGGTCATTATTCTTTCGCAACGTACAGGTGCCTCTTGTCCCCATTCTGTACACATGAGAACGAAGGA
Organism: Budorcas taxicolor; assembly: GCF_023091745.1. Lineage (NCBI taxonomy): Eukaryota > Metazoa > Chordata > Mammalia > Artiodactyla > Bovidae > Budorcas > Budorcas taxicolor. Next base: position 121,576,330 of record NC_068913.1, on the reverse strand, counting down.
TGTCATATGTCCTTCACGAAGGAAATGATAGTTCAATACGCCTGGAAATTAAACACATAAAATCCCCTAGTTTTCTTGTCTTTCCGTGAAGAGTCAGTATCGGCTGCGCCAAAAAAAAAAAAAAAAAAAGGAAAAAGAAAGAAGGAAAGAAAAAGAAAGCTTTATTTGGGGGTCTTCGATATGGCCATGCAGGGACACAGGTTTGAATAAAAACCGGGGGAACGTTCCCCAGGAAAGAGTCGGGGGCTTAGAAAGCTGAAACTCCGTGAGGTTGTAAAGCGACCCGAGAGCAATGATGATGGACTGTCATGCAAACAAGGAACTGTCTCTTCTTCCAGGGTCGATAGGCTGTCACAAGTGAGGTAGGGAAAGGGGAGGGTGTGTGTGATAGGGGTCTCGAATGTCGGGAACACTGTTTCGAGGATCCGGAGGCCTCTGTTCCCCAGGAGGTGCTCCGAGTTTCCAGACTGAGACACAGACCTCTTCCTCCATGGCCTTCCCCTTCTCTATTTTGGGGCGCTCTCTTGGCGATGCTGATTCCACTTTGATTTTCCTGTCACATGTCATCCCCTTTTGCATTCAAAGATACCATTCCATCATGGGAACAAGAGACCTGGTTTATCTTTTGAGAGAGGATTCGAATGAGACATGATCACTATCCGTTGCGTGGTTTCGGGCACGAACGACCCACACGGGGATCCATGCCACATCTCTCTCTGCCATAGAGAAAGGCTGGGTACGGCAAATGACGCCACGGGATCGGCGAGTTCCTCGGGCTCAGCACTCCCTCGACTTGGCTGCGGTTTTTGGTTTTGTTCCCTTCCGTGTTTGCTCGCTCGCTGACCCACACAATCTCTGCGGATAGGGCAGCCCATCGAAGCGGAGGCACGATCGAGTCTGTGTGGATCCTATTCACGCATCCCATGGGGAGATCAACGACCTCTACGTGGATCCATACACATGGCCGTGTTGGGTTCAGGAGGACCCTTTGGTGTTTTCTGGGTGCGCTCTCTGTTGTCCATGAGCTCACGTGCCTTTCGGGGACATGGCTGATGGAGACGGACACCAAGCAGCAGGGCAGCAAGCTGGCATCTCGGCCTAGAGCGGTTCCCCAAATGACATCCCAGCACCAGGGCTGAGACAGCCATCCCTCCCCGGGCCCCCCTCGTCGCCGGGGAGGGGTGGGGTGGGGTGGGGGTGGGGGGTGTGAGGTGGGGGAGATGGGGGTGGGAGCCGGTTCCGGGTGCGCGCGCGTGCGTGTGTGTGTGTGTGTGTGTGTGTGTGTGTGTGGGCGGGTGGGTGGGTGGGGCGGGGAGGGGACGGGACTGGGCTCGGGGTTGGGGGTGCACGAGGTGAGGGGACCGTCCCGGTCCCCCTGAGACGTGAAGGCAGGTTCTGTCCCGCTGAGAACTCCCTGCCTTCAGGCGCGCGATGGGAGCAGGTTTCTCTCCAATCCATTTAGGAAACGGTTTTGAAAAAGTTTCCAGACAAAAAGTATCACACAGTTATACACAACATGTCTGCTTGTAATTGCCGGGGCCAGCGTGAGGAACTCCGCCCATGGCAAAGGTCATGAGGAAGGAGGCTTGGCGTACGCAAAGGCGTGATCAAGCCTCAGGAAACCCCCTGTTCCCGAGCATCTACCCCCAAAGCCAGAGTCTACCTAGAAATGACGAGTCTAGTGGGTTGGTTAGGAATGCCGTGGGTGAAGGGTTTTTCACGTGTCGGGCCAATCGTGACGGCTCCTTCCCGGCCCCGGGTGTGACAAGGGCGTCTCAGGTCAAACCTCTCTGGGAGTCTTTGGAGAGTCTTCACGAGCACAGGGCTTTTCTCACGGTCGAGTCCACGATTGCCGCCAGGCCTCCATATCCTTAGGCGCCTGGAAATCTATGGGTCCACGTCGTCGGAATATAGAAAAGGAAATAGAGTCGTTTTTAAGGGGAGCAATACTAGACTTTTCGAGTGAACGCATGTTCTCTTTTGGAATAGATCCCTGTCCTCTGTGATCAATCCCTGCGTCCTTGCTAGGCACACATGTCCCTCGATCACTCTTTTCAGACTCAAGAGACCTTCAGGGCAACATTGGGGAAAGGATTTTCCTGTGTTGGGCTGATGGTTGCTGCTGCATCTCCATATTCCCTGCCCTTCGAGTGAATATAACTAGCATAGGGGAGAAATAAGGATTCACCTTTCAGACGAATCACGTGAACTTTGGGTTCGATCCATTCCTTTCTCGATTGGAACTCACGACACCCTCAGCCTACAGGAATGTCACTTTATCTGGAGGGTGGTGCCTGGTTTAAGGAAAAACACCCTTGGAACACAGAAGTGTTTTGGGGATCAGAAAGAAAGGATCGTCACGTGTCAGCAGGCCTCACGGCCAGAAGATGATGTCATATCCCTAAGACCTTTTTCTTTTCCGTACATTTATGTGAAGCGCCTGATTTTGAGAAAGGTCGGGACTCCTGACCCCCACGTGACTCTGTAGTCATCCCTATATGTCACAAAAGGTATAGAAGCAAACCCAACATGAAAGACATCGGATCCATCTCCGGAAAGACCGATACCCCCATGTCGCTTCTTTCTTGCTCCCCGTTTCTCTGGCTGAATTCCAAGTTATTCAGCCTCTTTTCCTCCACTCATTTTCCTACGACACTATCCGTTTCTAATCTCTCTGTATCTCTGTCGTTAAATATGTATTTATCCAAGGACGCCAACGCCGTCCCCGCCTTCGAATTCCCTGGATCCAACGGGGCTGGACCCCGGCAGGAGGCGGTGTGTGGTGGTGTGTCTGGGGCATGCCCAGGTGGTGCTGCGTGGGTGTGGGTGTGTGTGGGGGGGGGGGGGGGGGTAATGAGTGTGGTGTGTGTATAGGTTCCACGTGAGGCCGAGTGTGTGTCGGGTGGGCACCATGGGTGTGTGCGTGTGGGATGCGCCAGTGGGTGTGGACGTGGCCGGAAGGGGGTGGGGCGTGCAGAGACAGTGGCCCAGAGACACAGCCAGGCAAAGGACAGCGCAGTGTGTGTGTGTGCAGGGGGTAGGGGGGAGTGTGTGGTGTGTGGCCTGTGCGAGCAGGGTGTGAACGGGCTGCGTGTGTGTGTGTATGTGTCTGGGGTCGGGATGTGTGTGTGTGCGGTGTGCAGGCGGGGTGTGTGTGCGGGTATGCGTGTGGTGTGTAGGGTGTCGCTGTGGGTGTGGGTGTGGGTGTGGCCTGTGGGTGCGAGGGGTGGTGGCGCAGAGACAGAGGCCCAGAGACACAGCTAGGCAAAGGACAACGCAGTGGGGGGGGGGGGGGGCGCGAGGCGGCTTGCAGGAGGGGTGGGGGGGGTGGGATGTGTGTTCGGGCGTGTCGTGTGCGATCGTCTTGGGGTGTTTATGGGCGGGGGGTGGGTGTGGCGTTGGAAGCGGGGCTGGGTGCGTGTGGCCTCAGCGTGTGGTGTGTGGGCAGAGCGAGGGAAGAGGAGAGGGGGAGCGTCACAGCCAGGCCAAGGACAACGCAGTGTGTGTGTGTGTGTCTGTGTGTGTGTGTGTGTGGTGGATGGGAGGCGTGTGTGGTGTGTGGCGTGTGCGGGCGGGGTGTGTGTGTGTGTGTGTGTGTGTCTGGGTTCGGGATGTGTGTGTGCACTGTGTGTAGGCGGGGTGTGTGTGCGGGTATGCGTGTGGCGTGTAGGGTGCACCTGTGGTTGTGGGTGTCCCAGGGAGGGGCGGCGTGGCACAGAGACACAGCTAGGCAAAGGACAGTGCAGCGTGTGTGTGTCGGGGGGGGGGGGGGGGGTGTGCGGGAGAGGTGGGGGGGCGGGGTATGTGTGGGGGCGTGGTGTGTGCGGGGGTGGGGGGTTTTATGGGCGGGCGGGCAGGTGTGTGTGGCGCTGGGGGCGGGGGGGCGGGAGAGGTGAGGGGGCGGGGTTCATAATCTGAAAGGTGAAAGGCACAGGGACGCACGGACGCACGCACCCACGCACGCACGCACGCACGCACGTACGCACGCACGCACGCACGCACGCACGTACGCACGCACGCACGCAGCACCCAGCCACGCACCCACCCACCCACCTGCCCACGCGCCCACGCACGCACGCGTCCACGCACCCACCTACGCACGTGCCCGTCCACGCTGTTGTGTGACGAGCTGGGTGGAGCTAAGCGTGTGATGACTCTGTCCACTGGGTGGAAATCGCAGATCTCAGTGAGGTTCTGATGGGAGCAGGGGCTTTGACGCAGTGAGACGGAGAACACACTGATGGTCGACTTAAAGGTCAATAGAGAGGGGTCTGAAAGCTCCCAGAAGGAAATCACAGCACTTTGTAAAAGTTTGGTGTAACTATTTGTTCTGGCACAGTCACCAAGTGTAAATGGTTCATTTCTGAATGTCATTTCTGTCCCACTGAGTACTCCCTGCCTTCAGGCGCGCGCGAGCAAGGGGTGCAGGTTTCTCTCCAATCCACGGCCATGCATCGTTTTCGCCCTGTTCAAAAAAAAAAAAAAAAACCCACAAAGACCAAAACGTTTTTGTTTATCTTGGCCTGTTTTCTGGGCCGAGGCCAAAGACCTCTTCAAGCGTGTCCAAAGGATCTGACAGGATGGGAGGGAGGGTGCAGGTCAATCCATGGGTCAAGAGATCCACAGAATCGGTCACAGCTGTGACTCGGGCCTTTTTCAGAAACAGGCCCATTTGGATGAGTCCCTGGACAGGAGTCACCCCAGGAGTTTCCTTGAAGGGATCGAGTTGAGCTGCAGGAGTCGGGAGCGTGACCCCGCCGCCGCCAGACGGCCTCCTCAGCCCCGCAGGCCGGCCTGCAGGCAAGGCAGGCAGGCAGGCAGGCAGGCAGGGGCTATTGTCTGTGGGCCCCACCGCCACCCTCCCCCACCCTCCCCCTGCAGGGCCTCCTCCGATAGCTTCATTCAAATGCAGAAAGCGTTCCAGTCAAGTCAGAGCCTTTGACTTCGCCTCGAGCTTCTCGCCATTGAATGGTGATCCGCCCCACCCACCCCTCCTCCCGTCCCCATCCCCATCCCCATCCCCATCCCCCCATTCCATTTCTCCACCTTGAGACTGCCCCTTTGGGCACCGTGCGGAGGAAGGGGGCTGGGGGGTGGGGAGGGAGGCCGAGGGACAAACTCGCCTCGCGTCAGGCCAAAGGAGTCTCCTCCTTTTTTGTCACCCAGGAAACCCCGCTCATGCATGCGAGGATCACGGACGCGCGTCGAAGCAGCCATCGTCCCTTGACAGCTTCCCCTCCGTGGGAGGAGGTTTTCATTCCTGCCTGCCTCCAGTTCCGTTCCGTTCAGTCGCTCAGTCGTGTCCAACTCTTTGCGACCCCACGAATCGCAGCACGCCAGGCCTCCCTGTTCATCACCATCTCCCGGAGTTCACTCAGACTCACGGCCATCGAGTCCGTGATGCCATCCAGTCCGTGATGCCATCCAGCCATCTCATCCTCTGTCGTCCCCTTCTCCTCCTGTGCCCGATCCCTCCCAGCATCAGAGTTTTTTTCCAATGAGTCCACTCTTCTCAGGAGGTGGCCGAAGTCCTGGAGTGTCAGCGTTCGCGTCATTCCTTCCAAAGAAATCCCAGGGCTGATCTCCTTCAGAATGGACCGGTTGGGTCTCCTTGCAGTCCACGGGACTCTCAAGAGTCTTCTCCAACACCACAGTTCAAAAGCCTCCATTCTTCGGCGCTCAGCCTCCTTCACAGTCCAGCTCTCACATCCATACACGAGCAAGGGAAAACCATCGCCTCGACTAGACGGACCTTAGTCGGCAAAGTCACGTCACTGCTTTTGAAGATGCTATCTAGGTCGGTCATCACTTTTCTTCCAAGGAGTCAGCGTCTTTTAATGTCATGGCTACAGTCACCATCTGCAGTGATTCTGGAGCCCCCCCCCCAAAATAAAGTCTGACCCTGTTTCCACTGGTTCCCCATCTATTTCCCACGAAATGATGGGACCGGATGCCATGATCTTCGTTTTCTGAATGTTGAGCTTGAGGCCAACGTTTGCACTCTCCTCTTTCACTTTCCTCAAGAGGCTTTTGAGCTCCTCTTCCCTCTCTGCCATAAGGGTGGTGTCATCTGCATATCTGAGGTGATCGATATTTCTCCCGGCCATCTTGAGTCCAGCTTGTGTTTCTTCCAGCCCAGCGTTTCTCATGATGTCCTCTGCATAGAAGTGAAATAAGCAGGGTGACAATATACAGCCTCGACGTCCTCCTTTCCCAATCTGGAACCCAGTCTGTCGCTCCATGTCCAGTTCTAACTGTTGCTTCCTGACCTGCATACGGATTTCTCAAGAGGCAGGGCAGGCGGTCTGGGATTCCCATCTCTTTCAGCCTTCAGAGAGACAGAAAAGGAGGGAGGGGCAGAGCGTTCCTCTGGCGCCGGCCGGCTCTGTAGTCACTTGAATCCAAAACACTCCATCGGGCACGGAGGTTCACGTGCGGTGGGCTGGAGCGGGGTGGGGACGGCGGCCTACTCCGAACCCTAGCAGTTTTCCCTCCTCTGTCACTTGCCTGGAACCTAGGAAAAGCTGAGCTGGTGTCTGTGTGCGTGAGTGCGTGCACGTACACGTGTACGTGAGAGACGGCACGTTGTGCATGTGCGTGTGCCTGTGCATGGACGTGAGAGGAAAAGGGGAAAAAAAGGAAAGAAAGGAGGGGGAAAAAAAAAAAAAACAACCCAGAAGGAGGGAAGGACGAAATAGGTTAGTTAGTAGGGCCTCCATGTCGTGGAAAGAGTTTCTGAGCACAGATCCTCCGTTCAGTGACTCAGCGATCGTATCTCCTCTACAGGAGGCCGTGATGTCAATGGACGGGTCCGGGAAAGCAGGCCTGGGGTGCACGCAATCGGGTATTTTCGTTCCCCTCAGAGGCACTTGTAGGGAAACCAAGGAAACACACAGGTTCATCCCTGGAGCGGATTTGAGACACCAGTCGGCGGAGGGAGAGGCAGTCCAGGAGACTGATTTCTAGACGTCAGGGTCGGGTCCTGGAGCGGGTTGCCATGTCCTACTCCAGGAGGCCTTCCCGGCCCAGGGATGGAAGCCGGATCTCCAGGAGTGTGTACCCTCGTTTCTCAGAAACACCCTCTGGGCCCCTAAGGAACCTGTGGCAATCACGATCGCCAAGGAGATAAGAATCCTGCACTGAGAGTTTCCGAAGTCTGGAAGGACCAGATGGAGAGAAAAAGAGAAAGGATTCCCTTCTGCTGACAGGGGTGTTGTACGAAGGGGCCAAGGGGATGTCCGTCTTTCCAAATTCGCATTTTCAACATTGTGTCCTTTCGGTCCTCTGTGTTCTCTTTGTATCTGGAAAGCAACAGGTGGAACGGTATAGGTCCTTTCATTATTTTATTTTACTTTATGTCTTTTTCCCGCCCGCCCGCCCGCCCGTCCGTCCGTCCGTCCCTCCGTCCGTCCGTCCGTCCCTCCCTCTGTCTTCTCTGTCTCTGTCGCTTTTCACTCAGGTTAGGGAATTTTAAAAAAAAAAAAAACGGAGGAATCTGTATGTCTGCAGGTCAGGAAGCTACAGTTAGAACTAGACACGGAAACCCAACGGGCTGGTTCCAAATAGGGACAGGAGTCCATCAAGGCTGTCTATTGCCACCCTGCTTATTTAACCTACAGGCTGAGTACACATCATGAGAAACGCTGGGCTGGATGAAGCGCAAGCTGGAGTCAAGACTGCCGGGAGAAATATCAATCACCTCAGATACGCACATGACACCACCCTTATGGCAGAAATGAAGTATGGGGGGGGGGGCGAGGGGGCGTGCGGGAGGGGTGGGGGAGCGGGATGTGTGCGCGGGCGTGTCGTGTGCCGTCGTCTCGGGGTGTTTATGGGCGGGGGGTGGGTGTGGCGTTGGAAGCGGGGCTGGGTGCGTGTGGCCTCAGCATGTGGTGTGTGGGCAGAGCGAGGGAAGAGGAGAGGGGGAGCCTCACAGCCAGGCCAAGGACAACGCAGTGTGTGTGTGTGTGTGTATGGTGGGGGGGGGAGTGTGTGGTGTGTGGCGTGTGCGGGCGGGGTGCGAACGGGCTGGGCGTGTGTGTGCCGGTATGCGTGCGGTGCGTAGGCTGCGCCTGTGGCTGTGGTGGAGGGGGGTTGGCGCAGAGACACAGCTCGGCAAAGGACAATGCAGTGTGTGTGGGGGTAGGGGGTTGCGAGAGAGGTGGGGGGGGCGGGGTATGTGTGGGGCCGCGGTGTGTGCGGGGGGTTGGGATGTTTATGGGCAGGGGGGTGTGTGTGGCGTTGGGGGCGGGAGGGGTGTGTGTGTCTACGCATGTGGTGTGTGGGCAGACAGAGGAGATGGGGAGAGTCACAGCCAGGCCAAGGACAACGCATTGTGCGGGGGTTGGAGGCGGGGGAGGGGAGGAGTGTGTGGTGTGTGGTGTGTGGTGTGTGGTGTGTGGTGCGAACCGGCTGGGTGTGTGTGTGTCTGGGGTCGGGATGTGTGTGTGCACAGTGTGCAGGCGGGGTGTGTGTACAGGTATGCGTGTGGTGTGTACGGTGCACCTGTGGTTGTGGGTGTCCCAGGGGGGCAGGAGTGGCACAGAGACACAGCTAGGCAAAGGACAAGGCAGTGTGTGTGTGTGGGAGGTGGGGCGGGGGTGCAGGGTTCATAATCTGAAAGGTGAAAGGCACAGGGAGGCACAGACGGACGCACTCACCCACGCACCCACCCACGCACACAAAGCACGCAGGCGCGCACCCAGGCACCCGCGCACGCACCCAGGCGCACAAAGCCCCCGCCCCGCCCCGCCCCGCCCCCCACCGCACGGGCGCACGCACGGACGCACCCACCCACGCACGCACGCAACCACCCACGCACGCACGCACCCACCCACCTGCCCACGTGCCCTCGCACGCACGCGTCCACGCACCCACCCACGGACGTGCCCGTCCACGCTGTTGTGTGACGAGCTGGGTGGATCTAAGCGTGTGATGACTCTGTCCATTGGGTGGAAATCGCAGATCTCAGTGAGGTTCTGATGGGAGCGGGGGCTTTGACGCAGTGAGACGGAGAACACACTGATGGTCGACTTAAAGGGGTCTGAAAGCTCCCGGAAGGCAATCACAGCACTCTATAAAAGTCTGGTGTAACTATTTGTTCTGGCATAGTCACCAAGTTTAAACGGTTCATTTCTGAATGTCATTTCTGTAGTTTGAAAATGTATCTCCTATTTCGCTGACTGCCCTCTGTTAAAATGAGAAAATGGACCCCAAATGGGCTTATGTTAAGCCCCATGTCAACAATCTGAGACTAAACTTACGCAGAGATTCAGTTCTCTCAGAAATAAAATCTTTAACCACTCAATCAGCAATCTCCTGATCAGGTTATTTGAGCGGCTGCTTCCCTCCCCTAGAGGAAAGTGAACCTGAATTACTCACCCTGCTGCCTAGTGTGGCTTCCTTGCTCCTGCTCCGTTTGCCTGTAAAGTGTCTTACCTTCTTTAGCTCTTGAAGCTTCTCTCTGTCTGCTAGACAGGATGGTGCCAGACTCATGAATCACTGAAGAAAGCCAAGATCTTTAAAATTTACTGAGTTGAATTTCCTTTTTTAACAGCTTGAAAATATTCAAATAATTTCTAAATGTACAAAGCATTGTTATATAAGTACATGCGAGGGAAAAAATCTGTAAAAAACAAAACCAAAAAAACTCCAGGTTAAGTGTAAATTAATCTGCTGCAGCAGTTTTGCACGCGTAAAGGCTCAGCACAAATCCTGGGAAAAAACGGAATATGAGCTTGGCCTCCCGTGGAATGATGACCAGAACACAGGAAGCAGACGGAAAAGCTATCCATGCTAACCATGAATTCCCAGAACACAGGCCTTGTTGAAATGAAAAGGCCTTTGTTCAGACTTGCTAGGATTGCAGCCCAGGACTTGTTTAGTCGCTAAGTCATGTCTGAGTCTTTTGTGACCCTATGGACTGTAGCCCACCAGGCTCCTCTGTCCATGAGATTTCCCAGGCTTGCCATTTCTTTCCAAGGGGATCTTCCAGACTCAGGGGTTGAACACACCTCTCCTGCACTGGCAGGCAGATTCTTCAGCACTGAGCCTCGCGGGAAGAAGCCCCTGAGGAGTTCACACCAGTAAGCTGCATGCGGCCAGACTCTACAACTACAGGAGCCTCCCCGACCCCCCGGAGGCAGACCGACTGGGGCCGCAGTGTCCTTGGCCGGGACCCTGGCCTGCCCTGTGCTGTCCGAGTGCCCCTCCCCTGTCCTCTCCACCTCTCTCTTCTCATGTGACTTCCTCCACCCACACTGCTGGGCTTTATATCCACCCCCTGGGTGTTACCTAATATATACCTAATTAAATTCAGTCCAATATTAATCCTGACAACATACAAAAGTCTTTTCTCTAAGTTTCTTTTTCACAAACCTTTTATTATTTTTTAGATCCAAACAAATTTGTCCTGTATTTCTTCATCAAAATACAAAGAACTGTAGGAAAAAACTATCATTTTTCTTCAACAAAAATATCTTCTCTTTCACAACAACACATATCCTCCTTGTTTTACACACAGAAATGTTTCCCTTATTATTTTTACATATCACAGTTTTTACCCCTTGAAGCCTTAATGAAACTCAGTGAGTCAAATATTATACCAGCATTTTTTGATTGGCAAACTCAAGAACATATTCTATAACCCCTAAAAGCATACACACTTTTCACAGCATAATTTTTCTTCAGTAGTACAACATACAGGTTTAATAAACCAAAACATCTTTAGTTTCCCTCTGGTCTTACAAGACAAAAGTAAGTAAATTTAGATTTCTTTGACTTGTAAGTGACCATATTTTCAAGGCCAATTAAATAGAGCTTCTTTACAAGTTAACATCAGCAATATTATACAAAGACAAACACACGTGCTGAGACACACAAACATTCAGACAGAGATCTCACTGTTTCATCTTTTTACATTTCATGAATTAGGCATTGCAATTAAACTGATCAGTTTATGGGTAATAGAATAGCCAACTTTACATACTTATTCTTAAAAGGCTTCTTTCCTTTTTCTTTTTTTTTTACCCAATTAACCAAAGACCAAAGTCACAGGCAAAGTGGACTGTGTTTGTATGTCAAGGACTTGATGACAGTTAACTTCAAGCTTTCTCCTAGGCATATTTTTGTTTCCTCAGGAGCTTGGAAACCTGTTTTATCAAGCTAGCTTTCCCTAACTGCATATACCAAAAGAACCCGTTTTTGTGATTTCAAGAGTTTCATCTTAACCAATTCCCTCTGAAGTTTAAAAAATGATGTTGCCATTTTGTTGTTGCTCAGTTACTCAGCTGTGTCCGACTCTTTGTGCCCCCACGGACTGCAGTGTGCCCGGATTCCCTGTCCTTCACTATCTGCTGCTGCCATACATTATTCAAAAAAAAAAAAAAAAAAAGAGTCATCTGTCTTTGTCTTAGTTATAATTTTATAGCTAAAATTTTTCTTAATTAATTGAACCTTAATGAGTTGTCATTTTATACAAGGCAGCAAGAATACCAATCACGCAAATGGAATACAGTCTCACACACTGAATAACAGATCAGTCACAAACCCTCTCCGAGGGTGACCAGTACGGAGTCCCAAAGGAACACTTCCCTGACACAGACAGTCCTCACGGGTGGTTATGTTACTGAATTCGCAAGCCCATGTGCCCGGCACACAGTGAGGCCTATCAATGCTAAACATTATAATGAGCTTGGAACAGAGAAAGACTTATTACAGATCCATACAAGGAGATCGGTTGCTCATTCCCTAAGAACTCCAACATTACTGAATCCTTTCAGCAAGCCCCCTCAAAAGCAAAAATTGAGGGATGGGTGTGGTTTGTTGTTGCAGACTTCTCGGGGTCAGAACGTTTGTTTCTGAGGTCTGGTAATGATCTTCCTGTAAATCTCTACCAGATGAATGTTACGCTCTGTCCTGACAGGAAAGGGCAAGGTCCCAAGGCACACCTTTCACCCTCCAAAGTCCCAGTCCTCATTGAGATGAAGCAGATCTCATTTGCCAGCTCCTTCAGGGCCAGGTTTCCACAGCCTGCCCAGCTGTCATCCCTGAGGGAGCCAGGCACCCAACTCAACTGGCCCTCAGTCTCCTCAGCTGCCCAAATGGGGAGACCGGGTCCCACAAACTGTGGCTCATACAGACGGCCGCTGCTATTAGGCCACAGAGACAGGGGTAAGAGAGAGGTTCACCGCTGCCTCAAGGCTGGGCCAAGGCCAGTGGAGGCCCTATGAGGGCTCTGGAGCCCTGCAGGATGGAGCCCCAGTCTGCCCCATGGGCCCTCCACTCACCCACGGGCCGAAGGCTGGGGAACCTGGAGGGCCTCCCGGAGAAGGCCTGAGTCTGCCTCTTACCTCACTCTCCACTGGGTGACCAGGACCCCACTGACCCCTGGCTCAATCGCTTCCCCAGTGGTCCCTCACTGACAGTTACCAGTGGGCAGGGCCCTCTGTGGTGCTGACCAATAGCTGAACAGGACAACTAACACTCGTCGTCGACAGTTGGTTGCTTCTGGGCGGGGCCCACTGAGGTGCCGACCAATGGGCGCGCAAGACCTGTTGCCTAGTAACAGGGTGCAGCGTAATGAGACAGAGCAATGGCCACCTGGTAAGGGCTGCACCCATCCTGTTCTGTTAGTCAGGAGTCAAAACAAATTGGTAAAAATGCCTAAATAGCAGTCCATGCTCACAAATGATCCTCAACATCAGGCACACACCAGAACCAACTGGCAAGAATGCCAAATAGCACCAACACTCACACGTGGGAAGGCTGCTGCGTGCACGCCAGTGCACAGTGGACTAACCCACTCTTGGAGCTTGTCAGCTCCTCCCAATGCAAGTTTCCATTCCGCCAATAAAAAGCAAAAGCTGGCAGGCAGTGCCTAGCAGGGGAGAAACAGAGAGGATTCTCAAAACAAGCAGTTTCCATAGCTGCTAGGAACATTTCCCAAATCCCCTACTAGGGGCTAGCTAACCACAGGCAGCAGGCTCGTGCACTGTCATGGCCACGGAGCTCCCCGAGAAAGCCCAGGAGAGCCAGGTGCCATGAGAGCACAGGAGCCAGCAGCAGCCAGCCCCGCCCTGGGGGCCGAAATCGGTGACAAAAGAGCGAGGCTGGTTGCTCGCCCATCAAAAGCCAATAAACAGCACAGGTTCGTGGAAAGGAAAGTTTCTCTATTTCAGATCTGGCAACTGGGATGGAGAGAATTTGGCAGGCAACTGTCCAAAGGCTGACTCCACCCACTCACACCAAGCAGGGGGTCGGAACTCTTATAGACAGAACGGGGTGGGACTACAAGCAGAAACGCCACAGCCGTCTCCAACAGGCATATTCGAGTTGGTCATTACTGGGCTGACCAGCGTCATCATGGTTGTTTTAGGTACAGTTAATCTTCAGTTCTGGAGTCCATTTATTCCCATTTCTTTGCAGCCAGTTCTTGGAATTGTGGCAGCTCATGTCCTGGGTACAGTCTAGGCACCATGTAGCTAACTTCTCCCACCTGGTGTTTTAGTATCTAGAAGACAGCACACAGGACGTGGCTCAGAATGTTATCTCTAGCCCTTGGGAAAGAAGTCAAGATCCTCGACTATGCTTAAGGACTACATTTAGTCTCCTTTAACTGCATTCCTTTGTTTCAGCATTTCTCACTTCTCTAGCTAAACTTATTCTTTGATTAAAGTTTTCCACAGACAAAAGGCAGGCAGAGCACATGGTGGGTGGGGGGCAAGGACCATAGGCTCCTGCTCCGTTCATAATGGCAGACTCCTGTACCTGGATCACAGCCCCATCTGACTCGGCATCAGCTGTGGACACTGTCGAGGCTTCCCTGGTGGCGCAGTGGTAAAGCATCTGTCTGCAGTGTGAGAACTGCAGGAGGCGCAGATTCAGTCCCTGGGTCAGGAAGATCCCCTGCAGGAAGACACTGCAACCCACGCCAGTATTCTTGCCTGGGGAATCCCATGGACAGAGGAGCCTGGAGGGTTAAAGTCCATAGGATCTCAAAGAGTTGGCCATGACTGAAGCAACTGAGCACTCATGTACTCATAGAAACTGCCAGATACTTCTGAGAAGCATCACATCCCTGCAGTTTCCTCTGGGATGCATCCGGCAAAGCCTCCCTCGTTGGACGAGGTCACAGCCTCCTCCTTGACGGTCACTGATTCCTACAAACACGGTGGACGTTCCGGCTCGAGCGGCACCATTGCTCACAGTGTGCAGAGGTGACGGTTGAGGGCGGCAGCACCGGGGAGACAGAGCTGTGCGGGTCAAAACTAAACTCAGGCCAAGTCCAATATATCGCTGGGGTGACTGCTCATATGCCTTTCAGATACCTCCCAGAGATGGGCACGTTCTGAATCCACAATAACTTTCATGAAGAAGGAACATCACGTGAGGAGTAGTTTGGAACATCTGGAAATTCCACAACAGAACGATAATTTTAACTTCCTGACTGGTGATTATAAAACTGGTACCTGGGAGTTCATAAACATGCTCTATTCCCCACAAAGTTTAATTAAATTCACAGACTAAGCATGAGGCAAACAACATCCATGTTCTGCCACTTAGCTGTGACTGTGAGCAAAATTCCTCAGTATAAACCTCAGAATTCTCAAGTGTGCAATAGTTTCATAACCTCTTGAGACATTAGAGTGACCGAATGATCTAATAAGTAAGAGCTTCTCACACACAAAAAAACCCAGGTAAAGCCACGGGAACACTAGCCTTGAGGTTCTCCGAGAGCCTCGGCGAGGCGTCTAGTGCTCTGCAGGATGGAGCCGGCTTTCTGTGGGCCTGGGCTTAGGAAGCACTGACCTTATCACCTCAACACATATCAGTCATTCTTCACAAGCTACAACAGGCAGATTTTCCTCCTCAAGCCAGTGACCCTGGGGCTGCAGAACTGAAGGAGGGTCCCAGCCTGCCCTCTCCCGTGAGCTGAGGGCTCTTCTCCTTCTGATTTCTCTGGAACCTCACAGCTCTGATAATCCTTTTCCTCCTGCCGCTTCCCCATCTCCCTACTTGGAGATTCTAGTCGGTTCAGGCCTCTCAGTGTTAATGCCGGAAAGGAGGCATTTTCTGCATTAGCACTTGCCCACCCCACAATCCTCCCAGAAATGCTGAATGTGAACTAGTGGTCAGAGCCTGGAATGCCTCCTGGATACAATTAGAAGACTCAGTACAAGTGAAGATACCATTCTACCCACTGAGAAGAGAGTTATTTCAGGAGAAAGAGCAAGTCCCCAGTCGCACAGAGATGCATCGCCAAGAACTCAGCTGTCGGCTGTTTCCCCCTGTATTTTATCTCAGAGTCAGCACGTTCTCTAAGCAAGCGAGCCTGAGGACACAGAAGAGAACCATGAGACTGGAGTCCTATCTGTAAAGCCCAGGCCTCTCCGTGAATTCCCAAACCTCCCCCTGGGCAGGAACTGCCAGCGGGGCACCAGCAAATGCGACGTGTTCAACAGCAAAGGGGGGGAACCTCGTTTCCCAGAGTTAACACTGAGGAGGGTTTGGCTACTGCTCCTCACAAGGGAAAGAAAGAATCAAATCTATGTATGAGGAAACAAAAATCAAAGAGTTTTTAGAAAAGTAATTAAAGCTCCTTGAAATTCTTACTCAGTTTCTTTCCTGACCCCAAGTGCTTGGAAAACCTCCATTGAATTGACTCCACTCCCTCAATATCTGTGTCAACCTATCATTATTTTTATGTCATATTCATCAAATCAAGTCATTTCTACATATAGTTATGAAGACCAACACTTTTCATATACTTCTGACCTTTTATCACATCTGCTATCAAGATTCCAGTCCTGGATGACTTCACATGCCTGCTTTTCCATGGCTGAATCTAACTAGGATTTTAAACCTGGGGAGGCTCACAAACCTCCCACCACCTTTCAAACATCTCTTGCCACTGTACTATATCTGGATAATTAAATCTTATTCTATGCTTCACAAATATTTCAGACTTTTTCTGCGTATCTTCAAACATTCTCAGTACTTTCCACAAAAGGAATCACCTTCTACTGCACAGGTGAATCAGATAATTTGAGGAAATTCTTCAGTTCACATTGTCACAACGTTTACAAATATGCCTGAATTCAGACTAAGCCCACTTTCTCCCATCTTACTCTTTTCTCCCCTGCATCCTTGAAACTTTATATAATTAATTGTATTTTAAGTAATATTTACCTTGGGACTAAAATATGAACATTTCAAACTCTCCAAAATATCTTCCTTGAAGAATTAGCATGTTTAATTTTAAAATATTAAATAATGGACTTTATGAATTAGTTAATAAACTTAATAAAATTTTCAATATTTTCAATATATTCTATGTATTTTAATAAGCATTTATAATTGCCTGTGAAATCCTTTACATGAGTTTATATAACCTCAGTAAGCTTCCAGTATGTAATAGAAATCTGTACAGTAGACAGAGACTTTGAAAAAATAAAAATATATAATTATGAACTATAGCAACGTTGTTGTTATAGCATTTAGACCAAAAAAAGAAATCTGTTAAGCATGTAGAAGATCTGAGTGACACTATGCATCTTCATGTAGTGAACATTTATAAAGAACTCCAAGAACTACAGAGTAAAATAACACTTCTTTCCTAATAAACATGAAAAGTTTACGAAGATATTCTGGCCCACAAAAAAGCTCAATAAATGTCAAAATACTGAAATATTGCAAATTATTCTGAGGGTTAAATAAGATCTTGAATTGAAGGGCTGTGGGGGTGGGCACAGAAGAAAGCTGCCTCCCCCCCCGCAACCCCAACCCCAACCCCAACCCCGCACAAGGGAAGGTGCAATTTCGTTTGGAATCACTGGGTCTGTGTGGATTGAGGAGCATGGAGAAATAGAAACAGGCCATGAGTGATGAAAAGGATCCAAACGCAGGACCATAACCCGACACAATGAAGGCCCACTCTGGGGCCCATTTAGACAATTGACATAACCTCAAATCACGTATTGGGATTGCTAGGATTGCTATGTGACTGCGTATTATGCACTGGTAAATTTATTATCTCATGCGATTCTCCACATAGTGATGCGATGTGATAACGTTGCCATCTCTGCTTTGGCAGAAGTGAGGGTAGAATGGTTACACAGCCTGTTCCTCACTGATGGGGAGGTCAGAGCTGGGATAGGAGTGTGTGTATCCTTCAGGACCAGTTGGTGTATTTCCTATCAGCAACCTCATGTCTAAGTGGATAAGCCACAGCTCACACAAGTACCTTCTAATTCAGGTTTGGGGGACGAACACTGAAAAGTTTCCCACTTACTGCTCTTCTTGCCACCGCTTCTTAATATTCTCTGGTCTGTGAGGTCCATACCATTTCTGTCTTTTTTCAGGCCTATCTTTGCATGAAATGTACCCTGGGTATCCCTTATTTTCTTGAAGAGATCTCTACTCTTTGCCATTCTAATTGCTTTCCTCTATTTTTTTCATTGATCACTGAGAAAGGCTTTATTCTCTCCTTGCTACTCTTTGGAACTCTGCATTCAGATGGGTGTATTTTCCTTTTTTCCTTTGCCTTTAGCCTCTCTTCTTTTCACAGCTATTTTTAAGGCCTACTCAGACAACCATCTTGTCTTCTTGCATTTCTTTTTCTTGGGGATGATTTTGATCACCACTGCTTGTATAGTGTTACAAACTTCAATCCATAGTTTCTTCAGGCACCCTATCAGATCTAATCCTTTGAATCTGTCACACTGTATAATCACAGGGGATTTAAGTCATACGTGAATTGCCTAGTGGTTTTCCCTACTTCCTTCAATTTAAGTCTGAATTTGGCAATAAGGTGTTCATGATCTGAGCCACAGTCAGCTCCTGGTCTTTTTGGTGACTGTATAGAGCTTGTCTGTCTTTGACTGCAAAGAATATAATCAGTCTGATTTCAGTATTGCCCGTCTGGTGCTGTCCATGTCTGGAAACTTTTCTTGCGCTTTTTGGAATAGGGTGTTTGCTGTGACCAGCGCATCCTCTTAGCGAAACTGTGAGGCTCTGCCCGGCTGCATTTTGTGCCCCAAGGCCCAGACCTGCCTGCCGCTCCCTGTGTCTAGTCTTCTGCTTCTGCATGCCAGTCCCCTGTGATGGAAAGCGCACTTGGGGGCGTTAGTTCCAGAAGGCCTTGTAGTCTTCACAGAACAGCTCATCTTCAGCTTCTTTAGCATTAGTGGTAGGGGCCTAGACTTGGTTTACCGTGATATTGAATGGTTTGCCTTGGAGACGAACGGAGATCATTCTGTCATGTTTGGAGATTGCCCCCCAGTACTGCATTTTGTGGGAAAGTCATGCCCTTTCATGGGGAAAACAGCTCAAAGCTCATGGAGAGAAGGGCCGCACCCATGGAAGGTGGGGCCAGGAGCCCTTGGTGGGGAGGAGGGGTATGAGTATTGCCTAATATAGAAGCATAGTATTCGGGAAACAACCATTAAAAGGAGCTAGGTGGGTAATTCCTAATACGACTGCACAGGGCAATCATGAATCCGTGTGGCTGCCGTGCGGGTCTCCCAGGTTAAGGAAAGGGGTCAGGGAGGCCAGGCCTGCAGAGTGGAGGTTACCCACGACTCCCAGGTTAAGGAAAGAGGTCAGGGAGGCCAGGGCTGCAGAGCGGAGGCTACCCACACACACCAGACACATCTGGCTCTGGATCTACGCGAAACAGACGTTTCGGGGCTGGGACGCCAGCGGGCAGCCGGGAGGCTGTAGCAGCAGGCGTGGCCCATCCTTATTTCTAGAGACGCTTATCTTTCTGACTCCAGAGTCCAAGTCACAGGGAAGCCTGTTTCCTGAGCGGTTTTGTTTGATTGTTTGTTTTTCAAAATTCCTTTGCTTACTCTCTTTGGCTTTCCATCTGAGTTTCTTCAGCAGCTGATGCACACTATCTTGAAGAGCACCACTGGAAGCTCCAGCTTAGTTTCGCTGAACAGTCCCACTGTCAGTCTTTGCAGTGCCTATAGATCTGCGTCGTCTAATATACACCAGCGCTCAAACGCAGATCGATGAGACCGCCTTGTGTAACGGTACTAGAACTTACCAACCTAGCTCCTGTTACTAGTCGTTTTTCCAAACCCTTTGCTTTCACATGAAGCGAAGTTGAGCTCAGTTCTTTACTAGGCGTGCACATTTGCACGAGTGCTCTCCAGATGCTTACCACTGGACTTCGGGACACATGTGAAGGTCAGTATGCAGTCGTTTAATTCAGCTCTCACATGATTTCTGGACTTAAAAGTGCTTGGCAAAGACTCCACTCTGAAACAGGAGAATATAAATTATTCATGCACGCTCTTTCCCAGTACTTGGGACTGGGACTGAGCTGCCTTCCTCTGGGAACCAGCCCCGAGATGACTTGTCCATACCTGTGAGGGGGGAAGGGAGTGGGTGAGTGGCCCAGAGGGTCCCAGGCTCGCTGACCCCAGGGATGGGAGCAGCCAGGGAGGAGAGCTGGCAGGGCACCTAGCCCGGTGTGGGGGCCGGGCCGGGGGCTGTGTCCACGGAGTGACTGCACCTGCCACAGATGCTGCTGGTGACAAGCCACTCCTGTGTCTGTAGGACCAAAGTCCCTCTGCCAGCTCTCACAACCAGTGCTTACAGTAAACACCCACGCTGATCAGCAGCGCCCAAGGGTGCCTGTGACCCAGGAAATGCTCCCCTAACCTCCAGCAAACTTTCTGACGGGGTCTCTCAAAATGTAAAGAAACTGGTGAAGTCACCGGCAGATTGAGCATTGGCTTCAAAGGTACATTTTTGGTGTGAAATAAGCTGCGTTATTTCAAAATTAAAAGCCTTTATTTAGAACCAGATTACTCAGATGATGTCCTTTTCCTATTTGGAACCAGTCTGTTGTTCCATGTCCAGTTCTAATTTTTGCTTCCTGATCTGCATACAGGTTTCTCAAGAGGCAGGTCAGGTGGTCTGGTATTCCCATCTCTTGAATTTTCCAGTTTATTGTGATCCACAGAGTCAAAGGCTTTGGTATAGTCAATAAAGCAGAAATAGATGTTTTTCTGGAACTCTCTTGCTTTTTCGCTGATCCTGCAGATGTTGGCAATTTGATCTCTGCTTCCTCTGCCTTTTCTAAAATCAGCTTGAACATCTGAAGTTCATGGTTCACATGTTGCTGAAGCCTGGCTTGGAGAATTTTGAGCATTATTTTACTAGTGTGTGAGATGAGTACAACTGTGAGGTAATTTGAGCATCCTTTGGCATTGCCTTTCTTCGGGCTTGGAATGAAAGCTGACACTTTCCAGTCCTGTGGCCACTGCTGAGTTTTCCACATTTGCTGGCATATTGAGTGCAGAACTTTCACAGCATTGTCCAGGATTTGAAATAGCTCCACTGGAATTCCATCACCTCCACTAGCTTTGATCGCAGTGATGCTTTCTAAGGCCCACTTGATTTCCACATTCTAGGATGTCTGGCTCTAGGTGAGTGATCACACTATCGTGATTATTTTGGTCGTGAAGATCTTTTTTGTATAGTTCTTCCGTGTATTCTTGCCACCTCGTAACATCTTCTGCTTCTGTTAGGTCCATACCATTTCTGTCCTTTATCAAGCCTATCTTTGCATGAAATGTTCCTTTGGTATCTCTAATTTTCTTGAAGAGATCTCTAGTCTTTCCCATTCTATTGTTTTCCTCCATTTTATGACCAACCTAAATATTAAAAAGCAGAGGTATTACTTTGCCAACAAACACCTGTCTAGTCAAGGCTATGGTTTTTCCAGTGGTCATGTATGGGTGTGAGTTGGACTGTGAAGAAGGCTGAGTACTGAAGAATTGATGCTTTTGAAGTGTGGTACTGGAGAAGACTCTTGTGGGTCCCTTGGTGCCGGGGTCCAGCCCCGGTGGATCCAGGGAATTCGAAGGTGGGGACAGAGTCGGCATCCTTGGAAATAACTTATTTAATTACAGACAGAGAGGGATTAGAAAATTAGCCGAGAAAAAGAGGCTGAATAACTTGGTTCACATGGAATACCAATCACCACCTACGTAGGCTGCAGGCGTCTTCCCATTCTCCCGAAGGAGAGGAGGCACTGAGCCCACCCCCCCCCCCCCCGACCCCGGTCTGATCTTAGAAGCCCAGGCAAAATTAATAGGCTTGGTGGGTACCCATGCACCAGATGGGAATTCGGCCAGAAAATAGTAGGAGAAAAAAAGAGGCTGAATAACTTGGTTTATGTGGGATACCAATAAAATTCCAAGACAAGGAATTTGCACCATCTACGTTGGGCCACCGGTGCCACTTGAATATCGGAAGGTGCCCCTCCTTGGGCTCCTTCTGGCATGGGCTTGAAAACCGGGGCAAGTAAGTAGACGTGGCGAGCACCCACGCTCCAGATGGGAATTGAGCCAGAGAAATGGGGAGCAGAAAAGAACGACATGAGGGAATCAGTCTTTCTGGAAACTGATCTGATTTCTTTATTTTGGGGTTTGCTTATATACGTTTTGTTACACATTGGGATGAATACACAGTCACGTGGGGGTCAGCAGTCCTGACCTTTATCAAAATCAGGTGCTTCACATAAAAAGGTCTTAGGGATTTTACATCATCTTCTGGCCATTAGACCTGCTGATATTTTATGATCCTTTCTTTCTGATAACCAAAAATCTTACTTTTTCGAAGGTTGTTTTTTCTTAAACCAGGCACCACCCTCCAAATAAAGTTGCATTCCTATAGGGTGAGGGTGTAGTGAGTTACAATCAAGAAAGGAATTTATTTAACCCAAGGTTCACATGATTAATCTTAAAGGTTAATTCTTATTTCTCCTATATGCTAGTTATATTCATTATAAGGGCAGGGAATATGGAGATTTAGCAGCAAACATCAGCCCAACAAATGAAAATCCTTTCACCAATGTTCCCCTTAAGATCTATTTAGTCTTAAGATAGTGATCAAGTTACATTTTTACATAGCAAGGACACAGTGATTTATAACAAAGTACAGTGATCTATTACAAAAGAGAAAATTCATTAGCTCAAGAAGTCTAGTATTGCTAACATCAAAAACTATTCTATTTCCTTTTCTATATTCCAAATACATTGATTAATATATTCCCAGGTGCCTGAGGATATGGAGGCCTGGAGGCAATCATTGACTCAACAATGAAAAAAGCCCTATGCTACTTAAGACTCTCAAAATACTCAAAAACTCTCTGTGCTGTTTATGGTTGAGAGGTAGTCAACAATCATGTGGCAGGAGTATGGATAATCCTGTTACACAAGCTAGTCTGTCAGCAGAGAGGTTTGACCTGAGACATCCTTGTCCCACCCAGAGCAGGGAATTAGCAGCAATTATTGACACAACAAATGAAAAACCCTTCACCAATATAATTCCTAACCAACCCACTATACTGACATTTTCCCAGAAGAATTTGCCTTTAGTAAGTCTAAAACATCTCGTGCCTCTCAGATTGGGAGGCTGTAAACAATCACATGTGGCCGGACGAACCTATACAGGCGGGCTAGATAACCTTCAGAGGAGTCCGTAAGCTGAAACACTCTTGTCATGCCCAGGAATTTTTGTTGCCTTGGAGCTGCACGTTTACTCCTTCTCCGAGAGAAAACGGTTATGGGGGAGAGCCCCCCGTAAAGTCAGAGGTGTAGGTGAGAGCATAAAACAGACTCTGGTTTTGGGGTAGATGCTCGGGAACAGTGGGTTTCCTGAGGCTTGATCACGCCTTTGCGTATGACAAGCTTCCTTCCTCATGACCTTTGCCATGGGCGGAGTTCCTCACACTGGCCCCCAGCACCTTGGACTGCAAGGAGATCCAACCCGTTCATCGTAAAGGAGACCAGTCCTAGGTGTTCATCGGAAGGACTGATGCTGAGGCTGAGACTCCAATACTTTGGCCATCTCATGTGAAGAGTAGACTCATTGGAAAAGACCCTCCCTGATGCTGGGAGGGATTGGGATTTGGGGCAGGAGAAGGACGACAGAGGATGAGATGGCTGGATGGCATCACTGGCTCAATGCACATGAGTTTCGGTGAACTCTGGGAGTTGGTGATGGACAGGGAGGCCTGGCGTGCTGCAATTCATGGGGTTGCAAAGAGTCAGACACGACTGAGCAACTGAACTGAACTGAATATGAAAATACATTAAGCCTCAGTGTCAGGCCTTCATCACCACAGCGGTCAGCTCTGCCCACTGAGCCACATGTTTGCCCACGAAAGTGTAGAATCGAGGCCAAAGTGAAATGTGAGGCAGATGTGGACAGAGAAGATCCAACTTGAAATAAAAGGGAGATGTCACGACTGAATCACCCAAGGGAAGCATGAAGTGTGTTCTCGGCCAGCTCAACAAGGAGAGGCTGTAAATTCCATTTGGCCTGTGCTCCCATGTGGAGTGGTGGGATGAGGAGGTGTCCCCCCATGTTTTTCTTCTCTGCTTGTCCCACAGGACTGTCTGCCCCAGTCAGTGCTGTTACTGCTGTCTTGCAAACTAGAGGTCAATTTACCACTTCCATTGTGTGTGTGTGGGGGGGGGGGGGGGGGGGTGAGCAGTAGGGAGTGTCCGAGAGTGGACACTGGAGGATGGGCAAGGCGGCCTGGGGCAGGAGAAGTCTGGGCTGCTCAGTTGTCTGGAACGACAGGAGGAACCAGGAGGGAAGGGGCTCCTCACTGCGGGCCCGGGGGTGGGGGGGGCTCAGTCAGCACCCCGCTTCCCCTTGGCCTGCTCCCTCCCAGGCGGGTGCATGGATTGTGCTGTCTGCCCCATGCCGAGCTCTGTGTGGGACCCCAGCCAGCCTCATCCCAGACCTCACCCGGTCCTCCCCAAAGGTCACCCGGATGTGGCCAAAGGCAGCAGACTCGGGGTTTCTTGGGGGGCTTGCGGCTGAAGGAGGCTGACTTGATGGTGTCTCAGGGCTCGTGACTCCCCTTTTAGGAATTCCTAACACAAGCTTCCCTGGTGGTTCAGAGGGTAAAGCATTTGCCTGCAATGCAGGAGACCTGGGTTTGATCCCTGGGTTCGATCCCTGGGTTCAGAAGATGCCCTGGAGAAGGAAATGGCAACCCACTCCAGTATGCTGGCCTGCAGAATCCCATAGACCATATAGTCCACAGGGTTGCAGGGTCGGACATGACTGAGTGACTTCACTTTCTTTTTCTAACACACGTTCATTGTGGGTCTTGGACTTGTGCCACTGCACCGCCATTTTTTTGAAAACAGATCCGTCTACTCTCTCTGGCTTGCCTTGTTATTTTGGAAAGCTGGCTGTTCCCCTCATTCTCTGTTACTTTGGTTCCAGGGGTGGATCAGGAGGTTGAGCGAGAGGCGGCAACAGGGCATCTGGGGCATCTGCTCCTTGCCCCGTGGGCCGGGGCAGCCGCGTGGGCTGGGGTGGCCATGGGGTGGCCATGGGCCAGGGCAGCCGCATGGGCCGGGGTGATCATGGGGTGGCCGTGGGCAGGGGCAGCCACGTGGGCCGGGGTGGCCATGGGGTGGCCGTGGGCAGGGGCAGCCGCATGGGCCAGGGTGGCCGTGGGGTGGCCGTGGGCAGGGGCAGCCGCATGGGCCGGGGTGATCATGGGGTGGCCATGGGCAGGGGCAGCCACGTGGGCCGGGGTGGCCATGGGGTGGCCGTGGGCAGGGGCAGCCACGTGGGCCGGGGTGGCCATGGGGTGGCCGTGGGCAGGGGCAGCCACGTGGGCCAGGGTGGCCGTGGGGTGGCTGTGGGCAGGGGCAGCCGTGGGGTGGCCATGGGCCGGGGTGGCCATGGGGTGGCCGTGGGCCAGGGTGGCCATGTGGGCAGCGCTTTTCTGGGTCAAATGTGCCCACATCCCTGCACAGTCTCTGGAGACCGCTAACAGGTGCCCTGCACGATGTAGGTCAACGCCCACATCTGTGAGCTCTTCCTGCGAGTCACAGGTCAAGCGCAGTTGGGCCCTCTGGCCAGGGCCTTGCGTGGGTGACAGGGAGGCATGGGCTCTGATCCGAGGTCTGGGGAGAGTCCCCTCCATCTGCAGGCTCCCCCACCGTGGGTGCAGCTCAGCTCCTCGCCGTCACGGGACTGAGGTGGCTTCCTGGCTGTCCAGCCTCTGTCCCTTCAAACCAGCGATGGTGGGCAGAGTCCTTCTCACCATCCAGCCTCTCTGACCCCTTTCAGAGGGCAGAGGAGACAGTGCTCCTTGTCTGCCAGGGTCTGTGTCACAGGTCAGACCCACTGGACCGTCTGGGATACAGTGCCAACCTCAGGTCTCTGGTCTTAGCCACTTCCCCAGGGTCCTTTGGCCCTGAGAGGGGACATATCCACAGGTCCAAGGATTGGGACGTGGAGTGGGCCTGTCGGCAGATCGGAGGCCCATAAACAGGGTGATGTCCAGTGAATCAAGCGCACACCCACCGAGAGCATCTGTGGGGAGAACAAAGAACAGCTCGCTGGCTATCTGCAGATGGCTGGCTCGACCCCACAGACCAGCTCACAAGCTGGAAAGGACAGCTTGTTCGTGCCAGGACTGGGGGCTCCTGGAGGCTGGGCCCTTCCTCCCTCAGGGGCCGCTCCTGGGCCCTGAGGGGCTGCAGCCGCTCTCCAGGGCTGGAGAGGGATGAGGACCTGGGGAGGACACAGGCCTCTTGGCTAAGCGGAAGGCTTGGGTGACATGGGCAGGAGCTTACTCTGCTGGGTCCTTAATGTTTGCGGCGGTGACAAAGGCTTTTTAAGCTTATGTCTGTCACTTGGTGCTAAGAGCTCAGCCAGCTGGCTGAACTGGCTGAACTGCTGCTCCTTCAGGATGATGACTTAGATTCTGGGCTTCGGTCTCCTCGGTGAAGTTCACTGTGGGCTCCGTCTCTAACAGAAGCCACTCTGACTTCCATGGATGTCAGCGGAAAACAGAATTCGCTTCACTGTGACCGAATATAAACCTTAGTCTACCATTTTCCAACCATTTCTCGAAATAAGAGCCAATCAGCCTCACCTTTTACAGAACAATGACTGGTAATCATCCTTGACTGAATAAACGGACCCACTTTGTGCAGTGCATGCCTTCTTGCGTCTAGATTTCATTCTCTCTCCCTCTGGATTTTTAGCCTAAAAATCTTAAGTGAAGTCAGTCAGTTTTTGGAGAACAAGGAGCCACCAAGGGCAATATTTTCAAGGTTTTGGGACAAAGCCCTTCTCAGGAGCTGTTTGTTGTTAAACAAACAGGATGGGAGGTGGGAAACCAGAATGAGCTCTGGCCTCCCAGGTGCAGGGAGATTCTTGGAGCGCTCACTTGTGGCTCGCTCGTCTTAGACACTCTGCGCACAGAAGGCTCTGGGTGTGGGGCTGCCTGATCCCACAGGGTGTGGGGCTTGGGCTTGTCCCGGTCTGGGGGGAGACGGACTCTCCCTGGTCTGAACGGTGGGAAGCCATCTGCTCCTGACAGTGGGGGAGCAACCCGTGTCTGGGGGCCTTGGTGGTCTGACGGGAAGGGGGAGCGGTGACTGAAGGCCCATCCTCCTGCCCGTTACTGCCTGGCAGACTCAGGATGCCTGGGAACCACCTGCCCTGCCTAATGATGTGGCCTTTGGATGCTGTGTGAGGCCTCTCTTATACTTGGCTAAGCCCTTGCTGGCCTTACGATCCAGGCCACGGACTTGAATCTTAGCACCTCTCCAGGTGGGTCCATCACACCCAGGTCCTCCCAGGTTGGGATGGAAGCTCTGAGAGTGCACGTTGTGCCCCAGCATCTCAGATGCTCTCACGGGACCAAGGGGGCGTCTGGAGTCCCACGGATGCCTGTCCGCTGAGTCAGTCACTGTTTACAGGTGGCATTAGGCAGGTGTGTCAGTCAGCACTGAGGAAGCAACACCGTGTGACACGCTGCCCGGATACTCTGGCTGACAAGAGGCACTCATTCCCACATGCATGCACTGACTCTACCGCGTGTGTCTCGCCCTCCTTGTCCTCTGGCTCCCTGGCCTTGCTCCTCCCCATGACGGAGCATGAGAGACAGGGCCACATGCACATGTGCTAGCGCATTTGTTCTCGGGCATCTCACAGCACTTGATTGGCTGATGGAAATCTCATCGATGAGGCAGAAAACACACTGGAATCGCGTCTGGGGGAGCACAGGCATGTCATATGACAAAGGGTGTGTGCACAAGTCCTCTCACAGAGGCAGACGGGACAGGACCAGTGACCCCATCTGTCTACCTGGGCAGGGAGGAAAAGGGGGCCAGGTCCAGCAAGCACCCTTGCTTCCTTCTGCTCTGGTCACACCTGAATTTTATATACACTAATCCCTGCAGCCCTTCTTAGCAGAGTTGTGAAATGCTGATAAAAATCTGAGGATGAACAAACTTCAGGAGCTGACTCCTGAAGCCCAGGCCTCTCCTCTGATCTCGGAGCTTCTGTTAGAGCAGGAATCCTGATGCCTTGCTGTGTCCTTTGGATCCTGCTGGGCGCTGTGGGCAATGCCACACTGAAAGCAGCTGCTTCCTGCCCCTTCCCTTTCCAGGGGGCAGGTACCCAGTTGGGGACGGAGGGGTTGAGCCGCAACTCTGTACATGCTTTTGCAAGGGAACTGTCCCAGGCCAGGATTGACCAGGTGTCCCAGAGGGCAGGGCTGCTCCCTACTTCATTATGTCCTGGGGCATCCTCATCCATGAGGTTGGGAGGGTGACTGTTTCAGAACCACCAAGGTCGGTGCCTGATTGCTGAAGCAAGTCAGGTTTTCAAGAGGCTCCGGCTAAGTGCGGGAGATGCTCTGAGTCCCAGATGCAGTGTGAGCCTGGCAACACTTCCTACCTGTGCAGACTCTGATGGCCAGGAGCTTCATGCTCAATTCCTGTATATTATGACCTTATTATAGGACCTAATGGATGGCATCATGGACTCGATGGACGTGAGTCTAAGTGAACACCGGGAGATGGTGATGGACAGGGAGGCTTGACCTGCTGTGATTCATGGGGTCGCAAAGAGTCGGACACGACTGAGTGACTGAACTGAACTGAACTGAATGTTTATTGGCTTTGAAAGTCAGCCATTTGGAATATTCTGGGATGATGGATCCAGGAGTTTCCCAGCCTCCTCTCCTGTTCTCACTCCTGCAGGATGGCCTCAATCTTCAGCCTCTGGCAGCCTCTTCCGTGAGGCCATCCAGGCAATGTGCCCCAGCTGTCACAGGGGATTTCTGCCCCCAGGCACGTGGACCACCGGGATGACGTCTTCCCAGGAAGGCCCGGGTGGCCCTGGCCTGTGAGTGGCCTTAGCCCTGCGGAGACCCCAGCAGAGCCCTGCTGGGAAGGAGGCCGTGCAGCCAGCAGATGCTCCCCGTGGTACCGCCAGCCCTGTGTGCACGGCGAGGGTGCCTGCTGTCCAGGACGACAGCTTCGCATTAACGATTAACTCAGACTTTGAACCCGAGCTCGGTAAACGTTGTGCTGAATCGGAAGGTCTGGAGACAAGCATACAGGTTTTACCAGGTCGCACGCTGGCATTGCAACGATCTGTAAATCTGAGTTTTCTTCTGTTGTTCACTGTGGTTCTCCTGGACTCCCCAGACAGTACCTTAGTTTTCATTCTCTGCCAAGTCCCTGCAAAGTGGACGTTAAGAGGTAGGTATTTAAAGTACTGAGTATTTGAAATGGTCATATATTTTATGAATATATTTTGTTACAACATATTTTTAGTCTCATTATTTTATTAACAGTGTGGCTTTGCATCCAATTTTCTAACAATGAAAAGTTTAAAAGTTTAAGTGGTAGAAATTGTTCCAATTTGATGTTTTACTCATCTGCAGGCCGAACATTTCAATCACTTCTCTGTGTGGCTGGGTGCCCCTAAAAGTGCCTGTTTTGTGCACCTCGAGGGCCTAAGAAGTTCTCCTTTGGGGATGGGGTGAGGTTTGTTCCAGGAGGTGCAGCGCTTGCTCAGGTAACCTCTGAAGCACACGGTGAAGGCTGATGTCAGTGCCTTCAGGTTTCCATAGTAACCCCGGCTCCCTGCATGGGACCCTCAGGCAAGGACGTCGTCCCCTGGACCCAGAGCCTCATCCAAGCAAAGGGTGAGTGAGGAACATGGGTGGATCCAATGCCCCCCACCCTCCAGACCCGAGGGCAGTGCTCCCGCCAGGTGCACTGAGGAGTGCTCTTCCCTGGCGGTCCTCTGGGGGCTCTCCTTCCTCTGCCTGCGTCCCACGCGCCTCACGGGGTGATGCAGTCCCTCCCATCAGCTGGTAAAGAATCCGCCTGCAATGCAGGGGGCCCAGTTTCATTCCTGGGTTGGGAAGATCCACTGGAGAAGGGATAGGCTACCCACTCCAGTACCCTTGTGGCTCTGCTGTTAAAGAATCCGCCTGCAATGCAGGAGACCTGGGTTCGATCCCTGGGATGGGGAGGTCCCCTGGAGAAGGGAAAGGCTGCCTACTCCAGTATTCTGGCCTAGAGAATCCCATGGACTGTATAGTCTCTGGGGTCAAAGAGCTGGACATGACTGATATAAGGTATATCAAGAACCGTTTCCACTGTAGATTACATAAAAGAAACACTTTTATGTTGTAAAAATAAAGATACCCTAAATTTAAATGTTAAAAAGTGTGTGTTGGTGGGAATGTAAATTGATGCAACCACTATGAAAAAATTATGGTGGTTCCTCAAAATATTAAAAATAGGGTGACCTTAGGATCTAGCAACTTCACTTCTGGGTGTTTTTCTGAGGAAAACAAACACACTAACTTGAAAAGACACATGCTTTCTTATGTTCTTTGTAGCACTATTTACAACAGTGAAGATGAGGAACTGACCTAAGTGCCACTGATAGGTGAACAGATAGAGAAGCTGCAGTACATGAGCATAGTAGAATATTACTAACCCATGAAAAGAATAAAACCTTACCACCTGCGACAACATGGATGGACCGGGAGGGTTCTATGCTAAGTGAAGTATTAGAGAAAGACAAATCGTCTATGATTTCACTTATATGTGGAATCTAAAAAACACAGCAAGCAAACAGAAATGGAAACAGACCCGCAGACTCAGAGGATGTACAGTGGTTGCCACAGGAGAGAAGCTGGGGCACCAAGTGACATGGGTGATGGATCAGAGGCTCAGGCCTCCAGGGGTAAAGTGACTAGGTCTTGTGTGGGCGCCGGCATTGTAACAGCCTTGTGTGAAGACAGATGGCAACTCGACTTACCGCATTAGTCATTTGATAATGTCCACAAGGGTCAAATCATCTTGTACACCTGAAACTGATACAGTTCTGTAAGTCAAATGTACTTCAAAAATGGCCCAACAGCTTGGAAACAGTGGTTCATTTCTCCCCTTCCTGGGTGACTATTTGACAAACAGTGTTTGGTTCCAAAAGAAGCTGGGAAATGAAATACGTGTCATTCATGCTTTCTAATATTTGTGCGACACCCCCCCCTTCTTCACGCTCAGATGCCCATGTCGGTTAGTGGTTTTCGACAACGTTCCTCCAACCCCCACCTGCCGGGAGCCAACACGGGAGACCCCACCATGACAAGGTCATGCAGAAGAGACCTAACGGGCAAGGTGGATCAGGACTTGAGGGACCCCCTGGACCTGCTCAGCATCTACCCCAAAACCAGAATCTGTCTGTCTCGCTATCTTATGCCTTTCACCAACTCCTCTAACATTAACAGGGGGCTATCCCCGACCACCTTTCTCTAAAGGAAATCAACTTAGAGCTCTAGTTAATAAGTCTCCTGGGCATAATTGGAGTGTTTCCATTCAAACCCCTCTGATGGCTTTCTAACTTGCCTGACAGGTTTATCTGGACTTTTACAACCACGCCTGTGATTGTTCACAGCCTCCCAACCACGAGAGGCACGGGAAGCTTAAAACATTCTAAAAATACAGAGCCTTTTGAGGAGTTGAAGTTATTAGAGTAGTACTGGTGGAGGGTTTCATTGTTGAACCAATGCTTGCTGCGAAGCTTTCATATCTTTCATTGTGTGCCTGGGAGTGCATTAATTAATATAGTTGATATATAGAAATATAAGTAATAGCCTTGGTATTAACAACATTAAACCTTAAGTTAATAAATTCTTTCTTTGTTATAGCCCACTGCACCTTTGCCCTATAGAAATGCAACTTTATCTAGTGGTTTAGGAGAATGGTGCTAGACTTTAGAAAAATCACCGTTAGAGAAAATAAGCTTTTTGGTTGATTAACCTTTATCAGAAGAAAGAGTCATAAAATGTTATCAGGCCTCCTGGCCAGAAGATGATGTAAATCATCTAATACCTTTGTAAATGGAAAGGTACGCAGAAAGAAAGCCTGGTCTCGATAAGGGTCAGGACTGCTGACCCTGCATGACTTTGCATCTTCCATTATTCTCTATGTACAACTTAAGGTATAAAACCTCCTTTTGAAACTAAAGTTGTGGGCCTTGCTCACTGAAGCTTGGTCTCCCCATGTCATTGTTTCCTTCTTTCTCTTTCTCTTTCTTTTTCAGGTTGATCCCCTGGAGCACAGAGGCCCTCTGAGTTCACTTTCCTGCCCGGGCTTCTAAGACCCTCTCAAGAAGGTGCTCTGCACCTTCATCCCATCGAGAAGGCACCTGAGGTCTTCGTGAACAGAGGAAGTCCCTTGCAGGGGCTTTATTGGCTTTCTGTGTAAACCAAGGAATATCAACCTCTTCCTCTCCTCTTGATTCCAGCTTGTGTTTCTTCCAGTCCAGCGTTTCTCATGATGTACTCTGCATGGAAGTTAAATAAGCAGGGTGACAATATACAGCCTTGACGTACTCCTTTTCCTATTTGGAACCAGTCTGTTGTTCCATGTCCAGTTCTAACTGTTGCTTCCTGACCTGCATACAGATTTCTCAAGAGGCAGGGCAGGTGGTCTGGTATTCCCGTCTCTCTTAGCTTTGCATCTTTCTCTTTCTTCTGAGGCCTAGCTGAGTGTGGCAGCAGTGTGTCATCAGATGCGGAGGTGAGAAGCCAGTCGTTCTCAGTGCACAAGCCTGAAGCAAACTGTGCTTGTGTGATTTGGGGCGAACAGGAGCTGACTCTGAGTCAAACAAACATCCACATCCTATCGCTACCCCTGTCTACTAGTGTGATTTTGGATAGGACACCTAATGTCTTTACTCACCTGTTTCTTTCCTTCCAGAGTAGAAATGACAATCCTATTGCTCATAGAGCTGCGCGGAAAATCACGTTAGATAAGACATGTACTGGCACTTATATGAGGGTAGCTCAGTTCAGTTCAGTCATGCAGCCATGTCCAACTCTCTGCGACCCCATGGACGCCAGGCCTCCCTGTCCATCACCCACTCCTGGAGCTTACTCAAACTCATGTCCATCGAGTCGGTGATACCATCCAGCCATCTCATCCTCTGTCGTCCCCTTCTTCTGCCTTCAATCTCCCAGCATCAGGGTCTTTTCCAGTGAGTCAGTTCTTCACATCTGTGAGGGCAGCTAGCAATCCCCCCAAACCCCAGGGAATGACTCGTGATACTGAGCGCAGGACGACCATGCTTAGCACCCTCTGGATTCTGGTCCTGCCTTGGATTCTTTCCATCCATCCGGCCTGTTTCTACTTTGCATTGCCCTTGGTTCAAAAAGACCTCACTACTCTCAACTTTAAAAATCTACTTTTCACTGTACAAGGTTGGAGGAGCTGGTGAGAAGCAGCCTTTCTCTGTGCCCGCTCTGAGCCCTTTGAGTTCAGGAAACAAGGTTCTGAGGCAGCTGACAAAACTAAGACTCTGGTACTTTTAGAAACCCAGCCAAGATTACAGAGCAAGTGAGAGTGACCAGGATTCAAATGCAGATGAGTCCTGTCCCTGGGTCTCAGGCCCACGGGGGCTGCTTCCCACTCTGCTCAGACCCACGGGGGTCCACTTCCCCCTCCGCTCAGACCCACAGAAGACCCGCTTCCCACTCTACTCAGACCCACGGGGGCCACTTCCCACTCTGCTCAGACCCACGGGGGGTGGGCTCCACTTCCCACTCTACTCAGACCTACGGGGGTCTGCTTCCCACTCTGCTCAGACCCACAGGAGGCCCGCTTCCCACTCTTCTCAGCACAGGGGTCGCTTCCCACTCTGCTCAGACCCACGGGGGTCCGCTTCCCACTCTGCTCAGGTCGCCTCGGGGGTCCGCTTCCCACTCTACCCAGATCCCTCAGCAGTTGCTTTCATGTCTCTTTGAAGTGACTTTATAGATTTCCTGCGCTTCCCTGGAGGCTCAGCTGTAATAAATCTGCCTGCAGTGCTGGAGATATGGGTTCCATCCCTGAGTCGGGAAGATGCCCTGGAGAAGGAAATCGCAACCCACTCCACTATTCTTGCCTGGGAAACCCATGGACAGAGGAGCCTGGTGCGCTACAGTCCATGGGTTCAGAAAGAGTCAGACACAACTTAGTGATGAAACCACCACCACAGTATTATCAAAGCCATCTGTATTTTATTGTAGCAAACTTTGAAAAATATTGATAACTAGGAATGAAGACATTTAAATTTACTTGTATACAATTCAGAAAATCTACCTATCAGAGATGATCTCGCTTCATATTTTGGTTTATTTCCTTTCCAATTTAAACATTTCCATGGTGTGAAAATTGCTATACTTTGTTTAACCAAATCCTTATGCTGAGAGTAAAGATTATTTCTCACTTTAGAGTACATATTCTAATAGTCAAAATATTTACCTAATTATTTGGTATAAATTCCCAGGAGTGAGACTTAAAATTTCCAGGCCAAGCATAAATCATTTTTACCGCTTTTTGATCTGTATGTACTGTCAAAGGAAAAACAAGAAGGAATGTTGAATACTTAGATCTGCCAAGGATGATAGCTACAATCTTTGTTAAATGTGTATGCTATTATTTTATGAGGCTCTTGTCCCTTAACAGAAGGCAAAATAATATCTCAGCCTTAATTTGTTGAGGGAAGTTGACTTTTTTTTTCTGTCTTCTAACAAGCATTTGTATTTCTTTATATGAGCATTTCAGTTTATGGATCTTGCCAAACTTTCTGCTAGGTTGCTTGTTTTGTTACACACTTCTAGGAGCTATGTGTTGGCAATGTCAGACATTTGTCAAGTGTATTATAGTTTTGAGTTTGTAACTTTCCGTTTCCTTTTTGACATGTAAGTCTTTGGCAATGTTGTAGTAAAGCCCACGAAGACTTTCCTGTGTCCTCTGGCTTTCAATGTAACGCTTATTTATTAGTGTGCTGGGGCTGCCATGACAAAATAGTACATCCCCAGAAGCCTGAAGGGCAGACATTTGTTTTCTTGCAGCTCCAGAGGCTGGACATCCAAGACCATAGTGTGCTTGGGGTTGATTCTCCCAAGGACTTGCTCCCTGATGTGCAGACAACGCCTTTCTCTGGGTCCTCACTTGCCCTTCCTCTGTGTGCACCCATTCCTGGGGTTTCTTTCTGTGTTCAGTTTCCTTTTCTTACATAGACAAGAGTCATACTGGATTAGGGCACAACGTAAAGGCCTCCATTTATTTATCTCTTTAGAAATTCTGTCTGCAGATACAGTCACATTCTGAGTCCCTGCAGGTTAGAACGTCAACACATCTACCTGGGGGACACAACCCAGTCCATCAGAGTTTATCAAGGTCTTCCCCATCTCAAGATTACATACATATTTACACTTTATTCTTAAGGTTTATGGTATCAAATTTTATATTAAATGCCACTTTGAATTTATTTTGATATGTGACACAAATCTTACTGAGAAGTAGATTATACGAAGAAAAGCTTGTAGGTAATATAAGTGCATGATTTGCAGAATATGAGTAAAGCAAATTCTCATGTTCTCAGCACCCACTCTCATTTTAAAAGATTCTAATTTTTCTGTATATCTCAATTCTATGTCATTCCCTGCCTTTTATTTGAGATTTGCACATGCATATGAGTTCCTAAAGAGTATACAGGCTTTCCCTCTTTTGTCCCTTTATGTAAGCAGAATCACAGTGATTATCCTTTTGTGATATAGCATTTATTTTGTCTGCGGTATCGGTTTCTGCGGTTCATTCATTCGTATGCATCCATTGAGTTACTTTACTGCTATATAGTAGTCCATACTTTAAACATACCGAATCCATCCATTCTATTGTTGCTGGATGCTGGAGCTGTTTGCAGCTCTTTGCTGTTACGAATATCATTCACGTGTATCTACTTTATGAGCTGGATGGGAATTAATGAAACCTAGGGTGTGCACTTGTCCAGCTGTGCTATGTTACAACAGTTGCCATTCCGATTAACAAGGAATGGCAGCTTCTTCTATTCCACATCTGGGCCAGCCTTGTCATAGTCACTCACAAATGTTTGCTCAACCGTGAGCTGTGAGATGGTGTTTTGTTGCCATTTTAACTCATATTTAATTTATCACAAATGAAATTGATCACATTTTAAATGTTCCTTGGACTTCCATGTTTCACGTTCCATGCAATGCCTGTTAACGTGTTTTTGACATCTACTTAAAAAGATATTTCTTGGTGAAAGATCTCCACACTTGTTGCTCATTCACTCCCACTCCCCGGCTTCTGCTTTCCTCATTTTGTGATGTCTTTTGACGAGCGGCAGTTGTTACTTGTAACATGATCATATTTATCCATCTTTTGCTTACCCCTTTGTTTGGCTTTTTAAAGTTCTTCATCCCCCCAGACATCATAATAGCATTCTGTTAGGTATGCTCCAAAAGGTTTCATGTTTGTTGTCTTTCACAGTTAATGTTCAATTTATTAACACCTTCAATTTAAGTTTCAATTTACCTGCAATTTATATTCATGCCTTGTCTGAAGAAAAACAGTTACGTTTCCAGCAAAGCCTGTGGAGAGAAGATACCACCCTACCCTCTCCCCACTTCTCCCTTCACCCACAGCCCCATCCCTAGAGGCTGTCAGAGATGCAAGAAATAAGAGAGCGCGAGAGGGCAGGACAAGTGGAAGAGAAGGATGGAGCTGATGCCTTCCATGTGTGGTGTGGGATCTCTGCCCCAGGAGGGAGCATTTAAGTAAAGGCCTGAAGCCAGTGGAGGAATGAGCTGTCTGTCGCTGGAAGAGAAGCGTGTTTCAGGGAAATCAGAGAGAAGGGAAATGCTCTGTGACTGGGGGTGGGGTGGGGTGGGGTGGGGTGCCTGGGGTCCCATGTGGTCCAGCACCTGAGAGGAGAAGGGGGGAATGAGGTTCATTTTCACAAACATTCCTGTTCTTCACACTAGTTGTCTCCACCTCCAGGTAAAAAAAAACTCTCACTTTTAAAGACTCACCTGAACCTCCTCTCCCCGTGGGACTATGAGGGCTTCTAGACTCCTGGGCGGGGCGAGTGGACTCTCCACTGCCCTGTGACGGGGTTGCTTTCTGTTTTACCGGCAGAGAATGAGCTTCTCAAAGAGGGATTTTGTTCTCTATCACTAGTGATAAAAATGTCCGGTAAATATTGGATGAATTTACAACTGAATCCAAGAAGGAATGACGCTAACGTTTTCTTCCATCTTCACCTTGGCCCATTAGAAACTGGGTGCAGTAGGAACCCTGGGCTTCTGTTAAAAAGAATCTAGTAACGTTCAGGTCAGTCTTTACCCTTGTAGGTAGGTCCCAGGAATGAGACTCAGGCCAAAGCTTCCTGCCTTCCCCCTCACTGAGAGTTGGTGACCGGTCAGCCCTTCTCTCTGGGCTCCGCCCAGTGGATGTCAAGGTCTGCAGGCTCCATGGGCTGATCTTCCACCTGGCTTGGCTCTCCGTAGCCACCCCACATTCACAAGTGCCCGCCTGGTTCAGGGACCGAGAAGCTGGTGTCAATCCCTGCTGTGAGCTGGCTGAACCACGTTTGCTTCTGGAGACAAGGGCGCCCGCCTGCCCCTGAACAGAGGGGCTGGCCATGCTGCCCTGCTCAGCTTCCCGCACGGACAGCCTCCTGTCGTTTCTCCTTGACTCAGCCTGCCCCTTTGCCTTATTGGGACGTCCTGCCTGTCACAGCCACTGCTGTTCCTCACCCTGAATGGGGAAGTAGGTAAGTCCTTAGGACCCCGAGAATCCCCGGGTGGTGAGCTATGTGGCCAGCCCTGGCCTTAGCACCGCAGGATGATCAGCGACCTCGCCCACACTGCATTCATTCTGCCTGAGAGAGGAGGAGAGGGTGGACTTGGGATGGGTCCTGAGGTATTTACTGAGTCAGAGATGCTGAGATCTCGCCTGTTTTTCCTGATGGGGAGTCTGAATCATCACTGAAAGACGCAGCCTTCTCCAGCAGTCTGGGGGCTCAGGAAGCCCAGCCGCCCTGTGGGTCCTCTGCTGCCCCAAGTGAGCCCCGCAGACAACAGCTCCGGGATCCATGGGCTGCTCTCCTCCTGGGGTTTTCTGGTGGTCTTGGTTCATTGTTACCCTCACATCTCCTTGGACTATTCAGCAGAAGTGTTGTGTGCCTGTTCCCTGAGACGCTGAACACACTGAGAATTCCTCCTTTTCTGTGACCTGGAGTTTTGTAAGCATCCTAAATATCTAACAGAATCAGGTGAAAAATGTCAGAAGAAGCATGAAAATAAAGAGAAATGAAATGTCACTCTTTTTTTTCTGGGCTCAGTCTTTTAAAAATTCAACTAGTTAATTAATTTCTTCTGGCTGCACTGGGCTGTCGCTGCTGCACACCCGCTTTCTGTGGTTCTGGCCTTAATGGCCTGAGAGGCTGCTCTTCACCGTGGTACTGGGCTTCTCACTGTGGCGGCTTCCCTTGCTGTGGAGCACCTGCTTCCGGCTGTGTGCGCTTCAGGAGTCGGAGCGCACAGGCTTCCTTGCTCTGTGGCATGTGGGATCTTCCCAGACCAGAGGTCAAACCTGTGTCCCCTCCACTGCACCTCCAGGGACGTCCCTGGACTCAATCTTTTTGAAAGAACTGAATTTAGTTTCAGAAGGGAAGTACAGAAGTGGCGAGTGAGGCCAATGGTGCTTGGGGAATCTTTCAAGAACTGCTCTAAAGGAAGTCCTAGGATGGCTGGAAAGAGCACTCGTGGTAAAAGAGACAAACAAAAAAAGAAACCAGACCCAGAATTAGGGCTGCTGGGGAGAGGGTGGGGTGGTGCTGGGCCTCCGGAGACCCTCTTCTCTCTCACATCAGCTGCTGCCCACAGACATCTTTAGGATAATAACCCAGACGGGAGGGAGGCTTGGCAGAAGATTAGTTGGGGAGGAGACCCAAGGTTTCTCACCACGTTAGGGACAGCTTCTCATTCTCCTGGGGCCACTAGGTCATCTGAGGTATTTATTTCAAAGGCTGAATTTATGGCTGAAGCCTGAGCTCTCTTCTGAAGATGAGAGAGTAGGTGGGACTTGTACCCAGAGGAAGCACACCCTTCTGGGAAAACGGGAAACCTGGAGATGAGAAGGCTGAAAGGAAACAAATGACTATATTTCTTATCTTTTTGGAAGATGGGGAGCATCAACTAATGTCAGAATATGCTTTGAGTGGGCACACAAATTTGTTCAATGAAGAATATAATTAGTTTAATTTTTCTTCCTTAAAGACAAATACTTTCCTAAACAAAAATTATGAAATGATGACTGTTTCTGCCAATAATATTTAGAAGGGCAGAAATCCATGTAGTATTTCACCATGTCTCTGAAGGTGTCAACTAGATTTCACCCCAAAGTGAGCTTCCTCTGCATTTGATGAGCACGTCTGCCCTGTGGGGCTGTGACACCCACCGGGGGACTCATGATGTGCCTGCTCCTGCTTCTTTCCTGTGCAGGGGGGTTTAAGAGCTTAACTGTGCGACCAGAGTGCCTGACCTTCCACCAAGACATGACCCCTTACATTGTTTCACCCACCATTGAGAAGATTCAGAGTCACTTGGCCACATATCTGAGGCCATGGATGATGGAACTAAGGTTAAGGCTCCAAAGCTGCCTGATTCCCACATGGGGGGCAGTCAAGAAGACAGAAGACAGTTGCATCCAGAGGGTCAGGGGAAGGCACAGCAGGAAGGATGGGAAACTGTAAACCACTTCGGTGGGTATTGGAGAACAAAGCCCGATGCATTTGATCAAGAATTAGTTATTGAAATGTTTGAGAGTGGTGTTTGTTCTGTGGAGTCAAGATTCCCCAAGTGATCATTGTGAGGGTTTCCTGGGATTTGATGTAAATCATAGGAATGGAATATTAATGAACTGAACAAGTAGATCTAATCAGAGTATAGCAGCTCATGACTTTCATTTTTTTCTGTGTAAAATGGAAATATTACTACCTTGTTTATGTGGGGAGTAGCCCATAGTGTTTTCAGAGAAGGCAATGGCACCCCACTCCAGTACTCTTGCCTGGAGAATCCCATGGACGGAGGAGCCTGGTGGGCTGCAGTCCATGGGGTCGCACAGAGTCGGACGCGACTGAGCGACTTCACTTTCACTTTTCACTTCCATGCATTGGAGAAGGAAATGGCAACCCACTCCAGTGTTCTTGCCTGGAGAACCCCAGGGACGGGAGAGCCTGGGGGGCTGCAGTCCATGGGGTCGCACAGAGACTTACACGACTGAAGTGACTTATCAGCAGCAGCAGCCCATAGTGTTTTCCCCTTGACCCCAGAGAGAGCAGGGTTCCCCTTATCTCTGCATGCCCGTGGTTTGGTGGCAGGGGTCACCCCCAGGTGAGTGTCGGGGACTCAGCCTGGAGTATCCAGCAGGGCTTTAGAGGCTTGGCTCTCATGACAGCTTTTTGTCTCCTCAGCTTTATCTGGTCAGTTTCAACCGTCCTGCGTGAGGATGCAGAGGAGGACAGTGGGGGCTGAGTTCTTGACCTTGAAACAACGAGAGGGACTTGCTCTCGTTCCTGGTTTGATCTGTGTCTTGCCAAATTGTCCGGTTTCTCCTTTCGGCCTGGATCTTCTAACACCACCCAGGAAATATTAATGCCAGTGACATCCACCACTCTGTTAGGCATATGGCAGCTCAGGGACTGATATGGAAACAGCCTCTTTCTGTCATTCACACCCACTTGTTACAGCATCTGTAAAGGTTGTGATTTTAGAGGACAGATGGGAGAGGTTTCTATTAAAAGAAAAAAACACCCCTCAGGCTCACTGGAGAAAAACCCCCTGATTTACCATGGGAATGGCCCCCGAGGCCGCAGGTGTGCAGCGGGCATAGATGACAGTGATGAGTGTGAAAAAGGTCCCCAACCAGGAGAACAGGCGTGTCGTCAGGCGAGCTCAGTGTGATGGAAGCTGGGGCAGAGGTGGTGATGGGCAAGGAGGGGTAATGAGGGCTTATTCACTTTTCCTAATTTTAAAAAATATCAAGCTTTTATAGACTATATTTGAACATTTTGGTAGCTACAAAACAGATAAAATTTTCTCACTACCTTCTTCACAATTTCTCTGTGTTCTTAAACTTTGCTCAGATTTGAAAACTGAATGCAATGTGTGTCGATTCTTATTTCTTAGTGCTGACTGTGCATTGAGCAGAAAGGGTAGAGTGGACGGAATAGAGCGCAGGGCGCTGGACAGCAAACTGCAGACCAGGGCGCTCCCAGCCCGCGCTCTCCACGGTGAAATCAGTAAAACCACCAGGGGCTGTCAGCACAGAGGACCCGAGAAGTAGCAACAATGATCTCTTTCCTGCTCCCACCATTGCCAGACCTAGCAGGGGTCCAGAGGGGCTCCTGGGGTATGTGTGTGCCTCTATGTTCGTGTGTGTGTGCGTGCACGCATGTGTGTGTGTGTGCGCGCGCGCGTGTGTGTGTGCCTCTATGTTTGTGTGTGTGTACGTGTTTGTGTGTCTGTGTGTGTGCCTCGTATTTCTTCCTGCCACAGAAGTGAGTATGGATGCTTCAAGTGAGCAGTGGCCATGCCACGCAAACAGCGCGGTGAACAGGGTAGTGTCTTTGGGACCTGAGTGTGCATAGAGTTTGTATAATGGGTCCAGGTGCAAACTTCCGGTTGGTCCCGTGGTTCACACCTGCTTTGTGAGGGGAATGGTCTTCCCCTGGGATATCAGCTCAAAGCTTATGGAGAGAAG
The DNA here is from genome assembly GCF_023091745.1 of Budorcas taxicolor. Taxonomy (NCBI): domain Eukaryota; kingdom Metazoa; phylum Chordata; class Mammalia; order Artiodactyla; family Bovidae; genus Budorcas; species Budorcas taxicolor. The sequence goes on along the minus strand of NC_068913.1, from coordinate 121,535,402 downwards.
GACTACACAGGTGTGTGTTAGAGCCAGCAGCTCTGGGCACGGATGATTGGGCAAGCCAAGTGAATGGCTCGAGGCTCCTGACCTGAAGGAAGAGACTGTGGACACAGGGATCCCAGGCCTGCAGAGTCCGAGCTCTGATTGCCTGCAGGGGCTCTGGTGTTAGTGGAGCAGAGAGGTGGAGGGGCTGAGATGCCAGCTGCCTGTCCCAAGACTAGAGCAGGAGGGAGCAGAAGAGCACGTCGTGTGGCCCAGCTTTGTTTCTGCACGTCTTTCTGTCCAGACACCAGGCTATAGGGAAGACTTGATTCTTGCTTTTTAAAACCGCTTTAGCTATCCTAACTCCTTACTTTTCCACTGCATTTTTTAAAAAGGGAAATGCATATATATATGCACCGCTGGAAGTGCTAGAACTTTCTGTTTTCATCTAACAATCTGGCATAGACACCTTTCTAACACCTGTAGATCTAACTCACTTAAACAACAGCAATAAACCAAAAAGCAAATTCTGGTATGTGAATGCACTGAAGACTTACTTAACTGGTCCCTTGCCGTGTTTTCTAAATATTCTGTGTTTAAGTAATGCTGATGTCAACATTGTTATACGTGTAGTTGCACACATGTTCCCGTACACCCATTTCTTGTCATCTGACTTTACTTGGTAAAGACTAAAACACCAATCACGTAGTCAAATTTTCAGTCCCTTCCTTTATGGCTTCTGAGCCGTGGCTTTTACACTTGAGCAGCATCTCGACTCTGAAATTACAGAATGAAATGTCTTCCGTGCTTTGTTTTTTTGTGTTTCTGTCACTGTTTCAGCCTACAGTTCACACAGCCCAGCCCCCTGCAGAATCTCCCTTGCTCAGGTTCGCCTGGGCCTTGCAGTCTCTCGGGGAGGGCCTCTCCGCCGCGGCCTCCCGCTCTCCGCCCGCCCTGGGCCGCTCCGCGCCGTGCTGTCCCGAGCGGGGAGCCCCCTCCGAGGCAGAGGACCCCGGCGAGCTCGGGCGTTCGGGCGGCAGGCGCCACTGCGGCCTGCCGGCGACGGCGCCTCGTCCCGGGGACGCTCGAACCGGTTGTCGTGCGCCCCCGGCGGCCGCTTGCAGAGCGTTCCTTTCCTTCGGCGACCTTCGTAAGGGCTGCGATTCAGCCGGCGAACGCGGAGGAGAGCTCCAGAGGCCGGCAGCACTGGCGGTGATAACCCCGGTGCTGCGGAGGCCTGGACACGCCTGCTCCTGCTGAAGACTGGATCTGCAGGGTTTCAGGAGGTGGCCGGGCGCCGCGGTAGAGGGCTGGTGTGGCTGCTCGCTCGGGTCGACCAGCATCTCCCCGCGCCCATCCACATGCGGTGCCTCAGAACGGACAGAGAGAATTTTTCTTGCCGGAGCGCTGCTGATTTGGCGGCCAGGCTCTTGTGTCAGTGTTTAGGGCGTTCGTTTTCTTTCCGCGATAACCCCGCCCCAGCCTGCGGAGCTTGGCCAGCCCGCGCGAGTTTTGCTCGGAGGACCCGTCGGCGGGCGCGGCGGGGCCCTGTCTCCGGGCCGGTACGCGTCCTGCTCTCGCTTGACTTGAACGGGCAGGCTTGTGTAGCGAGGCCGGGCCGTGTCTCTAGGAGCCGGAGAGCGGTCGGGACGTTTCCTCTGGTCTCGTGTACTGCCTGGGCTATAACTCGCGGCTGACACTGAGCGTGCCCCGCGCGATGTTCTGGGCCACATTACTCGGTTTTCCCGCTTTAGTTGAGAGTTGCCGTGTCTCCGGCGGCTACCGCGCTGGGTTCCCCCGGCAGTCCCTGGATCCCCTCCCACCTCCCCGGGAGTGGGGACGGGACGAATGCACGGAACAAGGCGGCTGTCGCCGCCTGGGGCTCAGGTCCGCAGCAGAGCCGGGAGGCGGGGAAGCTGCTCCCCCACGCACACTGTCGTTTCTCCAGGCTCTGCGATCGTCTGAGGCCGGGCTGCGTCTTCACGGGGACTGTCTGCGGTTCCTTCTGTTTCCTTTGCGGCCTTGGATCGCACACTCGTGGCTTCTCTCACCGCGAGTGATAATAGGGAACGTGGCGAGCGAGTAGGAACGTCGCCCAACGCCCGGCTCCAGTCCTGCCTGGGCTTTGCGGTCAGAAGCGCCAAACATGTGTGAGAAAGTGTCCGGGACCGTGTGTTGGAGGACGCTGGGGGCGCGGTCTTTAGTCAGAAGAGCCTTTGAGGATGGGGGAGAGAGAAATGCAACCTCCGGCGGACTCGGAGGGAACGCGTGCGGAGTGGCGATGCTGTGCCTTCCCCTCCCTACGATCCGGGTTTGTCCCGCTGGCGTTTACGCGCTTTGTTGCAGCCGGGTCATCGCCGTCGACCAGATGGCCAGGCAATTTTGGAGTTTCACAATTTACTATAATGTAGGTTTCGGGAGTGAGGAGGTAGTGACAACCCACTCCAATATTCTTGCCTGGAAGTGCCCAGGGGCGCAGGAGCCTGGCAGGCTGCAGTGCACGGGGTCGGAGAGGGCTGACTTCACTTTCACTTTTCACTTTCATGCACTGAAGAAAATGTCAACCCATCCCACTGTTCTTGCCGGGAGAATCCCAGGGATGGGGGAGCCTGGTGGGCTGCCATCTTTTGGGTCGCACAGAGTCGGACACGACTGAAGCGACGTAGGAGCAGCAGCAGGTTTTAGTAGATGACAGTGAAGTCTATAATGAAGATTACCATTGTTGTTACTCGACGTTACTGTGACTGTTAGTTGTCTGTAATTATAAAGTTTATCCACAGAACAGCTGCTCCGTTGAAGATGACCAAAGGGGAGTTTCAGCATGTCTAAACATATAAAAACAGAAAACTCTACAACCCACGAGACCTTGCCCCCTGCCCCGTAGCAACCATCCTGGAAATCCACATCCCCAGACTGCTGCATTAGGCCTCAAGGTCCGGTCTGGGTCAGTGACTGTTTCCTCCCGTGTGCTTTCCAATTAGAAACAAATCGGGGGGAACATGTTCCTCTAAGCAATCCCAGGGGCGCCTCTCTTCCCCGCAGCCTACCTCCCCCTTTCCTATATCACAAGCTCTGAGCAGGACGTGCCTTCCTGCTTTGCTACCACTCCTCTGCGTACCCCTAGCCTCAGCCTAATGCAAGTGGTGCTGGCTGACCCCTTGCGACGCAAATAGTAGCGGGGAAATGCACTTCCTGGTCTGTATTTTGAGATCTTTATAAACATGATAATGGAAGCATAATGTTGAGTGAGAAACGTGTGTAACGTGGTCAACGATTTCTTTACTATTTTATAGGGCTCCTTATAACGTTTCCATCCTGAAACTAAAGCTATTCAAGGAGGGGAGAGAGGCTCAAGAAGCGACTGATATACAAATATATACATATGTTAAATAATTATGCCTAATTTGCATTGTAGGGCAGAAACCAACACAAAATAGTAAAACAATTTTCCACTAGTTAAAAACATTTTTGAAGAAACAATAGTAAAGCTATTCCAATGCCTTTTGTATACACAGATAGCCACGTTACTCTGCATTTTTTCAGTATTCTAAAATTGGCATGACGAGGTTTCCTGACATCTTTAAAAAATTGCTTTCTAGAAACATATCCATTTATGTATGTGTGTACTGCTCACTAGCCTTCATCTAATTGCCATACCTTAAAAAAGATTTAATGTGGAAGGAATTGTTTTATTTTTTGCTTTGAGACCAATATTTTATGTTTTTGTGTTTTTATTCATTATGGAATCTCACCTGTGTGTTCGCCGATTGATACTGCTATTTGATAGACTCAAAGGGATCATTCAGCAGCTGTGGAACTTCTTATGTGAGTAGCTCCCTCCTTTCTGACGCCCTGCCACACAGATCATAGCCTCCGTGGTTGCCAGAATGTTCATGGGCTCCTCTGCCTGCAGTTGCAACTTGAAGACCGCCTGAAGGCAGAGAGGTGCGGAGTCATCAGGTTGGTGTATGTGCTCACCTTCACGGGAGGAACCTAGCCCTGGAACCCCCACACTGCCTGCTGTTCAGGGTCTGAGAACAGTTTCCTGTTTTGTTCAGCTTTCTAATTCCCAATGGTAGGTGAGCAAGTTAGACACTGTTGCTATTATCGTTGGAGGAAGGGGAACCCTCTCCAGGGCCCTAGAGTGGGCTCACACTTGCTGACAAAGCAAGAGACTTGACTGGAAGGGGCGCCCAGGAGGACAGCAGGAGGTTGAGGAAGCCCACGGACTTCTCCGCCACGTGACCTGCAGTCTCAGGTTTTATGGTGATGGGGTTGGTTTTCAGGCAGTCTCTGGCCAAGCATTCTGACTCAGGGTTCGTTTCATGTATTTTGTTCAGCTTTCTAATTACCAGTTACTACTGGTGAGGAAGTCCAGACACTCGTATTTATTTGGAAGCAGAAATCACATTTTAAGAGAAAAGTATACTTTTGCATCAATAATTTAAAATCCCCTAACCACACATGCTTGAAGGTGTCTTTTGTATCATATTCTTTGTTTTGCTCATGAACATGTTAAAATAAAATGAAATAGTAGGAGACACACTTCGGTGGCTTTCCTCACCCCCTAGAAGAACTTTATGCCGATAAATCCTGGGTAAGGTCTTAGGAGTCTCTGAATTTGAGTCCTTCAGGTACTATCAAGTCACTGAGGCAATTTTTGCTCCTGTTTTCACAAGATCTGTTGGTGTAATAAATCACACTAAATTTTCCCACAGCTTATACTGTGGATAATTTTTTTTTTTCCTGAATCCCAGTGTCCATCTTCTTGCATATCAGTGCTCATCCCAATGTGGATGGGCAAAGTGTATTATAATAGCACATCATCCATTCAGTGCACTGCTGTGCAGGAAAGTATGTCGTGATGGAGCATGCATAACATACCATATTTGTGTTTTTAGTTAGGGCATGAAGGAGAAATATACTTTCATGTTTGCTTACAGGGAACTCTAGAAGGATCCGTAAGAAACAAAATACTACCTGTGGAGCGGAGATGGCCCTGGACACAGAGGCTTAAATGATAGGAGGCACAAATTAAGGCCAAGTATATCAGGTACCTGTATTATATCCTCTTCGCAATTTTCAGGAAATTGAATTTGTAAAACCTCCAAAGAATAAAATGCATTTTACTATTTTTATTTTACGATATTATTTTACTGTTTTTACCAACTGAATGGATTTCGGGTTTGTTTTACCAAGGCTGTTGTTGGGCTTCTCTAAAATGTCTATTCATGAGTTTTTTGTGGTGGTTTTGATGTTTTTTATTTTAACTTTGATAAAGAGAAAGACTTTTCTCAACACCCTAGGTAGTTCATCCTTTTCTTTTTTCCTCCTTTCAGATACTTTGTATACTTTGTGGGTTTTGGCACTATTTTCATAACTTTTATTTGCAAGAAAGAGGATAAAGCTATGCTAGTTTGCTAGGGTTGCCAGAATAAAATACCGCAGACTGAGGCTTAAATAACAGAGTTGTATCTAGGGTATCCAACCTTATAGCATCCAGCTGTTCAGAGTTCTCCCTTAGTGTTCTGCTTTGTCGTATCAGCAGTTATGTTTCCCCTTTGTTACTGATTTTACTTGTCTTTTTCTTAGTCAATATATGCTGGTGACGGAATGAAACACCAACACTGCAGAGTGGTTTGAATCTTTATATTTTAACACTTGCTTCTTACAGCTGCTTTATTTTATATCCCTTGCACAACAACCTGCAGGGCAAGCTGCCAAGCACTGTGATTCAGAGACTATTCAGTGCGCAGGCGCAGGGCGGGATGACCTTTACCTGGACTTATTTACTGCAGCTAAGACTTTGTTTTGGGGGACTTCCTTATCAACTTAGAATCCGTTTTGTCCCTGGGTCTGTTCCTTTTGAGGAATCAGAGAAACATCCTTGTGTGCAAGAAATGTTCTTTTCCCACGGGAACAAACAGGATTCTTAGCTGAACATCTCGTTTGCAAGAATGTGCAGCCCTGGTTGAGAGTCTCGTTTGCAAGCACTTCTCAACCCTCTTTATACCTTGTTCCCTACAAATATAGCTAAAGATTTGTTACTTATGTTAAACCTGGTTGAAGTAACTTTTGTTTAAAATTGATTTCTTTGGTTTTCCTCTTCTGTATATTTACCTGAGAGCTAATCTTTACTATTTTCATTTCTCCTTCTAGCTTTGAGTTTGGTTTGATTTCCCTTTTCTTCCTACGTGTAAAGATAGGTTGCTTACTTGAGCTTTCTTTTTAATGTATGCATTAACAGCTTTACATTTCATTGTTGGTGATGTTTTTGCAGAATCCCATACATTTTGGTATGTTCTGTTTATATCGTGAGTTGTCTCCAGGTATTTCCTAAGTTCCTTATTATTATTGCTTTTTAGCCCAGTTTTCCTTCTACTATTAACTTTTCATTTCATTGCATTGTGACAGGAAAAAGTTCCTTTGTATGATTTGAGTCTATTTACAGTAGACTTATTTTCTGGCCTAACATATGGTCAATTCCGGAGAATGTTCCCCGTGCACTTGTGAAAAATATGGAATCTGTCTGTCTCTGCCCGGGTCACACGGTGCCCTAGCTGCACGGTTCTCAGGGGTAACCTCTCACTGTCGGGCGCGGCTGTGGGGTCGGGTGGCCATTTTCATGCATTACTCACAGGGGAGATCACTGGGACAAAAGGGATGCCTTTCTGTCAGCCGCTGACTCTGAGTACCCCATTCTATGGCAGATAGGCCAAGAGTGCGCTCTGGTATGTCCCGGGAGCCACTCTCAGACTCACCCCTTGGCTACATTCTCAGAAACTGGAAAATTTAGCCCTGCAAAAGGCCTCGCCCCAAAACAAACTCAGTTCAGTTCAGTCGTTCACTCGTTCAGTCGTGTCCGACTCTTTGCGACCCCATGAACTGCAGCATGCCAGGCCTCCCTGTCCATCAACAACTCCTGGAGTCCACCCAAACCCATGTCCATTGAGTTGGTGATGTCATCCAACCATCTTATCCTCTGTCATCCCCTTCTCCTCCTGCCCCCAATCGCTCCCAGCATCAGGGTCTTTTCCAATGAGTCAGCTCTTCGCACGAGGTGATCAAAGTATTGGACTTTCAGTTTCAGCATCAGTCCTTCCAATGAACACCCAGGACTGATCTCCTTTAGGATGGACTGGTTGGATCTCCCTGCAGTCCAAGGGACTCTCACAAGTCTTCTCCAACACCGCAGTTCAAAAGCATCAATTCTTCGGCGCTCAGCTTTCTTTATGGTCCAACTCTGTGTTCACTCTTGCTGTTGTAGCCACGCATTCTGTGAAACAAACTCGCTCAGAAGGACAGTGCAGATAGTAGAGGGCAGTTTATTGCACCGGCAGGCCCAAGGCAGAGTCTCCTCTTAGCCAAGGACCCTGACCAGTTCTTCTGAAAACCTTACATACCCTAAGTGTACGTGTCCAAACCCATCTCCCCAAATTCCCTGAAACTAGTCTGAACAAAGAAAAAGAAAAATACAAAGTTAATCCATAATTCATATGCCTTAAGCCCAGGTAGTTAACAGTGGACGATTATCAATAGGCCTGAGGTCATACCCCAATAAGCATAATAGAATTTATGATTCTATTTGGTTACACAGATAATTAGGCTATTCTTTTAGGCAACCGAGAGTCTAGGTACGAGCCCTGGGGCTCTTCCATCCAGGGGGCCTGGTTTTCCAGTTGGTATGTCGTTTCCATAGATATTGGGAATATAGCTCAAAGTCCATGGTCTGGCCCAAGATGGAGTCCTGCTTTCAAGCTGGAGCCTGTTCTGTCTGTTTCCTCCTTCATCGCCATCTCCTGTTTAACCACTTCCAATCTGCCTTTATTCACGGACCTAACATTCCAGGTTCCTATGCAGTATTGCTCTTTACAGCATCAAACCTTGCTTCTGAGACCAGTCCCATCCACAACTGGGTGTTGTTTTTGCTTTGGATCCATCCCTTCATTCTTTCTGGAGTTATGTCTCCACTGATCTCCAGTAGCATATTGGGCACCTACCGACCTGGGGAGTTCCTCTTTTGGTATCCTATCTTTTTGCCTTTTCATACTGTTCATGGGGTTCTCGAGGCAAGAATACTGAGGTGGTTTGCCATTCCCTTCTCCAGTGGACCACATTCCGTCAGACCTCTCCACCATGACCCACCTGTCTTGGGTGGCCCCACACGGCATGGCTTAGTTTCACTGAGTTAGACAGAGCTGTGGTCCATGTGATCAGATTGGCTAGTTGTCTGTGATTGTGGTTCTGTCTGTCTGACCTCTGAGGCTCTCTCTCAGTGCCACCGTCTTACTTGGGTTTCTCTTACCTTGCAATTGGGGTGTCTCTTCACGGCTGCTCCAGCAAAGCGCAGCCGCTGCTCCTTACCTCGGATGTGAGGTAGCTCCTCTCAGCTGCCGCCCCTGACCTTGGACGTGCGGTAGCTCCTCCCAGCTGCACTCCTGCACCGTCACAGCCACCGCACTCCTACGCCGTGGGGGACCCCCCAAAAAGATGGCCTCTGAAAGGCACACTAGCTTTTGCCAAAAGCAGTGAGAGAACTCAGAATCTCCTTACTTTCAGTCCTTCGTGGCCCTCAGTCGGAATCCGGATTTCAGGGACTCATGCCGTGTGTCTTCCTGTTGCCTCCCTATCCCCGTCCCCCTCTGTCTCCCTATCCCCCGTCCCCGCTCTGTCTCTCTCCATCAGGTTTCCTAGATGACCCCTACTCGACCTTTCATGCCCACATGATCTCTAGGAAAGGGTTCTGAGGTTCCCTTTGGTCCAGGTCTTTCTCTGTATTCAAAAGCCTGAAGGATCAAAAGCTCTCCTAACATTCTGAAGATCCCTTTCTAACTATGCTTGTCTCTCAGGTGGGCAGGGAACAAAGCTTCCCCCACCCCTGAACATCCGAAAGAAATCCCTTGTAACTACTCCTGTTTCTCGCGATGGGGAAGGACCAAGCTTCCCCCACTCCTGCAAACTCCCTTAACTCTTCAGATCCTTCTGATGGGACAAAGACCCCCCCTTCCCACCGGAGGGACAATCCAAGATTTTCATCAGCTTATCTGCCCCTGATATCAGAGTCAATTTGAGCACTATTTGGCCTATAATTTAGGTATAAAGGGATCAACCTGGTGGCTCAGAGCTAAAGTGTACAGAGAGACCTGGGTTGGATCCCTGGGTCAGGAAGATACCCTGGAGAAGGAAATGACAACCCACTTCAGTCTTCTTGTCTGGAAAATCCCGTGGACTGAGAAGTCTGATAGGCTACAGTCCATGGGGTCGCAAAGAGTCGGACACGACTGAGTGACTTCACTTTCACTTCAGGTATGAAACTGTGACTACAGAAAGGAAAGGCCACTTTCTGACACAAGATGGCCACGATGTTCTTTAGACTCATTAAAAACAAGTTTGTTAAAAAGCCTGCCTAGGGAAAAGCTTGAAGTTAACCCTTTTTGTGTCCCTGAAATACACAGCCCACTTTGCCTGAGACCTCAGCCTTGGGCAAATTAGAACTTCAAAAAAAGGAGGGTGGGGTCAAAGAGACATTTTAAATATCAAGTGGAAACCTATGAGATTTCCGTCCGTCCGTCTGTCTGTCTGGATTTGTGTATGTCTCAGTGTGTGTCTTTTGTTTGTTTTAATAATATTGCCAAAATGGGAAATGAGTTCCAATAATTGGCCTGAAGAAAAGTTGAAGAATAAAGATTCGTAAAGTAAGAGTTGGGGGTAGTTGGTTGGTTTCACTTAATGGCTCGCTAGTTGTTCCACCACCACTTGTTGAGAAGACCGTCCTTTCAGGATGCTTGTTGCAAGTCAGCTGGCCGTATATTTGAGGGTCACATTTCCCTGGTGGCTCAGATGGTAAAGCATCTGCCTACAATGCAGGAGACCCGGGTTAAATCCCTGGGTCAGGAAGATCTCCTGGAGAAGGAAATGGTAACCCACTCCAGTATTCTTGCCTGGAAAATCCATGGACAGAGGAGCCTGTTAGGCTACAGTCCATGGGGTCAAAAAGAGTCAGACACAACTGAGCGACTTCACTTCACTTCAAAGAAAAATAAGTACTTACAAATCAGACAATTCTAAATACAAGTGAAATTAACCTAAATGAATATCAGATTCACATGAACTGGGAAATATTCAATATTAAATATCTAGTATTAATGTTTGTTTGCTAATCTAATGTAGACATGTCTAAGAGGCATTAACATTAAGCATAATGTTTTCATTGTGCCTAGGTTTATTATAAGTTAAATATTGTTATATTGTTATATCTGCTACAAGTTTGTCAACAAGGAAAACTCTAGGAAAAAAAAAAAAAACTCCTAAGAAATGTAAATGAGATATGAACTTTTAGATACGCTATTAAGAATAATTATATTTTAGGAACATCTATCTAAAATAGACTCTCCAGATTGGGGTAACTTGAGTTTCTAGGGGTGTGCTAAACTAAGTGACAGAAGCTTATTGAATAGCTAGGTCATTTCCAAATAAAATGAGATTCTCAAACATTCATTACTGAACACTAACTTCCTCTTAGAGAGAAACTAGAGATTTTGGACTATTAATGAATGATGTTTGATGCCATCCTGAGGTGTTCTCTAGAATTTTCCGTAGAAATTATCACTGGTAATTATGTTCACCGATCTATAGAATGCTAATATAAAGGTAAGTTCTTGGTTGATTAAGGAAAGCAGGATGTATGTTTTCAGTAAAAAAGATATGAGAAATGAAATTACAGTTTATGAAGGGAGAAAGAAGTAGGTCTGACTTACAGGTGGCTGTTTCAGGCTCTTCAGGAGAACAAAGTAATTGATACAGAACGTGATGAGAAGGTTTTATGGGAAGTGGACCCCAAGGGAAGAGTTTTGCGCATAAATACAAGTTTTCTTGAGATGTTGAACTGCCTTTGATAATGGATTTTAAGTTTCTCTATCTCTGAGGTAATCTATGTTTACCTTTGAAATCTTTTGTTAACTTTGGCTAAGTTAACAATTGTTTCATAGTGACTTATATGATCCAATCCGACTGAGTGTTATAAACCCGTTTGATATTTATTGAAAACATTTCCAAAATCATTTGACTTCTAGCTAACTTTGGGGTGCTTCAGAGGGCCCCTGAGACATCCCAAAGAGAGATATTAAACTACCTGAGTTCATTTGACATGTTAAATTACATGGGAAGCATTGTTGGAGGAGTGATGAATCTTGTCAGGTTATATTGTATGGTTGATGTTACTAATATAGATATCCTAGAAGGTATGTGAAATTCATGAAAATCTGATATGTCCTGGTAAAATGGTGTCAGTTACAATTCTAGTTATCATATTAAAGTGTTACATATCACAGCAATGACCAGGCTACTTTGTCGATTACAATTTAATCAGATTTTAAGCATGCCTTCTATGGTCTCATTCTGATGCCTTTGCAACAATACTGCTACTTCAAGATTTATGGAAAAGACTTCTAAGATTCACCAATAAACACATTTTGTTTGTTATCTGGTAAGCTGGTACCAGACTGGAAGTTAGTCTTCTCTGTGTTAAGAGAACAAAATTTTGTTAGAATGAGGCTTTCAAAAACAGATTATGAATTTCTTTGCCTTTAAGTGATTTACATTTGTTTTTAAAATCTTTTGTTAATTTGGTAAAGTAAATAAGCATTATTTAAGATTGGAGCTTCCCTGGTGGCTCAGAGGTTTAAGCATCTGCCTGCAATGTGGGAGACCCGGGTTGGATCCCTGGGTGGGGAAGATCCCCTGGAGAAGGAAATGGCAACCCACTCCAGTGCTCTTGCCTGGGAAATCCCATGGACGGAGGAGCCTGGTGGCCTACAGTCCACGGGGTAGCAAAGAGTCAGACACGACTGAGCGACTTCACTTTCAAGATTATGGAACTTGTAAAAGCTCATTCTGCTTCCACAAAAAAAATAAGCCCTCACTGTTAGACTTTTGCTATTCTGATGTCTTTAAAACATGGCAACAGTCTACTCCTAAAATGGGGAATTAAAAATGCATGAACAGTAGCTGTAAATCAAAGAGTCAGGGCTATGGGAAATCCAAGGCGGCCACTTGGCTTTTCCCGGCTCCCTGACAAACCTCTTTTTAGTTGATGGGTTAAAGCCTTCCCTGGCTACAGGGTTAATGCCCTCACAATGACAAAAAAATTATATTTCACTTACTATTAAGTGAAATTTTGTTAGTTAAGGTCTGTATTTACTACGACTCACTTCTGAGATGGTTCCTTGTTGTTATGTTATATTGCTAAAAGGCTTAATTAATTAAGTTACTGAAAAGGACACTCTAAGTTTGCTTCTAAAGCTTATCTCGTAACCAATCTTTGGATGAAGGTCAGGTCCTCCATGGTGTACAACCAGGAGATTAACACCCGGCTATGATCATTTAACTAAGTCAGATAGCCTGGGGTATACTGGGCTCTGCCTAATGAAAGTTCTCGGCATACATTCTTGCTTGTGACCTTACTAATACCTGCTAGCTCTGTTATTTGCTGTCGCCTGTTTCAGAAGATTGTTTCTTACATTACTCAATGTGTGACTGACCTGTGATAAAATGCTGATATGCAGTCCCGTATGATGTCAATGACTGTAATAATGCAACTCTAGATATGGGAAGAAGCAACAAGAGGAAATATTCTCCTGGGCCAAGAGGCTAGTAAGACAGGTATGGCCCTGAGACTTTTGCTACTTGCAAGGTCTGGTCCAGTAACAGCACACAGTGGCCTGTCAATGGAATCTTCATTAGACCCGGGACACAAGGGCTGTGAAATGCCCCCAAAGCATGGTCAGATCTGTGGCTATGAAGGGACCCTGCTGACTGGAAGTTGGCACTTGCCAGCTGTCTCAACAAAGATTACATCATGACCACTGCAAGCTGCTGACCTTGAAAGGAGTTCAGGGTGGAGATCAGAAATGAGGCACTCTGTGCTCTGGGAAAAACCCAGAAGAACCGGCCTGCAGAGAGTGGGTGTTTTCAGGTAAAGGTTTTTACGAGCCCAGCTTCTCGCCTCTTGCACCTAGAGAGACACTAATGTCGTGGCCCAATGTCTGATCCTGGTTCTCCCCCAGTTCCTCGGGAGCTTTTCTGCTTCTCTCAATCTTTGGGCCATGTATCTTTAGCTTTCTTGTTAAGTTTGCTTCTTCTAGAATACAACAAATCTCCAACTGATAGTTTGACAAGAATATTCCCTGGCCAACACCCAGACAACGCTGAAACAAGCCGCCTTATCATTCCATGGACTCTCATCTCCTTCCGTAAAGGCACCCTGGCAGAGAGCAGGCAAAGGGAACCTAGAGCCCCACGACGCCCCTACAGCCTGAAGAAGCCAGAGTGGTCATCATCCCCTTTCCCCCTGAGGCCAGATTCCCAAATGCCTGAGAAGAGAAATAGGTAGATAGTTAGACGTGAGCAGGGAATCAAACGGGGCCAAAGGATGGGCCCTAAAAATAAAGAGAGGGAGGAAGGTGGAGACCCGAGGACAGAAGAGCAGAGAAGACCAAGGGGAAGGGAACGCAGGAACGGAGGACCCGCCCTGACCGTCCTTCCCTCCCCCATGATGTACCTACTAATGGATTTCAGGTCCTCCTGAGCAGTATAACCTGTCTCCCCTCCTGGCCCTTAGGGAGAAGGTCCTTGCCTTACTCCCCACCGTGCCCTTCTCATCCAATCAGCAAATGACCCACAAGACCCCTATCCTGCTCCCTGTAGCCTGGGTATAAAATTGGACTAAGGGCCCCTGTTCAAAGACGGTTCTCTCTTGAGCTGGCCCTCTAATAGCATCTCCCACTCGAATAAACTTTATTTCCCTCTCACTCTGTCTCATGTCAGGAAATTCTTTTCCAACCAGCGCCCAGACCACGACAACTTTCCTTACTGTTGTTACAAAATACTGATTAAATTTTCCTATCTAAAATAGGAATGTCTGATTTACTTACAGGGATGATTGTAACTGACACAGGAAACCCCACAAGGCTATCAGGGGATTTCTCAGAAGAAAACTACAGGCCAGGAGAGAGTAAAATGGAATATTCAGAGGGCAGAGCAATAAAATTGTCAACCAGGAAAACTCTATTCACCAAACTTATCCTTCAAATATGAAGGGAAAAGAAAGGCTTTCCTAAAAAAGCTGAGGGAGTTCATCACCACCAGACCTGCCTTGCAAAGAAGCTGAAGAAGTTCAAGAGAATAAAAAAGATGCAAAGCAACACACGAACACACACAAAAGTATATAACACACTAGGCAAGGTAAAAGTATATGGTCAGATTTAGTTAATTCCGATTACTTAGAAGAGGGCTATATGAACAGCTTCAAGTGTAAAGGCTCAAGGAAAGGATGACTAAGAGTAACCACAGCTAATCCACCTTATTACAAACACAGCATAAAAGGGAGAACGGGACCGTCAAAGCCTTACAGAGGAAGAGGTGAATGGGGGCCACTTAACTGGCTAATAAAGACAGGCTGCAATCAGCACAGGAGAAACGGCTTTAGGTATACATTTTAATGTAAGCTTCATGGTAACCACAGTAAAAATCTAGAGTAGATGAAGGAAACATAGAAAGGGGAAACAATACCCTGATGAAAACCACCAGTTTACAAAAGTCAGAAATGAAGGGAAGAGGAATCAATGGAGACAAACAACAACCAGAAAGCATCACTCAGATGGCAGGAGTCGGTTCTCACACATCCACACCCAGTCTAAATGCAACCAGAGTGGGTGCACCAACAAAAGGACACAGATGCTTATGAAAAATAAGACCCAACTATATGCTGTCTACAAGAAACTCACTTCAGCTTTAGGGATACAGAAAGGCTCAAAGCCAGGGGATAAATGAAGGTATTTCACAGGAATGAAAACAGAAAGAAAGGGGGCGTCGTAATTCTTATATCAGACAAAATAGACTTTAAGAAAAAACAATACAAACATCAAGGAGGCCATTGTATGACAAAGGGTTAATACATCAAAAAGTATGCATACACACACTCATACATATGCAAACATATAAAACAACATTGGATCACCTAAGTATTTTAAGCAAACAATAACAGATCTATAGGGAAAAAAATAGACAACATTACAAAAATGTAGGGGGTTTCAACATCTCACTCTTAGCAATGCATAGATCATCCAAACAGAAAATCAAGAATGACATGTTGGAATTAAACCAGACTTTAGACTAAATTAAATTGAGAGACATATAGAGAACATTCCACCCAATGGAACCAGAATACACATCTCAGGTCTACAGAAAACCTTCTCCGTGGATAGATAACGTGACAGATAGGACATAAGCAAGTCTAAGCAGATGTCGTTGTTGTTGCAGATGATGTTGTTGTAACGTCACTCAGCTGTGTCTGACCCCTTGAGACCTCTGTCCGTGAGATTTCCCAGGCAAGAATCCTGGAATGGGTTGCCATTTCCTTCTCCAGGGGATCTTCCTGACCCGGGGATCAAACCCAGGTCTCTTGCATTGGCAGGTGGATTTTGTACCATCTGAGCCACCACAGAAGCCCCCAAGAAGTGTATATTACATGTGTTACAAATAATTTTATTCCCTTAAAGACAGTGAAGTGCTGGCTTAAAAATTATGCACAACTTAAAAGCTTAGAGTTATGTTTTATTCAGCAGGAATTTTTAGGATTTCAAAACAGGGAGAGAGCACCTCAAGAAAACCCGAGGGAGCTGCTCTGGGGTGAGGGGGAAGCCAGGTTATGTAGAAGTTTTGCACAAAGGGTAAGTAGTCAGAACATCAGCGATTATTGTTAATTAAAAGAAAGCCAGATATCTCAAGTGAATGAATTTAGCACTTTTCTATGTGTGGGAAGATGCAAGAGGCTGGGCTCACTGAAATCACTCCTTTGATATGCATCTCAGCTGTTTGGGGACAGGATCCTGTAGTTTTGTTCTGGAAGGAATAGCAGTCATTATTTATTTATTTATTTGGCTGTGCCAGGACTTAGTTGTGGCACGTGGGACATTTTAGTTGTGGCATGTGGGACCTAAGTCCCTGACCAGGGACGGAACCCGGGCCCCCTGCACTGGGGGGCACTGTCTTAGTCTTGAAGTAGGATCTTGTTTCCCCATCTAGGAAATGAACCTAGCTGCCAGTCCACCAGTGGCTAGAGGCTACAGGCTAAGTTCCTTGATCCTGACTCCATTTGAAAGCAAAAATGTTTCAAGGAAGGAAAGACTGCAGAACAGGTGCAAAGCTTTTTATAGAGAGACACAGCGCAACATGTAGGAGAGCACGCAGAGAAATAATTAATTATGTCAGAAGCATAACGGTAACACAGACTGGGAGAGGAGCACGGGTGTGCTGAACGGGGAGCGCAGTCAGGAGCCGATTTAAAGCACTTATGTAGGAGTGCCCTTATATGGGGTCTTTGTTTACATTTGGCCAATTATTTTGTTTCTTTTCTCACACCTGGCTGGTCCTTCGACCCTAAGATGCTTGTGCAAATTTTTGCTAATATGGATTCCACCACACAGGCCAGTAGGTGTATGTCCACACTTATGGTGCAGGACTCCCCTCCCTTTCTGACCCTCAACAAGCCTTCCTGCACACGCGTGGACAGGATGTCCTCCTGAGGAGAGGGCACTGTATCTCTTTACTTCAGCAGAGCTCGCTGTTTGCCACTAGCTTTGTCCTGGGAGTGTCTGGGTGAGAGCAAAGCTTCAACTTGACTCCCCGTGACAATCACCAGGTGTCCAGCCTGGGACCCATCTCTATCCTACCGCATTTTCCCATCTTGAGTTCCCTCGGGGCTCGCCATGGGGCACAGCTGCAGTCTGAAGGCTGCCAAAGGGCAGCTAGCCTTTCTCTCCCGAGTCCCCTCGGGGCGTCACCAGCTCAGCTTTGGCTGGCGGCTGTAGCACTGATGACTGTGAAATCATTTGTTACTGATATTCTTGTAGCCACTCATCCCGGGAAACAAACTCACTCAGGACAATGCAGATACTGGAGTGCAGTTGACTACACCGGCGGGCCCAAGGCAGAGTCTCCCCTTAGCCAAGGACCCCGACCAGCATTTGTGAAAATCTTTTATACCCCATGTGTACGTGTCTGAACCCACCACTCCAAATTCCTTGAGATGTACATAAACCAAGGAAAATACAATCCCAATAACCCCATCATTCACGTGCTATGTGCTCATGTCCTCAAAGAGTCAAACAATAAGCCAAATATCAATAAGCCCGAGGTTACACTCCGATACAGAAGATTTTATGGCCTGTCTGGAGGAAGGGGTGATAGTGTATGTTTTCTCTTAGGCGATGAGTAACCTAGATAGGATCTTCACAGTTCCCCTGTCTGGAGGGGGTCTTATCCTTCTGCTTTTTTTTTCATAGGCATTAAACCCAGAGTTCAGAGTCCATTGGAAAGGTGGCTGAGCATGACCAGCATGAACAGGCGTAAGATGGAGTCCAGGCCCTATGAATTCCTTCTTCATTATGGCAGGAAATATTCCATTTCTCAATGGGAAGGCAAACGTATAATAAATTCTGATTCCTTAAAATATAAAACCTGCCGACTCAACCACCATGAAGGATTTTAGCACTTTTCTAGATACCAGGTGATAAAGAATTGGCCTTATAAACTTGACTCCTGAAAATATCTATCTGAAGACTTGTTCCACCAGCTTTTCCCACAGCAGAGAGGCTTCATTCCTGCTCTCCACCCTGAACTCCTTTCAGGGGGTGTTGAAAATCAGCAGCTGCAGCAGCACATTATTTAACCCTTGCAGAGGCAGAAGGCACGTGACCATTGCAAGTGCCCATTCGCGGCTGACAAACCTAACCTAGTGCGTTTTAATACAGCTCAGTTCTACCTTTTCAATAGTTTCTCAACTACTTCCACACGGTATCACTGTCAGCTACAAATCGGCACTTGTAAAGAGCACTCGCCAGGGACTGACCCGCAGCAGGGGATTTGCCAGCTGCCTCAGCGGAGACGGAACCCTGTGCTGCTGAGGTGCTGACCTTCAGCATCCGCTGAGGGGGACTGAGGGAGGAGAAGCAGGCACTCTGCCCCAGGGAAACTGGCGGAACAGGCCTCTTAGATAGTCAGATACTTTCAGGAACTGATTTCTTGATCCCAATTCTCACATTTCTTCATATCTAGAAAACCACTAAATCCCTTCATGGTGACATCGTGACCAGCAGAAAACCTTTTGTAAAATAAGCACTTGATTGCATTGAACTCCCCATTCACCAAAATCTTATATATTGACCTTCCCCCACTGCCTCTTTGGAGCAGACTCTCAGAGTAATCTGAGGCACTGTCTCCTGGGCTGCAGTCCTCATTTTGCCCCAAATAAAGTTTAGCTTGGCAACTATCACATTGTGCACATCTCCAGTCTTCTCAATGAGCTCTTTCAGTTCAGTGCAGTCGCTCAGTCGTGTCCGACTCTTTGCGACCCCATGAATCGCAGCACGCCAGGCCTCCCTGTCCATCACCATCTCCCGGAGTTCACTCAGACTCACGTCAAGTCCATGATGCCATCCAGCCATCTCATCCTCTGCTGTCCCCTTCTCCTCCTGCCCCCAATTCATCCCAGCATCAGAGTCTTTTCCAGTGAGTCAACTCTTCTCATGAGGTGGCCAAAGTACTGGAATTTCAGCTTTAGCATCATTCCTTCCAAAGAAATCCCAGGGCTGATCTCCTTTAGGATGGATTGGTTGGATCTCCTTTGCAGTCCAAGGGACTCTCAAGAGTCTTCTCCAACACCACAGTTCAAAAGCATCCATTCTTCGGCGCTCAGCCTTCTTCACAGTCCAACTCTCACATCCATACATGACCACTGGAAAAACCATAGCCTTGACTAGATGGACCTCTGTCGGCAAAGTAATGTCTCTGCTTTTGAATATACTCTCTAGGTTGGTCATAACTTTTCTTCCAAGGAGTAAGTGTCTTTTAACTTCTTGGCTGCAATCACCATCTGCAGTGATTTTGGAGCCCAAAAAAATAAAGTCTGGCCCTGTTTCCACTGTTTCCCCATCTATTTCCCATGAAGTGATGGGGCCGGATGCCATGATCTTCGTTTTCTGAATGTTGAGCTTTAAGCCAACTTTTTCACTCTCCTCTTTCACTTTCATCAGGAGGCGTTTTAGCTCCTCTTCACTTTCTGCCATGAGGGTGGTGTCATCTGCATATCTGAGGTGATTGATATTTCTCCCGGCAATCTTGATTCCAGCTTGTGTTTCTTCCAGTCCAGGGTTTCTCATGATGTACTCTGCATATAAGTTAAATAAGCAGGGTGACAATATACAGCCTTGACATACTCCTTTTCCTATTTGGAACCACTCTGTTGTTCCATGTCCAGTTCTAACTGTTGCTTCCTGACCTGCATACAGGTGTCTCAAGGGCAGGTCAGGTGGTCTGGTATTCCCATCTCCTTCAGAATTTTCCACAGTTTCTTGTGATCCACACAGTCAAAGGCTTTGGCATGCAGATAGTGGAGTGCAGTTTATTACACCAGCAGGCCAAAGCCAGAGTCTCCTCTTAGCCAAGGATCCCGACCTACTTTTGTGAAAACCTTATATACCTTAAGTGTACTCATCCCCCAATTCCTTAAACCTAGCCTGGGAAGTGTTAAAGGGAGATACAGTCAGGTTACAGCCATGATTCGTAACCAGAAGTCAGCTGGTGAGACATTGCAGCCTACACCAATGGATGCCATAAAGCTTACAAAGGTGACTGACTGTAGAGGGGAGTATTACAATCTTTTTGGCAATGGGAAATCTTGGTATGGAATCTCATGTTTGACAGTCTGGGAGGCCAGTTCGGTCAAAGACATCTTATCCCCATGGCTACCAGTTACATAGTCCTGAGGGAGAAGACTCTTGAGAGTCCCTTGGACTGCAAGGAGATCCAACCAGTCCATCCTAAAGGAAATCAGTCCTGAATATCCATTGGAAGGACTGATGCTGAAGCTGAAACTCCAATACTTTGGCCACCTGATGCGAAGAGCTGACTCATTTGCAAAGACCCTGATGCTGGGAAAGATAGATTGAGGGCAGGAGGGGATGACAGAGGATGTGACGGTTGGATGACATCACCGACTCAATGGACATGGGTTTGGGCAGACTTCATCTCAGGTAGAGAGACGCCTCAGGCTGAGGGAGTTTCACCAGACCCCTCTCCCACAATAAGCATTTCTGAGATAGAATGGCACAAGGTGTGTCATCCCCAGCCATAAAACAACTGACATGAACACTGATTTATTGAGCCATTATCAACCCAACGTTTGAGACAAAAGTTAGTCTTAGGCAGAACCGACTTGAAGAAAGTGAGATCCCAAAGCAAGTACATAGTTTCATTAGCATAGCTGAAGAAAAATATTTCCATAAGAAAAACGCATTGTTTAGCTCAAGGTTTGAGAAAAGTTAAGTTCAGACAGAACCAGGTGTCACTTGCAGCTTATTTCTTCCTGCTGCTTTGGGGCCCCTGGCCTCGCTACCGAGGCTGCTAACACTCTCAGTTGTTACCATTAGCACCACCTGGCAAGCTCTCTTCATTTAACAGCTCAATAAAAATAAAATTAAAATCACTTTCAAATGGCAAGTGATCCTTCTTGTTGATTTTCCTCCAGTCAGAGATTCTGGGACCAGCAACCTTTATCTGTGGATTTTCCATCATCAACATGTGTTCCTTGGGCTTATTTCATTCGGTCGTAAAGGGGAAATGTATGGCACATCACGGGGCGTGTTTCCATAGCCTGAGCGTATACACGGCAAACACCCCTTTCACATTCCATTTACTTGCTGGGAACCACTTCCATGTGAATTATCTGTCCTTAGGGCTCCAGAAAATGTGTGCCTTTTAGAGGCTGCAGGTGGGGTATCTGAAAGAACTCACCTTCTGAGCAGAGCCCTTGGTCCAGTGTTGGTGCCTGTGCAGGGAGGCGGGGCACAGGTGCGCTCACTGTCCCCGGGCCTGCACACGCCCTCTGGCTGGCGCTGGGACGGGGCAGGTGTCCTGGCCATCCTGCTACAAGCTCGCCTGCCTCTGCCCACATCAGCAGCACAGGCCTCCTGAGACCACCCGGGCCAACGACCCGCCTACTGCTGCTGGAGTCAGAGGACACGTTTGCCTGTGCCTGCGCTTATGCAGCTTCTGATCCAAGCCCTCTCGGTACAGTTTGAAAACTAAAGCCTAGAAAGAGGCAGATTGTCCGGAACACAGTGTGTGAGCAGAGGCCGGTAGGAAGGCGAGGACCCCAGCTCCCTAAGCCAGTTCGCAGTCCTATCCTTCATGCTTGCTTTGGAAGTGAGAGACCCTAAGTTCCTGGTGAACTCTCCCAACCTGGCCCCATTTGGGCCATTATTCTCTGTGCATTTTCATGCTCACACAAGCAGGCACAAGCAGAAACAGGGGCCATGGTGGGGGGCAATGTGAGATGGTAAAGGAAGAGAGCACACAGTGTCAGTGCTGGGAGCGCAGGAAGGGCTGGAGGCAGCTCTGCCATGGAGCAGGGGCCTGCACACCCCGCGCCTGGCAATGGGCGAAGCGTCCAGAAGCCCAGAGCGCGAGGGGATTCTCCACGCTCCCTGAGTCCTGCCCGGGCGTGGGCCCTCTCCACAGTGTTCTCCAGTGAACACTGGCTCAGTCCCACAGTCCACCTTTCCGGGCTTTGAAACCCAGGCCGAGCACACACCCCGTTCCCCACTATAGACGGTGCTACAGGACAGAAGGACTTGCTTTCCTTTCCTAAACATTGTGTGCTTGCTATTGCACCCCCCAAGGGTTCACTCAGTACGCTTGGGAAATCTGTCGACCTTGGTTCTCCACCTTTGGCCCCTGTGTTCTGAGAGCTTGGAAAAATGCTTTCCACTCACAGAGGCCCCTCAGACGAGAGAGGAGTTGAAGGAACAAGGGCTTGTGGTGGGCAGGAGAGGGCACAGTTGTGGACTCCGAGTCAGGGTTCCAGAAAGGAGACCAGCCCTAGCCGGGTTCTAGAGGTTCTCATCCGAAAGCAGGAGGAAATCATCGTCCTGTGTGAGCCGAGGATGCAACATGAACGAACTAAACGCCAAAGAGAGGAGAGGAAATGAAACATCAGAAGGCGATTCCTGGGTCTCTCCACAGCCCTGGAAGCCTGCCTGAAGCACACTTTCATCTCTGGAACTCTGGAGAGCCTCCGCCTTGAAGACTCGAATGAAGGTTCCGGTTAGTCCTGCAATGCTAGCACGGGCCACCAGGAGGCACCGGGTCGGGGCTGCTGGCTGAGCTTTGCTGGAGCAACTGGAGAGAGAAAAAGGATGGCGGAGGTCATTGTGGCCATGCTCCCGCCTCAGAAACAGCATGTGCTTCCTAGTAAGAGTGATCATCTCAAGAAACTGACCTGGACAGAAGGGGAAGGGGAGTCCCAGGACCTCCCGTTTATTTACTCAGCACCCAGGCTGTGAGTACTCACTATGCCAGGTGACTCAGTGGTACCGAGGACAGTGCTGAAAATGACCAGCGGCCCCTGCCTTTCAAGGAGCTCTCGGTCTGGAGTGAAGAAAGAGAAAAGTATGGAACCCAGACAGGGGAAGGAAAAGAACGAGTGATCTACAGAAAGTAAAAAAGGGCGTTGTGAGGGAGGGCTTGGAGTCACTGGTCAGGAGGGTCTAAAGCGCCTTGCTGCGGGGACCAGGCTGAAGGGAAGGCGCTGGGCCGGCACAGTTCTAGGAGAGGCGCGTCTGAGAGCAGGCGGCCCTCACACAGAGACATGGGGGCCGCAGTGAGCCGCCAGCTGAGGCTGGGAATGTGGGCGTTGTGTCTGGAGGGAGGCTGGTGGGCGACGGTGCTCGGGGGTGGGGTCAGTTCCTGGTTCCTGGTAGACTGTGCTTTCCGTTCCTCTCTGACAGCATTACTCCAAGACTGCACTCTTCAACCTTGCCTATTAAACTGCTCACAGTCTGTGAGCCAGAAATGGCTTACTTGGGGGTTTCTGCCTCAACGTCTCCTTGCTGCTGTGGCGGAGAACTCAGCTTATAGTATTTTGGAGCTTCAAAATGATTGCAGACGGTGACTGTAGCCAGGAAATTAAAAGATGCTTGCTCCTTGGAAAAAGAGGTATGACTAACCAACACAGCATATGAAAAAGCAGAGACATTATTTGCCAACAAAGGTTCTTTGAGTTAAGGCTATGGTTTGCCCAATAGGCATGTATGAACGAGAGAAATGGACTACAAAGAAAGCTGAGAACCAAAGAACTGATGCTTGAAAACTGTGGTGTTGGAGAAGACTCTTGAGAGTACCTTGGCTGCAAAGAGGTAAAACCAGTCCATCCTAAAGGAAATCAGTCCTGGATGCTTACTGGAAGGACTGATACTGAAGGTGAAACTCCAATAATGTGGAAATCTGATGAAAAGAAATGACTAATTTGAAAAGACCCTGATGTTGGGAAAGATTGAGGCAGGAAAAGAAGACAACAGACGATGAGACCGAAGGATGGAGCCAACAACACCAAGGATGTTAGACTGAAAACTCTGAGACTGTGCGAAGGTACGGAAACCTGCCGAGTGGCAGTCCACAGGGTTGCCAAGAGAGGAACAGTAGTTACTACAAACTGAAATGAAATGAATGAATTCATGCATGCAGGGGAATTCCAAGGGCGCACCATTCACATCCTAACACACTTCTGGAAACATGTCTGCCCACCTACCCTCTCCCCTTTAGGGGTCTCCCCACCCCAGACCCCGGCCTGACACAACCCCTCCCCAGACAACAAGAAACCCTTGCCTCAACTTTGCTCTCCAGTGAGGTCCACTCCGAATTCTAGGCTTTCTCACTGGACACTCTCCTAGCGTTCAGGGTCCTGGCACCAAAAGCTGCCGGGAGAGGGACACATATGCTTCTCTCCCTTCAGGGCCGTTGGTCAAGCCCCAAAGCGAGCTCATTCCAAAAGGCATAGGCTTGCTGCAACTTTGGTTGGATTCATTGCTTCAGCTCCTTTTGTGTCTCCGTTGCCTATTTTCCTTCCTTTTCCTTCTTCCATTTGTTCTGATTGTTGTTGTTGTTGTTGTTGCTCTCTTCGTTTGTTTTGGGTTTTTTGAGGGTTTTTTTTTTTTTTTTTGGTTTTCCATTTATTTTTATTTATTTATTTTTTATTTTGTGTTCATTTTATTTTTTTGTTGCTTTTATTCTCTTTTTCTATTTTATATACACTAGTGGACTCATACAGTCGTCTTTCCCATTCCAGGGCTCAAGACGCCTTATGACTCAAGGTATACAAAAGGTTTCCCTCCTGGAGGAGGATGACTGTCGCTTTCCTTCTCGGTGTGGGACAGGTGTGTTTGTTTGCTCTCCCGTCCTGGACATTATGCTTGCCTTCCAGGACGATGGGGCTTTCACGGTCCACGTGTTTCACATACGTAGCTGAAGCGTTGATTCCGTTGATCCTTCCTAGGAGAGAACGGCCCTGACCCCGCTTTCTTCCTTAGCCTCTTGCACCCCTCCCACGTCCCGCTTCCCCATCCCATCCCAGGACCCTACCGCTTTGTGCTTTGTCGTCCAGGTGCTCACACCCTTGCTGTCCTCTTGCCTCTTTCCCTTGGCACAGAGAAGCGAGATCAGCCAGTATCTTTCTCGCTTTGGCACGGATTTGCCCCAGCGTAAGGCCACCTTCCCACTCGCTCTGCCACGCCGCTCCAGTCGCCACTCTTCTCCTTTTCCTCCGTCTCCTCCTTCCTCTTCTCCAGAGGGGGTGGGTGGGGCAAGCAGCAAGTGCGTTGGAGACGATGGGGCGGAGGAAGATGGGTGGTGATGATGAGGGAGGGCTGTGGGTGGCTCCACGTCCTCGCGCGGGGCACGCTTGTTCGTGTTCTTGGGGGAAGATACCGCTCATCATTCTTTTTCCTCTCCACGTGTGGAGGGCATGGTGCGCTGTAGGGAACCACGCGGGGAAAACGAGCCATCGGAACGTTCTCTGTTCCTGGCCACGCCGACTCGCGCAGTCAGCAGCCAGAGTTGTCCCTCGAGGTCTGAGATGTTAAACCGCACATTCCCGGTCTGCCCTTTGCTGGAGGGTTTGGGGTTCGCAGCCGTCAGCCAAGAAACAGAAGAAACGCAAGAGGTGATCGGTAAAGGTCCTCAGGCCCCCCTCCACCGGGTCACGGGAATCATGAGGCAGTCGAGAAAGCAGCTAGGGGAGGAGAGTTTCCCCCACCGCCCCGGGCACTTTGGAGGCCGGCCGCATCTCCTCGCGTCCAGCGGCGTTTGTCCGGGGCCCAGCTGGAAGAGACCACTGACTGCCAGGCAGGACGGGCAGAGTCGGAAGTCCAGTTGTCTTGCTATCCCAATCTAGGGTAGGCTCGGGACTTTCCTCGGTGCAGGGAGGACCTTTGCTTTCAGAAATGAACGCTGCGCGACGGATCTCCACCTAGGCCCCGGTGCAATGCTGGTGGAGAGGTTTCTTTGGGACTAGCTGGCTCGCCTTTCTCCCCTCGACCTTCGTGTCGGTGCTGGCGGTGCCGTCGGTGGTGCTCATGGCATCGTGGATCGCTTCTCCTGTTTGGCACTCGGCGCTTCTCCAGCATACTCCTTGCACCGGCAATGGAGCCCCAGGGAACTTTGCGGATGAGCGTCCTGTCGGGGACACACGGATCCCCGCCTCATTCCTGCCGGACACTCTGCCTAGGAGCACGAGGCCTCCCGAGGGCAGCCACCCATAAAGACCGCCTGCCCATCTTCTCCGCAGACGCTGCTCGACGTCTGGGGCATTTTCGAGAGCCTGGCCGGCCGGAAGGACACGGTGCGTGGACCTGCATCCGCTCTTCCCTGCACCCCCACCCCCGGCCCCGAAGGGCTCCGGAGATCGTCTCCTTGCTCGGCTGGCTGTGAGCGTTCTGTGAGGCGTCTCCAGGCCCCGTCACTCACCAGAGGCCAGCGGCGCGGCCAGGGACTGGAGACGGGGGAAGAAAGGCAAAGCCACACCCAAAGTCCCATCCCCGGAGGACTCTCCCAGCCTCGCAGAAGTGGGAGGCCCTCGCACCGTGCTCAGACCCGCTCACGCACCCCATTCGCTCCGGCGACTTCCCAGCAGAGCCAGCCCTCGAGAGCTGAGCCGCTCGGGCACGAACCCGTTCCCCGGGAACGCCGAGACCCCGGGCTCACTCCAGGCCCCGCCTTTTCCCCGGAGGCCGCATCGTCCTCACCGCCAGAGAGGAACTCGCTCCTCGTCGGCACTCTTGCTGCGTCGCCCAGGGCGTGCCGCACACAGAGTGTGCCTGGGCGTCTGCACGCATGTGCATCGGAGCCGGCCTACCGCCACAGCCCCAGAGATGGCCGCGGCTTCTTGTTCCTCCCCTTGGTCGCTCTGGCCCTCCCGCTGGCACAAGGGCCCTGGCCGACGTCCGTCGGCCCCGGAGCCGGGGTGTCCGTGCTGGGCCGGTCGAGCCGGTGGTGCTCCTGTGCGGGCGGCGGGCGGTTTCTCCCTCCTCCGTGTCTGGACCGGTGAATCACGACTGCGCCGGCAGGCAGGGCAGCCTGGATCTCGCGCAGCTCCAAGGCCGGCTTCGGTCGGTCGTGTTCTTGCAGGCGTCTCCACTGCTCTAAGCTCATCCCTTCGGCCTCTGTGTCCCCCGGGGACTCCTGCGACCCAGGAGCTCTGCCGCTGGCGTCTCCTGCAGGCTGCCCGGGGTCTGTGGGGTCAGCCCCGAGGGGGGCCGCTGCCCCTCGCCCAGCGCCCCCTTCCCACGCACCCTCCCGGGCGTAGAACAGGACGTAGGCGCCCTGGCTCAGGGCAGCAGTCTCGTCACAGGCGGTCACCTTGGCATCGTCCATCTCACACCATTGGCCGTTGCCCGCTCGGACGTAACAAAAGTAGTGTCCTCGCTCACAGCTCCACCCGGAGTGCACCAGCACGGCATAGAGCACGTAGCCCAGGGGCCCTGCCTTCCGCTCAGACGTGTAGGGCTGCACGTCCAGGCACTGGGGATAGCGCACCTCCTCAGCCCTTTTGGCCCCGCTCAGCTGTGTGAACCGCTTCAGCACCAGCACCAGGACCTGGGACGTGCTGGGCAAAGTCAACCTCTTGGTGGCAGGCACCTTCCGGAGACAAACGCCACAGTCATAGGCATTTTCCGCCTCCAGCTTCTCGGGCTTGACCAGCTCTCTCAGAGCTTGCTCCACACTCGGAGCCGCCGTGATATCCAGGCTGATGTCCAGATAAGGGTCGAACGTGTCCGAGACACCGAGGCAGTGGAGACACTGGATCCGAGACCTCCACGTCCCGCCGAAGATCTGACGGACGACGCTGGTGTCCTCGGAGGCGTGGCCCGATGGCTGGGATGCACTCAGGCACCCTTGCTGCATGCCATTCAGAGTGAACATCAGAAACTCGTGGGCATCTTCCTGCTGGTGTCTGTGGAAGCCCGCCAGCAGGTCCTTGCGGGGCCGGATCACCTCTCCCGCGTGAAGGAGGGCTCGGGTCACGTGAGCTCGCATGGCACAGAGCGTGCAGCAGCCGCCGGCCGGACAGAGGGTGGCGGGCTGCCGGGACACCAGCCAGCTGGCCAGGGGCGGCGTGTGGCTCAGACACTGCAGCGCCGCATTCACGTAGCACGTGTTCCCCAGATTCCGAAGCCCAGCGCCCACCCCCCACGGCCCCCTCCAACTCAGGGCGACTTTCTGGCCACGCGCCAGCCCCGCTGACCCAGGAGCCAAGTCACCCCGCTGGGGGCGCCCGACCGCCGGCGACGGCCCCTCAGGGACAGAGGGTCCCCGAAGGGCATCCGCACCAGCGGCGCTGGCCCGACAACCTTGCCCTCCGGCCAAGACGTTGAAGGGAGCCGGACGCGCACCTCCCCCGTGCTCAGAAGCAGCCCCCGGGGCTCTGCAAACAAGGCCCACGAGGGTTTCCATCTCCTACCTGCAGCTGCACGCCGGTGCCTCCTTCCCTCAGACCGTCGTCTCCAAAAAGGGCCCGGGCCCCGCCCCCTCGGTCCTTTGGGGGCGTTCCCGCAGCCCCACCCCCGCACGTGCAAGCTCCTCATTCGCCGAGGAGGCCGAGGGCCTGCCCACTCCCACTCCCGCCATCCAACCACTGAATTCCCACTTTTCTCGGGGAATTCCCCTCGAGGAAGCCCCGCACGCACTTCCGACCTGGCCCCCTGGACCAAAGGGCTCCGGATGCAAATGATTCGGGGCCATTGGGCCTTCCAGCCTCGCCCGCTAGAGATTCACTGCGGGCCTTCTAAGTTCAGCACACAAATATGGGCTGCAGAGGAATGCCGTGGGCTCACCATTCACATTCTAACACACTTGTGCAAACATATATCTGCCCACCTACCCTCTCCCCTTTAGGGGTCTCCCCACCCCAGACCCCTGCCTGACACAACCGCTCCCCAGACAACAAGAAACCCTTGCCTCAACTTGGCTCTCCAGTGAGGTCCACTCCGAATTCTAGGCTTTCTCACTGGACACTCTTCGAGCGTTCAGGCTCCTAGAACCAAAAGTTGCCGGGAGAGTGGCCCATATGCTTTTCTCCCTTCAGGGCCCTTGGTCAAGCCCCAAAGCGAGCTCATTTCCAAAGGCTTGGGCTTCTTGCAACTTTGGACTCATTTCTTCAGCTCCTTTTATCTCTCTGTTGCCTTTTTCCCCCTTTTTCTTCTTCCTTTTGTTTTTGTTTGGGGGGGGGCGTTCCCTTTCTTTTTTATTTCTTCCTTTTTTATTTTGTGTTCATTTTATTGTTATTCTCTTTTTCTATTTTAAATGCACTAGTTGACTTATAGAGTCGACTTTCCAATTCAGGGGTTCAGCATATGGAATCTAGTTCCCTTACCATGGAGCAAACTTGGCCTCCTTGCATCAGGAGTGTGAATTCTTATCCAAATGGCCGCCAGGCACATGCCTTTCGAAGTATTGGAAGTGTATTTCCTCATTTAATCTTCAAGATAATTTCCTGAGATATGCACTATTATCTACATTTTACTGTTGAGCAAACTGAGGCCCAACTGGAAGCAGAAGAACTATTATTCAAACCCAGATCTTTTGACTATGGAGCCCATGAGCTTAGTCAATGAATTATACTGTCTCCAAATAGTTGAGATATTTATTAGATTATTTAGAAGTTTGGAGCCATTCAAATTGGAATGATAAATTTTAAAATCGTAATTAAATTGGTATTAATCTAAAATATGTAATGTTGCTAGTAAAGATCTACTCTGAATTGGAATACGGTCATTTCATAAATTGGAGAAGTCAATGGCAACCCACTCTAGTATTCCTGCCTGGAGAATACCGTGGCCAGGGGACCCTGGTGGACTGCAGTCCATGGGGTCACAGAGAGTGGTACATGACAGTGACTAACACACAACACATTTCATAAACTGTCTGATGAGTTTTAGGAGCCAGGAGACGCAGAAATCAACCCTGTTCTTATCCTCCTTTCAATTTGATGGTGAAAAAGTGTAAAGTGAAAGTGTTAGTTGCTTAGTCATGTCTGACTCTTTGAGCCCATGGGCTGTAGCCCCTGCAGACTCCTCTGTCTGTGAAATTCTCCAGGCAAGAATACTGGAGTGGGATGCCATGCCCTTCTCCAGGGGATCTTCCCGACCCAGGGATGGAATCCAGGTCTCCGCCCAGCAGGCAGATTCTTTACCATGTGAGCCGTGAAGAGTGGAGCAGCGACAGTGAAGACGCTCAGTCGTGTCCGAGCCTTTGCGACCCCATGGACTGTAGCCCACCAGGCTCCTCCGTCTATGGACTTTCCAAGCAAGTGCACTGGAGGGGGTTGCCTTTCCTTCTCCAGGGGATCTTCCCAACCCAGGGACCGAACCCAGGTTTTCCGCACTTCTGAGCCAGCCATGAAATGGTAACAAATTCTGCAAAGTGCTGTCTAGAAATGGCCACATGGGGGCGACAGTGAATCAACATTAGCACAACCCTGACACAAAGCCTGCTCTTCGTGAGGTAAAACCCGGCTCATTCAATGTCTACAGATTACTTTTATAGACTATTAAAGTATGACTTTTTTATAAAAAATAACCAAATATTTGGAAACTGCTAAATTATTAATATGCTTTTTAAATTCTCAGGTTGGTCTTAGAGCTAATAGATCATAATTGAATATATTCAGGTTTAATTTAGAAAAAACTATGATTTACAGCCCATTTATTTTCAGAAAGAATTTGTGTCAAGCGCTGAAGGGGCAAGTGGTGGAGAGGAGATTCCCCATGTCCAAGGTAAGAGAAAGCCCAGTAAGACAGTAGGCTCTGAGAGAGGGCATCAGAGGGCAGACACCCTGAAACCACAGCCAGAGAAAACTAGCCAGTCTGATCACATGGACCACAGCCTTGTCTAACTCAATGAAACTAAGCCATGCCATGTAGGACCACCCAAGACGGACAGGTCTTGGTGGACAGTTCTGACAAAATGTGGTCCACTAGAGAAGGGAATGGCAAACCACTTCAGTATTCTTGCCTCAAGAACCCCATGAACAGTATGAAAGGCAAAAAGATAGGACACTGAAGAGGAACTCCCCAGGTCGGTAGGTGCCCAGTATGCTACTGGAGATTAGTGGAAAAATAACTCCAGAAAGAATGAAGGGATGGAGCCAAAGCAAAAACAGCACTCAGTTGTGGATGTGACTGGTGATAGAAGCAAGGTCCGATGCTGTAAAGAGCAATATTGCATGGGAACCTGGAATGTCAGGTCCATGAATCAAGGTAAATTGGAAGTGGTCAAACAAGAGATGGCAAGAGTGAACGTCGACATTCTAGGAATCAGTGAACTAAAATGGACTGGAATGGGTGAATTTAACTCAGATGACCATTATATCTACTACTGCGGGCAGGAATCCCTCAGAAGAAATGGAGTAGCCATCATGGTCAACAAAAGAGTCCAAAAGCGGTACTTGGATGCAATCTCAAAAACAACAGAATAATCTCTGCTTGTTTCCAAGGCAAACCATTCAATATCACAGTAATCCAAGTCTATGCCCCGACCAGTAACGCTGAAGAAGCTGAAGTTGAACGGTTCTATGAAGACCTACAAGACCTTCTAGAACAAACACCCAAAACAGATGTTCTTTTCATTATAGTGGACTGGAATGCAAAAGTAGGAAGTCAAGAAACACCTGGAGTAACAGGGATATTTGGCCTTGGAATGCAGAATGAAGAAGGGCAAAGACTAATAGTTTTGCCAAGAAAATGCACTGGTCACAGCAAACACTGTCTTCCAACAACACAAGAGAAGACTCTACACATGGACATCACCATATGGTCAACACCAAAATCAGATTGATTATACTCTTAGCAGCCAAAGATGGAGAAGCTTTATAGAGTCAGCAAAAACAAGACAAGGAGCTGACTGTGGCTTAGATCATGAACTCCTTATTGCCAAATTCAGACTTAAATTGAAGAAAGCAGGGGAAACCACTAGACCATTCAGGTATGACCTAAATCAAATCCCTTAAGATTATACAGTGAATAACAACTAGATTTAAGGGACTAGATCCGATAGACAGAGTGCCTGATGAACTATGGACGGAGGTTTGTGACATTGTACAGCAGACAGGGATCAAGACCATCCCCAAGAAAAAGCAATGCAAAAAAGCAAAATGGCTGTCTGGGGAGGCCTTACAAATAGCTGTGAAAAGAAGAGAAGCCAAAAGCAAAGGAGAAAAGGAAAGATCTCATTTGAATGCAGAGTTCCAAAGAATAACAAGGAGAGATAAGCCTTCCTCAGCGATCAAAGCAAAGAAATAGAGGAAAACAACAGAATGGGAAAGACTAGAGATCTCTTCAAGAAAATTAGAGATACCGAGGGAATGTTTCATGCAAAGATGGGCTCGATCAAGGACAGAAATGGTAGGGACCTAACAGAAGCAGAAGATATTAAGAAGAGGTGGCAAGAATACATGAAAGAACTGTACAAAAAACATCTTCACGACCCAGATAATCACGATGGTGTGATCACTCACCTAGAGCCAGACATCCTGGAATGTGAAGTCAAGGGGGCCTTAGGAAGCATCACTATGAACAAAGCTAGTGGAGGTGATGGAATTCCAGTTGAGCTGTTTCAAATCCTGAAAGATGATGCTGTGAAAATGCTGCACTCGATATGCCAGCAAGTTTGGAAAACTCAGCAGTGGCCACAGGACTGGAAAAGGTCAGTCTTCATTCCAATCCCAAAGAAAGGCAATGCCAAAGAATGCTCAAACTACCACATAATTGCACTCATCTCACATGCTAGTAAAGTAATGCTCAAAATTCTCCAAGCCAAGTTTCAACAATACTTGAACCATGAACTTCCAGATGTTCAAGCTGGTTTTAGAAAAGGCACAGGAACCAGAGATCAAATTGCCAACATCCGCTGGATCATCGAAAAAGCAAGAGAGTTCCAGAAAAACATCTATTTCTGCTTTATTGACTATGCCAAAGCCTTTGACTGTGTGGATCACAACAAAGTGTGGAAAATTCTGGAAGAGATGGGAATACCAGACCACCTGACCTTCCTGTTGAGAAACCTGTATGCAGGTCAGGAAGCGACAGTTAGAACTGGACATGGAACAACAGACTGGTTCCAAATAGGAAAAGGAGTACATCAAGGCTGTATATTGTCACCCTGCTTATATAACTTATATGTAGAGTACATCATGAGAAACGCTGAGCTGGAAGAAGCACAAGCTGGAATCAAGATTGCCGGGAGAAATATCGTTAACCTCAGATATGCAGATGACACCACCCTTATGGCAGAAAGTGAAGAACCAAAGAGCCCCTTGATAAAAGAGGAGAGTGAAAAAGTTGGCTTAAAGCTCAACATTCAGAAAACTAAGATCATGGCATTCAGTCTCATCACTTCATGGCAAATAGATGGGAAACAGTGGAAACAGTGGCTGACTTTATTTTGGCGGGGCTCCAAAATCACTGCAGACGGAGATTGCAGCCATGAAATTAAAAGATGCTTATTCCTTAGAAGGAAAGTTATGACCAACCTAGACAGCATAATAAAAAGCAGAGACATTACTTTACCAACAAAGGTCCATCTAATCAAGGCTGTTTTTTCCAGTAGTCATGTATGGCTGTGAGAGCTGGACTATAAAGAAAGCCAAGCACCAAGGAATTGATGCTTTTGAACTGTGGTGTTGGAGAAGACTCTTGAGAGTCCCTTGGACTGCAAGGAGATCCAACCAGTCCATCCTAAAGGAGATCAATCCTGGGTGTTCATTGGAAGGACTGATGTTGAAGCTGAAACTCCAAACTTTGGCCACCTGATGTGAAGAGCTGACTCATTTGAAAAGATCCTGATGTTGGGAAAGATTGAGGGCAGGTGAAGGGGACGACAGAGTGTTAGGTAAAGACGACCAGGACGCCGAAAAGTGTCTAACAGGCTTTAATGGGGAAGCGCTCGGGGGCGGCGTTCCCGACCCGAACGAGGCAGGTGGAGGAAGTCCGCCCCCGGACCATGTTGGGGGTGGTTTTTATACGTTCGTTGCGAGGGATGGTCAGGCTAGATGGACTGGAGTTCGGAGGCGTCGCGGGCTGACAGGTCCTTCTACGTGGCTGGGGTGGGGCAGCTTTAGCTGGCGAAGTGTGCTGCCCTTGGTCTCCAGGATCTGGGAGGCTCCTTCCGTTAGGGACTTGCCCTGCCCGCGGGAGGGAGAGGAGGGGCGGCCCATCATGGTCCCCAGGGTCGGCCTTACACAGAAGATGAGATGGCTGGATGGCGTCACCGACTCAAGGGACTGAGTTTGAGTGAGCTCCAGGAGTTGGTGGATGGACAGGGAGGCCTGGCGTGCTGCAGTCCGTGGGATCGGGAAGAGTCGGACACGACTGAGCAACTGAACTGAACTGGACTGTCTGGATAGCATGAAAGCATGGGGCATGGTCCTGGTCAGAGGAGAGTGAACCAGGAACCCACAGCCACGGAAGAGAAGCAGCCAGAGTGCTTGCAGGAGGCGCTGCGCTTCGCCGGCGGGGCTGGAGGCTCGAGTCTGCGGGGCATCGGCAGCGCGAGTGCTCCTGGAGGTCCCTCGGGGGCCATCCATCAGGCAGGGCCCACAGCCTGTGCACACACG
The DNA here is from genome assembly GCF_023091745.1 of Budorcas taxicolor. Taxonomy (NCBI): domain Eukaryota; kingdom Metazoa; phylum Chordata; class Mammalia; order Artiodactyla; family Bovidae; genus Budorcas; species Budorcas taxicolor. The sequence goes on along the minus strand of NC_068913.1, from coordinate 121,501,426 downwards.
GCCGCTTCCTCCCAGACTCCCCTTGGCTTCTCCAGCTGGCTTCTCGGAACTCACATTCTGTTCTTTGATTCTGTCCTTCTCTGTGAAACCAGAGCTTCACATCTTCCACCGTGATTTATAATCACTGGCTGCATCACATTAGTTATTCGGGGTCTCGGAGCACACCCAGGATCGGGGCTGGAGTCCTGGACCCAGGTGGAGCCCAGCAAGCCCGTCCTGCACCTGCTGTGAGGAAGACCTGATCCAGGTGCTGCTGCTGAGACGGCCTGAGGCAGACTAGCCAAAGCCTTGGGTTTGAGTTCAGAGCAACAAAGCACCAAAGTTCAGCCCCTCAGCCACAACAAGCAGCAGGCGGGCACCCCCTGCCGAGACACATGCTGGCCCGATGCGGCACTGGGAGCATCTCAGGGCCTGCGGTGTGGACAGAGGGATCCGGACGGGAGGGGAGGGCGGGGTCAGAACTCGGGAAGTGGAAGCAACCCTGGAACCGGCCTGAAACCTAAGTAGGTCAAGAAATACCTATGGAACAGATACCTTAATCTAAAGCATTCCCTAATTCTGCAAGTGAAGAGCCCAGCGCTCAAAATAAGTAGCTGCCTACAGTTGTACTGGAGTTGGTGGCTGAGCTGCGCTGAGATCCGAGGGGCCTCGGCCAGGTTCCCAGAGTGGCTGTGCATGCATGCTCAGTCACTCGGTCGTGTCTGGCTCGTGTCTGACTGCAGCCCGCCAGGCTCCCCTGTCCGTGGGACTCTCCAGGCAAGAATGCTGGAGTGGGTTGCCACACCCTCCTCCAGGGGATCTTCCTGACCCAGGGATTGAACTCACATCTCCTGCAGCTCCGACATCGCAGGAAGATTCTTTATCTCTGAGCCACCTGGGAAGTCCCCAGAGTGGCTTTACTAGAGCTGAAATCACCCACATGGTGACCCTCCACACAGAAGGAGAAGGCAGCCTCAGAGAAACCTCCAGATGGTTGTGACCAGCTGGTGAGGTGGATAGAGAGCTCAGCTGCATCCATGTCAAGGTGTGAGACCACCCCTGGGTGGTGGGAAACCCACACATCAGCAGAGGGAGGAGGGAGATGGAAAACACAGGCAGACAGAGGTGGGTGCCCACTCAGTCCTGCCCCCGGGGACACCTAGCGTCCAGCAGGACGGCACCCCCAGGCATCCCAGGGCCTCACAGAGCTCACCCTCAGGTCCTAAGCTGGGCTTTACAGGTGCAGCCTGAGCCCCGGGGAGCTCAGGGTAGGAGCACCAGACACAGAAGGTCACAAAACCACAGGATCAACAGATACATGCTCTTGGAGCATCAAGTCCCTTCAGATATACACTGGGTAGATAAAAGTTCACTACTAAAATTCTGCTATATTTGTTTAAAAAGAAAGCCATGCATATCTCAGAGTAAAACCTATCTAATTAACAAACACTGAGCGTCCACTTTGTGCAAATAGTGTGAGGCACGAAGAACCAGTGGGCAGTAGGGAGGAATTCCCACAAAGTGACCCAGGCTCAGGGAGCCGCACACAAGGGGCAGCCCTGCACAGCGATGCCAGGTCAGAGACCTTCTGAGAAGGTGGCATTTGAACCAAGACCCAGTGAAGGGGGAGCAAGGCGTGTGCATGGCTATCTGGGGGAGAGCAACACAGCAAGTTTATTTTTCATCGTCTTTAAAGATAAATCATGACTATTAAGATGTTTTGACTTAGGTACCACGTCAGGACCTTTGGCTCTGCTCCCCAGCTTCTTGGAATACATGCTTACTTTTCCTCTCAAGTGAGCTAAGAAAAACGTATTGTTTAGGTGTTGACTTCTCTTGCTAAAAGGCAGTAAGTCAGCCTAACTGGTGATCGAGTCTTCAGAGAAGGGGCATGAGACAGCTGACCTTCCACGATTAAGGAAGCTGGTCCAGAATAGCAGGGCATGCAGAGATTCCTGGTCACCTCAGTAGGGGCAGCATGTCCTGAGAAAGGCTTCTCCGGGGTGGGGCATGCTGTCCTGACTCAGAGTTCGGCCTTCTCCGCTGACTTTTCTCACCTCAAACCACATTGTTCCAGCACCAGTCGCCTAAGTATTCCAGCCTGTCTTCATCCTTCTTTGTCTGAACTTTAAGATCTGAGTGGTTTAGCATTTAAAGACTCCGTAATTAAAAGCCTTTGCATCGCCAAGAGACAGAGCCCCTTCAATGTGGGGAGACAGTTCCGTCTGTTTACTACGTACACACTCAACCACGAAGTCATGTCCAACACTTTGCAACCCCATGGACTGCAGCACGCCAGGCTCTTCTGTCCTCCACTGTCTCCCGGAGTTTGCTCAGTGTCCATTGAGTCAGTAATGCTATCTAACCATCTATCTCATCCTCTACAATCAGTTCCTGTAATAAAAGCCTTGGCATCCCCAAGTAGACAGAAGCCTTCTTCAATGTGGAGAGAAAATGCCATCTGTTTACTACTTATATGCAATAATTTTTGACTGGCCAGAAAGAGAGAGGGAAGTGTGCACTGTGATAACCACAGAGGAAGAACATGGTGAGCAGGCCTGGGGTGGGGCTGGGGGGAAGTGGGTGGTGAGCTGAGACTGGGAAGCTGGTGGTGCTAAGCGGGGCCCAAACACTTCCTCTCCCGCCAACCCCGAGGATTTCCTAAGGCAGGGTTTGGAAACTGCAATCTTGCAGCTTTACTTTTCTATCTTTTATTTTTAAACATAATTATTTGGGAATTCCTTTACTGTGTTTTATTCTGGTTGTGAAAACGTGGTGAGCATATCATCACAGAGGAAGGCTTTGCCTGGTCTGCACGAATGGTCAGTGACCAAACTGGCCTAAAACCCAAGACTCTGATGTTCAGACATCGAATTTCCCACAATTCCTGGCCACAGAGTGTTATTCACAGATGTTCATTAGCTTTGACTGATGAATGTCAGACAAATTATTGGGAAAATAAACATTTTCCACTTTTACAATGATAGTGAAATTCAGTTCTAGTCTTCTCTAAGTTATAATTTGTAACTCAGCTATAGATATATCTGTTATAAATATAGTTATAATTATTTCAGTTATAAATATCTCAGCTACAGTTATAAATCTATTTCAATGGTTTTTGGTTGTGTTCTATTTTTGTCATAACATGTTATTTAAAACTTCTTTAAAATGACAGATAGTCACAGATTACCAATCACAGCCAACAACACAATTGCCTAGTTTAAGTGTTGCAAATAATGAAACCAAGTGAAAATCTGCCAAAAGACAGGCAATTTTACATGGCCTTGCAATCCCAGTTGCTATTGACAGCTATTTTCATTTTAATTTATACAAAGTATCCATATAAACAATATAGATACATTCAATATATGCAGATGTATGACTTGAGCATTACTTTGCTAGCGTGTGAGATGAGTGCAATTGTGTGGTAGCTTGAACATTCTTTGGCATTGCCATTCTTTGGGATTGGAATAGAAACTGAACTTTTTCAGTCCTGTGGCCACTGCTGAGTTTTCCAGATCTGCTAGCATAGTGACTGCAACACTTTCACAGCATCATCTTTTAGGATTTGAAACAGCTCAACTGGAATTCTCTCACCTCCACTAGCTTTGTTCATAGTGATGCTTCCTAAGATCCTCTTGACTTCACATTCCAGGATGTCTGGCTCCAGGTGAGTGATCACACTGTCATGGTTATCTGAGTCATGAAGAACTTTTTGTACAGTTCTTCCTTATATTCTTGCCATCTCTTCTTAATATCTTCTGCTTCTGTTAGGTCCAGACCATTTCTGTCCTTTTTTTGTGCTCAACTTTCCATGAAATGTTCCCTTTGTATCTCTAATTTTCATGAAGATATTTCTAGTCTTTTCCATTCTATTGTTTTCCTCTATTTCTTTGCACTGATCACTGAAGAAGACTTTCTTATGTCTCCTTGCTATTCTTGGGAATTTTGCATTCAAATGAATATGTCTTTCCTTTTCTCCTTTGCCTTTAGCTTCTCTTCTTTTCTCAGCCTCTTTAGACAACCATTTTGCCTTTTTGCATTTCTTTTTCCTGGGAGTGGTCTTGATCACAGCCTCCTGTACAATGTCATGAACCTCCATCCATGGGTCTTCTGGCACTCTGTCTGTTGCTGAAGAATTGATGCTTTTGAACTGTGGTGTTGGAGAAGACTCTTGAGAGTCCCTTGGACTGCAAGGAGATCCAACCAGTCCACCCTAAAGGAAATCAGCCCTGAATGTTCATTGGAAGGACTGATGCTAAAGCTGAAGCTGAAGCTCCAATACGTTGATTCAAAGAACTGACTCATTTGAAAAGACCCTGATGCTAGGCAAGATTGAAGGCAGGAGGAGAGGGGGACGGACAGAGGATGAGATGCTTGCATGGCATCACTGATGCAATGGACATGAGTTTGAGCAAGCTCCGGGAGTTGGTGATGGACAGGGAGGGCTGGCGTGCTGCAGTCCATGGGGTCGCAAAGAGTTAGACATGACTGAGCAACTGAACTGAACGGTATGACTCACAGTCAACACTTGAGCATTCCAGGTTACTTATTTTTGTATTCAATTTCTCTAGACCTTACAAAGCAAAGAAGTGGGAAATGCCCAGACAGAGCAAAGGTTTCACTTGTTTGAAAGCAACTGTTGAGACATTTTGAATATTCTAGACTGAAGTGTTTGTAAAAATCATACAGAAGATTTACAAATTTGTAGAGCAGAGCACATGAGCAGTCAGGTTATATTCCTGGCGTGTGTGTCAGTGTGACCTTGCTTTGAGAGAACTTTCAAATGGAGAAAAACTAAGCCCATGGATGGTAACTGAGACACGGCTCTGCTCAAGCAGTTCACCCTCTTGCTGCTTCGCAGTCCTCCTCACCTTGTCTCTGCTCTGACCTCACCGTCTGCGCTTTCTACCTCGCTCTGCATGTTCCTGCAAGAGTCAGCTGATTGAAGGGCAAGGCTCAATGCTGACTCGAGGACAAAACTGCTTCCACAGACCATCTGTGCTTTGAAACACTTCTAAATACTGGCAAGATGACATTCACAACCCCCTTAGGACACATCTCTAATGAGGGAGACAGATGCAGGAACTTCTATTTTCAAGTAGAGAGACTCTGAGACATAGCAGTGCTAATCCAAGCTTACTGCTGGCTGGAGGTCCTGACTCCACAGCAGAGATGAGGGTCTCCACAGCGGTGCTTGCAGAGTGGCCAGCAAAGCGAGGCTCAGGGGGCCAGCAAGGAGCACGAGGACTGACTGCACGGAGGCGGGTGGTGGGAGAAGCCCTGGAGAGAACGATCTCGCCACCCAAAGCCTCAGGCTCATGAGGGCAAAGCCACGAGGACTGACAAGGGGAAACTGATTTGTTCAAACAGGACTTGAGCTCGCCAGTCCAACACTGGTTAGTGCTCCAGAGTTCAGCCTGCGTCAAGAGCTACAGCTTGAGTGTGTCTGGATTCCAAGACTTGGCTGAAGTGCAGATGGCACACTGGGTCACAGACCACACAGAGCCCCTTCACCCTCAGGCTGGTCCCACTGACTGCCGGCGGTTTTCTGAGACGCGGTTGTGATTTTGGTTTCTCTTTCTGCTGGTCTGATTCTGTCTTCTCTTGCTCCGTGTAATTTCTTGAACTCCCTGGACTCACACTCTGTGAATCTTCCATTTAATTAAACCCAAGTTAATCTAGAGCCAGACATCCTGGAATTGAAGTCAAGTGGGCCTTAGAAAGCATCACTATGAACAAAGCTAGTGGAGGTGATGGAATTCCAGTTGAGCTGTTTCAAATCCTGAAAGATGATACTGTGAAAGTGCTGCATTCAATATGCCAGCAAGTTTGGAAAACTCAGCAGTGGCCACAGGACTGGAAAAGGTCAGTCTTCATTCCAATCCCAAAGAAAGGCAATGCCAAAGAATGCTCAAACTACCGCACAATTGCACTCATCTCACATGCTAGTAAAGTAATGCTCAAAATTCTCCAAGCCAGGCTTCAGCAATACATGAATCGTGAACTCCCTGATGTTCAAGCTGGTTTTAGAAAAGGCAGAGGAACCAGAGTTCAAATTGCCAACATCCGCTGGATCATGGAAAAAACAAGAGAGTTCCAGAAGAACATCTATTTCTGCTTTATTGACTATGCCAAAGCCTTTGACTGTGTGGATCACAAGAAACTTTGGAAAATTCTGAAAGAGATAGGAATACCAGACCACCTAACCTGCCTCTTGAGAAATCTGTATGCAGGTCAGGAAGCAACAGTTAGAACTGGACGTGGAACAACAGACTGCTTCCAAATAGGAAAAGGAGTATGTCAAGGCTGTATATTGTCACCCTGCTTATTTAACTTACATGCAGAGTACACCATGAGAAACACTGGGCTGGAAGAAACACAAGTGGAATCAAGATTGCCGGGAGAAATATCAATCACCTCAGATATGAATATGACACCACCCTTATGGCAGAAAGTGAAGAGGAACTAAAAAGCCTCTTGATGAAAGTGAAAGAGGAGAGTGAAAAAGTTGGTTTAAAGCTCAACATTCAGAAAATGAAGATCATGGCATCTGGTCCCATCAATTCATGGGAAATAGATGGGGAAACAGTGGAAACAGTGTCAGACTTTATGTTTTTGGGCTCCAAAATCACTGCAGATAGTGACCGCAGCCATGAAATTAAAAGACACTTTGTCCTGGAAGGAAAGTTATGACCAACCTAGACAGCATATTCAAAAGCAGAAACATTACTTTGCCAACAAGGTCCGTCTAGTCAAGGTTATGGTTTTTCCAGTGGTCATATATGGATGTGAGAGTTGGACTGTGAAGGAGGCTGAGTGCTGAAGAATGGATGCTTTTGAACTGTGGTGTTGGAGAAGACTCTTGAGGGTCCCTTGGACTGCAAGGAGATCCAACCAGTCCATTCTGAAGGAGACCAGCCCTGGGATTTCTTTGGAAAGAATGATGCTGAAGCTGAAGCTCCAAACTTTGGCCACCTCATGCGACGAGTGGACTCATTGGAAAAGACCCTGATGCTGGGAGGGATTGGGGGCAGGAGAAGAAGGGGACAACCGAGGATGAGATGGCTGGATGGCATCACGGACTCAATGGACATGAGTCTGAGTGAACTCCGGGAGATGGTGATGGACAGGGAGGCCTGGCGTGCTGCGATTCATGGGGTCGCAAAGAGTCAGACACGACTGAACGACTGAACTGAACTGAACTGAAAGTTCCATCTCATGCAAGAATTGCTCCAATGACCATGGGCTTCCAAAGCTACACAGGGATCCACCACCCTTTGCTCCGTCTTCATCCCCCTTCCACTCCGAGATATCAGCATTTCCACACTGGTCCCTCACTGTCCAAGGAGTCACAGTCTGGTCCCATTTCCTAGGCAGGAGATGGTCAAAAGAGATTTCACTTCCATAAAAGCTTATTGGGCTTATGTTTAAATTTTTCTCAGTTCAGTTCAGTCACTCAGTCGTATGCGACTCTTTGCGACCCCATGAATCGCAGCAAGCCAGGCCTCCCTGTTCATCACCATCTCCTGGAGTTCACTCAGACTCACGTCCATCGAGTCCATGATGCCATCCAGCCATCTCATCCTCGGTCATCCCCTTCTCCTCCTGCCGCCAATCCCTCCCAGCAACAGAGTCTTTTCCAATGAGTCCACTCTTCACATGAGGTGGCCAAAGTACTGGAGCTTCAGCTTCAGCATCATTCCGTCCAAAGAAATCCCAGGGCTGATCTCCTTCAGGATGGACTGGTTGGATCTCCTTGCAGTCCAAGGGACTCTCAAGAGTCTTCTCCAACACCACAGTTCAAAAGCATCCATTCTTCAGCGCTCAGCTTTCTTCACAGTCCAACTCTCACATCCATACATGACCACAGGAAAAACCATAGCCTTGACTAGATGGACCTTAGTCAGCAAAGTAACGTCTCTGCTTTCAAATATGCTGTCTAGGTTGGTCATAACTTTTCTTCCAAGGAGTAAGCATCTTTTAATTTCATGGCTGCAGTCACCATCTGCAGTGATTTTGGAGCCCAAAAACATAAAGTCTGACATTGTTTCCACTGTTTCCCCATCTATTTCCCATGAATTGATGGGACCAGATGCCATGATCTTCATTTTCTGAATGTTGAGCTTTAAACCAACTTTTTCACTCTCCTCTTTCACTTTCATCAAGAGGCTCTTTAGCTCCTCTTCACTTTCTGCCATAAGGGTGGTGTCATATTCATATCTGAGGTTGTAGATATTTCTCCCGGCAATCTTAATTCCAGCTTGTGTTTCTTCCAGTCCAGCATGTCTCATGGTGTACTCTGCATGTAAGTTAAATAAGCAGGGTGACAATATACAGCCTTGACATACTCCTTTTCCTATTTGGAAGCAGTCTGTTGTTCCATGTCCAGTTCTAACTGTTGCTTCCTGACCTGCATACAGATTTCTCAAGAGGCAGGTCAGGTGGTCTGGTATTCCCATCTCTTTCAGAGCTTGGTTTTTTCCTAAATAATTGGAGATCAAATTTTCAGCTATTAAGAAATACCAAGGTCTTAGTAATTACACTGGCTAGATAAGTTACCACCTCCTAAACTCATTTACATTTTAAAAGAGAAATTCTGGGAACAAGCGTACAGGCCCGGAACAGTAGCTCTGCAGCGTTGCATATTTCAGGCACTCGGGGAGAACTGGCAGATTTGCCGTTCCGAACAGTAACAGCACCACCAGTCTTTGAGTCTGTGTTTACACCAGCGTCTGGCCTACGTCCTTTTTAAACAACATACCATTTAAGTTCTTATTTTGTAAGAACCTTAGGAAACGAGTATTTCTTTTTTGGGCAGGGGGGGAATGGGAAAATAGATGCTCAGAAACCTTGATTAGTGTGCCTGCGTCATACAGCTGACGGAGGTCAGAACTGAATCAAGCATGTAACTTCTGTAATCTAAAGTCTTTCAGCAGGAGGCTGTCAACAGTGAAACAAGCACAGAGCCTAGGTGCTCACCTACGATGTATAAATAAGCTGTTCTCAGGGTTTGGCTTTGGCTCTTCTCCACAAACACATTTTACCGGCTCTGTTAGGCTCTCCCATCTATAACGCTTAGAAACGCTAAGAGCTCCAAGGACAGGAAGCGAAGGTTGGCCTCTCAGAATGCCCAAGCCCACCTGTGACCCAAGCCCACCTCTTGGGCCATGCACAGCACTTCCAACTGGAAACTTTAAATATTTGCCTTGCGCTGTATTTGGGGAAGAGACTGCTTTATGATTACGAATGTCTGTTCTCCTGTGTTTACTTTACGCTAATGGCGCTGAATGTGAGCGCGCACGGTCTAATTACCGCGGCTTCTGTCAGACTGGCTCCTGTCCCTGGTGCCCCAGCGCTGATTCCCTGTGTTCTTTCCGGCTTTACGGCTCAGTTGCCCACTGTCTGCCCTCCCGTTCCTGGAGCGGTTGATGGCTGGCGTCCTCGGGAGAGGGCGTTCGGTGCTTAGAGCTCCCTCCCTCCCGTCCCCCCAGCGCCGAGTCCCAGGGCCATCAGCCTCTGTGCCCCGCAGGAGCTGAGTCACGCTGTGGCAGGGCTGAGGGGTGGCTTAACCGTCTCCGAATATTTATACTTAAAAAAGTGAATATATCACAAAAAATAAATGCACTTCTAACTGTTGCAGCTTGAGGCAAAGCAGCAATAGATTGTGAGGATTTATGTGCAAGATGTTTATTACTTCTCATTTCAGTTATTGTACTTTTAAGTCCACAATTTCTATTTTGAAACATGTATTTATATTCTTTCACTTATTTAATATGTATTTTTATATTTTATATTAACTTTCAAATTTAAAAAACTTTTAAACATACAATTTAAATTTTAAACATGTATTTATAATTTCAATCTCACTGTTGATGTGCTCCGTTGTGATGAGACATTACAGTCATACTTTAGTTGCTTAGGCATGGTTTTCTTTAGTTTTTTAACATATTTAAAATGTCTGACTTGAGGCTTCGACTAGTAACTCTACCATGGGCGTCCTCAGGAGTCTCTGTGAGTGCTGCCCCCTGTGTACGGGCGGGGCTTTCTGGCTTCTCTGCATGTCCTGTGGGCGGGGCTTTCTGGCTTCTCTGCATGTCCTGTGGGCGGGGCTTTCTGGCTTCTCTGCACGTCCTGTGGGCGGGGCTTTCTGGCTTCTCTGCATGTCCTGTGGGCGGGGCTTTCTGGCTTCTCTGCCTGTCCTGTAAGCGGCACTGTAAGTAATGTAACGTGGAGACACTGAGTCAGCCTCGCCCCCCGCACAGCGCTTGCTGTTGCTGTCTTTTGTGCAGTAGTGGCACTTTTCATCGCTGTTTGCTTTTCTGGTGACTTTTCTGAACTAATTCTGTGAATCTATTTTCTTGTGTGGCCACGACAGTCTCTGCCCAGCTAGCTTAGTGGTCAAAAACAACTGGACTGGTTTTCTCGAACACCTGGAACCGCGAAGTCTCTAGGCCCTGCCAAGGTTCTGTGCCGTGGCAGGCCCTCAGCACGCAGCCAGGCAGTCAGGAACTCTGCCGTGGCTTCACCTCCCACCGGCTCAGAGGCTCGGGTTCATTCTCAGCGTGTCCACAGTCCTGGGCATGTGTGTGGCCGTCTAAATTCCCAGGGAGGTCCTCACAGAGCTCTAACAAACCCCTGTGCGCATCTCATGGGCTTCTTTTCCTTTCATGCTTCAGGTCAGACTGTTGTTTGCCCCACTGTTATCCAATGTCTTAGGCAGCTGATTAGAAATGAAAGAAGAGAAGTTACCGCTGACACCACAGAAACGCAAATATGCCAACAAAATGGACAACCTACAAGGAATAGATAAATTTCTATATATGTGTAGTCTCCCACTTGCTCAGGAAGAAAGAGAAAACAAGGACAGACCAATTACTGGTAATGGAATTGAATCAATAATCAAAAACTCCCAACAAACAAAGTCCAAGACCAGATGACCTCACAGGTAAATACTACAAAATATTTAATGAACTTATCACTTATCCTTCTCAAACTAGTTCAGAAGAATTGAAGAGCAAGGAATGCTTCCAAGCTCATTCTGTGAGGCCATCATAACCCTGATACCAAAACTAGACAAAGACACCACAAAAGAAAAGAAAAAATAAAATTACAGACCCATAATACTGATGACCACAGGTGCATCAGTGTTCACTTGAAAAGTCCTTAACAAAATATTAGCACACTAAATTCAACAATACATTAAAAGGATCATATACCATGATCAAATGGTATTTGTCTCAGAGAAGCAAGTTTATCTGTAAATCAATCAGGGAGATACACTAAATTAACAAATTAAGGAATAAAAATCATGTGATCATATAATAGATGCAGGAAAAGCTCCTGACAAAATTCAACATCCATTTATTACAAAAATTATCAACAAACTGTGTAGAGAGGTTACATACTTCAACATAATAAAAACAATATATGACAAACCCACAGCAAACATCATCAATGGTGAAAAGCTGAAAATATTTCCTCTAAGACTGGGAACAAGACAAGGATACCCACTCTCACCACTCATCTGAGCCACCAGGGAAGCCCACTAGGGGTGCTAGTCACAGCAATCAGACAAGGAAAAAAAGATAGAAATAATATGAACCCAAATTGGAAAGGGAGAAATCACACTGTCACTGCTTGTAGATGACAATATACCACACACACACACACAGACACACACACACACAGACACACACACAGACACACACACAGACACACACACACACAGACACACACACAGACACACACACAGACACACACACACAGACACACACACACACAGACACACACACACACAGACACACACACACACACAGCTGACTCACTGGAAAAGACTCTGATGCTGGGAAAGATTGAGGGCAAAAGGAGAAGGCAGCAGCAGAGGATGAGATGGCTAGATAGCAGCACCGGCTCAATGGACAGGAAGTTGAGCAAACTCCAGGAGATAGTGAAGGACAGGGAAGCTTTGTGTGCTACAGTCCACTGGGTCTCAAAGAGTCAGACACAACTTAGTGACTCAACGACATATATAGAATCTTAAAGACCTCACCAGAAAACCTATTAGAATTAATATATGAACTCATAAAGTTGCAGGATACAAGATTAATACACAGAAATCTGTAATACTTCTATACAATAATAACAAATTAGAAAATAATTTCATTTACAATTGCATCAAACAGAATAAAACACCTAGGAATGAATCTAACCAAAAAGCTGAACGACTTGTGCACTATGGCGATATGACGTGTCTGTAAGACCTGACGAAGGATGTGAAGATGACACAAATAAAGGGAAAGATAAACTGTGCTGGTGGATTGGAAGAATCAACGTTGTTAAAGGACCAGAATACTCAGGGCAATCTACAGATTCAACGCAATCCCTACCAAAGTAGCAATGACATTTTTCATAGAACTGGGGCAAATAATTCTAAAAGATTTAGAATAGGCACAACAGATCCTGAATAACCAAAGCAATCTTGAGAAAGAAGAGCAGAGCTGGTGGCACCAAGACCCCTGACTTCAGACTATTCTGCACAGTTACAGTAGTCAAGACACGCTGTCACTGGAGCAAAAGAGACAGCAATGGAGCCGAGAAATAAATGCACAGGTACATGGTTAATTAATCTACAACAAAGGGGGCAAGATTATACACAGGAGGAAGGTGGGGACATGAAACAAGTGAAGGAGGTTAAGAGATACGAACGGGGCCTAGTGGAACTATCCCATGTTGAAGGTCAGGAACGGTGGCGGTAAGGAGATACCCCTCGTCCAAGGTAAGGAGCAGCAGCTACACTTTGCTGGAGCAGCCATGAAGAGATACCCCACGCCCAAGGTAAGGGAAACCCAAGTAAGATGGTAGGTGTTGCAAGAGGGCATCAGAGGGCAGACACACTGAAACCATACTCACAGAAAACTAGTCAACCTAATCACACTAGGACCACAGCCTTGTCTAACTCAATGAAACCAAGCCATGCCTGCGTGGCAACCCAAGACGGGCGGGTCATGGTGGAGAGGTCTGACAGAATGTGGTCCACTGGAGAAGGGAATGGCAAACCACTTCAGTATTCTTGCCTCAAGAACCCCATGAACAGTATGAAAAGGCAAAATGATAGGATACTGAAAGAGGAACTCCCCAGGTCAGTAGGTGCCCAATATGCTACTGGAGATCAGTGGAGAAATAACTCCAGAAAGAATGAAAGGATGGAGCCAAAGCAAAAACAATACCCAGCTGTGGATGTGACTGGTGATAGAAGCAAGGTCTGACGCTGTAAAGAGCAATATTGCATAGGAACCTGGAATGTCAGGTTCATGAATCAAGGCATATTGGAAGTGGTCAAACAAGAGATGGCAAGAGTGAACGTCAACATTCTAGGAATCAGTGAACTAAAATGGACTGGAATGGGTGAATTTAACTCAGATGACCATTATATCTACTACTGTGGGCAGGAGTCCCTCAGAAGAAATGGAGTAGCCATCATGGTCAACAAAAGATTCCGAAATGCAGTACTTGGATGCAATCTCAAAAACGACAGAATGATCTCTGTTCATCTCCAAGGCAAATCATTCAATATCATAGTTATCCAAGTCTATGCCCCAACCAGTAATGCTGAAGAAACTGAAGTTGAACGGTTTCTATGAAGACCTACAAGACCTTTTAGAACTAACACCCAAGAAAGATGTCCTTTTCATCATAGGGGACTGGAATGCAAAAGTAGGAAGTCAAGAAACACCTGGAATAACAGGGATATTTGGCCTTGGAATGCAGAATGAAGCAGGGCAAAGACTAATAGAGTTTTGCCAAGAAAATGCACTGGTCATAGCAAACACCTTCTTCCAACAACACAAGAGAAGACTCTACACATGGACATCACCAGATAGTCAACACCAAAATCAGATTGATTATATTCTTTGCAGCCAAAGATGGAGAAGCTCTATACAGTCAACAAAAACAAGACCAGGAGCTGACTGTGGCTCAGATCATGAACTCCTTATTACCAAATTCAGACTCAAATTGAAGAAAGTAGGGAAAACCGCTAGACCATTCAGGTATGACCTAAATCAAATCCCTTATGATTATACAGTGGAAGTGAGAAATAGATTTAAGGGCCTAGATCTGATAGATAGAGTGCCTGATGAACTATGGAATGAGGTTCATGACATTGTACAGGAAGCAGGGATCAAAACCATCCCCATGGAAAAGAAATGTAAAAAAGCAAAACGGCTGTCTGGGGAGGCCTTACAAATAGCTGTGAAAAGAAGAGAGGTGAAAAGCAAAGGAGAAAAGGAAAGATATAAGCATCTGAATGCAGAGTTCCAAAGAATAGCAAGAAGAGATAAGAAAGCCTTCTTCAGTGATCAATGCAAAGAAATAGAGGAAAAGAAAAGAATGGGAAAGACTAGAGATCTCTTCAAGAAAATTAGAGATACCAAGGGAACATTTCATGCAAAGATGGGCTCGATAAAGGACAGAAATGGTCTGGACCTAACAGAAGCAGAAGATATTAAGAAGAGGTGGCAAGAATACACAGAAGAACTGTACAAAAAAGATCTTCATGACCCAGATAATCACGATGGTGTGATCACTCACCTAGAGCCAGATATCCTAGAATGTGAAGTCAAGTGGGCCTTAGAAAGCATCACTACGAGCAAAGCTAGTGGAGGTGATGGAATTCCAGTTGAGCTGTTTCAAATCCTGAAAGATGATGCTGTGAAAGTGCTGCACTCAATATGCCAGCAAATGTGGAAAACTCAGCAGTGGCCACAGGACTGGAAAAGGTCAGTTTTCATTCCAATCCCAAAGAAAGGCAATGCCAAAGAATGCTCAAATTACCGCACAATTGCACTCATTTCACATGCTAGTAAAGTAATGCTCAAAATTCTCCAAGCCAGGCTTCAGCAATACATGAACCGTGAACTCCCTGATGTTCAAGCTGGTTTTAGAAAAGGCAGAGGAACCAGAGATCAAATTGCCAACATCTGCTGGATCACGGAAAAAGCAAGAGAGTTCCAGAAGAACATCTATTTCTGCTTTATTGACTATGCCAAAGCCTTTGACTGTGTGGATCACAAGAAACTGTGGAAAATTCTGAAAGAGATGGGCATACCAGACCACCTGACCTGCCTCTTGAGAAATCTGTATGCAGGTCAGGAAGCAACAGTTAGAACCGGACATGGAACAACAGACTGCTTCCAAATAGGAAAAGGAATACGTCAAGGCTGTATATTGTCACCCTGCTTATTTAACTTCTATGCAGAGTACATCATGAGAAACGCTGGACTGGAAGAAACACAAGCTGGAATTAAGATTGCCGGGAGAAATATCAATCACCTCAGATATGAATATGACACCACCCTTATGGCAGAAAGTGAAGAGGAGCTAAAGAGCCTCTTGATGAAAGTGAAAGAGGAGAGTGAAAAAGTTGGTTTAAAGCTCAACATTCAGAAAACGAAGATCATGGCATCTGGTCCCATCATTTCGTGGGAAATAGATGGGGAAACAGTGGAAACAATGTCAGACTTTATGTTTTTGGGCTCCAGAATCACTGCAGATGGTGACTGCAGCCATGAAATTAAAAGACGCTTACTCCTTGGAAGAAAAGTGATGACCAACCTAGATAGTATATTCAAAAGCAGAGACATTACTTTGCCGACTAAGGTCTGTCTAGTCAAAGCTATGGTTTTTCCTGTGGTCATGTATGGATGTGAGAGTTGGACTGAGAAGAAGGCTGAGTGCCGAAGAACTGATGCTTTTGAACTGTGGTGTTGGAGGAGACTCTTGAGAGTCCCTTGGACTGCAAGGAGATCCAACCAGTCCATTCTGAAGGAGATCAGCCCTGGGATTTCTTTGGAAGGAATGATGCTAAAGCTGAAGCTCCAGTACTTTGGCCACCTCATGCGAAGAGTGGACTCATTGGAAAAGGCTCTGATGCTGGGAGGGATTGGGGACAGGAGGAGAAGGGGACGACTGAGTATGAGATGGCTGGATGGCAGCACGGGCTCGATGGACCTGAGTCTGAGCGAACTCCGGGTGATGTTGATGGACAGGGAGGCCTGGCGTGCTGTGATTCACGGGGTCTCAAAGAGTCGGACACGACTGAGCGACTGAACTGAACTGAACTGATAAACAAGTCACAGAGATAAAATACACAGTGAGGCAGAGTCAGTAATGCAGTATTAGCTGTATGAGAGTCGACTGTCACTAGACGCAAAGCGGTGATCGATGTACAGTGAAGTCAATGTCGAATCACTATGTGCACCTGAACCAATGTAATAGGTACATGAACTGTACTTCAGTAAATCCCCACAAATTCTAAACAGAAGCTCCAAGCAGAACTGCTGACCCCGCCAAGGCCCCCACAGGCCCTGCTTGTCCAGACCTGGCTGCTGTGGCTGTTCACTCAGAAGATGCTCCAGATGTGAAGTTGCATCACCCAAAGAAGAAACCTGCCAGAAATGTCCACTTGCCTCCTGCCTACACCAAGCACCATCTGATATGAGGGAACAAGACGCCAGTGCTTTTGCCCAGAGGCAGAACCTACTCTGAGCCCAGCTGCCCTGTCTTGTTCTGAGCTTCTCTGACCTCTCACCCTGCCCTGCTCCTTCCCTCCCTGCTCCCTCACTCCCAGAATCCTTCCTGGATAATTCATCTCACTGGGCCTTGGCTCAGGTTCCATGTCCTAAGACCCCTTTCCTTATATCTGTCCTCACAGAGACCATGTTCCCATTCATCAGTTTGGTTCAGTTCAGTCACTCAGTCATGTCTGACTGTTTGTGACCACATGGATTCCAGCTCACCAGGCTTCCCTGTCCATCACCAACTCCCAGAGTTTGCTCAAACTCATGTCCATCGACTGAGTGATGCCATCCAATCATCTCATCTTCTGTCGTCCCCTTCTCCTCCTGCCTTCAGTCTTGCCCAGCATCAGGGTCTTTTCCAATGAGTCAGTTCTTCACATTGGGTGGCCAAGTATTGGAGTTTCAGCTTCAGCATCAGTCCTTCCAATGAATACTCAGGACTGATTTCCTTTAGGATGGACTGGTTGGATCTCCTTGCAGTCCAAGGGACTCTCAAGAGTCTTCTCCAACACCACAGTTCAAAAGCATCAATTCTTCAGCTCTCAGCTTTCTTTATAGTCCTACTCTCACATCCATACATGACTACTGGAAAAGCCATAGCTTTGACTAGCTGGACCTTTGTCAGCAAAGTAATGTCTCTGCTTTTTAATATGCTGTCTAGGTTTGTCATAGCTTTTCTTCCAAGGAGCAAGCATCTTTAATTTCATGGCTGCAGTCCCCATCTGCAGTGATCTTGGAGCCCAAGAAAATAGTCTCTCACTGTTTCCTTTGTTTCCCCATCTATTTGCCATGAAGTGATGGGACCGGATGCCATGATCTTAGGTTTCTGAATGTTGAGCTTTAAGCAAACTTTTTCACTCTCCTCTTTTACTTTCATCAAGAGGCTCTTTAGATCTTCTTTGCTTTCTGCCATAAGGGTGGTGTCATCTGCGTATCTGAGGTTATTGATATTTCTCCCGACAATCTTGATTCCAGCTTGTGCTTCATCCAGTCTGGCTGACAACCATGTCCGGAACTGTGCTGAGGTCACAGCAGAGGGGAAAAGAGACCAGGGCCCCTGCAACCTTCTTCTAGCTCAGCTGTGTGCCAGGAGCCTCAGTAGCTCAGACCCTGGGGCATAGGGATTGGAGGCTTCCACCTCTGGGGCGAGTCAGCCCCAGAGTATGGTGGAGACGTAACCCAATGAGGCAGAGCTGGCCTCTCAGCAGGTTCCCCCAACAAAGAGAAGTAGATTTTTTCCTCCTGGTTTGGATACTGGAGAACTTCAAGTCACTGAATTGGCTCCAAAGAAAACCTTGTGATGCTCTAAAAATAACTGCTTCCCACAGGCAATCCAGTTGCTACACAGGGAAAAGACAAACACTACCAAAAAAAATAATAACATAAAGAAAATAGGGGCAGATCTGGAGGCTGAAGTCATGGTTTCTGGGGTACAGTGTGGATGGAGATGTTGAGCTGAGCCTGGGAAAGTTCCCCACCCTCAGCCTCTGCTTCTCTTTTCATCCCAGAGAGGACAGCCCAGAGGCTAAAACAGCCCTCTGCTAGTGTATTTAAGCAGATTTCCAACCAAGATTCCTAGTGCTTCTGAATTCTCAGACATATGTGGGTGTGTCTGACTCATTGTGACTCTATGGACTGTAGCCCACCAGGCTCCACTGTCCGTGAGATTCTCCAGGCAAGAATACTGGAGTGGGTTGCCATGCCCTCCTCCAGGGGATCTTCCCAACACATGGACTGAACCCAGGTCTCATGTCTCCTGCACTGGCAGGCAGGTTCTTCACCACTAGAGCCACCTGGGAAGACCCTCAGACATACATCTATCGCTAAAGCACTTTAAAAACACATAGACCTCTCAGACTTATGGCCTAGTACGTTTAGAAGGCAGTACCCAGCACTGCAAGGCCCACTGCCAGCCCCGGTAGTCGGAGAATTTTGAGAGCAGCTCAACCGTGAAATAACCCCTGAGGTAGTCTCTTTCCCGGTAGGAAACTTATCAGCAGTTCTGCCAATGTTCCAGTGCAGGAGCTGCGGTCTACTTTCAGTCTTTAAGTTGCCCACAGACCCGTGTGAACTCAGGTTCCTCCAGAGTGTACCCTCAGTTCCTTCTGGTCTCCATGAGAACCTTGGCAAGATGCTGCCTGCTGCTGCCGACTCTGGCTCTCACCAGCCAGCGGTCCAAACTGTTGCCCTCGCTCTTCTTTCTGCTCAGAATCTGAACTATTTTTTAAGATGTAAGTCCCCAAGAAGACTTCCTCAATGATCCAAGCTCTGAGATACATTTTCTTTGTTAGGGAGCACCCTGGAGGCAGACCCTGTGGGTCCTCACCACGTCCCCAGAGCCTTTGTCTGGTTTCTGGACTCCCCCCGACATTCCTGGGAGCAGCTCCACCCAGCAGCGGCATGAGCTGGCGGTGAATGCCCCAGCTGGGGCACCTTGTCCGGGAGCGGGCAGCCTGCTCTGTAGCAGCTCCCAAAGTCCCGTGGAGGCTTGAGCCCCGTTAAGCTCTTCTTCCCGCCCACTGGTCACGTTGCCCCTCCTCCTGGGGGCGGTTCCTGAGAACATGCTCCAAACACATTGCTCGCATACACGTCTGTCTCCGGGTCTCCTTCTGGAGGAAGCTCATCCCAAGACAGTCCCCACAGAACTTAACCATAAACTCATCTATTATTTATGGCTTTTTGCTTTCTTCTCTCTGCGTTATCTCATCAATGAAGTCACAAGCTGTTTGAAGGAAGAGCTACGTTTTTTTTGCGTCCTTAATTTTCATACACTCTAGAGCAGTACAGCATTTTATGCAGTAGAGACGGTGTGATTAGCTCCTCAGTTACAAAGATTTTCTATCATGTTCTAGGTTTTCGTGCTTATTAGAGTTTAGGAAATAGGAAGCTCATGAGTTTACTAAAATGCATTTAAAGTATGCAAGTACTATTTAAATATAGGATGCCATCATCGGCGCCCAAGCTCCTGTTTTTCATTTTATATAACTTTCTGTACGTATCTAACAATGGGGAGGTCGTGGAGCAACTAACGTGGAAGCAACTAACAGCGCCGCCGAGGGAATGAAGGCTGTAGCTCCGGGAAAGTGTGCCCATCTTGGAAACAGAAGCTCTTCTAGACCCTTGGAGAATCTGACAGAGTGAGGCTGCTCGGTCTGCATCCTGTCTCCTCTCTGGGTTCCTTTATGAACCCCTCTCACCCCATCCCCCTGAAGCAAATTGTAAGCCGGTGACATTTTCCTGGATTGCACCACATCCTCTTCATTCTCCGTCTCCAGAGTCTAAGCTCCTTCTGCCTGTTCCTAGCTTTTCTCTCTCAGTTGAGACTTGCTGCAGCAACTTTATCAATGGAAAGGGTCTCACCATCCAACTAAACTAAAGAATTAATTAAGTTTGCACTTTATTAATAGTCAATGCCTAATTAAAAATTATAAAAATAAAACTATAGTTTTATAAAAAATTTAAATTATAATGACTGTGAGTTATAAGGAAAGTCCAAAGTGTGATCAGTGTTCTCTGATGGAGAAGACTTGCATGTACATGAGTGGAAATATGCTTTGGTTTTCTGGAAAATTCTCTAACGTAGAAGAGGAATATGCTGTCAGTGTTAAACAAAAAATTCTTATCATAAATAATTGCAATAATACAGCTGTCTATTTCCCCCAAACAACTCACTACTAATTTAACATCCATGAAAAATGGACCGTAAATACCTAAGATTTATTTCAGCAGGGCCCAGTAAAGGTGCTGGGCCCTGTGAGTAAAGGCCCAGGGAGTCTGTTGCCTTGAAGCATCACCCCTAGAACCACGTTCAGGGAGTGGGCATGTCATGCTCTGACACTGGGCTGCTTCTCAAGAACCCAGTTTATGTGTGAGATTTAATTTGTTTATGTCTTTTGGGGGAGTTCCAATCTAAAGCTTACTGGAAATGTCAAATATAAATTTTTATTAACCAAAAACAAAGAACTAATTCCAGGATAATAATTTGCTTTCAAAATCCCTCCATAGTCTGCATCAGCTGCAAAATTAGCTATACGTGTCTCAAAGTGCCAAGTCACTCGGTCATGTCCAACTCTTTGCAACCCTATGGACAATAAATAGCCTGCCAGGCTCCTCCATCCATGGGATTCTCCAGGCAAGAATGCTGGAGTGGACTGCCATTTAGAGAAAGTACATTGTTTCAAGCTTTATAGTTTTCAGGATAGACTGGTTGTAAATGCCTTTAAAAAAATACTTTGGCCTTGTCTCTTGATGCAAAAATATATATGACAGAGAAGTCCAGCACATAGGAACTTCCTAGGCACATGGACTTCTCTTGGGAAATGTACTTTCCCTCCCAGGGTTCCCCGTGTCAAACCTGCAGTGTGGAGGTGCACATGGCTCTGGGCCAGGTTAATTACCTAATTCAAACCAGCATTCACTGAGCTCTTACTGTGTGCTCACTGAAGACACGTGGTGAACAGGCAGATTTGGTGGCCCCTGCTGTGGAGGTTTTGTTCTAGTGAAGGAGACAAACTAACAAAGAGGGAAATAAATAATAGCATTGCTCATGGGAATAAGTGCTGGGGAGAAACAATGGCGGGAGGAGGAGGATCCCTGAGACTGCCGAGGAGACAGTGAGCTCGAGAAGGTGATCTTGTGCAGAGCTTGGGGAGAGTTCTAAGGCCGGGAAAAAAGCCTCAGGGGCTGGGGTGGGAGGAGGCCGGCACGTCAGGACAGGCTTCAGCGAAGACTGCATTTTTATCCTCAGTGTTCCAGGGGGATCATTCAGACGCCTTCAGGGCAGAGCCGGGCTGTGATGCCAGCTCCAGGATTGGGGTTCTGGGCACCATGGGGGAGACAGGACACATGGTCAGGAGGCTTATCCACAGTCTGGGCAGAGAAGCAGCTGCTGAGACACGACCTGGCCAAACCAGGCTCTGGAGCATCACCCCAGGACCTGACAGTGAGCCAGGAGGGGAAATGCATTTCCCTTATTTGGGGAAATGCTTTTGGCCTGAGCACCTGGGTACACAATTACCTAAAGGAAAAAGTCGATGGTTGATGATGAAAGGTGTGGGAGAGAGTGTGGTGATGTCCTTGAGCAGGTGTGTGGAGCTTGCTGTCTTGAAGGGACACAAGATTCATCCACCAAGCCTGGCCACAGGCTGGCCACGTGGGCTTCGGTACAACCAGATGGCAGATTCTTGGTTGGGAGATAAGCTTCCAGTCTGATTGCTCTTGTTTCATTTGTGAAATAAAAGTAAGACATTGCTTGAGTCCAGCACAGGAAAGGTAGGGGGGTGACGGTGGCCTTGGGGGTGGAAAACACATAGGGTTTGTGGTCAGAAGTGAAGCGAGGCCACTCGGCATGTTGCGGCCTGACATCTACCAGGTCAGGGTTACCTAGACTCAGAGGAGTGGAGTCCAGTGACCTGGGGATAGGAAGGCCGGGGGCGGGGGGGCTGGGGGTGGGCGTTCCCTTGTCCCATCTAGAAAGGAAGAGGGGAACTAGCTCCAATTGGAGCTGTTCTCAGGATGTGTCGGAAGCACTTGTGAGAAAGGCTGTCTGGGTCTTGAGGGTGGAAACAGCTCTACAAGGAGCATGTGGGGTATAGGAGTGTTCCTTTATGCCCTGCTTGGGCACGTCACAGTGAGGAGCGCACCTTCCAGATATGGGAGGAAACTAGCCCTGCCTTTTAGTAAGTCTGGACTTCAGGCGAGGCGCTTCTCATCTGGAAAGGGAGTAATAATGCTACTTACTTCAAGGCTGTTATTAATGCTGCAGAAATTATTAGGTATGCACTTGGAACATCTTCAGATACAAAGGATCCATCCAACAACTGTTAAGTATTGTTATTATTTTAACTTTTTATTGTAGTATAATAGATTCACAATATTGTGTCACTTTCTGCTGTACAGCACAGTGAATCAGTTATACATAAACATATACCTGCTTATGTAACTTACATGCAGAGTACATCATGCAAAATGTTGGACTGGATGAACCACAAGCTGGAATTAAGATTGCCATGAGAAATGTCAACAGCTTCAGATAAGCAGATGACATCACTCTACTGGCAGAAAGTGAAGAGGAACTGAAGAGCATCTTAATGAGCATAGAGGAGGAGAGTGAAAAGTGTGCTTGAAACTCAACATTAGAAAAAGGATGATCATGGCAGCCAGTCCCATCACATCATGGCAAATAGAAGGGGGAAAGTGGAAGATAGAACATATTTTATTTTCTTGGGCTCAAAAATCACTGCAGTCAGTGACAGCAGCCACGAAATTGAAAGACGCTTGCTCCTTGGAAGAAAAGCTATGACCAACTTGGTGTGTTAAAAGGCACACATATCACTTTGCCAGCAAAGGTCTGTATAGTCAGAGCTATGGTCTCTCCAGTAGCCGTGGACGGATGTGAGAGTTAGACGGTAGAGAAGGCTGGGTGCTGAAAAATCGATGCTTTTGAGCTGTGGTGCTGGAGAAGACTCTTGAGAGTCCCTTGGACTGCAGGGAGATTAAACCAGTCACTCCTAAAGGAGATCAGCCCTGAGTGTTCATTGGAAGCACTGATGCTGACGCTCCAGTACTGTGGCCACCTGATGCGAAGAGCTGACTCTAGAAAAGGCCCTGATGCTGGGAAGGATTGAGGGCGGGAGGAGAAGGGGACGACAGAGGACGAGATGGCTGGATGGCATCACCGACGCGATGGACATGAGTTTGAGCCAGCTCCAGGAGATGGTGTTGGACAAGGAGGCCTGGCGTGCTGCAGTCCGTGGGGTCACAAAGAGTCAGACACAGTTTAGCAACTGAACAACAACATACATATATCCACTAATTTTTAGACTCTTTTCCCATATAAGCCATTACAGAATATTAAGTGGAGCTCCCTGTGCTATACAGCAGGTCCTTACTAGTTATGTTTTATATACAGTACTATTATTTTTAAAAATCCAGCTTTTGTAATGAAGAGGAAATACCTCCATACTGCATTATTTCCCAGTAAAGAGGGTGGTATTCTGAGAAATTGTCAGATATCAGAAAGGCTCTCTAGAGAAAAATCATTAACTGAAACTCTGGCCAGATTTATACAGTTTAATGTTGAAAACCACTTCTCAAATTGAGCCTGGGTGTCTGTGCACAAACCCACACACGCACACGCGAGTGCATGCACACGCACCCTCAGGCACACGCGGGTGCCTAGGCAGAGGGTCTGCACCACGTGCTGTGGTGGGAGGGGAGCTGTCGGGTCGCTTGCTGGTGACTAGAGTCTGTCACAAAGAGTCTTCCTCTCCTGAGCACTGCCCCCCGCCTCCTGCTCTGGTTTAAACTTTGACTCCACTTTGTGAACTTGAAGAGAAAGCTGTCACCAGCTGGTGACTCAGAGCTGTTCATACGACTGAGGCCTGTGGGGCACAGCTGATTGCTTTCCACGTTCCACCTCCTGACTGAGTCACTGATACAGCCTCCCTGGAGGTGCAAGGCTGTAACTCTGTTATCCGCTGTGCTGATGGAATATGGCATTGGCTTCAGTCAAAAGAATGCCGACTATGCAGATCACCACGTGCTCATGGACCCTGAGTATCCTGCAGTTGGAATGGAGATGATCTTGGCCATTCTCTGTAAGCTGCCTATGAAGCCAGCCAGCCACGTGAGTTCAGGGACAAGCAAGTGTCAACACTGCTGACATTTCACTGTGTCCCTTCCCATCACTCCCTCCTGCATCCAGTTCGAGATGGGTGGACTTTCTTGGCAGACCTCAGGTTATATGTGGATTCCTAGCTGCAAGGGAGTCTGGACATCTAACTGATTTCCATTTCTGTGTCTAATAATAAAGACATAGGATGACGTAGAGTGAACTAACCCACACAAGGTCTGTTCAGGTTCATAAGCTCACTGCCATGGTATGATTTTATGGTTGTATAATATTATTGTTACCTAAGCTAAATTTTCTTGATGTTTCCTTAGGATATATGCCTAGAAATAATAAATTTGGGTTAAAGAGCCGATGATTAGTTTTCCAAGACTTTTGCTATGCCCCAACAAATTGTTCTGCAGAAAGATTACATCCATGTGTCAGAGCATTCACTCAAACTCTAATGCTGGATATCACTTTATTCTAATATTTTCCATTTTCATAGCCAAAAAAAAGGAACATAAAACGCGTCTAACAGTTTCAACAGCCTTATTTTAAGCTACAAAGTAGAAGTAGCAAAACTAAGTAAAAGCAAATTAAGGTAAATGGCAAGGATTTAGAGTTTGAAAATGCATTTAGGTTTCAAGCCATGTTCTGCCTCATCACTATGATGACAAGAAAAAATGATTCCTATTAATTCAAGAACTTTCACTGTATTATAGCTGTTTTTATTTAGGTAAATATTTCAATACCAAGCTAGCTCAATGCTTTTAAATTTTGTAAACGTTTTTTGGATTCAAAGAGATATCAATTTTACCCACTTTATCGGGTCCCATTTCAAAATGTCCCATTAGTGCTCTTTCACTTTATAAACAGCACTAACAGTATCTTTTCTATCCAATTTTGTAGTCTGAATGTATTTTAACCATTGAATTTATCCAAGGAAAGAAGTACAGACATTATTCACACTTATAAAGTAGCTCTGAAAGCACTTCAGTCTTTCGATATGCAATTGATATCTGATTGGAGCTGATAACTCTTAAACCAGTAAACTACAAACAGCTGAAGGTGAATGCGTGACTGCATGTGTTTCAAGCCTTCTGATAAGAAACCTTTATAGTACATTTTAATGCCTACTCTTCCTTCTTGAATTTTAATTGGTTCAAATCTACAGAACAGGATTACCCCTTGAGAGTTTTAATCCCTGAGTTTTCAAAATCTCGAAAAAGATCTTGGCTTGACCATTTTAAACTTGATTTCCCATTACACAGCACTTTTCTCAGCTTAGATTCTAGCCACAACTGGACACCTGCGCCCTCCCATCTTCCTGAACAGCTAACAGTGTCCATAGGACAGATGGCGTGTGTCCCTCTGAGCATCGGCTTAAAGAAGATGCCAGAGAAATAGGAAACACGGTTCATTTCTCAACTAATTCATAGATGAGGAGACCATACCAACAAAGGTAGAAACCTGGGGCCTTGGTAACAGCCCCCTGGATAAGGGAAAAGTGGCCTCCGGCCCACGCCTGAATGCATGTGAAGGTCTGTTGGAGCGCAGCTGCACTCACGCATTTCTGTGCTGCATTGGTGCTGCGCAGCACAGTCGAGGGGCGTGGTGGTGAGTGTGTCCCACTGGCTCAGACGTGCACCATCTGGCCATTCACAGAAAGGTTGCCAAGCCCTGGTCTAGATCACGTGACAGTCCCCTGCTGAAGATGAGAAGAAAAGCTGAATCAATGCAAACATTTGATGTACATGTAGGTCGGTGTACACAACTTTCCTGAGAGGGTGGAATCATGAGAAGTGCCCAGGCTCTGAGGCCTTTCTTCCCCTGGGACAGCCTGTGGGGCTGAGCCCCTGGGTTGGAGGGGGTGCTGATGTCCAGGGCCCAGAGGGTTACAGCATCAGTCCCGCAGGAACAAGGAGAACTGGAAGTAACTAGCTGACTGCAATGGTTACCACCACCTAGCTGTGACCCAGCTCAGCCCTGGAAACCTGACATATGGCTGAGCAAACCAAAAAATACCCCTGAGAGAGAAGACAGTGTCCTCCTAAGACACAAATTATTTCTACAGCTAGTTTCCAAGTGTAATATTCTCAACATAAAAGATCTCACCATGCTCTGCCCATGATGGAATGGATGCTATTGGGCTTATTATCCTGCCATGAACAAGTGGAAAAGCCAAATTAAATATTCAAAGCTGCTCTTTGCAGGCTTTTGACAACAAACACAGGCTGTGATCCCCAAGATGAGAGAAGCACACATGTGAGCCTCACATTCGTCCTTGCTTCTCCCTGAGAACATCTTCCAGACTCTAGCACAGGGGTTGGAGCCCACGTGGAGACCACAGGCTCTCTGGACAGAAAAATGAAGGCCAGAACTCAGTGCTAAGTGGCTGTGATTTAGGGAAGGGAGAGCACAGAACTCCAGGGAAGGGAGTCCAAAAGTCTGTGTGGTTTTCGTGTGCCCTTGGCTTACTCAGAGCAGCAGACGCACGGGGCCCTGAGAGAACAGCCATGGGAGGCCAGCACCGAGCAGACGCCAGTGTTCAGAGATGCTGAGGACACTGGAATTTGGTCCCAATCAGGCTGGACTGACAGGCTGTGGCCTGGGAGTCAGGACCTCTCCTAGGTGTGAGCATCGTTTCTGGGGAGAAGGCCAAACGGAAGCAGCCACGCAACTGGCCAACAATTGCGCACTCCCTGTCTTAAAGACAGGACTAGAAAGAATCCTAGGCTTGATTGGAGCTTGAAAGATGAGTAATATTTGGGATGGTGAGATTAGAGTTGCTTAAAATATGCTTTACAAATAAGGAATGGGCCTTAAGTTTCAACAAATGCCTTTCTGCACGCAACATGTTAGAGTATGTGGGCATTCCCTTGGTTCTGCATAAGTCTTAGGAACACTGTCCTCCACAAATGTCCTCTAGGGGAGTCATAATTTGCATTTTATAGATGTTTTGTAAGTGAACCATGCAGTATGTACTCATTTTGCTTCACTTTTTTCATTCAGCTTAGTGGCTTTTGGGGTTTATCCATGTGGTAGCATCTATCAATGATTCACTCCTTTTTATCTCTGGGTAGCATTCCACTATATGAAGTGAAGCTATCTGCTTCCCATTCACTGTTTACAGGCTTTTGGATTGCTTCTAGTTTGGAGCTATTGCCAAAAACAAAAACAAAAATCCTGCAATGAGCAGTCATGGACGACATATATATATACAAATCTATAAAATCCAGAAGGGGAATGTTTCTGCTGTATAGTAGGAAACAATGGAAATAGTGAGAGACTTCACTTGCGGGGGGGATGGGGGGGCTCCAAAATCACTACAGATGCTGACTGCAGCCATGGAATTAAAGGACACTTGCTCCTTGGAAGAAAAGCTACGACTGACCTAGACAGCATATTAAGAAACAGAGACGTTACTTTGCTGACAAAGGTCAATCTAGTCAAGGCTATGGTCTTTCCAGTAGTCATGTATGGATGTGAGAGTTGAACTATAAAGAAAGCTGAGTGCCGAAGAATTGATGCTTTTAAACTGTGGTGTTGGAGAAGACTCTTGAGAGTCCCTTGGACTGCAAGGAGATCCAACCAGTCCATCCTGAAGGAAATCAGTCCTGAGTATTCATTGGAAGGACTGATGCTGAAGCTGAAGCTCCAATCCTTTGACCACCTGCTGAGAAGAACTGCCTCACTGGAAAAGACTCTGATGCTGGGAAAGATTGAAGGTGGGAGGAGAAGGGGACAACAGAGGATGCAATGGTTGGATGGCATCAGCGACCTGATGGACAAGCGTGTGAGTGAACTCTGGGAGTCGGTGGTGGACAGGGAGGCCTGGCGTGCTACAGTCCATGGGGTCGCAAAGAGTCAGACAGGACTGAGTGACTGAACTGAACTGAGGAGCATGTTACCTTTTAAAGAGACTGCCAAACTGGCTCGCTAGCCAGTGGCGCTGCCTCACGTCAGCCGTGCATGAGGGCTCCAGGTGCTCCATATTCTCACTGAGACTTGTATGGCCTTTCCATTTTCGCCAAGTTAAAGCACGTAAAATTTGAATCTCATGGATTTAATTTGCCTTTCCTTGATGGCGAATGATGTTGAGCATCTTCTCATAGACCTATTTGCAATTTGTGTGTCTACTTTCGGGAAGCATCTCTTTAGGTCTTTTGTATCTGAACTTATTGATACATATTATTCTCAGAAATGTCTAGGCATGTTAAATTTCCTACCAAGAATTCCAGCAACAATTATCAGATGCTGTAGCTTCCACATACATAGACAATTGTTGGTAGCTGGTGAACGGCCACGTGGGCTCAGCTGACCTACCAAAAGGAAATTGTTAGTTTTGGAGGAGGGGCACTAGGATGGCTGAGTCGGAAGCAATTCTGTGCGTTAATGGTGAGGACAGATTCAGGGAGTAACAGATTTATCATTTTCCTGTACTGTTTACATTTTCTTTTATAAGAATGAAGATTCTTTGAGCTTGGTGGCAGATTTAGAGAACACAACTCCTTGCAAGAATTTGAGAGGCCACAGCAATTCTGTGGTGACTGCCCCATTTCACAGCTGGGAAGGACTTTTCAGCCTTGAGTGAACTTTCTTCAAGGCCGTCAATGTCTTGAAAGCAGCATCAGAAAATAAGGGTTCTTCTGTTCTCAACTGTGCATTTGGTAGCATGAGGCAAAAAGTAGCCATTTAGTCTCTTTCAGTTAGCAGGAAAGTGGAGTGTGACTGCAGATGTCACACGAGGAAGTCCCGTGTGCTGATACCCTTCTGTAGAGAGGAGTAATCTGCCAGGAACATATGTGAAGATTTGGCGCTACTTCAAAAAACATTTGAAGCACATTATTCTTTACATTTTCCCCTAATTGATTATAAATAAAGAGTGCCATAATAATACTATGGCAGATAAAAATCCGAGAGGTGTTATCTGAAGGTTACCCTGCAGGCAGGATCCCTGAACGCTGGAAAGCAATTTACAGAAAGAACAAGACGTCTTCCTTTACCACACCATGGAGTAAACCCAACTCCATCAAGGTTTATATGGAAAATGATCATTTTTTTCCTTCTGTGGGATTTTCTTTATTTTTAAAAATCAGATTGTAGATATTTTGCTCAATTACAAAAGTGTAGGCAGATACCAGACGATGAGCAATTAGGCTTCTGCTGTGTGTGTGTGAGTATAATGTACACACCTGAAATATAGTCATTCTGACTAAATTGCTAGAGACTTGAATCAGGTTGAATTTAGGACCAAAAATAGCATTATATTTTAATCTATGAACGGAAATAATTTGGCATAATGTCACATTTAATTATGTGATCTTCAGAGTCGGGAAGAACTGGGTTCAAACTCAATTTTGGTATTAATATTCCTGCACGACACTGGGCAAGGTATTCCTTCTCTCTTAGCCCTCAGTTCTCCGTACAAAATGTGATAATGTGATTGTTGGGAGAATAGACTTTAAAGCTGACATAAAGCACAGAATGAGTGCTCAATCAATGGCTCCTGTAATATTTTTAAATTTTTCATTGCTTGAAACTGTGGACAATATAAAAATATGCATAACCTAATTCATCAGTGCAAGTTGGAATTGAAACTTTAGATCTGGCTTTTCAAAATAAAACTTCCCAGATGGGTCTTGCATCTGACCCAAGCCCCTGAGCCCAGCGGAGCTCGCAGGACTCTGAGCGGCAGCTTCTGCTGCCTCAGGGCTCTTCTCCTCCCTGCTGTTGGACCCCAAATCTTCTGTCTCTCTTTTCTCCACATCTGCCACTTGTCCACACCTTGACCCCTTTATCTGCAGACACTTCTGCCTCTCACCATAAGGTGCATTCATGAATGCCGGGCCCTGTGGAGACGCCCCTGCCAGTTTCCCCACGTGGTGTCTGGTGTCTGTTTAAAGCATCTAAACTGTGCGCATTGCTGGTGCTCAGGAGACGTGACAGGAAGGTTTCCCCCAAGCCCTCACTGTGCAGAGCACAGAGGAGACTCACTCCTCCTTGAATGGAATACTTCCCAAAGCACAGTATTGAGAGCTTTCCCCACCTCAGCAGCGTGTTTTGAGTAGAGAAAGCTTGACAGATTTCTAAGACAAAAAAGCCTCAACACAAGCTATATTCTGCAACCATCAAACATTTATCAGATATTTTGTGTGATATTATTTTTCTTATTAATGCCTTTCCTTTATGGTGAATTTCTATGTTATAGGAGTTAAATTTAATTCCAGGTTTATTATCCAGAAGATAATGATAAATATGAAAGTCTTTAATAATCTGTCTTTGAGGGCTCATTTTTAAATTCATAAACATATACATCTTTTATTCATGAAGAGGTCAATCTCATTTTTCATTTAGTTCATTTTCATATTTGGAGCTCTTCCTTGGTGTTAATCAAGTGAAAACATACTGTTTCCAAAATTGCTATTTATGCCTGTTATGTATAGCAACGGCAAGCCATTAGAGCAGAATGTGCTTATGCTGGTTATGCCTTAAAAGCAAAATAAACATAGCAAGTTCTATTAGCTTGGATTATATGGCAGCCTATATTTTGAATGACCACATAATGATTTCAACGTTTCTTATGTTCCTGAGAAGAAGCATTCAGAAGCTCTTCTCAGCATCTATTTTTAAGCATCACAGAAAGCTTGGAGTGTGTGTAGTAATTTGCCTGTTGCCTGCTGGCAAGATTAGACTTACATTGTCCCCAGTAGGAAGCTACAGCACTCTGAAATATTCTTTTTTACAACTTCTCTAATGTATACAAAGTATTTACATCAGAAATGCCAGGAAAAAAAGAAGGGGGCAATAAAACATAATCATGTTATTTTTGAGGGGTTGCTGACAAAGCCTACTTCCCCTTCTCTTTGACTGGAAACATTTTGCTCATTTTGGCTTATCTTGCCTTTCATACTGTTTTCTTTTCTTTTCTTCTTCTTATGGGTCTAATTATTTTTTCCAAGAAAATTGATGATTCAGGAAAAGGAGTGACAGTTTGAGGGCAGTTAGTCTCCAGTGATGGAGTGAGCTGGCGTGCTTGTACATGGGGAGCATCTGTGATCTCAAGTGTTCCAAGCAGAGGCCGGGCTTCCCGGAATAGCCTGGCCACCCTCTGCTGTTCATCAGGGTCAGGGCTGCTGATTGCCAGCTGATTAACAGACACTTTTTGGGTCCCTCAGGGTCACCAAGTTGATCTGGGTGCTTTGAAACAGAAGCCAAGTGTGCGTGCCTGCAGCAGAGTCTGCACTGACCTGTCCCAAAACCCAGATCTCTGGAGGAAAGGAGGTGCGTGCGGGGGTGCGAAAGACCAGCAGTCACGCTCAGTCCAGAGCGCTTGGGCCGAGCGAGTGAGCAAGCCCACCCGTCTGGAGGTCCCTGATCTGTGAGTTACTGGCATGGCAACATCCTAAGGGCCACTGGGAGTGTGGGGTCATGAGGCCAGCACAATTAAGCAGAGCAAACCTCTAAGTCCTGGTGTCAGAGACTGTCCTTGACTTTCAATCCATAGCCTGCATCTCAGTGGTATCATGAGGTAAACTGAGGACGAGAAGCCTCTTTGTCCTGAAGCCCGGGTCTGGTTGGCTCAGCGCGCACCCTCCTGAGGTCACGGCTGTCAGGCCCACGTCAGTGGGACTGCTCCTGCCGCTCAGGCAGCCTCGACTGTGGTCTAGGGCAACCTTCGGACCACACCCATTATTTGAAGCTGCCAACCATTCAGGCTTGCGTACTGAAAATTCCTCATTCACACCCAGAACTTTGTTGAAGTCTGTCTCTTGGTGACCTTAAACTTGTGCTCACTTCCCCGCATCATGATGCCTTGTTTCTTCATCTTTCCAGGGCAGTCCACGTCCTCTGACTCTAGCTTCACCGGCCTCCAACTCAGTCCAACAATGCTCTTGGGGGGCCCTGAGGACCCTTCACTGTCTTTACTTCCATGTCCATCTCCCTCACATTCTGCTTTCTTCTATGCTGTCCTTGGTTGTTGAACATAGCTGGAGGGATTCATGAACTATCGCCAAAAGGTCTCGCCTTCTTTATTTGGTGAAATGTGATTGTCCCTCTTGGAAGAATCTGCAGGCTTTGTGTATCTCCCCCACCCGCTGGCCAGGACACCTCGCTCTGCTTAATTCTCTATCTGTCGCGTCGCAACACACTTCTTTCATACAAGGGCAATGTCTTATTTGTCTTTTTATAATAGCAACGATCATATCAACAAGCAGTACAATCTGCTGGATAGAATGTGCTCAGCAAGTACTTATTACATCGGGTAAAAAAGAATGAAGAGAGCGATGTGCTGGCTGCCGAAAAGCCAGCTTCACAGGTGAGAGCTGGGCGGCCTGCGGCGTCTGGCCGGATGCCGTCCCATGTTACGAACGCGCTGCTTCTTTTCTGTGAACTCATCCAAATGCAAACCTGTAAATGGATGATTCCATGCTGTGTCTATCTTAAAATTGCAACATCATTTATCCAATGGCTAAATAATCCACCAAGTCACAGAATGGAAAGGGACTCTAGAAGCAGGTGTAGGGACTAACTACATCGGAATCACCCCGGAGGCTTATGAGACGTGATTTCTTGTACTGTAGCCAAGACTCCCTGAAACAGGATTTCTGGGGCCCAAATTCATGTGACTTTAAGAATTCCCAATGTAGTTCTGTTCTAAAGATAGGTTTCAGAGCCACAAATTTAGCCCACATTTCACGATTTACAAATGAATAACCTGAGTGAGGGCCAGGGCACTTCAGCGACCGTCTGAAGTGTCATAGCAAAAAGGATCTGATGTCCCTCCCACTGCTGGCGGACTGACTTTGCCCAGGCCTGGCTGTTCCGCAGACAGACCTCACACCCCAGCTGCACCTTAGAGCGTCAGGTCACCCCACACTGCTGCCCACCTGATGATGCCTGTGCCTCATCTCAGGCTCGAGCTACACTTTCCACCTTGAGGCTTCTTGACGCCTGCCCTGCATTCAGGCACACACAAGCTGTAAGTGCAGGGAGGCCGTCTCCCTGCCAGTGCAAGCGGGAAAGGCCCGGAGCAGACGCCCCTTGCCTTCACCTCTTTAGCAGATGATTTTGGAAGGCGTTTTATATACACTGCAGAAGGTCCTAGTGACCAACAGATACTGCCCTCTTGTGTAAACTATCCCTGTTTTCCTGCTTCACTTTCCTTGGTCTTTCATTTCTGCTTCTGAAGTCACTTCCAAGGTAAATAGTGTGCACGTAAAATCTTGCCTTTGGTTCTGTTTTTAGAGAGCGCAGACTAAAATGGGCCCTTAAAATGGGAGATTTTGGAGCCAGGTCTAACAGCAACGAGGACCCCATTGCGAGCAAAGTGAAGTGAAAGCGGTTCAGTCGTGTCTGATTCTTTGCAATACCACAGACTATACAGTCCACGGGATTCTCCAGGCCAGAACACTGGAGTGGGTGGCCTTTCCTTTCTCCGGGGATTGAACCTAGGTCTCCTGCATTGTAGGAGGATTCTTTACCAGCTGAGCCACCAGGGAATTCCAAGAATACTGGATTAGGTAGCCTATCCCTTTTCCAGGGGATCTTCCCAACCCAGGAATCAAACTGGGGTCTCCCGCACTGCAGGCAGACTCTTTACCAGCTGAGCTGCTAGCGAGGCCACTCACGAACACCCCCACTAGGACGCTTCCCTGGTAACTGGGATGGAAGCAGTTGGAACACAGGCCTTGCTGGGCTCTGGGAGTTAGACGATCTAGGAACAACTTAAGGGAAATGATCATGGACAGAGTCGGCTTTTATTAACTGCTTGGAAGACTTGAAAAAGAGAAGGTGATTGGCTTAGGAACTAGCGGCCCCACCAAGAACCCCAGCGGCTGGCTCTTGAGTGTGGCTAGGGTGGCTCCCGGGGCACTGACGTCCTCCAGGAAAGAGCAGGGATGGCAGATCCACCTTGCTCAAGTGTTGAGGAGAGACCATGGTTTTGGAGAGGTGAGAATATTAAAGCAGATTCATCGAGTGATACCGATATACTCCTTTGAGACACCATGGAGAGCGTCCCCTTCAAGGCTGACAAGTCTATTGATGAAGAGATGCTGGCATCATATGGCATTGTGGTGTGAATACTGAAGTCCGGGACTGACAGTGTGAGATGAAGCTGAGCTGGGTTTTCTTGTATCGTTCAGGATTACAGGGCTCCAGAATGTCAGGGGCCAGGTGGTGGTTCCAAACTTTACAGCAAAGTGGCCAAAATGGCTGAAAAGAACAAGCAAAGCACAGAGGTCTGTGTCAGGCGACGGGAGTCACTTGTGTTTCCACTGCAGAAACAGGTGAACGGCTGGTTTAGGGTGTTGTTTGGGTTAGGGAACAAAGAATCTAGTTGTTGTGACTTCCATCTTGTGTTTTCAAAGGTCACTTTGTGTTGTAGAAAACAAGATTGAGTAGCAAAGGTAGGTACAGGCAGACAGCTTGAAGACTTTGAATGATCAAGGTGCACTAGGGGTCGTGGCCCAGGCCAGTAGGGGAGGTGAGTTGGGTGGGAGGACCAAGGGTGAGTCTGCAAGTAGAGATGACGGAAGTTGCTGCAAGACTGAATGCCAGGCAGGATGGGAATAGGAACCAAGGTCAAGGCACGTAGGGGATGGTGGCTCCGAGAGCTGCCAGGGGACCAGGAAGAAGAGCAGGCTGTGGAGGGAGAGAGCAGTCTCCCTGGGACGGGCCACACTGGGCATCTGGCACACAGCCAGTGGCCAAGCCATGTAGGCTGAGAGGTGGAGGAACAGACTTAGTAAATACTTTCATGTCACTTGATGCCATGCCCTTGGATGGGAATTCCCGGAGAGGCCCTGCAGGCAGGGAAGACAGAGGTAGGTGGCGCATGCCACGCTCGGGTGCTCTCTAACCGCGGTGGAGGAGAAGATCCTAGGCGAGGACACCGAGAGGGCACAGCCAGTGAGGCCAGAGGAAACCCCAGAAGGCCACGCTGTTGTGCTCTTAGAAGTGCTCTAAGTGGAGAGGAAGCGTCGAAGGACAGAGTGGCCAGCTGTGCTGAGCGTCGCTGAGAGCTGGCGTAACAGCTGGGGACAATGAGGTGACTAGTGGATTCAGCGAAAGAGAGGCCATTATGTAGCATCATTTAGCAAAATGATAACATTGGCAAGAGTCAGGTCAATGACTGGACACAAACCTGCAGGCGTGAGGTGGGGTTACCACCACTGGTAATAGAGTGGGACCAAAACTTGGGGCGTAAAGTCTGCAAATAATATCACATTCATTACAAACAGGCCACTAATCCTACTTATAAACTGCTGTGTTATGTTGGGTAGCTTAGAATATTTAGGAGAAAATGGTCTAGCTTCTTAAAGAGACAAAGCAATAAAATGGAGGCTCAACCTCCTAGGAGAAAGAGGCTCCAGATGAGTCACGAGAAATTAGCAGATTGAGAGCATTGTGTGTCTCTATTTTGAGAGTGGAAATTCAGTGGCAAGGATTAAGAAAACAAGCCAGCCATAAATCTGGAGAAGAAAAACTGGTTGGCAAATCATGTGGACGTCCAGGAATAATACAAAGAGTTGGAGCTGAAGCCAAGAAAATGTCCTGAGGCCACCACGAGGGTTAGAGAAAAGTTTAGCTGGGTAGGGCTGAGCATGTTTCATAACAAGAAGGATATACTATTTGAACTTTAGAACACATCACTTCACTTTTGTTTTTACTATTTAATTTTTAAAAAGGAAGTATAATTTACCAAAACATACTGGTTATAACACTTAGATTTGTATAGAGAAAACACATATGCATGGATCAAATATTATACATTCATTCTTTCGTCATCCAAGTCTAAACACAGTTTATGCATTATTCCTAACCCATGACCAATTATTCACCATGTAGCACCTACATAAATAGAGTTATTATGGCTATATGGGAAAACAGTGGGGCAAACAATAAGACGGCGTGGAAAAACGAAATAGAAACAAATATCCCATGAGTATTCAATTTTCTAGCCATGAATACACAGACGGAAAATAAATTAAATGTGGTCAATGAAGTTCAAGTTGATTTACTTGGAAAAGTGTCTTGCAGCCCTACCACTATTTTGTCTTAAAATATTTTTAAGATCAGTCGTCACCCAGTCTTTTTTGTGCCAGTCACAAATACCTGGAGCCCAAAAGATTCCTTGAGGTACCCTGGGAGTTTTGTTCAGGCTATTTAAGCAGAAATGGAGCTGATGTGTTTGAAAACTAAGACATTCTATAGCTCACAGGCAATGCTGCTCTAATTGTCTCCCCAGAGTGAAAACAGAGCATTCTTTCTCAAATCAGGCTGCCAGAGTTTCACTGAACTCACCATAGCTTTTCCAGAAAGGGAATCTTTCATCTGACTTTGTACTCTCAGCAGAGTTAATGATTATCTCAGGAGAACCATTGTTTGTCCAGAGTAGCTTCTGTCTCATTTCCGGTCTGAGCTACAGTGGCTATCTCTAAACCATGAACTTCAAACTCATGCAGGCAGTGTTGTGCTGGTTTACTGCGTTTGAATGTGCACTTGCGGTTGAGCACACAGAGGAACGCGTCTACATCTAGCTTCATTTTCTTCACAGCTTTTCTGGGATACTTATTTTTCGTTGTTTATATGATGAGAATCATACCTTGCAAGTTGAAAATCAATGTCTAAGGCAGTAAGTTAAGGATAAAAATTAATTATTTTTGATTTTACCTCTTATTGCCAAATGCAATACCTTGTTTCAGTAAAGTTCGGGTTTGATAGATTAAAGCATAATTGTATCCGCCTGGTTTATGGTTTTGCTTTTTCTTTTATCAGAAGTGAGGCTCTGCTGACATCTGAGTGCAAATTCCTCTAGCCAAAGGGAAAAACTACAATAGAGACAGTCGCAAACTCAACAAGTAAAAACGTTTTTTCATGGTTCCTCTCTGTTGTAAACATCAGCTGGCTTCTTCCTTTTTATCTTCTATAAGTAATGGCAAAGCCTGTATCTGGCTGCCCACTCCAGGCTCCCTTCAGATTTGCTGTCTAGACGACCCCTAATATGCAAGATGGGACAATCCTGTGGAACCATCCTGTGTTGTGATTTATGTTACAGGCAACCACAGGACAGAGCAGACACTGAACCTCTTGGGGGGAAATGAGATCTTGTCTGAAGTTCTCCCAGGCAAAGCAGACTACAGCTCTGTGGGAAGGAACCTCGTTTGTGTGGGCCAGCTGCTTTCTCTCCTGTGACAAGAACAAAGAACAGCCAAGGACTTGGGGTCCAGCAGCTAATGCCTCCGAATCTTGGGTTGGCTGCCTAAAAGTTTCCTCTTCTGTCCTCTGAGAAGTTGACTGAATTGTAGGGTTCTGTGCAAATTTCCCATTTGTCTCTGCCTGGCAGCCAGCAAGGCCATGGTTCCTCAAATTTGCTGAACAAAATGGTCTAAGCTCACTGTCACTGCTGTCTATGCTTCTACTCGAGGGCAAGCTTGAAGCTGCCCCTTCCCGGGAAGGAGGAGCAGCTCCCCGCTCCTGACTGCATTGCTGTTCCGAACGCGTGCATGTGATCTGGCACGTCACGGCTTCAGGATAATGTAAGTCCGAAGCAAACACTTTGCTCCTCTGAGCCACCAGTGCTAAAATTGCCTGAGCTGGTTCCCTGAAAGACATTCTGGGCTTTGAATAAAATTAGATTGAAATCGCTAGGCTACCACCCCAGATTTGTGTAAAAACTGGAATAGTGTGGAAATTTTTCCTTAAACGAGTAGTCTGTCCACCTGTAATCTGGTGGTAAGGCTGTTACCTACATCTTGGGGCTGTCACGAGGGTAGATGGGATGATATACTCTCCTCAAGCCACACAAACTCCTTGAACTTAAATTGGGAATAAAAGGCAGATAAATGTACCTCAAAGTATATCATTTGAATAAATTGACCATCTTGAAACAAAACAGTGATCAATAAATGTTTTCACTTGAATAGAACTGCTTTAGGATTTAACAGTTTTCAGTGAAACTAAGAATAATGATCAGAGTTTCTGGACACCTGAATTGGTATATGTCTGTGTGTTCATGCTCAGTTGCTTTAGTCATGTCTGAGTCTTTGTGACCCCATGGACTGTAGCCCACCAGGCTCCTCTGTCCAAGGGATTATCCAGGCAAAAACCCTGGAGTGGCTTGCCATTTCCTTCTCCAGGAGATCTTCCCAACTGAGGGATCAAACCTCCTGGGACTCCTGCATCGAAAGGCAGATCCTCTACCACCGAGCCACGAGGGAAACCAGAACTGGGCATAGAATGGCTAGATATCTTTAAAGAATTGTTTCTTATTTATTCTTCATCTCACACAGTAATTCGACTTGTTACTGACTTCGAAAAAATTTTGAAACAACTTTAGATTCGTAGGAAGTTGCAAAGAGAATACAGAGAGGTCCTGTGTATTGTAACAAATGTCTTCAAAATGAGGGAAAGGGACATTGGGACATGTGCATACCACCCAAAGCCATTTTATCCAGAGTGTAGATTCATGTAACCATCACCTCAAAGTGAAAGGTGATACATTCTCCCAACAGGCAATCATTCTCACAGGGAATGCTTACAACGAGGACTGTCGAATCTGACATAAGAAACCTGCAGTGCTCACCCTGGTTCCTTCATCCACGAGCATCCTGAGCATGAGTCTCATTCGCTTCTGCTCTGGGCTCCTTGTTTGTTCATGGGCTGGTTGTGACAAGTGGTAGATGAACTGATGGACGCAAAAGTCCTTAGTGGACATAAAAGTGTCCGGTGTTGTTACCATCTGGCAACCAGAGACCAGGAATAAAGCTCAGAGTCTCCCGAGTTTCACTGCAGAGCCTGGCTCCTTTCATCACAGTGTGACCTTCTATCTGTAAAGGGTGGGGCTGAAAATGAGGACGTGTAACTCTGTGGACCTTCATCTCCCAGCAAGACTGGCTTGTATTCAAGTGTCAGCTGTTAGTGAGGTCTCTCTCTGTTAGAGTTGCCTTCACAAGCCAGGGTTGAAGTGGTCATTTCTACACAGTGGTCTACAGAAGCAGGTAAAAATCTTCATTAACCAAAAATGTGTCTTCCATTGACAGCCATAGCTGTCTGTAATCACACTTTGAAATGCATGAGTCAGCCCCATGACCCAAACAGGACTTTCACCATTCCTCTGACAAACCTTTCATAGCCATTATCAAGCTCACGAAACTGTAAGCCAAATGTGACCAAAATTACTGCACTAAAATCAGAGTATTTGAAACTATAACATAGTCTTCAACACTGAAAAATGAAAAAGTACTCAAATAGTCAAACATGGGTGATGTGTTAAATACTTGTTTACAAACTGAACTTTGAAAAGACAGTACATGAAGCATTTACTGACATACAGAAATGTTCACGATGGCAATCATATGGAAAAGTTTATGGAGCAGTATACTTGGCACATGTCGATAAAAAGCAGTCCCAAAGGTTGCTGCTGGTGTTGCTGTTGTTCCGTCGCTCAGGCGTGTCCGGCTCTTTGTGACCCCACAGACTGCAGCACGCCAGGCCTCCCTGTCCATCACCAACTCCCAGAGCTTACTCACACTCATGTCCATCGAGTCAGTGATACCACCCAACCGTTTCAGCTTCTGTCGTCCCCTTCTCCTCCTGCCTTCAATCTTTCCCCGCACCAGGGTCTTTCCCAATGAGTCAGTTCTTCACATTAGGTAGCCAAAGTACTGGAGCTTCAGCTCATCAGTGCTTCCAATTCAGGATTGACTTCTTTTAGGATGGACTGGTTGGATCTCCTTGCAGTCCAAGGAACTCTCAAGAGTCTTCTCCAACACCACAGTTCAAAAGCATCAGTTCTACAGCGCTCAGCCTTCTTCACAGTCCAACTCTCACATCCACACATGACTGCTTCAAAGACCATGGCTTTGAGTAGATGGACCTTTGTTGGCAATCCAGAAGATTATGCATCAAATTATTAGGAATTTTTTCAGATTGTTTCCATTTAAGAGAAGCAAATATACACTCCTGCTTCCTACAAGGAGTGTGTGTTCTTTCTCTTATAACCTGTTGCGTTGCTGTCTAGTGTGAACGTAATCAAATCCACTTATGTGAAGCAGGAAATTCAATGAGTTCTGCAAACTGTGTACAGTGGTGTAGACACTGCACCATCAACACAGAGCCCGTTCCCGCCACGTCTGCTAACTGTCCTCGCCTTCCACCATCACGCCTTCTTCAGGCAGTCACGGACCTGCTTCCTGATCTGATTTTGCCTTCTCTAGAATTTCATATTGCTGGAATCATCCTTTTTTCTTCTTCCTGTAACACAGTACTTTTGAGACTCATTCATTCACACTGCTGCTTATGAGTTCACTCCCTTTTACTGCTTAACCATATAACATTATACAGACAGACTATATCCTGCTTATTCATTTATCAAGTGAAAGACTTTTAGCTGTTCCTAAGTTTGGAAATTGTGGAAAAAGCTACTATGAAATTTTTACACAAGACTTTGTAAAAACCTGGAGTAGAATTGCTGGGTTAAATGGTAAGTATACTTTCAATTTTGTAAGAAGCTCTTAAACTATGTTTCAAAGTGGCTGCACCACTTTGCATTCCCAACAGCAAAATATGCAAGCTCCCATTTGTTCCATCCTCTGCAATACTCAGCTTTGCCAGTCTTTTCCACTTTAGGTAGTCTATTATTTAGGTAACTGTATCTCTTTCTGTTTTTCTTTTCTCTTTTGCTTATTCTTCCTTTTATTTTTGGAGAGAGAATGGCAGTCCACTCAAGTATTCTTGTTTGGGAAGCCCATGGACAAAGGAGCCTGGCAAGTCACAGTCCGTGGGGTCACAAAGAGTCAGACACAACTCAGCGACTAAACACCAACAACATCTTTAGGACCTATCCTACAGGTGTGACTAGTGGGTCTAAGTAAAGAGTTCTTTATATTTTGCAAAGATGAGCCCTCTATCTGTGCTGTGAGTTGTAAATATTTGTCATTTATCTTCTAACGCTGTCTGTGGCGTTTCGCTCTGTTTGACGCGTCAGCCTCTGTTCCTGGACTCAGAGGCCGAGTCACAAAGGCTGCCCTCAGTTCCAGACTCTGAGAAAGTGTGCCCGTGTTTCCATCTGATATTTATATGGTTTCACTCTTTGCACTTATATCTCTCATCTGTGTGGCGCTAACTTCGGTATATTCAAAAAGCTTCTTTTCAAACAGACGCCCAGAGGGGGGCCCCTTCTCTCCACCTCTCTCCAGCACTTACTGCTCGCGGCCTCTCTGGTCACAGCCATTCTGACCAGCGCGAGATGGCGCCTCACTGTGGCCTTGATCTGCATTTCTCTGATAATGAGTGATGTTGGGCATCTTTTCATGTGTTTGTTAGTCAGCTGTATGTCTTCTCTGGAGAAATGTCTGTTTAGTACTTTGGCCCATGTTTTGATTGGGTCATTCATTGTTCTGGTATTCAGCTGCATGACCTGCTTGTATATTTTGGAGATTAATTCTTTGTCAGTTGCTTCGTTTGCTATTATTTTCTAAGGCTATCTTTTCACCTTACTTACAGCTTCCTTCATTGTGCAAAAGCTTTTAAGTTTAATCAGGTCCCATTTGTTTATTTTTGTTTTTATTTCCATTACTCTGGGAGGTGGGTCATAGAGGATCTTGCTGTGATTTCCATCAGAGAGTGTTCTGCCTATGTTTTCCTCTAAGAGTTCTACAGTTTTTGGTCTCACGTTTAGATCCTTAATCTATTTTGAGTTCACTCCCTTTTGCTGCTTAATCATATAATATTATACAGACATACCATATTTTGCTTATCCGTTTACCAAGTGAAAGACATTTAACTGTTTACAGGTTTGGCAACTGTGAAAAAAGCTATTGTGGAACTTTTACCCAAGACTTTGTAAAAACCTGGAGTAGAATTGCTGGGTTAAATGGTAAGTGTACTTTCAATTTTGTAAGAAATTGTTACACTATTTTTTAAAGTGCACCATTGCGCATTCCCAACAG
This sequence comes from Budorcas taxicolor, assembly GCF_023091745.1. NCBI lineage: Eukaryota > Metazoa > Chordata > Mammalia > Artiodactyla > Bovidae > Budorcas > Budorcas taxicolor. The sequence continues at coordinate 121,459,298 of NC_068913.1, read as the reverse complement.
CAAAATGCACAGACTCCCGTTTCTTCATGCCCTCTCCAACGCTCGGCTTTGCCACTCTTTTCCACTCTAGGCATACTGTTATTTAGGGAATTGTTTCTGTTTTTCGTCTTCATTTTCCTAATGCAAATATCTTTTAATGTTAAAGTGCCTGTTCAAATCTTCCACAAATACTTTAACTCAGATTGTATGTCTTATTACTGACTTTTGAGAGTTCTTTACATAGTCTGGATACAAGTGCTTTATCAGATATACTTTTCTCCCAGTCTGAACCTTGCCTTTTCAGTATTTTTAAAGAGTATCTTTGAAAGGGTAAAGTATTTTAATTTTGAAGAAAGCCCAGTTATCAGTTATTTCTGTTCTGGTTTGTTCTTTTGGTGTCAGATCTGGTCCATCTTTCCCAACAAGGTCACAGAGATTTACTCCTGCTGTTTTGTGCAGGAGTCTTAAAGCTTTATGTTAGAGTTTACACGTACGATGCATTTAAAGCTAATTTTTTTTTTTTTTACTATTTGGTGTGAAATAAGGGTAAATATTGTTTTTATCCATATAAATATTCAATATTTTTGATAATATATGTCAAAAGATCATCTTTTCTCTGTAAAATTACCTTAGCTCCTTTGTCGAAAAATAAATTATGTGGATTTACTTCTGGACTCCATTTTGGTCTGTATAGCTATCCTTATACTAAAATCTCATTGTCTTGATTAGTATAATTTTATTATGCACTTCTAAGTCATGGATTTTAAGTTCTCCAAATTTGAAACTTGTCAAAATTGTTTTGGCTGTCTACATCTTTTAAACTAATGTGAAATTTTATAATCAGCTTATAAAATTATACAAAATACTCTCTTGGAATTTTGACTGGAGTCTTGTTGAATCTTAAAATCACTTTGAAGATAACTGACGTTTTCTGCAATAAGACTTTCAATGAGTTGACATGGTGTCTCTATTTATTTAAGTCTTTAAATTCTTTCAGTGATGTCTGCTGTTTTCCGAGTATGGACGTTGTTATACTTCGTTAAACCTGTCCTTGTATAGTTTATGTTTTACTATGCTATTACATTCGATGTTATCATTTCTATTTTAATTTCCAATTGTTTATTGCTAGTATGCAAATACACAATTAATTTTTGAATATTGACCTTGTACCCTAAGACGGAGAAGGCAATGGCGCCCGACTCCAGTACTCTTGCCTGGAAAATCGGCTGGTGGGCTGCAGTCCATGGGATTGCTGAGAGTTGGACATGACTCAGTGACTTCACTTTCACTTTTCACTTTCATGCTTTAGAGAATGAAATGGCAACCCACTCCAGTGTTCTTGCCTGGAGAATCCCAGGGACGGTGGAGCCTGGTGGGCTGCTGTCTATGGGGTCGCACAGAGTCAGACAAGACTGAAGCGACTTAGCAGCAGCAGACATTCCTAAGACATTCCTAAACTTATGTTTTAATTATATTAACTTTTAAAATTGATTTTTTGAGACATACTAGGTACAGGCTTTATTTTTTGTGTGCGGCTCATGGGGCCCTCGTGGCTAGCACACTGGAGTGGCTTGCCGTTCCAGTGAATCCCGTCTGGCCAGACATCTCCAGTATGGCCCATCTGTCCTGGGTGGCCCTACGGCATGCTTCATAGCATCACTATGAACACAAGCCCCTCCACCACAATGCAGGGCACATCGCGAGAAATGTTGGGCTGGATAAATTGCAAGCTGAAATCAAGACTGTTGGGAGAAATGTCAACAACCTCAGATAATGCAGATGATACCACTGTAACGGCAGAAAGTGAAGAGGAACTAAAGAGCCTCTTGATGAAAGGAGGAGGGTAAAGGAGGAGAGTGAAAAGAGCAGCTTAAAATCCAGTATTTAAAAAACTAAGACCATGGTCTCCAGTCCCATGACTTCATGGCAAATAGAAGGGGAAGGAGGGAGTAGTGAGAGATTTCCTTGTCTTGGCTCTAAAATCACTGCTGATGGCGACTGCAGCCATGCAACCAGAAGACAACTGCTCCTTGGAAGAAAAGCTTTGACAAACCAGACACAGTGTTAAACAGCGAAGACTTCACATTGCTGACAAAGGTCCATATAATTAAGGCCATAGTCTAACAGTAGTCATATACAGACGTGAGAGCTGGACAATAGAGAAAGCAGAGTGCTGAAGAACTGATGCTTTTGAACTGTGGTGCTGGAGAAGACTCTTCAGAGTCCCTCGCAAAGCGAGGAAATCAAACCAGTCCCTCTTAAAGGAAATCAACCCTGAATACACTTTGGAAGGACTGACGCTGAAGCTGAAGCTCAAATACTCTGGCCACCTGATGCGAAGAGCCGGCTCATTGGAAAAGACCCTGATGGTGGGAAAGATTGAAGTCAGAAGGAGAAGGGGACAACAGAGGATGAGATGGTTGGATGGAATCACTGACTCAATGGACATGAACTTGGGCAAACTCTGGGAGATGGTGAGGGGCCGGGAAGCCTGGTGTGCTACAGTCCATGGGGTCGCGGAGGGTCAGACACAGCTTGGTGACTGAATAACAGCGGCTAGACAGCTACGTTGTTTGTGAAAAAAGTCTACTCATTTCCTTTGAATCTGTGTGGGTTAATTTTTCTCCCTTAATGCTCTGGAAAGGGCCGCCGTGCAGTACTGAATGCAAGTGGTAACAACGGTGATTAAATTGCCCTAGTCCTGACATTAAAGGGGAATAATCATCTATCACAGCTCAGCAGAGTGTTAGCTGCACATGTTTCAGAGCTGTCCTTCTGTGTATGCTTAGCTGCATTGCACTGATGTTGGATTTTGTGAAAGAAATATTATCTGTGCCTTTTCATACCATTGTGTGTTTTGTTTTTGTCTTTTTAGTATCTCAATATGGTGAACTACATTCCCTGAGTTTTGGCTGTTCAAACAAACTTGCCTAACTCGGAAGGCTCTAGTTAGTCATAGCAAATTCTCCCTTTTATGCACTGCTTATTCACTTTGCTTGCATTTTGGTGAGGACTTTTCTATTTATGTTCATGGGAGATATTGTTTTCTATAGTTTCTAGTGATGCTTCGATTTGCTTTTGGTGTTAGGATAATGCTGTTCTCACGAAGCAGTAGTTAAGTGTTCTTTCCTCTTCCCTTTTCTGGAAGGCTTTGTGTAGAAGGGTGTTTTTTTTTGTTTTTTTTTTTCAATGTTTGGTAGAGTTTACTAGGGACTGGAATGGGGTTTTTCTTTTTAATATTTTACCATGAATTCAATTTTCTCTAATTGTAATAGATAGTGGGATATCAAAGTCATACATTGAGCAAATTCTAGGGATTTATGTTTTGCGAAGAGTTCGTCCTCTCGCAGCCGCATTTGCTCACACTCACGGTGCCCTTTGTCAATCTTTTCTACGCGTAGTAGCATCTGCGGCGGTGCCCTATCTGCTCCCCAGGGGGTAGCTAGGCTTGTTTGGTTGCTTTTCCTCACCCATATGGCTAGAGGTTTATTACTTTTATTGTTCATTTCAAAGGGTCAAATTTTTGTTTTTAACTTCTTTTGTTTTACTTCTACTTCACTGATTTCTGCTATTTTAATTTTTTCTTCCTCTGATTAGTGTGTGTTTATTTTCTCTTATTTTTTAAGTTTCTCATGGTTGGAGAATTTTTTTTACCATGTCTATTTGTCATTTAAGTTATTTTAGATTTTGCTGCCCATATTCTGAAGCTTTATTGTCTGGTGAACGCATGTCTAGGATGGATATTCTATATGAAATGATTTGTCATTATGAAATATCTCACTTTGCACCTGATAGTATTCTCTTTTCTGAAGTCTACTTTGATATTAAAATAGTTGATTCAGATTGCTTCTGATTAGTGTTTGTATGGTATACTTTTTACTTTTTCATTTAAAAAAAAGACGTCAAATTTTCCTTTTTGCAGAGCATTTTAAAAATTGAGTTATAATAATTAAAATTCACCCATTTAAGTATATATTTCTTTGAACTTTGACAAATACATACTGACATGTAACCACTATCAATATCAGATGTAGAACATTTCCATCAACATTTGTAGGAACATTTCCAAAATTCCTTCATGGTCCTTTGTAGTCAACACCTCCTTGCATCCCTAGCCCCTGGTCAGCACTGATCGGTCTCTGTTTGGTGATTTGCCTACTGCAGGGGTCATATTAGAGGAATTACAGAAAACCGAGGCTTAATCTGACTTCTTTCCTCCAGAGCGCAGCGTCTAAAATTCACCCGCGCTGTTCGCAGCCTGGGTGCTTCGTGCTGAATCCCACGCACGCCTCCTCCGCCAGGGTCCTGCTGCTTTGCGGGGCGGCAGCTCCCGGCTCTGTCAGCTTTCCCTCTTGGGCAACCTGCTGCCACGCTCTTCACGGCAGCGTCACTAAACTCGGCGCACTGTGGAAGACGCTGTTCACGTAACTGCTTGTCTTCCGCATCAGGCTGTGCTCTTTGAGCGTCGTTCTGCTATTTGTTCATCTTTGCAACCAAAAGGCATGATTAGTGCCTGGTTGTGTTAGTTAAGGTAATGCTGGGTGCTATTACAAATAAACCACAAAATGCCAGCACTTTAAAACAGCGAAATTTTATTTTTAACTGAATTAACAGATAACTAAGTGGGTCCCTGGCCATCAGGAAGAGGGTGTCTTTAACATGTTCAGTCACTCGATTGTGTCTCACTCTTTGCCACCCCATGGACTGCAGCAGGCCAGGCTTCCCTGTCCATCACCAACTCCTGGAGCTTGCTCAAACTCATATCCATCAAGTCGGTGATGCCATCCAACCATCTCATCCTCTGTCACCCACTTCTCCTCCTGCCTTCAATCTTGCCCAGCATCAGGGTCTTTTCCAATGAGTCAGTTCTTCACATTGGGTGGCCAAAGTATTAGAGTTTCAGCTTCAGCATGAGTCCTTCCAATGAATATTCAGGACTGATCTCCTTTAGGATGGACTGGTTGGATCTCCTTGCAGTCCAAGGGACTCTCAAGGGTATTCTCCAACACCGCAGTTCAAAAGCATCAATTCTTCGGTGCTCAACCTTCTTTATAGTCCAACTATCACATCTATACATGACTACTGGAAAAACCATAGGACTAGGCGGCCTTTTGTCAACAAAGTAACGTCTCTGCTTTTTAATATTCTGTCTAGGTTGGTCATAGCTTTTCTTCCGAGGAACAAGCGTCTTTTAATTTCATGGCTGCAGTCACCATCTGCAGTGATTTTTGAGCCCCCCGAAATAGTCTCATTGTTTCCCTGTCTATTTGCCAGGAAGTGATGGGACCGGATGCCATGATCTTAGTTTTCTGAATGTTGAGCTTTAAGCCAACATTTTCACTCTCCTCTTTCACTTTCATCAGGAGGCTCTTTAGATCTTCTTTGCTTTTTGCCATAACGGTGGTGTCATCTGTGTGTCTGAGGTTACTGATATTTCTCCTGGCAATTTTGATTCCAGCTTGTGCCTAGTCCGGCCCGGCAGGTCCCATGATGCACTCTGACACGTAACATGCAGGCAATCATGCAAATAAGCAGCAGAAAGAGTGAGCGATGGGCGCTCTCTCAGCACAGCTTCCTTAACACCGGGCTTCCAACTTGGCCCACAGTGCTGGCATTTGGCCATTAGAGGAAAAAAGAACACGGAGCCCACAGGTGGGAGGTTCAGAGTAGTAAAGACTCTTCCTTCCATATTTGCTTCTGAGAACTAGTTCACACGGCCAGACCATGGGCAGACGAGGAATATATCCTATTCTCAGAGTAGCCGTGTTGGGCAGCTTCTGCCACTGCACAACCACAGAAGAAAGAGTGTAAACTGAGGCCTACAACTGTCTCTGCACTGGAAGCACTGCATTCTAGCTCAGTTACTTTCTGCATCCCCAAGGCTGTGTGCCTGTTTCTGGGTCTTTCTACAGCACACAGTGGCTACGGGAGGCTTAAGTGCTGACTACCACAGCTCTTCCTGCTGGAGGCCACTCACACTGGCTGAGGCCTGCCAGCATGGGGAATGAATACTCCCAGAGTCCTGAGGAGGGCGGAGCACACATCCTGAAGCATCTGGCTTTGTCCACAACCTCTCTGATTCCCTCCGCTAGCTTCTGGCATTTCAGCTTGAACTGAGGGAGAAACAGAAGCCAAGATGCCTGCTCCTCCTCCTCCTCCACTCCAGCCAGAGGCCCTGCTTTCTTCCTCTTCAAGCCGAGAGGCATTTCTCTGCCTGTCTCCTTCTCCCCAGAGCATGCGTATACCTCCCTTCCCTGATTCCATGAAAAGAGAATGGCATCTGGAGGACACTCTTTGTGGAAGAGAAGAGGTTTTAAAAAGACTCTCAGTGTAATATTTTCAGAATATTAATGTGCAACATATGTGAGAGTCTTAAGTAAATTATAAAGCTTGCAAAAAATATAAGGTGGTGTAAAATTATTAGCAATTCTTTGGAGAAATGAAAGTGGAGAGAAGACATCGAAAGTAGATTTGCCTCTTGCCCAAGTCAGCTCTGGGCTCAGTCAGGATCCCAGGCTGACTCTGGAAGGCCCCAAGCCCACTGTCCAATGCCCTGCAAAGCACTGACAGTGGCCGCATGTCATCTGGAGGCAGAGGCCTGTGAGCCTGTGTGGTGCTTGTCAGCATCACAGGAGCTGTGTGCTGTCTCTCTCCATTGCAAACTTGTTTACAGACTTCTCATGCCCAAGGCCTGGGGCCTGCCAGGGATAGTGCTGAATGTTTATACTTGGAGATGTCCAAACTCAGGAGTTGGAATGAGTCTCCTTCTCCCTGTTTATCACTCAGACAAAGCAGTTCGCCCATGTCTGCCAAGTCTGCATGCAGGTCTGTCCCCAGCATCTCCGGTCTCATTACCGAATCACCAAAGCCAGAAAGCCATAGCCAAAAACGTGCCTAAGCAAATGGAGAGTTGGGCCAAAACGCCCTCTGGAGCCAAAACTCAAGTTTCTGAAGAAATAGATTTATTTCTAAAGTTAACATCTTTCCAAATGAGATCACAGTCTGTAAAGCATTTGTGGTTGCAGTCCAAGAAAAGAGGACCAGGATGAACTTGTGTGCTCACTGAGAGGTGGTCAGCCCTTCTCAAAAGTCAACTAACGGCCCCCAGGGTCAAGGGGATTTGGAGAGACCTTTGTCATGTAATAACTTCTAAAAAAGAAGACTCTGCGTCTCAAGCACATTCTCAATTAGCACGCAAGTCTGGCAGCCACCTGACTGTTTAGTCATCCTTTGATTAATGAGCTCAAATATCTGCCGAGTTTGAGAACATGCCAGGCACGCGGAATGCGAAGATGAGGAAAGCGGCCCCCTTTGGAACGTCCAGGTCTGAAGCTGAACAGAGCGATGCTCGGACGCTGTGCTGCCCGGGACAGGGCGCCAGCTCTTTCCGGCACCAGCTTCCAGGATCTTACGTAACACTCAAGACTGAAATCCTCCTTAGGCTCAAACTCCGAGAAACAGAGCATTTCATCCTCCCCACTCCGCCCAGCAGAAGTCTCGGCAGTAAACAAAGTCCAGCTGACGTCCTGCGGTTTGCTTATTTGGTGCTTTGTCTGGGTGGACATTCCTCTATTTGGGGGCACAGACAAATTTTGAAAACATTCTGGCTGGTCGAGTCAAATCCAGAGGCTGAATCTGAAGGTGGTGTGGAGCAGCCCCACCGACTGTGGGCCAGGCCATCACCGCCCTGGGGTCGGGGCCACAGCCCCGGTCCTGAGCCCACCCGAGGACCATGAGGGCTGCTGCTGTCTCCACGGAGCCCCTAAGGCCCTTGTTGGCAGCCGGTACCCTCTCACCATCCCTCCACGCGGTTCTCAGGCTCAGAGCTTGCTTCCCCCAGCCAGGAAGCCCTCCCCTGGGAAGGTTTGTCTTCGTCTACAGTCCTGAGGACGAGGTCACTCTGTCTGCGCTGGTCTGCAGCCTGAGGCCTCAGATTCTCGTCTGTCCCTCCTTAGCAGCGCCTGCTCCAACCCCTGAGCCCAGAGAAGGAGGAGGTCCTGAACCACCGCCATGTCATTTGTGTCCAGCCTCTGGGGTGTTCACGGCTGTTTTTAAAACTGGGACCACTTCCCCAGGCAGTGAGGATGGGGACCCTCTGTGTTGGGGGAGTGGTAATGATGGTTTCAAAGGCCCGAGAAGCTGACCCCCACCCCTGTCTTCATTCCTCTGACTAGCCCATTATAAGAACTTTGGAAGGAGCCTGAGTAACCCAGAAAACTTCGCAAATCGCCCATCACTAAGTTTTGTGACTCCTCACCTGTGTTCTGGGCTTTCTGTCTTCTGATTCCTTGCCAAATCTTACTGGTCATACAAGATCAATCTTACACCTAGACATAAATCTATAAGTTCTAAATCTTCTAGAAGAAAACATAGAAAAAATGTCTTTCTGAACTTGAGGTAGGCAAAAATTTCTCTAGAGGTGAAACAAAAACAAAATAAAACAACAATTAAAAAAAAAAACCCTATCAACCACAAAGTGAAATATGATAAAATCAACTTCATCAAAGTCAACAACTTCTGTTCATAAAAATGCACTTTAAGAGAATGAAAAGATAAAACAGACTGGAAGAAAATATTTACAATGCATATAGCTAGCAAAGTACTCTAAAATATATAAGAAACTGTAATCAATCTGTAACAAAAAGACAAACAATCGGACTAAAATGAGTAAAAATTTGAGCAGACATTTCACAAAATAAGATATACAAATGGCCAGTAAGCATGTAAAAACTTGCTTGTCACCATTAGTCAACAAAGACAATCAAGAATCACAATGCAGTATCACTTCACACCCATAACAATAGGTAATAATCTAAAAATCAAGCATGGCCTTGCATTGAGAAGTGAGGCATCTAGAACTTTCACACATTGCCCGAGAAGTGAAAGATTCTGGAGTTGGTTTTAGAAGAAGGGCAGCAGTTTCTTATAAAATTAAAAGCATAACTTACCCAGTGATTTAGGCATTCCCCTGCTGGTATTGAAGAAAGAGAACTCAAAACCTATGTCCACAACAAGATTTGTTTGAATCTCATATCATTTATTCATAGTATAATATTCCATTTTATGTATGTTCTACATGTTGTTTATCTGTCATCTATTCATGGGCACATGAGTTGCTTCCACATTTTGGCTACTGTGAATAATGGTGCTATGAACATAGGTGTCCAAACAGCTGTTCTGGTCTCTGCTTTCATTTCTTTGGGCTATAACCCCAGGATTGGAACTGTTGGATCATATGATAATTCTATGTTAAATTATTTGAGGAATTACCATATCGTTTTCCATGGCGGCTTCCCAGGTGGTAAAGAATCCATCTGCCAGTGCAGGAGATACAAAAGATGTGGGTTTGATCCCCGGGTTGGAAAGATCCCCTGGAGTAGGCAATGTCAACCCACTCCAGTAGTCTTGCCTGGATAATCGCATGGACAGAGGGGCCTGGTGGGCTGCAGTCCGTGGGGTCACAGAATCAGACACGACTGAGCGCTCGTGCACGCATACCATTTTCCCCAGCAGCTGCACCACTTTACATCCCCACAGTGAAGCCCCAGACTTCGGATTTCCCCTCATCCTTCCCAGCACTTGCGTTTCCTGGTTTGTGATTATCCCTATCCAGATGGCGTAAGGTGTTGTCTCAATGAGGCTTTGACTTGCATTTCCCCAGAGACTAGTGATGTTGACCATCTTTTTTACGTACTTAATGGCTATTTGTATACCTTCTTTGGAGAAATTTTTATTCAGATCCTTTGCCTGTTTCTAAACTTTTTGTTGTACAAGTTCTTTATATATTTCGGGTGTCAATTCCTTTTTAGAAAAATAACTTGCAAATGTCTTCTCCCTCTCTGTGGGTTGCCTTTTTGCTCTGCTGATCATGTCCTTTGATGTATACAAGGCTTTAATTTTGATGGAGTCCACCCTGTCTATGTTTCTGTAGCTGCTTGTGCCTTTGCTGTCCAAAGAATCACCGTCAAATCAAATGCCATGACTCTTTCTCCCCATGTTTCCCTCTGAGAGTTTTATAGTTTGGGCACTTGCATTTAATATTTTGATCCATTCTGAGTTAATTTTTTTCTGTTGTATCCTGTAGGGGTCAAGCTTCATTGTTTCTGCATGTGTATATCAGGTCTTCCCAACACGATTTGTTGAAAGAACATTCCCAATTGAATGGCCTTGGCCCTCTGGTTGAACAGCTCATGATTCAAAAACAGTAATTTCCCCCATCCTCCTGTGTTGGTATGTCACACAGTTTTAGATTAACTAATGCTGCTCACGACCTTATTAGCTAGCTATATTAGGGTGGGGGGGTTCACTGTGGGGAATCCAAGGAAAATTGCTCTATCTACATGTCTATATTTATATCTTCATTTCCGGTGTTGTTAGAATCTTCTGGACGTTTCTTACTATGTTGTACATTTTCATTAATTTCTCACATTCAAATTTCCTGCCTTCAAACATTGATCCATTTTTCCATTTAAAGTTCAACTAGATGAGGTAAATGAAAACTGACTGTAAAGTTCCTACCCCATATTTTTGGTTTTTTGGTATCGGGAAACTCCTTGCAAACAGAAGTAAAATTAGATATAATATTTGTTTACAAACAAATTATTTTGCTGGAACACAGCTGTGGCAGGAAGTTGAACTGCTTACCTTTTGTGTAATTTTAATTCTATTAATTCATTCAGCATATGTCTATCAAACATGTGCTGCACGCTGGAAAACGTTCTGAGGATAGAGTAGTGAAACAAAACAGACAAGTTTGTGCTTTCAGGGAGATTATATTCCTGGGGGAACCAATGTTTAATAAAAGAAGAAAGTCCCACTCTTCTGCAAGAGGAAAACTCGACACTTTTGAGAAAATAAACATTTAATTTTGGCCAAGGATCTCAGTTTATGCTCATGTATTTCAGTGGACTGACTATTCAACAAGTCTTTCTAACCTCTTGAACATGCTCTTACCACAGCTACGACCAAATTAATCAACAAACTGGAAAAGCCAACTTTGTGACTGCTGAACACAAAATTTTCAATCCCCTGAGTCTTACTAGACAAAATGTGACTGAGCCACCTGTCAAGGCAAGAGTTGTTGTGACTCTTTTAAGAGCTCAAGGCTTCCCTCGTAGCTCAGATGGTAAAGAGTCTGCCTGCGGTGCAGGAGACCTGGCTTCAGTCCCTGGGTCACGAAGATCCCCTGGAGAAGGCAGTGGCACCCCACTCCAGTGTCCTTGCCTGGAAAGCCCCATGGACAGAGAAGCCTGGTGGGCTGCCGTCCACGGGGTCGCAAGGAGTCGGGCACGACTGAGCGGCTTCACTTTCACTTTTCACTTTCATGCATTGGAGAAGGAAATGGCACCCCACTCCAGTGTCCTTGCCTGGAAAGTCCCATGGACGGAAGAGCCTGGTGGGCTGCCGTCCATGGGGTTGCAAGGAGTTGGACACGACTGAGCAACTTCACTTTCACTTTTCACTTTCATGCATTGGAGAAGGAAATGGCACCCCACTCCAGTGTCCTTGCCTGGAAAGTCCCATGGACAGAGGAGCGTGGTGGGCTGCCGTCCACGGGGTCGCAGGGAGTCGGGCACCACTGAGCGACCTACGTTTGCAACACTTGCACTTTAAGAGCTCAAAAATTCAAAACCTTTTCACCAAACCCTTCAAGAGAATCACCCTTTCAAGAAGATGTCCTTGCCTTAATGCACAGCCCCTGTACATCATTGCTTGCCCCTGGCCCCTACACAACAGTTTGAGCAGCAAACATACAGAGAGAAAACATTGACCTTTGGAGGCAGGCCAGCCACAGTCTGAATTCCAGAGTTCTATTCTGTCCCTGATGCGGGGATGATGATGTCTACCCCTTATAATTATTGTAGGAATTAAATGAGACAGATGGTGCAAGAAAAGTATCTGGCATAGGATCTTGCACGTCGTAAGGGCTCAGTAAATATTACCCATCACTTTTGTATTATTACCCAACAATGTTCATTACTCTTCTTCATATAAACAATGGGATAAGTCATGGGAATGCTAATTTCTCTATGAAGTGGGATTTTCTAAGAAGGTCTCTTTGAGAGCCTATGCAATTAGAGACGGTAGCAGAAAAGCTGGAAGAGAAATTCCCTCTCCTCTGACACTTCAAAGTAAGTGTTGAAAACTTTGGTTCTACTCTTAACTCCATATTTTTTTCAGTCAGTGTATTTCCTCATCTTTTGGCCCACCTTTTCCTTCTCCCTCCCCTCACTCAACATGTTTACCTTTTGTCTCAGATAACTCTAGGGCTGCTTACAGAGGACATTGTGTGCTGGGATTAATTCAACACTGAGAAGTGGAGCCCACAGCCATCCCAGGGAGGAGTCAGTCCCCGCCTGGCAGAAGCAGAATACAGAGTCCCCACAAGCGGTGAAAGGACTGACTCTGCCATTTAGCAGGAGGCTGCAGATTCTGTCAAGATAGCCCTTTAAGAAGGGACACGAACAACCTCTCACGGGGATTTTGGGCTGCTCTCCACGTGTGTGGCCATCGTCATGGGTTTCAGCTGCTTGAGCTGCTTAAATGATTTTGTTTAGAGTTTCTCTCTATATTCCTGATCATCATTTAAGGGAAGAAACAGTCGCTTCGTTAAGGTAACTAGCTCTCGTATTACTCTCTAGGCTTAGCTTGATTGCTGGCTATGAACACAAAAGACCCCTTTCTTCTTTTAAAAGAAACGTTCTTAAATACACATAGTAGAAGATGTTGATACTCACGTCCCTTCATTAGCCTGAATTAGAAATAATGACTGTAAGAAAAAAGCCAGTGCAGGAAGTCTTCATTTTAAAAGTAAAGAGATGTTTCCAGGAGACATCTCACCATTGGCCTCATAGTTTAGTGAGAGGAATTCATTCAACCCCATAACATTCAACTTCAATTATTAGAAACCACAGTAGGCTGCACCAGGAATTTAGACCCAGGGTCCTACTCCCATGTGGTGCCTCAGTGGCGAGTCTCTGGCTGGTTCTAGTCATTTGTTCCTGCTCTTCTTCGGAAAGATGGAAATGGGACTTCCCTGTGGCTCAGCTGAAAGATGGAAATAGAGCTTCAGCCACTTCACAGGTTTGCTGGGGGTCAAATCATACGATGCAGACTTCTCAAAGGAGTAGAAGAGAGTGTTTGGGGCGAAATGAGTTGCTTTGTCTCCTGCTTCGATCTGCTTTTACTTATGTTGTCAGTTTGGAAACATAAAACATCATTAAGAAAGTTCATAAGTTGTGGCATTTGTCAAAGTGGACATTGTTTTATAAGTTTGAGAAATACAGTCAGGATTTGTGTTTTGTGTAAATGTTCTTTTGCTAAAACACAAACATTCTCTTTAGTGAATAAAACTATTTCTCAAAAATAAAACACAATTCAAATATGTTATACTTTTAAAACTAAGGCAGGGAAGCAATCAATTAAACTTTTTAAGATTTTGGTTGGACTGCAAGACCTTTCTGGGTTCCCTGAGTTAAAATAAGAACTCCTTCAAATTCCTGCTGACTGGGATTACAGGGGTAACTTTACCATATTGCGCTGTAACCTGGGTGCTTGGGTGATCTGGGGAGTGAAGGGTGATTGCCCTGTGAGTAAATACGAGGTCAGAGGGCTCATCGCTTGGGGCGGGGCGGGGGGGGACGTGTGTGACCGTGAGCCTGAGAACAGACAGCACTCCAGGAGCAGTTGCTGCGGTCGGTTCCCCGCTTCCAGACCTCCGCTCCTGTCCCCTCAGGCCGAAGCAATCCCCTCGCTTCTTTTTATTGGATATCCACGGTTATTCGTCCCAGCCCTGTGCCTCTTCAGCAAAGACTGAGTTGAAAGGGAACCCGAGAAGCTGTGAAAGACCCTCTCCCCACTTCGCCTCCCCTGCCCACGGCAGACCCTTCCGCCCGGCCTTTGCGCCAGCTCCTTACCCGAGAAACGCTGCTGCACTCCAGCAACCGTGCCGGCCTCTGGGAGCGCGATTCTGAGCAAAGCAAATGAAGCTTACAATTTAGCGGGGAAATGCAGTCTACTGAAAAGATGATGTTAAATAGAATGCGATGTGGGCTCGTTGAAACAGAGCCTCCTCCGCCGCTGACCGTGCTGCGGGTTCTGCGGCTGTTCAGGTCGGCCGCCTCCGGCCCGCGCCGCGCCGGCCCGAGCTCCACCTGCTGCTCACCCCCACGCTTACCGGCGGCTGAGAACAGCGCAGAGCTTTCAAGGGCATAAACAGTTAGCTCATAGGTGTTTTCCAAGGTTACTTAAAAATCACATGCATGAGTGATAATGGGAGACCAGATTCTCTGCCGAATTACCAGTTCCTCAGTCACAGCCCGGACTCCCGTCAGACTTGCTGTTTTTATTAATCGCTTCACATCTGGAAGGACTTGGTTGTCCCAGTGAACTTGGACGCAGCCCACACGAAATCATCTGGCTTCTATTAATTCCCCTCCGCAGCATCTTGAGATGGTATTATCTTGTTCATGTCGGTGGTGCCTCATTAGTGCTGCTATTTCAAACCATCTTGCTCCCTTTCTTATCATCAGAGAGTGGCGAAGTCACGGGGAGGATGACATGCTGATTCAGCTCAGACCAGTGCTTGGGCAGGACAAATCCTGCGGCTTCTCCGCAGTGGGACCCGCCAGTGCGTTTCCCAGCTAAATGACCTTGCCACCTTCTAGCACTTGTTCCAATTAAGAATCCACAATTATTTTTTAAACCCCAATTCTTCATATTGGTCTATTGATTTCTACGCACAACAGACAGCAGCTCTCCGGAGAAAGGTGTGCTTGTTCAAGATGAAACGGGACAAGTCCACCCAGCACAAGACAGAGTGGGAAGTCCAGCCTCCCTCAGGGCTGCCCTCAGCTCCTCAAAAGCTGCTTCTTGTCATCAGTGTGTTGGCAGCTTAGGACCTAAAGACTTGCAGTATCTAGAAACGTTTAAGATCCAAAAGAATGAGGCCAGAAAGGATGGAATTTCAGACAGCATGTCAGATGGTGCACTTGGTGAGAAATCTTACATCTGCAGAAAGCGCTCAGACATGCAAGCAGATGGCTATTCTCACTCTACAAACAGCAAGTAAAACTGTTTACGGAGCCTCCACAGGACTTGCGGAATCAGCCCTATCTACTGGCAAACACACAGCTACGTCACTCAACCAAATGGAAGATTACAACGTGCCCATGCTCCTGCCCCTGTGCATCAGTAGAGCACTGAAGTGGCGAGACTATATGCGTTCAGACCAACAGTAAGCAGGATAGCATTCCACTGTTGGAATAGAAATCACAAACACACTGTGATAGATTGAACTATGGCTCCAAACCGCCACCTCCTCTATATGTGCGCTCTCTGCCAGGGGCCTTTGCGGCTCCTTATGTTAGAGGCAGGTGTGCTTTCTCCACGTTGGCGCTGGGCCTGGCCAGTGCCTCCTGCTGGCAAGTAGGACTGCAGCAGGGATGATGGTACCAGAGGCTTGATGTGGGGCTTGTCCTCCACGCTTCAGTCATCACCAGGAAAAGTGCTGACCCAGCCAGCTCACGGCAGATCGAGAGACAGCTAGAGCAGAGCTGGACCCACCTGTATCTCAGAACCCACTGAACAGCCAAGGTCTACTGACTTTCAGTCAATAATATGCTACAGGAAGTGAATGTTTCTGTTTCAAACACCAGTCGCTAACTGATAAAAAGGCATGTGAGTTATCAGGGGCTCTCCATAGCTTGCCCAGTTACTGAACATTGTTTTCTTCTTCGTTTTCTAAATTTGCTGCAATTATGTCAATAAATAAGATGCTACGGGGGCTTGCGAAAAGATGGCGGAGGAATAGGACGGGAATACCACTTTCTCCCTCACAAATTCCTCAAAAGAACATTTCAACTCCGAGCAAACTCCACAAAACAACTTCGGTAGGCTGGCAGAGGTCATCAGGCATCCAGAAAAGCAGACCATTGTCTTCAAAAACAGGTAGGAAAAAATATAAAAGACGAAAAAGGAGACAAAGGAGGTGGGGAGGGAGCTCCGTCCCGGGAAGGGAAGCCCGTCCCGGGAAGGGAATTTTAAGAAGAGAGGTTTCCAAACACCAGGAAACACTCTCCCTGCCGAGTCAGTGGCGAATCTTGGAAACACAGAGGGCAACATAACAGGAAGGAAAAATAAAGAAATAATTAAGACCAAGAGATTACAAGCCCAACAGTAACTCCCCCAGTGGAAAAGCGGCACAGACGCCTGCATCCGCCATTGGGAAGTGGGGGCAGGGCAGGGACGCGCGGGAGGCGCGGGCTGCAGTGCTTTGTAAGAATCGGGCAGGAACGCCCCACGCGCAACCAGAACGATCTAACTTGCGCTAGCAAACCAGACTGTGGGATAGCTACCACGCGAAAAGCTCGAACATAAGACACCGCCAGGACCGAGCACGGAACAAAGGACGGAACGGAAAAAGCCGGCTGCAGACCATCCCCCGCCGGGGACAGGCAGCCAGAGCCGTAAGGACTGGAAAGGGGCAATTGCAGACCCGGAGAGACTTTACTTACCTAACTGCAAGCAGGCCTCTTTGCTAAGACTTCTGGGGGTGCTGGACACTCACAATCTGCCTCACGGGGGACGCCAGCGGTCCACCCAGAAAGCTGAGCAGCAACGGCAGAAAAGGTGACACGCCGCGGCGATCGCGCTCGCCAAACTCCTGAGCTACTCGGACCTGGGAAGGGCACAAAACGCAGTCCCAGCCGAATCTGTGCCTCTGAGGGCGGCCTGAGCGGCTTGGACCGGGGAAGTGCACGCAGCCTAGGGCCAGCCCCAGACGGTTCCCGGCGGAGCATCGTAGAGCCGGAGCGGTTTGTACGCCGCAAGAAGGGACAAGTCAGGCGGAGCTGAGACACTGTGCACACGACAGTGCTATTTGTTTGCAGCATCCCCCCTCCCCACAGCGCGACTGAACTAGTGAGCCTAAAAAACCAGCAAACAGAAGAAGTTAAACAGAGGGAACCACCTTGGAAGTGATCCCACACGGCCCAAAACATCAGAGAACGGCCAGATATATTTTTAATAATTTTAAAATCATTCCTTTTTTTTTTTTCCTTTTTTTTTCTTCTTTTTTTTCTAACTATTTTTTTAATTGTTAAGTCTTCTATTTATCCTCTAATTTTTATTTCTATAACCTACTATTAATATTTAAAAAAAAAAAAAAAAGACTTTTTTTTTTTTTTTTTTTAAGGCAAACACCATATATAGCCTTTGGATGGTTGTTGGTGGTTTTTTGTGTTTTTTTTGGTTTGTTTTGTTTTTTTGTTTGTTTGTTTTTTAAATAATTCTTGTGTGTTTTTTTTCTTTCTTCCTTTTTCCTTCTGCTTCTTTTCTTTAATATTGTATTTTTTAAAATCCAACCTCTACTCTAGATTTTTAATCTTTGCTCTTAGGTTTCTGTTGTCAATTTTGTACATCTAAAAACCCAAACTTCACTACCCAAATTTACCTGAGAGCGAGATTACTGGCTTGACCACTCTCTCCTCCTTTGGACTCTCCTTTTTCTCCACCAGGTGGCCTCTGCCTCTTTTCTCCCCCATCTCTTCTCTATCCAACTCTGTGAATCTCTGTGTGTTCCAGCCAGTGGAGAACACCTAAGGAACTGGTTACAGGCAGGATTTGTCTCTCTCCTTCTCATTCCTCTCTCTTATCCCCCTGGTCACCTCTGTCTACTTCCTCCCTCTCCTCTTCCCCGTATAACTCCGTAAATACCTCTGAGCGGTCCAGACTATAGAACACACATAAGGAAGTGACTACTGGCTAGCTTGCTCTCTCCTCTTTCGATCTCACCACATCTAATTCCAGTTACCTCTAACTACCCCCTCCATCTTCTCTTCTCCTTGTAACTCAGTGAACCTCTCTGAGTGTCCCTCAATGTGGAGAAACTTTTCATCTTTAACCTAGATGTTTTATCATCGGTGCTGTATAGTTGGAGAAGTCTAGAGGCTACTGTAAAAATAAAACTGAAAACCAGAAGCAGGAGGCTTATGTCCAAAGCCTGAAAACATTAGAGAACTCTTGAATTCAGGGAACATTAAGCAATAGGAGCTCATCAAATGCCTTCATACCTACACTGAAACCAAGCTCCACCCAAGGGCCAACAAGTTCCAAAACAAGACATACCACTCAAATTCTCCAGCAACACAGGAACACTCCCCTGAGCTTCAATATACAGGCAGCTCAAAATTATTCCAAAACCCTTGATGTCTCATAACCCATTACTGGTCACTCCACTGCACTCCAGAGAGAAGAAACCCAGCTCCACCCACCAGAACTCCAACACAAGCCTCCCTAACCAGGAAACCTTGACAAGCCACTGATAGAACCCCACCCACAGTGAGGAAGCTCCATAATAAAGAAAACTCCACAAACTACCAGAATACAAAAAGGCCACCCCAAACCCAGCAATATAACCAAGATGAAGAGACAGAGGAATACTCAGCAGGTAAAGGAACAGGAGAGTTGCCCACCAAACCAAACAAAAGAGGAAGAAGTAGGGAATCTACCTGAGAAGGAATTCCGAATATTGATAGTGAAAATGATCCAAAATCTTGAAATCAAAATAGAATCACAGATAAATAGTCTAGAGACAAGGATTGAGAAGATGCAAGAAAGGTTTAACAAGGACCTAGATGAAATAAAAAAGAGTCAAAATATAATGAATAACGCAATAAATGAGATCAGAAACACTCTGGAGGCAACAAATAGTAGAATAACGGAGGCAGAAGATAGGATTAGTGAAATAGAAGATAGAATGGTAGAAATAAATGAATCAGAGAGGAAACAAGAAAAACGAATTAA
Organism: Budorcas taxicolor; assembly: GCF_023091745.1. NCBI lineage: Eukaryota > Metazoa > Chordata > Mammalia > Artiodactyla > Bovidae > Budorcas > Budorcas taxicolor. The sequence goes on along the minus strand of NC_068913.1, from coordinate 121,440,515 downwards.
AAGAAACGAGGACAATCTCAGAGACCTCCAGGACAATATGAAACGCTCCAACATTCGAATTATAGGAGTCCCAGAAGAAGAAGACAGAAAGAAAGATCATGAGAAAATCCTTGAGGAGATAATAGTTGAAAACTTCCCTAAAATGGGGAAGGAAATAATCACCCAAGTCCAAGAAACACAGAGAGTTCCAAATAGGATAAACCCAAGGCGAAACACCCCAAGACACATATTAATCAAATTAACAAAGATCAAACACAAAGAACAAATATTAAAAGCAGCAAGGGAAAAACAACAAATAACACACAAGGGGATTCCCATAAGGATAACAGCTGATCTTTCAATAGAAACTCTTCAGGCCAGGAGGGAATGGCAAGACATACTTAAAGTGATGAAAGACAATAACCTACATCCCAGATTACTGTACCCAGCAAGGATCTCATTCAAATACGAAGGAGAAATCAAAAGCTTTACAGAGAAGCAAAAGCTGAGAGAATTCAGCACCACCAAACCAGCTCTCCAACAAATTCTAAAGGATATTCTCTAGACAGGAAACACGAAAAGGGTGTATAAACCCGAACCCAAAACAATAAAGTAAATGATAACGGGATCATACTTATCAATAATTACCTTAAACGTAAATGGGTTGAACGCCCCAACCAAAAGGCAAAGACTGGCCGAATGGATACAAAAACAAGACCCCTCTATATGCTGCTTACAAGAGACCCACTTCAAAACAAGGGACACATACAGACTGAAAGTGAAGGGCTGGAAAAAGATATACCACGCAAATAGAGACCAAAAGAAAGCAGGAGTGGCAATACTCATATCCGATAAAATAGACTTTAAAACAAAGGCTGTGAAAAGAGACAAAGAAGGCCACTACATAATGATCAAAGGATCAATCCAAGAAGAAGATATAACAATTATAAATATATATGCACCCAACATAGGAGCACCACAATATGTAAGACAAATGCTAACAAGTATGAAAGGGGAAATCAACAATAACACAATAATAGTGGGAGACTTTAATACCCCACTCACACCTATGGACAGATCAACTAAACAGAAAATTAACAAAGAAACGCAAACTTTAAATGATACATTAGATCAATTAGACCTAATTGATATCTATAGGACTTTTCACCCCAAAACAATGAATTTCACCTTTTTCTCAAGTGCTCATGGAACCTTCTCCAGGATAGATCACATCCTGGGCCATAAATCTAAACTTGATAAATTCAAAAAAATCGAAATCATTCCAAGCATCTTTTCTGACCATAATGCATTAAGATTAGATCTCAATTACAGGAGAAAAAATACTAAAAATTCCAACATATGGAGGTTGAACAACACACTTCTGAATAACCAACAAATCATAGAAGAAATCAAAAAAGAAATCAAAATATGCATAGAAACTAATGAAAATGAAAACACAACAACCCAAAACCTGTGGGACACTATAAAAGCAGTGCTAAGAGGAAAGTTCATAGCAATACAGGCATACCTCAAGAAACAAGAAAAAAGTCAAATAAATAACCTAACTCTACAACTAAAGCAACTAGAAAAGGAAGAATTGGAGAACCCCAGAGTTAGTAGAAGGAAAGAAATCTTAAAAATTAGGGCAGAAATAAATGCAAAAGAAACAAAAGAGACCATAGCAAAAATCAACAAAGCCAAAAGCTGGTTCTTTGAAAGGATAAATAAAATTGACAAACCATTAGCCAGACTCATCAAGAAGCAAAGAGAGAAAAATCAAATCAATAAAATTAGAAATGAAAATGGAGAGATCACAACAGACAACACAGAAATACAAAGGATCATAAGAGACTACTATCAGCAGTTGTATGCCAATAAAATGGACAACATGGAAGAAATGGACAAATTCTTAGAAAAGTACAATTTTCCAAAACTGAACCAGGAAGAAATAGAAAATCTTAACAGACCCATCACAAGCACGGAAATTGAAACTGTAATCAGAAATCTTCCAGGAAACAAAAGCCCAGGTCCAGACGGCTTCACAGCTGAATTCTACCAAAAATTTCGAGAAGAGCTAACACCTATCCTACTCAAACTCTTCCAGAAAATTGCAGAGGAAGGTAAACTTCCAAACTCATTCTATGAGGCCACCATCACTCTAATACCAAAACCTGACAAAGATGTCACAAAAAAAGAAAACTACAGGCCAATATCACTGATGAACATAGATGCAAAAATCCTCAACAAAATTCTAGCAATCAGAATCCAACAACACATTAAAAAGATCATACACCATGACCAAGTGGGCTTTATCCCAGGGATGCAAGGATTCTTCAATATCCGCAAATCAGTCAATGTAATTCACCACATTAACAAACTGAAAAATAAAAACCATATGATTATCTCAATAGATGCAGAGAAGGCCTTTGACAAAATTCAACATCCATTTATGATTAAAACTCTCCAGAAAGCAGGAATAGAAGGAACATACCTCAACATAATAAAAGCTATATATGACAAACCCACAGCAAACATTATCCTCAATGGTGAAAAACTGAAAGCATTTCCCCTAAAGTCAGGAACAAGACAAGGGGGTCCACTTTCACCGCTACTATTCAACATAGTTCTGGAAGTTTTGGCCACAGCAATCAGAGCAGAAAAAGAAATAAAAGGAATCCAAATTGGAAAAGAAGAAGTAAAACTCTCACTGTTTGCAGATGACATGATCCTCTACATAGAAAACCCTAAAGACTCCACCAGAAAATTACTAGAGCTCATCAATGAATATAGTAAAGTTGCAGGATATAAAATCAACACACAGAAATCCCTTGCATTCCTATACACCAATAATGAGAAAGTAGAAAAAGCAATTAAGGAAACAATTCCATTCACCATTGCAACGAAAAGAATAAAATACTTAGGAATATATCTACCCAAAGAAACTAAAGACCTATATACAGAAAACTATAAAACACTGATGAAAGAAATCAAAGAGGACACTAATAGATGGAGAAATATACCATGTTCATGGATCGGAAGAATCAATATAGTGAAAATGAGTATACTACCCAAAGCAATTTACAAATTCAATGCAATCCCTATCAAGCTACCAGCCATATTTTTCACAGAACTAGAACAAATAATTTCAAGATTTGTATGGAAATACAAAAAACCTCGAATTGCCAAAGCAATCTTGAGAAAGAAGAATGGAACTGGAGGAATCAACTTGCCTGACTTCAGGCTCTACTACAAAGCCACAGTCATCAAAACAGTATGGTACTGGCACAAAGACAGACATATAGATCAATGGAACAAAATAGAAAGCCCAGAGATAAATCCACACACATATGGACACCTTATCTTTGACAAAGGAGGCAAGAATATACAATGGAGTAAAGACAATCTCTTTAACAAGTGGTGCTGGGAAAACTGGTCAACCACTTGTAAAAGAATGAAACTAGATCACTTTCTAACACCACACACAAAAATATACTCAAAATGGATTAAAGATCTAAATGTAAGACCAGAAACTATAAAACTCCTAGAGGAGAACATAGGCAAAACACTCTCAGACATAAATCACAGCAGGATCCTCTATGATCCACCCCCCAGAATTCTGGAAATAAAAGCAAAAATAAACAAATGGGATCTAATTAAAATTAAAAGCTTCTGCACAACAAAGGAAAATATCAGCAAGGTGAAAAGACAGCCTTCTGAATGGGAGAAAATAATAGCAAATGAAGCAACTGACAAACAACTAATCTCAAAAATATACAAGCAACTTATGCAGCTCAATTCCAGAAAAATAAATGACCCAATCAAAAAATGGGCCAAAGAACTAAATAGACACATCTCCAAAGAAGACATATGGATGGCTAACAAACACATGAAAAGATGCTCAACATCACTCATTATCAGAGAAATGCAAATCAAAACCACAATGAGGTACCACTTCACACCAATCAGAATGGCTGCGATCCAAAAATCTGCAAGCAATAAATGCTGGAGAGGGTGTGGAGAAAAGGGAACCCTCCTACACTGTTGGTGGGAATGCAAACTAGTACAGCCACTATGGAGAACAGTGTGGAGATTCCTTAAAAAATTGCAAATAGAACTCCCTTATGACCCAGCAATCCCACTGCTGGGCATATACACCGAGGAAACCAGAATTGAAAGAGACACATGTACCCCAATGTTCATCGCAGCACTGTTTATAATAGCCAGGACATGGAAACAACCTAGATGTCCATCAGCAGATGAATGGATAAGAAAGCTGTGGTACATTTACACAATGGAGTATTACTCAGCCGTTAAAAAGAATTCATTTGAATCAGTTCTGATGAGATGGACGAAACTGGAGCCGATTATACAGAGTGAAGTAAGCCAGAAAGAAAAACACCAATACAGTATACTAACACATATATACGGAATTTAGAAAGATGGCAATGACGACCCTGTATGCAAGACAGGAAAAAGACGCAGCTGTCTATAACGGACTTTTGGACTCAGAGGGAGAGAGAGAGGGTGGGATGATATGGGAGAATGGCATTCTATCATGTATACTATCATGTAAGAATTGAATCGGTAGTCTATGTCTGACGCAGGATACAGCATGCCTGGGGCTGGTGCATGGGGATGACCCACAGAGATGTTGTGGGGAGGGAGGTGGGAGGGGGGTTCATGTTTGGGAACACATGTAAGAATTAAAGATTTTAAAATTAAAAAAAAAAAAAAAAAAAAAGATGCTACTGTGAGTTTCCGTGACTTGAAGCTGAGACGGTCACTGGAAAACCGTAGAGGTTTTCCTTGTGCTGTTCCCCAGGGCCCCGCTGCATTCCAGAACATGCCCTTGGAGCACATGTGCGACTCCAGATGTTTTTACTATTTCCATATTTATACTATTTTCTCAGACTCAATTGCCATGGTCATAAGTTAGTTTCGTTGGTTTTAAGTCCAAAACATGTACCCATTCTTTACCTTTGATTCCAAGAGGTATTTAAGAGGCAGAGGAACAGGTGGAGGCGGTCTTTCAGAAAAAGACTAGAACCCTAATAAAGATTTTCAAAAACACCTCAGGCTTACACTCAACATCTTACAGAACTTACTGCCTCTCTCAACACCAACAACAGTTAAATGCAGTTTTAAGAGCTACAGATATAATTGCAATAAAAACATGAGCTATCTAGGAATAAATCTAACAAATTATGTGTAAAATTCTTATGGGAAAATGATATAATTTAATCAAAATTCATTAAAAGGACTCCAAAATGCATTATGTTCATGAATAGGAAGGCAAAATCATTAAATTTTCCATAAAAATAAATTATAAATTTAATTCAATACCAATCACAATCCTGAGAGTGTTTTTTCTTTTTGGTGGTCTTTAGTAAATCAGTTCTAAAATGTATATGAAGGAACAGAAGACTCAGTGTAGTCAAGACAAATGCCTCTGAAGGCTAAAAATTTCACCACATGGAAGAGTATCACACAAAACCGTAGAGAATCACTCAGTGTGTACATTTCCTAGTCTTGAAAAGTCAGCATCAAATAATTTGATCCAAATACCATCAGCAACTTAATCCGCCCCCACCATGGTTAGAAGCAGGAAACCCCATTGTTATGCCCTTCATTCTGTTTACATTTACCTGCGGGGTAGCTGGGGCTCAGAGGACAGCTATCATTACAAATATGAAGGACCATCACATGGAAGAATCCCACCCACAGAATCCTGGAGAGAGGAAGGGCTTTGTAATATCAGACTTCACAGCAGTCGAGGTGCAGCCTGTGCATAAGAAGGCTGCTAACCACAGACAAGCTCTCATCCCCTCTCCATCCACTCTCTAAACAGCCCATTCAACAGCTTCTGCTGTAGGCCACAGAGATACCCTACAGAGCAGAAGAGGTGTGATCTCCACACATGTAGCTCATAGTCTAGACAGCAGGATAAACACAGACACTGGTCACGTTTCATCATTTTGTGCAAATGTAGTTACACATGCACACACTTACATATGCACACGCACACACATATATACACACGCACACACATATATATACACACACGCACACACATATACACACGCACACACACACATATACACATGCACAGACTTATATATGCACACATACATATATATACACATACATACACACGCACACACATACATACACACGCACATACTTATATATGCACACGCACACACTTATATATGCACATGCACACACATATATACACACGCACACACTTATATATACACACGCACATACTTATATATGCACACGCACACACATATATACACACGCACACACATATACACACACACACACTTATATATACACATGCACACACTTATATATGCACACGACACACTTATATACACACGCACACACTTATATGCACACGCACACACATATACACACGCACACACTTATATATACACATGCACACACTTATATATGCACACGACACACTTATATACACACGCACACACTTATATGCACACGCACACACTTATATATGCACACGCACACACACATATACACACGCACACACTTACATATACACATGCACACTTATATATGCACACACACATATATACGCACACACATACATGCACATGCACACACATATATGCACACACACATATATACACACGCACACACATATACACACATATACACATACACACACATATACACATGTACACACATACATACACATGCACATACTTATATATGCACATGCACACACTTATATATGCACATGCACACACATATATACACATGCACATACTTATATATGCACACGCACACATATATATACACACGCACACACACATATGCACACGCACACACTTATATATGCACACGACACACTTATATACACACGCACACACTTATATATGCCCACACACACACACATATACACATGCACACACTTACATATACACATGCACACACTTACATATACACATGCACACTTATATACGCACACACACATATATACGCACACACATACATACACACGCACACACATACATGCACACACACATATATGCACACACACATACGCACTCACATATGCACATGCACACACATATACACACGCACACACACATAAACACATGCACACACCTATATATGCACACACACATATATTCACACGCACACACATATACACACACACACTTTTATATGCACATGCACACACATATATATGCACACACTTATATATGCACACACACACTTATATACACACACATTTATATATGCACACACACATATATACACACGCACACACATACATACACATGCACACACTTATATATGCACACGCACATAGCTCTATATGTTATTTTACATTTCTGTATGTCATTGCTGTTCAGTCTCTAGGTCGTGTCTGACTCTTTGTGACCCCATGAGCTGCAGCACCCAGTTCTGGCTTCCCTGTCCTTCACCATCTCCTGGAGTTTGCTCAAACTCATGTCCATTGAATCAGTGATGCCATCCAACCATCCCATCCTCTGCTGCCCTCTTCTCCTGCCCTCAGTCTTTCCCAGACTTCTGTAATTTACAATGTGAAATGTGCTACATGGTTTAATTACATGTGTACTTAAATAATTAGAGGTGTCATTTCAGAGTGCACATCAGCAGTTGTGTGTCTGGAGAAGGGCCCGGGGAAGGCTTTCTACATACGCTTTAGCCAATGCTCTTCTCCTCCTGCCCTCAGTCTTTCCCAGACTTCTGTAATCTATAATGTGAAACGTGCTACATGGTCTAATTACATGTGTCTTAAATGATTAGAGGTCTGATTTCAGAGCGCACACCAGCAGTGTGCGTGTTTCGGAGCGCACATCAGCAGTGTGCGTGTCTGGAGAAGGGCCCGGGGAAGGCTTTCTACATACACTTCAGCCAGTGCTCTCACCATGTCCGCACCTGCACCTGGGCACGTCAGAAGCCCTCAGACAGAAGCCAGCTCACTAGGAAACAGGTAGCGAGAAACAAGGGCTCGGGGACCCTGGCTCCCCCAGAGTCACGCTTGGCTGCCAGTGGGCACCTAATCCACCCTCCAAGATGCCTCAGCCCCTGGGCATGAAGGCAGGAGAAAGCAGAGCTGATGGGAAGATAAATTCAGCACGTGGAAAGCTTATGGTCATAAAAAAGCAATTTTGGAGAATTCTCTGGCCGTCCAGTGGTTAGGACTTGGCACTTTCACCACGGTCGCCTGGGATCAATCCCTGGTCAAGAAATTCAGATCCCATAAGCCACGCGGCACAGACAAAAACCAACAAGGCAGTCTCTCCTCCTGAAGGGGGAGATCGCCCTCACAGTGCTTGAGATTTCATAAAATGCAGCATTCGTCTGCTACTTGCATGCTTATGATGAAATGATTAATGAAATAGAGATAATGCTATTGTGGGCGGGTCTCCTATTTGCACATGCGCATGAATCAGAGGAGCCTGGTGGGCTGACAAGAGTCAGACGCGACTGAGGCAGCTTAGGGCACGCTCACATGTAGCATACGTGACCCCGTGCTGATGCTCAGTCGTGTCCGACCCTCTGCCACCCCACGGACTGTAGCCCACCAGCTCCTCTGTCCATGGGACTCTCCAGGCAACAGTGCTGGAGTGAGTTGCCATGTCCTTCTCCAGGGGATCTTCTCTACCCAGGGATGGAGCCTGGGTCTCAGGCATTGTAGGCAGATTCTTTACCAGCTGAGCCACCAGGGAAGATAATATTCATAAGTCATCATAAATATTTACAAATAATTCACAGAGAATTTATTTTTTCAGTTCAGAGTTTCCTAGAATAACAATACATTCTCCAGTGAATATGAAAATGCTAGCTTACTAGAATTTTTGTTACTAATTATTTACAAATCATTGGACTGCAAGGAGATCCAACCAGTCCATTCTGAAGGAGATCAGCCTTGGGATTTCTTTGGAAGGACTGATGCTAAAGATGAAACTCCAGTAGTTTGGCCACCTCATGCAAAGGGTTGACTCATTGGAAAAGACTCTGATGCTGGGAGGGATTGAGGGCAGGAAGAGAAGGGGATGACCGAGGATGAGATGGCTGGATGGCATCACCGACTCAATGGACGTGAGTCTGAGTGAACTCTGGGAGTTGGTGATGGACAGGGAGGCCTGGCGTGCTGTGCTTCATGGGGTCGCAAAGAGTCGGATATGACTGAGCGACTGAACTGAACTGAAGCCATCATGTATTTCAAAATTTAATTTCTAATTCTCTATTTACCTTAATGCTTACTTCAATACCAAAGAGGAATGTCCAAACTAGAAAAAGTCCCTCAAACTAAGCCCTTCAAGGCTTTTCTTTTGACTGGTTTGAATGTGACTTTCAGGTTGAAAATACTTGCTCCCTGGACTTCCATTTGGGGGTCCCAGGGAAATGTCAATCAAACTGGATCTTGCTTTGGATCTGAAGCTTTTGGTCTGAGCATGGAAGATCTTAGGGCTGAAAGCCATACTCTTCAACACAGGTACACAGAATTACATAATTTAACACTGCAAAGATCACTGTTTAAAAACAAAACCTGAGAAACATTTTTGGTTATGTCAGAGTATTAACTACATTTATAATCTTCAAAAAGCTTCAAAAGTACTGAGTGGAAGCAGAACATGATTCATATAATATACCAGGTAGGCTCACAGTTGAGCATAATATGCTAATAGTCAGCAGAAAAGGGGAGACACATATTCAGAATTTTTAAAAATTTGCCTCGACAATGTTTGGTATTGTTCACGCCTGAAACCCCAGAGGAATCAAAGCTGTTGCCAGCATTGCAGTCCCTCAGGGTATCACTTCCTCACTGCGTATCTGAGAGAAGCTGGGAAGCTGGGAAAGGTCCCTGCAGAGAGATTTAAGAGAAACACAAGTGGAGACCAAGGTGGGCGGGGAAGACCCTCTCCTCTGCCCAGAGACGCGGCTGAGGCTCCGCCTCCGGGGGCCGGCGCCCTCCTTTCCTCCTGGGCTGACGTCTGCCAGGGCAGACTGAGCTCCTCAGAGTCTTCTTTCAGAAAGTGCCAGCGGTCACCCGCTGTGGGATCAGTGAGAACAAACAGGGTCCTGCCATGAGTGAATTTGCTTTTTCCTTCTTCCCCATGTGCTTAGACCTCCAGTGAGCTTGGTTGGATTATCGAAATGAAAGATCTTGGAAATCAGTTTAGTTTTGGACATGAGTGATTCCTCTGAAAGAGCTTTCCTGCTAAATTGGCTAGTTAGGGAGTATATTACGTTCACTTTTCCTAGGCCACTGGGCTTCCTAAACAACATAAAATAGCAGAATTCTTAATGGGAAAGAGCACTATGTAACTCTCCCGTGGAGGCCAAGCTCTATCCAAATACTCAGGAAGAGGCGATCAGTGCAGGGGAATTTACGCCTCCTCAGATGCCTATGGACAGTCCTGAATGGGTTGGATGTCACCACGGCAATGGGATGCTGCGGATCTGGTTTGTGAGAGAGTTCATCTACTCTATCGCATGAAACAGTAAACACACCTGAAAAGTTAATTCATTACAGAACTGACAAAGACTTACACAAGTCTTATTGTTTTGCAAGTTAAGCTCCTAAGAATTATAAATTGTATTTATATTAAAATAGAATTTAGTGAGAATTTAGTAGCAGATAACTTTTCATGAAATTATGTGAGATCTCTTCTTTAATGTCTTATGGCCCTTCTGGCACAATGGCCTAAAGGTTCTTCTAAAACCATTTAGAAACGCTTTTAGTCTGGGTGCCAAAAATTATTCATAATGTGCATAAAGTAAAGTGGTCATTTTATAGACACCATGCAAATGTGAGGCAGTGTTTCCATTCACAAGGACACTGTGATGCTTTTGATACTTGAGGGGCTAAGGGAAATGATAATTTTAATTTGGAATAACTGGGGAAGCCCCAGTGTTTGTTCAGAATATTTTGAAATGAGTAAAACATTCAAATATGCAATTCAGTGATAGGACTGGTAGTTGGGGCCCTGGAAAGCTACTTTTATAACTGCTCTGTTTATAGTAAGTTTTATAATTATTTCTATGCAAATTATAGAACCATGAACTTCCAGATGTTCAAGCTGGTTTTAGAAAAGGCAGAGGAACCAGAGATCAAATTGCCAACATCCGCTGGATCATGGAAAAAGCAAGAGAGTTCCAGAAAAACATCTATTTCTGCTTTATTGACTATGCCAAAGCCTTTGACTGTATGGATCACAACAAACTGTGGAAAATTCTGAAAGAGATGGGAATACCAAATCACCTGAGAAATCTGTATGCAGGTCAGGAAGGAACAGTTAGAACTGGACATGGAACAACAGACTGGTTCCAAACAGAAAAAGGAGTACGTCAAGGCTGCATATTGTCACCCTGCTTGTTTACCTTGCATGCAGAGGACATCATGAGAAATGCTGGGCTGGAAGAAGCACAAGCTGGAATCAAGATTGCCGGGAGAAATATCAATAACCTCAGATATGCAGATGACACCACCCTTATGGCAGAAAGGGAAGAGGAACTAAAGAGCCTCTTGATGAAAGTGAAAGAGGAGAGTGAAAAAGTTGGTTTAAAGATCAACATTCAGAAAACTAAGATCATGGCATCCGGTCCCATCACTTCATGGCAAATAGTTGGGGAAACAGTGTCAGACTTTATTTTGGGGGGCTCCAAAATCATTGCAGATGGTGACTGCAGCCATAAAATTAAAAGACACTTACTCCTTGGAAGGAAAGTTATGACCAACCTAGACAGAATATTAAAAAGAAGAGACATTACTTTGCCAACAAAGGTCCATCTAGTCTTTCCAGTATTCATGTATGGATGTGAGAGTTGGACTGTGAAGAAGGCTGAGTGCCGAACAATTGATGCTTTTGAACTGTGGTGTTGGAGAAAACTCTCAAGAGTCCCTTGGACTGCAAGGAGATCCAACCAGTCCATCCTAAAGGAAATCAGTCCTGGATGTTCATTGGAAGGACTGATGCTGAAGCTGAAACTCCAGTACTTTGGCCACCTAATGCGAAGAGTTGACTCATTGGAAAAGACTCTGATGCTGGGAGGTATTGGGGGCAGGAGGAGAAGGGACAACAGGGGATGAGATGGTTGGATGGCATCACCGACTCAGTGGACATGAGTTTGGGTGAACTCCAGGAGCTGGTGATGGACAGGGAATCCTGGCCTGCTGCAGTCTGTGGGGTGGCAAAGAGTTGGACACGGCTGAGCGACTGAACTGAACTGATGCAAATTATTTCTAAATAATGAGAAACATTAAGTTCATTGTGTAGCAATAATGAAATGACTGCTAAGATGCCATATATACAAATTACTTTAAAAGAAAGCAAGTCAGACACCATGGTGTCAGATATTCCCGGATGGAGTAAAGACTACCTCTGGGTGACTCCAGTTCCACAGTAGGGGGTTGGAATGGACTGCATTCTATGGCAGAGCGTCTGTCCAGACTGCGTTGGTCATCTTTTTCCATCGCACAAGCAGGTTCTGCACAGAGTTGCTGGGGACACTGACAGGAGGACTGGGCCAGCCCTTGAGTGCACACGGCAGGCCACGTACACTTTTAAGAGTCAGTTTTTCTGCAGGTAAAATAAGGGGCAGAGTAAGTGGTTGATAAGTTCCCTTTCTAGCAAAAAATAAAAATAAATTGTCCAAGGGATCAAGTTATTATTTTCTTACCACTAAATACCACATATTTAGTAGGCATTAAACACAATATCTTGTAAAGAAAAGTCTGGAGGAAGCAGATTTCTTCACAATATATAGATTTTCAAACAAATAACAATGAAATAATGAATGCTCTGGAATTAAACAGGCTAAGGAAATACTAGGCACCTGTAACCTAAGACGATATACAAAGAATTTCTGTTTGACTGGGAAATTGATCTACCAAAGTCCTTGGGTCTATTCCGACATAAGATTTTATGATTTTGACTTTCTTTCAACAATGCTACTGACTGTGATCCTATTCTCCAAACCCTAGTTTTTACAAGACACCAAGAGAAAGGGCTAGAGAGCCCACCAGGCTCCCCTGTCCATGGAATTCTCCAGGCAAGACACTGGAGCGGGTAGCCATTCCCTTCTTCAGAGGATCTTCCCAACCCAGGGATCCAATCCCAGCGTCCTGCACTGCAAGCTGATTCTTTACCATCTGAGCCACCACAGAGGTCCCATAATTGACATAAAATAAATACACATATTAAATACGTACAAGTTAATGTTTTGACATCTGTATTCACTCAGGAAACCACCACTCATTATAATAAATGTGTCCATAAGTTCCAAAAGTTTCTTCCTGCTGGCTTTTAATCTCTTCCCCTGTGGCCCTCCCCTCCTCCAGTACCCGGGCAACCACTTTCATCACAATTGAGTAGTTATCATTTTCTAGAATTTTCTATCAATTGAAGCATCCAATGTGTGCACTTTTTGTCTGGACTGTTTCATCAGCCTGATTATATCAAGACATCATTTTACCAGCATGTGTCAGCGCCTCTGTGCTCTTTATTGCTGAGTAGTGTCCCCTTGGGTGACTGTATCATAGTTTATCCATTCACTGATAGACCATGTGTGCTTCCAGTTCTGGCTATGACACATGAAGCTGTCCTGAGCATTCATGTACGACTTTGTTCCTAGGAAACACCCAGGAGTAGAATGACTGAACACACAGGAGTTGTAAGCTCATCTTTTAGAAACCCTGCAAATTGTCTTCCAAAGCAGCTGCACCATTTTGCCCTCCCCTTCCGCCTGCCCACCCCCCGGGTGAGAGTTGCGGTTGTTTCACAGCCTCACTGACACTTGCTATGGTTGATCTTTTTACCTGTAGCCAACCTTCCATGGTTTAACTTTGTGTTACCTGATAAATAATGGTATCGAATGTACTTTCATGTATTTACTTGCCACTCTTATTTCTTCTGTGGTTCAAATCTTTTATCCATTTTGTAGTTGGTTGTTTTATTTTTTTTATTATTGAGTTTGAATATTCATTATATAGCCTAGATACAAGTTCATGACTTGCAAAAAATTTCTCCCTGGCTTCTATTTTTATTCTTCTAATAATCCTTCAAACAGCAGAAATGTTTTATGTTAATTAGCTTAAATTTATCCATTTTTTTCTTTAATGGACCATGCTTTCGATATCATACCTAAGAACCTTAGATCAAACAAGATCTTTCCTTTATTGTTTTCTAGAGTTATTTTTTTTAAAGGCTTAAAATAATATTTTTTCCTGAAATAGTTGATAGAAATCACCAAAAAAGCCATCTGAGCTTGGTGGTTCCATTGTGAGAAGGTTTTGTTTGCTTGTTCACTAAAAATTCAGTTTCTTCAGTAGGTACATTATTCAGAACTGTTCAGGTAATCTACTTCTTTTTTGTCATCCAAAGAATCCACGCTTTGGGGGGAAATTGGTCCCTTTTGTCTACGTTGTACAACTTACTGGCATAAAGTAATCCAGAATGCTTCCCTATTTTGCTTTTATCATCAGTACAATTCCTGATGCTGGTAGTTTGTATCTCCAGTCTTCTCTCTTGATCGGTATGGCTAGTTTATCTGGTCACTAAGGCAAGCACTCAGCTCCGCCTCCTTCACCCCGGGGACACCCTGCCTCTGCCTGGGCTCCCCTCCCTGCACTCCAGTGGGTGAGCTGGGGCAACTTATGGCTGTTTCTCGTCTTTTAGCGCTCACTGTCCTTCCGTGCTTCATTCCAGTGTCTTACAATTATTGTTTCATATATTTTGGCTGCTTTTTGGTTGTTTCAGACTTAATGGTAAATATAATCTCTGTTATTTCATCTTGTCAAGAAGCAGGAGTCTCTTCAATGCATGCATTTTTGAGACCCAGATATGCTGAAAGGGCCTTTTGTAACCATTAATATTTAACTTAGTAAATTATAGGAATTATATATTATATCTCTATTAATCAGGACAATTCCATTTGGGAATGAAAGCCTCAGTGCCTATTATATATATATATATATATATATATATATATATATATGATTAGGAAATAAAAGTTTTGTTCAACATGTATAATAAATTATTTTTTTGAAACGTGACTACGGAAAAATAATTGTATGTTCAAAGTACTGCGATTGTTGATGCCCTGACTTTCACCACATTGTCTAGTTCCTTTAAGGAGTGTAGGACAGCGGGAGGACCCGCACGGGAGCCGCTTGCTGCAGGCTTAGGGGAGTTGCCATGCCTACAACATGGCAGACACCGCAGGATGAGCAGAGAAATCCTGGGATGAAGCCACACAGGCTGTGAGGGTCCAATCATTCCAGATGAAGAGATTTTTGGACAAGAACAAGCTTATGTATGCTCCGAAGCATGCTTCTAATATGCTTGGTGGACTCTGGACTTCTATGCTATCACCAAAGAGCTGCTATGAACTTCATGTGGCTGTTTCTGATGAGCGGCACTACTTGGAGGTTTCCTGACAGAGGAGTTTGCTAAAGGAAGAGAATGGCAGATCTCTTTGAAATTGTACAGGAAGCTGCAAGCATTGTCCCAAGGCTTCATCTGTTGATCATAGCTGGAATTGAAAGGTTGTTGCTGAACCATGAAAAGCGCTGGGATTCTTGGCCTCTGGAGGAGAAGAACTCAATCCGGGGCCCAGAGACGAGGCTTGATCACTCAGAGCTTTTGTGTAATAAAGTTTTATTAAAGTATAAAAGAGATAGAGAAAGCTTCTGACATAGACATCAGAAGCGGGCAGAAAGAGTGCCCCCCTGCTAGGGTTAGCAATGGAGTTATATACTTTTTAAATTAGTTATTACAATGAATCAAAAGAATGTCTGGAGGTTGTAAAGATCTTACTAGACCCACTTCTATAATTTACATTTTTAAGAGAACAGAATTAGCCAGAAGGTTTTCAGGAAGGAGAAACTGTCCTCAAGCAGGATACATTGTGTTTGTATAATCCTTAGTACAGAGTTTAAACTGAGTCATTTGTTGTGTAATCCAGGCTTAAAGATCAAAACGCTGTATGTGACTAAGACTAAGGAATGTGAGGGGAAAAACGTTTTCCTTTCCCCCTCCTTGAGAATTCCAGACCCTTATCTCCTCCTCAAGAACCCCAGACCTCTCTCTCCTTGGGGACCCCAGACTACTTATCAACCTGCCTAGAAATTAACTCTCTCAGAATTGTATATGTTAGTCATTTCCTCAGTCCAAAGAAAGATATTTTGAAAGATTTGGTAGAAATGTGCCCTGGTGTTCAATACCCCTTGAGAAGTCTATTTCTTCGAAATTATCTACTTCAGTGTACCACAAATATCTTACCTGAAGCAGGAGAGCCAACAGATGAAGCAACAACTGGTAATATCAGTGATTCCGTGGATTTTGTTCTACTCAGCTTTGCAGAAATGAACAAGCTATGGGATTGAATGCAGCATCAGCGACAGAGCTGAGATACAGAAAAAAGAGAACAAGAAAGACATGAACTGAGAATTTTAGCAGGAAGAAATTTGGTGCACCTTAGTCAGCTGGAAGGTGTAAATGTGGAATGTTACAGATTATTTTGACCAGCATATTGGAGCAACTGGTGAACTGCAGAGATGCTTTGGCTTCGGAATATCTTATGGAGTACATTATTCAGGCTTTTCCCTGAAGAATTCCACTTTCAAACTTTGAATCCTTTCTTTTGGGCTTGTGCTGAGTTACACCAATATGTAAATGTGAAAAAAATAATCATTTCCTTAATTGATCAGTTCAGTTCAGTCGCTCAGTCATGTCCGACTCTTTGTGACCCCATGAATCACAGCACGCCAGGCCTCCCTGTCCATCACCACCTCCCGGAGTTCACTCAGACTCACGTCCGTCGAGTCCGTGATGCCATCCAGGCATCTCATCCTCTGTCGTCCCCTTCTCCTCCTGCCCCCAATCCCTCCCAGCATCAGAGTCTTTTCCAATGAGTCAACTCTTCACATGAGGTGGCCAAAGTACTTGAGTTTCAGCTTTAGCATCATTGCTTCCAAAGAACACCCAGGACTGATCTCCTTTAGGATGGACTGGTTGGATCTCCTTGCAGTCCAAGGGACTCTCAAGAGTCTTCTCCAACACCACAGTTCAAAAGCATCCATTCTTCGGCACTCAGCCTTCTTCACAGTCCAACTCTCACATCCATACAGGAAAAACCATAGCCTTGCCTAGACGGATCTTAGTCAGTGAATTAGATTTGCTTTATTTGTTCACCATGAAGATGGACCTGGAATCCCAACAGATATTAAACTTTTTGACATACTTTCACAGTAGGTGGCTACAGTATTACAGTCTAGACAAGACATGCCGTCAGAGGATGTTGCATCCTTACAGGTCTCTCTCATTTATTTTACTATGAAGTGTTATCCTGACCTTGTGGACTATGTTGATAAAGTTCTAGAAGCAAAGGTGGAATATTTCATAAGCGCAACCATGAATATGTTGCTACCAGTGGTGCAGTTTCACCGTAAGCTCACCAGACTTTTGAAGATGGTGAAGCGTCTGCCTGCAATGTCGGAGACCTGGGTTCAATCCCTGGGTCGGGAAGATCTCCTGGAGAAGGAAATGGCAACCCACTCCAGTACTCTTGCCTGGAAAATCCTATGGAAAGAGGAGCCTGGTAGGCTACCATCCATGGGGTCACAAAGAGTCGGACACGACTGAGTGACTTCACTCACATGCTAGCAAAGTAATGCTCAAAATTTTCCAAGCCAGGCTTCAACAGTATGTGAACCGTGAACTTCCAGATGTTCAAGATGGTTTTAGAAAAGGCAGAAGAACTAGAGATCAAATTGCCAACATCCATTGGATCATCAAAAAAGCACAAGCACTCCAGGAACACATCTACTTCTGCTTTATTGACTATGCCAAAGCCTTTGACTGTGTGGACCACAACAAACTGGAAAATTCTTAAAGAGATGGGAATACCAGACCACCTTACCTGCCTCCTGAGAAACCTGTATGCAGATCAAGAAGCAGCAGTTAGAATCGGACATGGAACAACAGACTGTTTCCAACTTGGGAAAGGAGTACATCAAGGCTGTATACTGTCACCCTACTTATTTAGCTTATATGCAGAGTACATCATATGAAATGCCAGGCTGGATGAAGCACAAGCTGGAATCAAGATTGCTGGGAGAAATATCAGCAACCTCAGATATACAGAACACCACATTTAAAAGCTAAGAAGAACTAAAGAGCCTCTTGATGAAAGTGAAAGAAGAGAGTGAAAAAGCTGGCTCAAAACTCAACATTCAAAAAACTAAGATCATGGCATCCAGTCCCATCACTTTATAGCAAATGGAGGGGGAAACAATGGAAACGGTGTCAGGCTTTATTTTCTTGGTCTCCAAAATCACTGCAGATGGTGACTGCAGCCATGAAATTAAAAGATGCTCCTTGGAAGAAAAGTTATGACCCAACTAGACAGCATATTAAAAAGCAGAGACATTACTTTGCCGACAAAGGTCAGTCTAGTCAAAGCTGTGGTTTTTCTGGTGGTCGTGTATGGATGTGAGAGTTGCACCATAAAGAAAGCTGAGCACTGAAGAATTGATGCTTTTGAACTGCGGTGTTGGAGAAGACTCTTGAGAGTCCCTTGTACTTCAAAGAAATAAAATCAGTCAATCTTAAAAGAAATCAACCCTGAATATTCTTTGGAGTATACTGGAGCTGAAAGTAATACTTTGGCCAGCTCATTGGAAAAGACCCTGATGCTGGAGACAATAGAAGGCAGGAGGGGAAGGGGGCAACAGAGGATGAGGCGGCTGGATGGCATCACCGACTGGGTGGACACGAGTTTGAGCAGGCTCCGGGAGCTGGTGAAGGACAGGGAGGCCTGGCGCTGCCGTCCACGGAGTCACGAAGGGCTGGACAGGACCGAGCGGCTGAGCAGCAGCAACAGCTGCGTTACTCACTGCTCTTCCAGGTGTGTAGCTAGTTTTATGTGCCACCTTGGCTCAGCCATAGTAACCACACGTTTGGCCAAACATCAGCACAGATGTTGCTCTGAAGGTATTTTTAGATGAGATGAACATTTGAATCGGTAGACTTTAAGTAAAGCAGATCGCCGTCCAGAATGTGGGTGGTCTCACTCCCTCAGTTAAAGTCCTAAGAGAAAGGTGCTCAGATTCTCCTAGGAAGAAATTCTGCCTCCAAATGGACTTGAGGTTAACTGCAGCACCAGCTCGTCCCTGACTATCCAGCCTGCTAATCTGACCTGACCTGCAGAATCAGACTCCACAGTACCACAGCCTTGGGAGCCAGTTTCTTCCCTATCTGTCTGTCTATCACCTGTCTGTCTTGGGTTTTTTCCCTCTGAGAACGCTGACTAATACAGGTGCTTTAGACTTTCTTTTCTCAGAATGTAAGCTATTTAATTCAATGATCAGAACCATGCCTTGTTAGTAGCGTATTAGGTAATTTAACATGGGACAGTTCACTGAGCAAAAGACTTTGGTCTATGCTGTGCTGTGCTGAGTCGCTTCAGTCGTGTCCAACTCTGTGCGACCCCAGAGACGCCAGCCCACCAGGCTCCACCATCCCTGGGATTCTCCAGGCAAGAATACTGGAGTGGGTTGCCACTTCCTTCTCCAATGCATGAAAGTGAAAAGTGAAAGTGAAGTCGCTCAGTCGTGCCTGACTCTTAGCGACCCCATGGACTGCAGCCCACCAGGCTCCTCCATCCATGGGATTTTCCAGGCAAGAGTGCTGGAGTGGGGTGCCACTGCCTTCTATACGTCTATGTGTTTAAGGTCTATCGCACTGTCTGACATTCTAAGTATTTGTTAAATGAATGAATATCTTATAATCAGATGGCTGATTAATAACAGTTGAGAGAAAATGTAAATTGAAATGTTTAAACCTGTTGAGAGATGCCCAGATGAGCACAGCCATCCAGGTTGTGTGCAACAAATTTAGTGTCGACGACCTACAAAGTTTTAAAAGAAACCCAACATGGATTTTGATTTAATATCCTTTCCAAAAATAAATATTTACAGGAAGAAGAAGAAGATATTAAAATTCAAACTAGGTAGTTGGAAGGAAAATATTTTCTGTGCACAAACATAGTAAATCTACAATGTTTCTTATTAATAAGAGATTTTAAATATTAAAAATATAATTTCAATAAAAATATGAATAGATTTGTAACTTTTAAAATTTCTTATCCAAAACTATGACTATTCAGAGTATACTATTAGCATCTTGAAACTGACACTGTAGAAAGTATTCCCATTATGTTTCAGCACTCAAAAGTAGAAGTAGAGACTGAATCCTAGGGGACTGTATTATAGTTTAGTCACATAGAGCACTCAGAATATGAACAGTAAATCTCATAAGTGAGTTTTCATAAAAACCAAATGAACTCTTAAGTTGTATTTCGCTGGGATACTTTCTTTTTACATTAACAGATTTTAACATGTAGCTAGAGCAATGAGGAAACTCATCCCATTTGGTAGGTCAGGTACCCAACAGAAAGAGAAATAGGTTTTACAACTTTCACCCATTACTGCAGAGAAAGAATTTGTGGTGACTCTCATATAAACTAAGATATATCAAGTAATGTTCAATTCTTAAAGAAAATTGGAAGTCTCTATATTATATCATTTATATGTGATTCTGTATAGGAAGTGCATATACAAGGGATCTTCCCGACCCAGGAATCAAACCCGGGTCTCCTGCACTGCAGGCAGACGCTTTACCATCTGAGCCAGCAGGGAAGCCCATATTATACCATTTCTATGTGATTCTGTGCAGGAAGTGCATAGGAAGCCCCTTGGGAAAAAGCTATGACAAACCCAGATGGTGTTAAAAAGCAGAGAGAGCACTTTGTCAACAAAGGTCCATACAGTCAAAGCTATGGTTTTTCCAGTAGTCGTGTATGGATGTATGGAGTCACACCTGGAGGAGGAAATGGCAACCCACTCCAGTATTCTTACCTGGAGAATCCCATGGACAGAGAAGCCTGGCTGACTACAGTCTATGGGGTTGCAAGCGTCAAACACGACTTAGCAATTAAACCACCACCATGTGTGAATCTGAGAGTTGGACCATAAAGAAGGCTGAGCACCAAAGAATGGATGCTTTTGAACTGTGGTGTTGGAGGAGACTCTTGAGAGTCCCTTGGACTGCAAGGAGATCCAGCCAGTGCATTCTGAAGGAGATCAGCCCTGGGTGTTCATTGGAGGGACTGATGTTGAAGCTGAAGCTCCAGCACTTTGGCCACCTGATGCAAAGAACTGACTCATTGGAAAAGACCCTGACGCTGGGAAAGATTGAGGGCAGGAGGAGAAGGGGACGACAGAGGATGAGGGAGTTGGTGGCATCACCGACTGGATGGACATGAGTTTGAGCGGGCTCCGGGAGCTGGTGGAGCGGGCTCCGGGAGCTGGTGGAGGACAGGGAGGCCTGGCGTGCTGCCATCCGTGGGGTCATGGAGAGTCGGACACGGCTGAGCGGCTGAACCACACCAGCATGGCAGATGAGCTTGCAACGCTCTTGTTTACTGGGATGTGGCCATGATACAACATTCACTATTTCACTTATTATCCTAGAACTTCTTATTGCTGGGATGCTAGGTCCCTCGCCTTGTTAAATGTCACACAGAGTAGGAGTGTGGACTGAACGCTGAGCCGAGGCTGTGAGCCTGAGCGGGCACACCGAACGCTGGGGTTGGTCTTTTTCCACTGGGCTCTCAGCCGTGTTCTGTACAGCTGAGGTTTTGGTCAAGACTTAGATAAATTGTTCTTGGTTTTCTACAGAGTTTATAGAGAAAGACAATATTTGTGTCTCCTTTGAAATATAGAATCTCAGGTCAGGTATACTTTCCAGACTTAATTCCATTCTTAAAATCTAAAGTTCACAGTTTTAAAGTGTACAGTTCAGTCAGCTTTAGTATATTTGCACGTCTTTGCAACCGTCAGCACTTCTAATCAGGCAGGTTTTCATCACCGCCCCCAGAGAAATTCCCAACTCTCAGCACACACTCTCCACTCCCTCCCGCACCTCCAGCTCCTGGAGCCACTGTTCTGCTGTCTGTCTCTGTGGACCTGCCTTTTCTGGACGAGGAAAGTGGAATCACGGAATATGTGGTCCTTTGCGTCTGACTTCTCAGCATAAAGTTTTCAGTTCGTCTGTGCAGTATGTCAGGACTTCCTTCTTTTGTCTAGCCGTATAAAAATTCCATTATTGAATAGACTGCATTCTGTTTATCCATTCATCTCCTGATGGACACTTGAGTTGTTTTCACATTTTGGCAGTTGTGTAAGGTCTCTTGGAGGAGGGAAGGCTACCCACTCCAGTATTCTGGCCTGGAGAAGTCCAGTCCATGGGGTCACAGCGAGTCAGACACGACTGAGCAACTTCCACGTTCACTTATAGAGCTATCAGGCTTCCCTTGTGACCCTAGTGGTAAAGGACCTGCCTGCTACCATAGGAGGTGAGAGAGACACGGGTTCAACCCCTAGGTCAGGAAGATTCCGGCAACCCACTCTGGTATTCTTGCCTGGAAAATTCCGTGGGCAGAGGAGCCTGGCAGGCCACAGTCCATGATGTTGCAAGGAGTCGGACACGGAAGCACCTGAGCACACATAGAGCCATAATGAACACACACGCACAAATCCTTGCTTGAATTCCTGCTTATGACTCTTGCTCTGAAGAGCCTCTCATTGCTTTGAATGTGTCGTGCCACTGTTTTGCGGCTGATATGGTTTCGGATGAAAAATCAGCTTTACTGTTATTGTGGATACACTGTTCACAATGAGTCCCCTCTCTCCTGCTGCTTCCAATATTCTCTGTGACTTTGGATAGTTTTATCTTTTTAGGTGTAAATCATCTCAAATTTTTCTTTCTTGGAATTTATTTGTGCTTTATAGATGTGTAGATTAATGTTTTTCATCAAATTTGGGAAGTTCGGGACATTACTTCCTTAAACTTTATCTCTGCCCCTTTCTGTCTCGCCTCTCCTGAGGCTTCTATCATGTATATGTTGGGGGTTATTTTTCTTTCTTTCTGTTTCCTTGTTTTTCTCACTTGAGTGAGACTAGACCGGCTCACTTGACTTATCTTCAAGTTCTCTGCCTCTTTCTTCTGCCAGCCCAAACTGTTGTTGAGCTCCTGCCCTGAATTTTCCATTGCAGTCCTATTTCTCAACTTTAGAAGTTCTCTTTGGTACTGTTTTATAACTATGGTCTGTTATTGATATTGTCTATTTGGTGTACCCTCACTCTTACGCTCTTCTTTAGTTCTTTAGACTCCAAGCCAGGCATAATGTTAGTTTCTAGACATAGTCACTGTAACTAATTTAATGTCTTTGCCTGTTAAATTTAATGTCTCAGATTACTCAGGGAGAATTTATATTGGCAATTCTTTTCTCTTTGGGGCCAAACGTTCCTGTTTTTGGATATCCAAAAATTTTTGTTGAAAACTGTTTTTGTTGGGTTTTTTCTAATATAAATACAGCAGTTCGGGAAGTGAGACCATTCCACTGCTCCAAAGGAGTCCTGGTTTTGCTTGTTGTTACTGTTGCTTTTGACTTTCTTAAATTCATCCTGTGGGCGTCCCTTGTGGCTCAGCTGGTTAAGAATCCGCCTGCAATGTGGGAGATCTGGGTTCGATCCTCGAGTTGGGAAGATCCCCTGGTGAAGGGAACAGCTACCCTTCTCCAGTATTCTGGCCTGGAGAATTCCCTGGACAAAAAAGCCTGGCAGGCTACAGTCCATGGGGTCACAAAGAGTCAGGCATGACCAAGCAACTTCCACTTTCAAATTCATTGCGTAAGTGTATTCTCTGTTACGTGTGGGCACTTGGCTTGGCTGCTGCTGATGACAGAGCTGAAATTCCCCTGACCGTCTCGAGCAGTAGGTCTCCCGGCCTTTGCTGTGGGCCTTGTGTGTGCTGTGCTGATGCTCTAGCAGGCGGGTTACAACACGGGTTCACCCATCGCCTCCTGCTCGCGGAGGAGGTGGACAGGAAGTGAGAGAACTGGGCCTTCCCAGGCCTTTCCTGGGCATTGCGTGGGTGACGTGTTGTATTCCCAGGATGTGTTGGAGCTCTCCAAAGCCCCTGTGGACACATTACTCCTTAGACTTCCCTTCTGTTGTTTTGGTCATTTTCTTGTTTGCCCCAAATGCTATTGCTGCTCCGTGTGGCTGTTATATTAAGTAACTGCCGCTGACTTTTTCCAACAAACACCCCAGGGAAGGACTGTTTACACTGAGTAAGCTCTGAGTCAGGTCAAATAAAGACAAGTCCCTGAGTGGAGGTTTCCAGAGAACTGCCAGACTTGCCAAATAGTGTGCTGATCTGGGCACAGGGTCTGGGTAGCTTCAAAGACTTCTGGGCCCTCTGGTAGCTACACAGCTGCCCTCACTGTGAGGCTGGAGGTTTCAACGTCATGGCCGAGCTGGGGCAGGAGGGCCGGAACGGGGAAAGTTACAGAGCCACAAAGATCTCACCAAGACACAGCCATTTTTCTTGAATAAAAATTCCTTGTTGGTGCACTGGGATGACCGTGAAGGATGGGATGGGGAGGGAGGTGGGAGGGGGGTTCAGGATGGGGAACGCAGGTACACCCATGGCTGACTCATGTCAATGTATGGCAAAAACCACTGCAATATTGTAAATTAACTAGCCTCCAATTAAAATTAATTAATTAATTTTTTAAAATTCCTTGCATTGTTGCAAGGCTCTGGTTAATTTCTAAACTGTTGAAAAAGTTCATTTTGACAATTTTGCTAGTATTCTCCTTGTTTTTATGGAAGAACAGATTTTCAAGGCCTTTGCTCCACCATTCTGGGAGCATTGTTTAATCCACACGTGTAAATTTTAAAACAATGCATGCTCACCTAGCGAAAAGTGGTTAACTACTACGACGTGTGTAGTTACGGCCACTAAACTTGTAGAAAAGTAGCAAAAACCGAAGTCCTGAAGAAGGAGGAAAACAAAGAAGCTATCAACTGGATGAACACCCTCCCCCAGCTGAGACTCATCACTCAGGTCGTAAGAGCGAGTCCCAAGATGCGAGCCAGGCGTGGATGCCACACTGCCAAGGGCCCACCTGCAGCCGGCTCCAGAGGTGCGGGGAGCAGCACCTCCTGACAGGAATGTCTACTCGCTTTGTTTGTTTGAGCTATCATAGCTAAAGGTGCGTTTAAAAACCAGAATTTGTTCTGGGAAAACATGAAGGCTGAAACGCATCGTCCGTCAGGAGTCTGGCGGTTTCAGGGTGTGAAACTGCACCACTGCTAGTGTGTTACAGTCTCTTTGTCATCCTGCTTCAATGTGGTTTCCTCTACCCTCCGTCTAAGAGTATGGCATGAATTACCCTCCTCACTGGGGTGTACGAGGGTAAAGCGATGTGGAAAGTGATTTCCCATCGCGAAGTCTCAGGGCACAGCATCCTGCACTTCTCCCGAGGGCTGCGGCCAGTCGGCACCTCTGTGTCTGCAGGAAGAGGGGTCAGCTTTGTTGGGGCTGGAGCTGAAGAGAAAGAGCCGATTTAAAACTCCTACAGCTGACAGATGATCATGGGAAGTGCACCTCTCTGAAGACTCCTGGGAGATTATTTTCACCCTGGAGGTGGAATCAGAGACAGAGGCCCTTGTGCTGGTCACAGAGAAGCTGGAGCCCCAACTCCCTGCAATACATGTTCACCCCAAAGGTGCCTCCACTTCCCAGGCTTTCCCAACCCCCAGGCGGTGGGGTTGGGCGCATGGCGCACACACTCCGTGAGGGCCCACGGGCCCCAGCCAGCCTCCTGAGAGTGCAGATGACAGCTTGCTTGTGGTCCCTCCAGAATAATCAGCTGGTTTCCCAGCGCTGTCAGCCACCAGCGATATCAGATGCCCGGCCGAGTGACTTCAAATGGACCACGGATCGTGAACTTTTTCTAAGGTTTAAAACCATGGATCTCCAGGAATGTCTTGATGATTAAATAACAAATAGCATGTAGACGTCTATGGGCTTTCGTGTCCTCACCTTCTCCAAAGAAGGGTGACTCAGGGACAGGCCAACGGCCCATGCAGAGCTGTCCATGACTAAAGAAGCCTACTGGTCCCCCAGAACAGGACTATTCCAACAGCAACAGCCCAAACCAGTCTGGGGCTTCCGGGATAGCACAGGCCTGATACCACCTTGAGTGACAGAGACTTCCTTCGTCAACAGTTAGACTTCTGCGGACAATGGGTCCACTCCCACCTTTGCATTTCGGACCAGGGACACTCTCTTAACTGTTGGTCCATCGGTACCGCTGTGCACGCAGACAGGAACCACTCCTCGGAAAGTACAGGCTTGCAGGTTTGGAAAATGCAGCCTGCATTTCATCCCTGCTCACTTCAAAGGTGGAAAGACCAGTGCAACACCTGGAGACCCCACGATGTTATATTTAGGCCTTTCGTTTCCTTGGACCTTCAACTCTCCATGGATAACAGTTCTGCAAAAGGCCAATCTCCCCACTTAAAATTAGTCGCGGTGCAGGGATAATAGTTTTCCTTTTTTGCTCTTCAGAGAGAATAATTCTCCTCTTGGCCAGTTCAAGGGTAAGGATTTCCTCCAAAGATGCCAGCTATTAGCTTTTTGAGTCTGGATTGACTTTGAATTGAGCCTATCCTCAGACATACATCAACTTAGTATTAATAGTAGAAAACACTTCTGAGTTCTCGTGCAATCATGGCTCCTGAGTTGTGCACCCAGGTCTAACTGCCTAAGGACTACTGAATCCAAGGAGAATCACATCTTTTACATGTCTGAAAAAGATTGTTAATGTCTTAACCATTGATAGTTACACTCAGCTTCCTTTGAAGCAAAGATACTGAATACAGAGAAGAAAAGTCATACTTCAAGGTCAAACCATCTCTCTCTCTTTCCGTTAACTGGTTCAAGAAAGTGTCTCAAGGTCAACCTTGAAAAGAGACCCCTGGGGACACAATGGCAATTTAAGTTGTATATTAAATATTATCTCATGGTGGATCTGAATCCCATATTGCACATGCCCTTGCAGATAGTAATTACGTCACCAAAAGATGACACTTTCCTCCCACAAACTGATACAAATCCTGTGTTGAACCCACTTCTTGTCTGCACCCTGTCTATTCAAGGCCCTGTAAAGTGTGGCCCAATCCTATCACTGCCACCTGGCTCCCTCTGGCCAGGTAAGTCCACTGGATCCTGGAGAGTCCCCTCCAGTCTTCCCGAGGCAGAGGGTCTCCAGACCCACCATCTGGAGTCACTGCTTCTCCTTTCAGCACCCCTAGTTCTAATTCCTAAAACTAGGCAGTCATGTTCAGCACAAGGATTTTAGGGTCTGTTCTTCAAGGCTCAGGTCGGTCCCAGCTTCATTTGAGGAAATGGGAAGAAACCAATTTTATCCAGTTTTCAAGGGTGTGGTTGGGGGTGAGAGGTGAAGATAGTGGGGGAGACCATCCAACAGAAGCTGGGGATAGAGGAGAGGCGGGAACTGAGGACAGAGGCAGGTGTGAGGGCCTTCAAGTTGAGCAGGACCTCTGGACTCAGGCAGAAGCTGTGAGCCCAAGCACAACCTCCTAACCCAGCAGAACCACAGCTCAACTTGGCCCTTATTGGGCACATTCAGAGCTCTTGAGCAGGAGTGTGGCATGCAGATAGAATAATTCTTGATTTCTCAGCGGTGCAGCACTAAGCCCTGACTTAACTAGACTGGAGCCAAGGGCCTGGGATGGCAAATACAGATGCCAGAGCTAAGAGAGGCTAACGCACAAGGAGAACGTGGTCAGCCTGTTAGAAAACACTTGCTCAGAACAGCTGTCTTTACCTGCTGTTTGCATGTCTCCATCCGTGATTACTTCAGTTAAGAAATTAGAAGGAATTTCTGTTGGTTCTGAGAGACGTGAGAACACTGCTCAAGGCAGCTGTGGGCTCTCTCTGTCCGCCTGTAGTTCCCCCGGCAACAGAGCAGTAACACCAGCAGAGCTTGGATCCTGCGGACTGTTACCCAGAGCAGCCGGAATTGGACGGGGCCAACAGGGATGCAAGCTGTAGGCGGAGGAGTAGCCAAGGCTGACATCAGAAGAGCATCGCCAGCCGTGACGTCCAGGGGCCAGGGGACATGTAAGCGGGAGAGCTTGGGGCCCAGACCCATGGCACGAATGCACAGCAGAATGCACAGTCCAGATGCTTCTGCAGCAGATGATAGCGATCAAGCTAAACCCAGCTGACCAGAGCTGAGATCACGATGCACAGAGCCGAGAAGTCTGGCAGCGTGAGAGATTGTGGGTGGCGACGATATCAAGACTCAGTCTGTTTGTCCCCCGTTCTCTTCTGCTCTCCTAGCTCCACCCTCAGCTCAGGCTCACAGACGCTCTCTGAACACGTGTGGCAGAAGCTAGGCGTGTCCCTTGGCCTGTGGGCTGGTGCAGAGCCAGGAGGGAGGTTTCCCGGGTCCCCCAGCACCACGTGTCCCCAGCCAGGGGGATGCAACTCTTGAATGGCAAGGGCTGGGTCCCCTCAGTCCTGGAAAATGCAGAGAATAGATGTTTTCCCAAAGACAGTCAGGGTCTGACACCCTCGAAAGGGATGAATGCTGGACAGCCAAAAATAAGAGAATGCCCAGAACAGGAAAAGTGGGCCCTGCGGCGCATACAGTTACCAGTGGTGTCAGCTCAGGCCTCAGGCAGAGAGCCACGTGCTCAAGGTCTGCAGGGTGTTGGGGATTTCAGAGAAGAGGGAGATACCTGTTCCTCCATGGTTTCCTGCAGACTGCAAGTAGAGGGAGAAGCCAGATCACAGCCCGCCCCAGCCTCCTGTCCCTTCCAGCCCTCTGTTTTTTCTACCCTGACCCATCTGTAAAACAGATTTAAACCAAACTAATCGTACTTTCTAGGGGCCGAATTAATTGATCTTTTCTTCTGGGATTAGCATCTGGAAACATGCCGAAACTGGAGGGGTGGACTGTGACAGTTCCCGTGCAGCCCCTTTTAATGTCATTTAAAACACATGCTTAGAATAAAGCTTTTTCTATCAACAATGCTTTGCTGCCAAATCATAGTATATAGTCTAATCTTAGTATCACTTACATTCACTTACCTTCTGAAAAACTAAGTACACAAGCTTGGAAAATTTATTCTGAGTGAGTCCAGAGTCACTGAATTCTCTTCATACCATTCAAGTTTTGGAGCGGAGGCCCTAATTTTCCCCCCTTTTGTTCACTATTTTATAGAAATCAAATATTAAACTGTCGTTCGGAGTTGCACATGCAAAAGCGGAAACGACGCACCTCTCCAGGGAAAGGTCGGGAGTGTTAGCTTTGCGGCGAAGAAGCCACGAGACTCGGCAGGACGTCGCGCTCTGGGTGCCCAGTGAGGGCACAGAACGGCCAGCAGTAAAGGGATTTAGGGCATTAAAGGGAAGACACAGGGAAAGACGGTATTTGAATTTCCATAATGTGGAAGGAGGACTGTGTCTATTCTAGAGGCCCCAGGGTTAAATTAGGACCGTTAAGAGGAAATGCAAGAAGGAATTTTGGCTCACTCAGAACTATCGAAAGGGTCACTTTCGGTTGAAAGGCATCAGGTGTTCCTCAGCACAGCAGTGTTCAAGAGGAACCTGGCTGAGCACTGAGCAATTCTGATTCCTCTGCTGCGTGAAACTGTTCTCCACCTGTGCGGGGGACCTTGTCCTTCTAAAGGACTTACTTGGCCAACCAGCTCCAACCTCTGTTTCTCTATGAGCTCCTTCCCACCACGATTCGAGTTTCTCTCACCCTAAAAACAAACAGAAACCCAAACCCTGATGTTGCGCAGGCCTCGCGTCTCCTCCAGCTGCTGATAGTTCCTCCAAGGGTCCTGAAAACATCCTCCAAACTCAGTCTGCATTACGGCATCTTGAATGCACCTCCCAGACCAGTCGGCCTGGCCTGTGTTTGTGCCCCTCCTTTGAGTCCAACTTTGCCAGGGTCGTGGAGGATGGTTTCATGCCGGCAAATCCAGTGGACACACCTCGGTCCCCGGGGTGAATGAACTCCTGGCAGCTTCCACAGCCCCGCACACTGCTGGCGTGCTCTCCACTTGCGTGAGCAGGACTCCGGGTCTCCACTGTCGCCTCTTCCCCCTTTAGAGCAGAAAAATCAGCATCTTCACGAGCATCCCCAGGGGTCCGGACGGCAGGAATGCAGGCCCCTCGGAGAAACGCCGCCTCGAGCGGTGCTGCCCGGCCCCTTTCCTGACCCTGCTGCAGTGGCAGAGCCCGCTCACTGGTCCCAGTGTTGCAGGCAGTCACCCGTTCCGCTGCACGCAGCCTGCGACGCTGCTCTCACCTGGCTGCTCCTTCCCGCCCCTGACAGGACGGCCGCACGGCCCCATCCGGTACCCCTTCCCCAGGGCCCCTATTTCTTTGCACGGAGTCCACGTTCTTGGCCATGTCCCCAGGCCCCTCCCGCCTGCTCCCCCTCACCCACGTCCCAGCATCACGGCTCCTTCCAGCTCTCAGATCCCCCTTCCTCCTCCGGGCTGAAGCAGGGTCCTGCTGCTGTCTGCAACAATCTTGTCTAAGTTCCTATAGTTGCTTGGGTCTCAGCTTAATGCTGGCTCTTCTAGAAGGCTTTCCCCAGGCCCCAGGTCCTGAGTTTTCTATTTATCCCCCCTGGTTAACTGCAAGCCCTTTGAGGATTTAGCTGGTGTCTGTATTCTCATGACAGGATTTGTAGTATAGATTCAAATTTCAGAGGCTCTTTGGGGATCAAATACGGGAAAAACACAAGTGTCTGTAACTGTCTGATGTGGCCTTGGGCAAGGGCACGTCTGTGTGGTTCCGTCCTTGTTCCACCCAGATGGACAGACCATCAGATGATGTCTGGGTAGCTGGCGGCACCTCCAGGACTCCAGGGAGCATTGAAAGGCCTGGGAGCACAAATCTTTTACTCTGGATTCCCTCAAGTCACTGCCTGTACGAATCCTGTAACCCTTAAAGAAAGAAATTAGTAAGAAAACAGACCTTGGAATTGAACCCAGTCCCTCTGAAATGATGGTCTGACTGGAAGTGCCTTAAAGACACTCTGTAAGGAAGTCCCTTAAAGAGAGAAAATTTATCATAAACCCACAGAAGCGGCGGCCCGTGCCCAGCTCCCTGGAGCCTTCACTTTGCATCATCTTTCTGTACAACAGGCCGGGGATGCCAGCATCCCTGGCTGGACAGGTGACCCTCTGCAAGTGCCTGGAGCTCTTTATGTGCGAATGTGGCCCATCTGCTCTCGGTGGTGCGGTCACACGTGCCTCGCGGCCCTGAGAGCTGGGAGCCCCGGTGGCCTCCCCATTAGCGGACGTGAGCACAGCACACACATCCCAGCCTGTGGGAGGATGAGGTTGAACTCCACACAGTTTGTCCCTAGCCCTGGTTCCCAAAGACATCCAAGGAGAAATGTGCTGCTGGTCGAGCACTTTATGAGAAGAGGCACTCAGAGAAGGGACATTAATAAACTTGTTGGAATGGGTGTGGGGGCTGCTTTCAAACTGTCATTTTCTAAACCAGTGCAGTTCAATGGAGAAAATGCTGGCCTGGCTGCTGGCCCCTGCTTTGACACAACTTGTGTGACATTAGAAAGTTTCTCGGCCTCTCTGTCCCCAAACCTGTGCAAGAAGGAGGCTTGCTCTCACCAGGGCGCCTCCCAGTTCTAAAAATGGAGGCAGTCTTTCCCGCCTTCCATACACAAGAATTCTAGAACCATTCTTTTAAAACTCTGACATTAAATGTGCTTCTTTACCTTCCTTCTTGCATAAAAGCCAGATCCAAATCCTGACATTGCTGAAGGTCTAATTACAGATTCTTGTTCCAGTTTTGTAGTTCGCTGCAAAACAAGCATTTAGGAAGGATAAAATAACCCTCAGATAGTCCCAGCTCCCTCCAGCCTCCCAGGCTTTCTTCCGGGGTGTGTTGGTAGGAGGGTATGGAGCGGGTCTCCAGGGCACAATGGGGAGTTACAGGAGTTCTTGACCTTGTGTTGCGGCTGTGGCTGCCCCCATCTTCAGCACAGATGCTTCTGTGTTTCCTCCTATTGTATTTGATGAGCTTGTTTGAAAGCCTAAATGATTGCCAGTCCTCTCGAGGGTCAGATTTATGAATAATATTACTTAATGCTTGTATGCAGATGACACCACCCTTATGGCAGAAAGTGAAGAAGAACTAAAAAGCCTCTTGATGAAAGTGAAAGAAGAGAGTGGAAAAGTTAGCTTAAAGCTCAACATTCAGAAAACGAAGATCATGGCATCCAGTCTCATCACTTCATGGTAAAAAGATGGGGAAACAATGGAAACAGTGACAGACTTTATTTTCTTGGGCTCCAAAATCACTGCAGATGGTGACTGCAGCCATGAAATTAAAAGACGCTTGCTTCTTGGAAGAAAAGCTACGGCAAACCTAGACAGCATATTAAAAAGCAGAGACATCACTTTGCTGACAAAGGTCTATCTAGTCAAAGCTATGGTTTTTCCAGCAGTCATATGAATGTGAGAGCTGGACCATAAAGAAAGCTTAGCATCAAAGAATTGATGCTTCTGAACTGTGGTTTTGGAGAAGACTCTTGAGAATCCCTTGAACAGCAAGATCCAACCAGTCCATCCTAAAGGAGATCAGTCCTGAATATTCACTGGAAGGACTGATGCTAAAGCTGAAGCTCCAATACTTAGGTCACCTAATGTGAAGAGCCAACTCATTGGAAAAGACCCTGATGCTGGGAAAGATTGAAGGAAGGAGGAGAAAAGGATGACAGAGGATGAGATGGCTGGATGGCATCACGGACTCAATGGACATGAGTTTGGGTAAACTCCGGGAGTTGGTGATGGACAGGGAGGCCTGGCGTGCTGCAGTCCATGGGGTCGCAAAGAGTCGGACACGACTGAGCGACTGAACTGACTGTATAATGGACACAGTGGTGTGAACTTGAAGTTCGTGTAGAATTTACATCAATGGCGAAGGGGTTTCTCCCCCTCTCACACGGCCCTCCCGGACCCCCGGCGGCCCTCCCACCCCGCCTGCCCAGCTGCTCCTCTGTGGCGCAGGCTCTCTGCAGCCACTCTGGGCCCCCTTCACCACTCTCACCTGCCCCCTCTCCACCAGAGACCTGAGCACTGTGACCTTGGCCCACATTCCCAGACAGGCCTCTCCTGCTGACCCTGAGGGGGCTGTGGCCGCCCTGGCTGAGTCCTCCAGCCACTGGCCTGTCAAGAAGCACACCGTGAAGCGCTTTCGTGAGGCTCCAGTCAATCAGCACAAGTCAGGTGCTGAGACTCCGCTTCTTGCACCTCTGGTGATTCTTGGCAAGCAGCTTATCTTCACGCCATCTGCCTCTCTCTTAAAAGTCAGGTAAGCCTCATTCCTTTAAAATAAAGTTCTGTGTGGTTGGACTCATAAGCCGGAAGTTCCCTGAACTGTTTCATAGCTAAATTGCTAGATATTAGGCCTGACTCCCTTATTGGCACCCAAAGGATATTTTCCAAGTTCTTAAGTCTTGCATCAAGAGGTCCAGATTGTGGACCTGCTCACCTCACAGGACTGTTGACCTGGATATGTGCTCAGGGCTCAGGGCTCACCATGGGAACCCCCAAGTGCTTCCCAACCAACCTGTGAGAGACTTGATTATATTCCTAGTTTCCAAGCCATTCGGAGCAACACTGTTATAAAAGACAATGAGAACAAATTACCAGGAAACTTTAAAGCACACACAGCAAGTCCAGGTTTCTATTAGCTAAAGAAAAAGTGAAAGTGGAGTCGTTCAGTCGTGTCTTACTCTTTGCGACCCATGGACTGTAGCCCACCAAGCTCCTCCATCCATGGGATTCTCCAGGCAAGAATACTGGAGTGGGGTGCCATTTCCTTCTCCAGGGGATCTTCCCGACGCAGGGATCAAACCCAGGTCTCCCACATTGCAGGCAGACGTTTTAACCTCTGCACCACTAGGGAAGCCCCTAATTAGTTAGAAGAGGCATGAAGTAGTATTGCAATCAACCTAATCAGAGGAAGTATAGTGCAGATAAACTACCAAAAATGTACAAGCAGTTCGTCGCAGAGTGGATGCACTTACACACGTATAAGTCTCTGTCATTTTGCAACCAGAGCTAAACAAAAATTTATGAAAAAGCAACTGTCCATGAGCGTGATTCTGAAGGCGATCAGCCCTGGAATTTCTTTGGAAGGACTGATGCTGAAGCTGGAGCTCCAGGACTTTGGCCACCTCATGCGAAGAGCTGACTCATTGGAAAAGACCCTGATGCTGAGAGGGATTGGGGGCAGGCGGAGAAGGGGACGACCGAGGATGAGACGGCTGGATGGCATCACGGACTCGACGGACGTGCGTCTGAGTGAACTCCGGGAGTGGGTGATGGACCGGGCGGCCTGGCGTGCTGCGGTTCATGGGGTCGCGAACAGTCGGACGCGACTGAGCGGCTGAGCTGCACTGAACTGGTGCTTGCAAAGGAACACCAACATTTGAAGCCTTTGGCGTGAATAAAAAGGCTTCTCGCCTTGTTCATCTAACCTGAGCACGCAGACACGAATGCGGGAAAGGAACACCCTAACGGCCGCCGAGCGTGGCCTTTCGAAACAGTGAAGCGGCCTGACGGGAGCGGATGGTGCGGGAAGGGGCGCAGGGCGGCCCAGCAGGCCCCTCCTGCCTACCCGCAGCAAAGCAGGCCCCCCGGCGGCGGCGCCGGCCACACCCTCTGCGAGCCTGCCGCGCTCCGCACGGGCCACGCGAGGCGCAGACGCCGCGGGCCGAGCTGAGGCCCTGCCGCTCGGAGCCGCGGCCCGGCGGTCCCCACCTGGCCAAGCAGGCGGGCCGAGCGGCCCTGGGCGGAGACGCGCGGCCCGCAGCCACGGGCTCTGAGGGCTTCGCCCAGCTTCTGCCTTCCTCTGGCCGCGCGACTGAGAGCATAAACCGCCACCGTTCGTGACAGAAGGCATGTCTCTGCGGAGTACTCGAGAGTGTCATGCTTAGACCAAAATTTCCACATGGAAAATTCCATTCATGGAAACCCATGTCTATCGCAGAAGTGCTGTGAGGGAGCAGGCGGTGTGAATGTTTCTTCTGATTTATTACCTTATGAAAGTTTCCAGAAAACACACTGTGAAAGTACCGTTTCCTAGTCCGGTTAAAGCAAATCCTGGGCAAGCAGCCAAGATGAAAGCCTTTAACCTCTTCAAGGGTTTCGCAGCCACCTACACCCCAAGGTGCAAGGCAGAAGACTCGTGTCTCTGCAGGTGGAAGCTGCAACTTTAAGTCCTCCCCAAAGGAGAGAAAGTTGTTTAGAAAAACAGCTTCTCTGGAATTCGACCAGAGTGCGCATGTGTCTCGGGGCTGCGGCTGCGGCTGCTGCTGAGTCGCTTCAGCAGAGCATCAGAGCCTAGTTTATACTCACCTCGCTGTCCTGCTCACACTTTTCTATTTTTCAGTTTTCCCACTTTCCAGTGAACTTTGCCCTGCCTGACTACTTCAATCACACGGTCACCTTTTCCTGTTTTTTTGTTTGTTTGTTTCTGCTAATTGAATCTTCAGTTTCTAACATACTCTCATTATTGTTTGTACAATGCCTACTTTTTAAAATTAATTTACTTAAATAATTTAGCAAACATCCAGGAAAGTGCTACCCAGAATAAAAATGAAGACTTTATAAAACTGCTACCTCTGCCTTGACGGCCCCCAATCCCCTGTCCCCCTAGATGTTATCCTGTGCTACTTGCCTTTCTGTCTGTGTATTTCTAGCCTATATACATGTGGCTTTAGTTTTACTTGTTTTTAATTCTTTGGGGATTTTCATTTAGCACTCAAAACCAAATTGCTGAAATTCATGCATCTGCTTGCATACAGCTGTGGCTCCTAATTTCAGTTCAGTTCAATCACTCAGTTGTGTCCGACTTTTTGCAACCCCATGGACTGCAGCATGCCAGGCTTTTCTGTCCATTACCAACTCCTGGCACTTGCTCAAACTTATGTCCATCAAGCAGGTGATGCCATACAACCATCTCATCCTCTGTCATCCCCTTCTCCCACCTTCAATCTTACCCAGCATCAGGGTCTTTTCCAATGAGTCAGTTCTTCTCATCAGGTGACCAAACGATTGGAGCTTCAGCTTCAGCATCAGTCCTTTCAATGAATCTTCAGGATGGAGTTTTAGGATGGACTGGTGGGATCTCCTTGCTGTACAAGGGACTCTCAAGAGTCTTCTCCAACACCACAGTTCAAAAGCATCAATTCTTCAGCACTTAGCTTTCTTTATAGTCCAGCTCTCATATCCATACATGAAAACTGGA
The DNA here is from genome assembly GCF_023091745.1 of Budorcas taxicolor. Classification (NCBI taxonomy): domain Eukaryota; kingdom Metazoa; phylum Chordata; class Mammalia; order Artiodactyla; family Bovidae; genus Budorcas; species Budorcas taxicolor. The sequence goes on along the minus strand of NC_068913.1, from coordinate 121,404,279 downwards.
AAAACCATAGCTTTGACTAGATGGACCTTTGTTGGCAAAGTAATGTCTCTGCTTTTTATATGCTGTCTAGGTTTGTCATAGCTTTTCTTCCAAGGAGTAAGCGTCTTTTAATTTCATGGCTGCAGTCACCGTCTGCAGTGATTTTGGAGCCCAAAAAAATAAAGTCTGACACTGTTTCCATTGTTTCCCCATCTAGCTGGCATGAAGTGATGGAACCGGATGCCATGTTCTTTGTTTTTGAATGTTGAGTTTTAAGCCAGCTTTTTCACTCTCCTCTTTCACTTTCATTAAGAGGCTGTTCAGTTTCTCTTCACTTTCTGCCATTAGGGTGGTGTCATCTGTGTATCTGAGGAGACTGATATTTCTCCTGGCAATCTTGATTCCAGCTTGTGCCTCATCCAGCCCAGCATTTTGCCTAATTTAGGGTGCTAAAAATAATTCACTGTTTGCATATATGACAATTTAGCTATTCTCCTGTTGGTGGTCATTCCAGATTTGTGCTATCACATTAAGCATTCCCATTCATGTCTTTTGTGTACATTTCTGTGAAGTGCTGCTGCTTTTGGACATAACTAGTCCTTTTCTTAGGAGAAGGCAATGGCACCCCACTCTAGTACTCTTGCCTGGAAAATCCCATGGACGGTGGAGCCTGGTATGGTGCAGTCCATGGGGTCGCTAAGAGTCGGACATGACTGAGCAACTTCAGTTTCATTTTTCACTTTCATGCATTGGAGAAGGAAATGGCAACCCACTCCAGTGTTCTTGCCTGGAGAATCCCAAGGATGGCAGGGCCTGGTGGGCTACCGTCTATGGGGTCGCACAGAGTTGGACACGACTGACGCGACTTAGCAGCAGCAGCAGGAGCAGCCCTTTTCTTATTGATTTAAAGCAGTGTTTGGGCCACTGGATTTCCACTTCTGAGAAGGGGTGGTCACTCCCTCTCTGGGTGTAGATGTAGTTCCAAGGTGTGGCTTCTCAGAGTTCTGCTCTCTGCTAGTGAGAAAACTCCCAAGAGAAGGGAGAGGATAAAATGAAAAAAAAAAGCAGTTCTTGGAATTCCGGATACTAATCCTTTGTTGATTATATGATCCACATATAATAGGATGCTCCCATATCATAGGATGCTCCCATCCTATGATGCTTTCGGTTTCCTTATGGTAACTTGAGTTGCTGTTCGCAACAGCACCTTTGGGACTATTCAAGGGCCCTTTCGCTGGATGTCCAGGACGGCATCTCCAGACATCCAGGTCTGGAAGACTCTCATCTATACTTCCTGCTGGCGTCACCCTGCTTTTCCACTTTTTCCACAACAATGAACAGCACCGTCACATGAACAATTTCTGTTACTTTCCAAGTTGTGCACAGAAGCAACTGACATGTTAGCTTTGCCAAGGCTACTGGCTTTTAAAGCATTTTTCTTAAGTGTGGAATGAAAGGTCTGGATCAGATCGTGCAGGTTGAGGTATCAAGTCTAGGGTGAGACTGTGTGTCAAGGGGCTGGCTCCTTGCAACGCTTGTCTGTCTGCTCGGGGAATGAGACTGATCCTTAGAATGGGCGTTCTCTAAACGCACTGGAACTCAGGCCCCTACGGCGTCTTGGGAACACTTGACACAGACTTTGTTTCCCTTGTACTAGAAACCATCTTCCTAGAATTACTAACCCTGAATAATGTTGGACCATCCTACCCCCACTGCTAACGTGCCAAAGTCAGCAAATTCCTTCTTGCTATGAAAAGCTTTCTAAAATATCAGAAACAAGGCATTCTATTGATTCATCCCAAAGCAAAACTACTCTACATAGATGCATACCCAAACTTTAATAGTAAGTTTATTACAGCATGCAGGCAACTTGCCCTGTGATTTAAAAGGAATAATTTTGGTTTCAGTTAGCCAAAGCTTTCCATTCTAAAACCAACACACACATTGCTTTACTCATGTCAACCAGAAAAAAAGAAAAGAAAAGAAAAGGGTCCAATTTAGCATCTGACTCATCCAAATTCAATGACTGGAAAGTGAGGACAGATGTGTTGCACCTGGAAAAGTCTTCCTCAACCAGCAAACCAGGAAATTCCAGGCTGTGTCAATATCTACAAGAAGTAAGCAGCAGCTCAAAGAACCGTGCTTGCCAGATCTCAGAAACACTCCTCCTCTCCCAAATAATTTCACGTTGTTTGAAGTAGAACACAAATGGAAAAGTGTACAAAACACGGATGTGCAGTCCAGGGAAGTATCTCCCACATGAAAACCAGGCGGCTGCCCGATCCTTGCCCCTGTGACTGCCCCTGCCCTGTTCCCACAAGGCAGCTGCTCCCTGGTCCGAGAGCACCTGTGCGGCGTTGCCTGGCTGCTACCCTTATGGGACAGACACTGTGCATTCCTTTGGGTCTGGCTTCTTGGCTAGCCTGACTAGCGTCTGCTGTGATGATCCACTCAGATGTCCTTCCCACTTCGATTCTCCCAGCCGCTGGGAGTGCTGTCTGCAGAGGGCCCACAGCCATGATCTGCGCAGGGCTGGCCTGGCACACCCCGGGCACCTCAAAACCCCTGATGGATCCAGATGGGGGTAAAAGTCCCACACGAGGGGCCGCTGCAAAGGGTCATCCCAGTCTCAGCGTCTTCTGTGTGGTCAGCTGAGGCCTCGTGAGACTGTGTCCCAGCTCAGATTTGCCCTCTGCCCGCTCCTGTCATAGGGGAGGTGCAAACGCCCTAACTGCCTTAGAGATGGTGAAGGAGGAGTGGGTGGGCTAGGAGAGGTGGCCTCGCTCAAACGGAAAAGCGCCCAGAGGGCACCCCACTGACCAAAGCGCAGCAGAATTTGCCGGTGGAAAGGAGAGTGGTGGCCCTCGGAGCAGGCCGGGCTGACGAGAGCAGAGACAGCCGAACTGGGCTCTCCGACAGCAGGGGGCTCACCGGACCCTGAACCCTGCAGGCCAGGGGGCTCACACCACCCTCAGGAGCCAAGGGCAGCGCTCGGAATCTGCGAGCTGGAGGGGCAGGCGGGGGGCCCGATCACAGACGTCGCAGAGGGGCTGGCAGAGGAAGGTCCTGGCGCAAAATAGATGGACAGTCACCAAAGGCGCTAAGCAAAGGCACTGTGAGCCCAAATCAAGCATGTCCATGGCCCCAGTGAACACTTCGGAGCCACAGTTTGGGGACCCCAAACCCCACTGTAAGAAGGGGTCACCAGTCCTCCAGTAGGAAGGAATCGGATACACTGTCGCAGAACATGGTTCTGATTTCCTTAGTCCTTGCCGCAAAGGAGCTTCAGCCAGTTGCGCAGGTAACCGTTCAGGAGGGAAGGCGAACGACGCACGTACTTCAGACTGTGGAGCGTGGCAGTCCAACTTGAGGGACTGCCTGCTGCTTCTTGAATGGACCTTGGTAGTTTGTATCTTTTAAGAAGTTGGTCCATTTAGCCTAACTGTCAAATTTATCAGCATAGAGATGTTTATAGTAGTCCCTTATTTTCCTTTTAATGTCTTTAGTTTCTTTAGTAATATCCTTTTATTAAGTTTTGATGATGATGATTTGTGTCTTTTCTTATTATTTCTGGAGCAGTCGGCTGGAGGTTTATCTATTGCAGTGACCTTTTGCAAGTATAAGCTTTTGAGTTCAGTGATTTTCTGTATTGTTCTTGTTTTCAATATTACTCATTTTTGTTTTCATATTTTTCCTTTGTCTTCCTTTGTGTTTAATGTTCTCTTTTCCTAGATGAATTTTTTTCTAATGAGATATTAAATATATAGATAGATATTTAATGCTGGAAAATTTCCCTCTAGCAATCACTTTGGCCAGATCCCATAAGTTTTTACATGTCTTATTTTTATTTTCATTTAATTCAAAATATTTTCTAATTAACAGGTTAATTAAGCTTAGCTTATGGAACTGTATTCTAATATTTTTAGGTTGCTTCTTCTATCAGGAACTGAGAGAGGTACTTGAAAACTTCCCAATATTATTACAGGTTTCAGGGCTTTTCCTTTTGTAGCTCTGTATAGTTCTTCCTCATATATTTGGATCTGTGTTATTTGCGGCATTCATATTTGCAATTACTAGAGTGAACCAGTGAGCTATATTTCTGCATAAGAAGCCTAGGGCTTCCTCGGTGGCTCGGTGGTAAAGAATCCACCTGCCAGTCTGGAAACATGCACTCCGTCCTGGATCCAGGAAAATCCCACATGCCGCAGAGCAGCTACGCCCATTCGCCACAGGTACTGAACCTGCGCTCTCAGCCCAGGAGCCGCAGCTCCCGCAACTCGTGGGCCTGGAGCCCCGTGCTCTGCTGCAAGGGGACCCGCCGCAGGAGGAGCCCGAGCACCGCAGGGAAGCGCAGCCACCTCACCGCTGCTAGAGAGAAGGCTGTGCGGCAACCAAGGCCCAGCAGAGCCAGAGAGAAGAGATGGACGAGCAAAGAAAGTGGTTTAAAGAGAAGTCCATCCCTTTATCTCAAGTGACGCGTTTTCCATAAAGTCTGCATTGATGTACAGCTCCATAATCTTCTTTTGGTTTAGGTTCACATCAAATTCTTCCCCATCCTGTTACTTTCAACCTGCACTATCTTTACATTTTGCACCTGTCTCTTGGGAGAAGCATGTAAGTTTGGAATTTTAACTTTATTTTATAATTAAATATTTGTTCTATTTACATGTAATGTAATTATTGATATATTTTATTTGAAATCTACCAACTTATTAATTGCTTTCAACTTGTCACATATGATTTATATTCTTCTTTTTCTCTATTCATGTTCCATAAGATTATTTTTTAGTTCTTTTCTTTTATCCTTTTAACTATTAGTAATTATAGATTCTATAACTATTCTCTTTCTGATTATACTTGAGACTACCACCATCATCTTTTAGTTAGAAAATTCAAATTTAAATTAGTGTACTTCCTCTGAAAGTCTGAAGGAACTTTGAATAATTTTACTTCATTTGCCACCTCACAATCATATGTTGCTCATATCATATATATTTTTTGAACCTCTCCATACACTATTGCTGTTGTTGTTATTTTTAAAACCACCTTTATGCAGATGTACCAGACAGATACACTCTTATTCACTGTTCTTCATTCTTCCCTGAAGCTCTAAGATGCTATGATCTAGTATCACTATACTTCTACTTAAAATATTTAAACAGACTCTAAATATTTCCTTTAGAGAATTAGCTCTTCTTGTAAAAAAAAAAACTCTCAAATTTGTTTGTCAAAGAAGTTTTAATATTTAAATTTCTTTATTATTAAATAATATTTTACTGAATATAAAATTTCAGCTTGGTATTTTTATTTCTTTTCACGTTTAGCAATAACATCCTATTTTGTTCTGGACTTTTTCTTCCTGAGATTAAAGCATCTCCTCATTATCGTTCCATTTGACATTGCCTCAGTAGTTGGCTGCTTGAAAGATGTTTCGCTGTTGCTCTGCTTATTGCTACCAACCCACCTTGCGTCATCCCCCTAACGCATGTGTGCTTAGCTGTGTGATCCCAAGGACTGAAGCTGGCCAGGCTCTTCTGTCTATGAAATTTTCCCAGCAAGAATACTGGAGAGTTTCTTCTTAACATTAGTTTAGACAGGTTTTACTATAATATATGTAAATGTGATTTTGTTTTGAATTTACAGTGAATCAAATATAAGATTTAATGTCTTTTAACATATTTTGTTAAAATATGTTTAACACAGAGTTTTGCCAAGAGAATGCATTGGTCATAGCAAACACCTTCTTCCAACACAAGAGAAGACTCTGCACATGGACATCACCAAATGGTCAACACCGAAATCAGGTTGATTATACTTTTTGCAGCCAAAGATGGAGAAGCTCTATACAGTCAGCAAAAACAAGACAAGGAGCTGACTTGCTCAAATCATGAACTCCTTATTGCCAAAGTCAGACTTAAATTGAAGAAAGTAGGGAAAACCACTCAGAGAAGGCAATGGCAACCCACTCTAGTACTGTTGCCTGGAAAATCCATGGATGGAGGAGCCTGGTGGGCTGCAGTCCATGGGGTCGCTAAGAGTTGGACACGACTGAGCGACTTCACTTTCGCTTTTTACTTTCATGCATTGAAGAAGGAAATGGCAACCCACTCCAGTGTTCTTGCCTGGAGAATCCCAGAGACGGGGGAGCCTGGTGGGCTGCTGTCTCTGGGGTCACACAGCGTCAGACACGACTGAAGCGACTTAGCAGCAGCAGCAGCAGGGAAAACCACTAGACCATTCAGCATGACCTAAATCAAATCCCTTAGAATTATACAGTGGAAGTGAAAAATAGATTTAAGCGACTAGATCTGATAGACAGACTGCCTGATGAACTATGGATGGAGGTTTATGACATTGTACAGGAGACAGGGATCAAGACCATCCCCAAGAAAAAGAAATGCAAAAAAGCAAAATGGCTGTCTGAGGAGGCGTTACAAATAGCTGTGAAAAGAAGGGAAGTGAAAAGCAAAGGAGAAAAGGAAAGATATATCCATCTGAATGCAGAGTTCCAATGAATAGCAATGAGAAAAGAAAGCCTTCCTCAGTGATCAATGCAAAGAAATAGAGGAAAACAATAGAATGGGAAAGACTAGAGATCTTTTTGAGAAAACTAGAGATACCAAGGGAACATTTCATGCAAAGATGTGCACAATAAAGGACAGAAATAGTATAGACCTAACAGAAACAAAAGATATTAAGAAGAGGTGGCAAGAATACACAGAAGAACTATACAAAAAAGATCTTCATGACCCAGATAATCACAATGGTGTGATCATTCACCTAGAGCCAGACATCCTGGAATGTGAAGTCAAGTGGGCCTTAGAAAATCACTACAAACAAAGCTAATGGAGGTGATGGAATTCCAGCTGACCTATTTCAAATCCTAAAAGATGCTGTGAAAGTGCAGCACTCAATATGCCAGCAAATTTGGAGAACTCAGTAGTGACCACAGGACTGGAAAGGGTCAGTTTTCATTCCCATCCCAAAGAAAGGCAATGCCAAAGAATGCTCACACTACCACATAATTGCACTCATCTCACATGCTAGTAAAGTAATGCTCAAAATTCTCCAAGCTAGGCTTCAGCAATACGTGAACCATGAACTTCCAGATGTTCAAGCTGGTTAGAAAAGGCAGAGGAACCAAAGATCAAATTCCCAACATCTGCTGGATCATGTAAAAAGCAAGAGAGTTCCAGAAGAACATCTATTTCTGCTTAATTGACTATGCCAAAGCCTTCGACTGTGTGGATCACAAGAAACTGGGAGAAATTCTGAGAGAGATGGGAATACCAGACCACCTAACCTGCCTCTTGAGAAATCTGTATGCAGATCAGGAAGCAGCAGTTAGAACTGGACATGGAACAGCAGGATGGTTTCAAATAGGAAAAGGAACACGTCAAGTCTGTATATTGTCACCCTGCTTATTTAACTTCTATGCAGAGAACATCATGAGAAACGCTGGACTGGAAGAAACACAACGTGGAATCAAGAGTGCCGGGAGAAATATCAATAACCTCAGATGAGCAGATGACACCGTCCTTAAGGCAGAAAGTGAAGAAGAACTACAGAGCTTCTTGATGAAAGTGAAAGAGGAGAATGCAAAAGTTGGCTTAAAGCTCAACATTCAAAAAACTAAGATCATGGCATCTGGTCCCATCACTTCACGGGAAATAGATGGGGAAACAGGGGAAATAGATGGGGAAACAGTGGAAAGAGTGTCAGACTTTATTTTTTTGAGCTCCAAAATCACTGCAGATGGTGACTGCAGCCATGAAATTAAAAGATGCTTACTCCTTGGAAGGAAAGGTATGACCAACCTAGATAGCATATTGAAAAGCAGAGGCATGACTTTGCCAACAAAGCTCCATCTAGTCAGTTCAGTTCAGTTCAGTCGCTCAGTTGTGTCCAACTCTTTGCAACCCCATGAATCGCAGCACGCCAGGCCTCTCTGTCCATCACCATCTCCCGGAGTTCACTCAGACTCACATCCATCGAGTCAGTGATGCCATCCAGCCATTTCATCCTCGGTCGTCCCCTCCTCCTCCTGCCCCCAATCCCTCCCAGCATCAAAGCCTTTTCCAATGAGTCAACTCTTTGCATGAGGTGGCCAAAATACTGGAGCTTCAGCTTTAGCATCATTCCTTCCAAAGAAATACCAGGGCTGATCTCCTTCAGAATGGACTGGTTGGATCTCCTTGCAGTCCAAGGGACTCTCAAGAGTCTTCTTTTTGACCACAGGTCAAAAGCATCCATTCTTCGGCACTCAGCCTCCTTCACAGTCCAACTCTCACATCCATACGTGACCACAGGAAAAACCATAGCCTTGACTAGATGGACCTTAGTTGGCAAAGTAATGTCTCTGCTTTTGAATATGCTATCTAGGTTGGTCATCACTTTTCTTCCAAGGAGTAAGCGTCTTTTAATTTCATGGCTGCAGTCACCATCTGCAGTGATTTTGGAGCCCAAAAAAATAAAGTCTGACACTGTTTCTACTGTTTCCCCATCTATTTTCCATGAAATGATGGGACCAGATGCCATGATCTTCGTTTTCTGAATGTTGAGCTTTAAACCAACTTTTTCACTCTCCTCTTTCACTTTCATCAAGAGGCTTTTTAGTTCCTCTTCACTTTCTGCCATAAGGGTGGTGTCATCTGCTCATCTGAGGTTATTGATATTTCTCCTGGCAATCTTGATTCCAGCTTGTGTTTCTTCCAGTCCAGTGTTTCTCATGATGTATTCTGCATATAAGTTAAATAAGCAGGGTGACAATATACAGCCTTGACATACTCCTTTTCCTATTTGGAACCAGTCTGTTGTTCCATGTCCAGTTCTAACTGCTGCTTCCTGACCTGCATACAGATTTCTCAAGAGGCAGGTCAGGTGGTCTGGTATTCCCATCTCTCTCAGAATTTTCCCCAGTTTATTGTGATCCACACAGTCAAAGGCTTTAGCATAGTCAATAAAGCAAAAATAGATGTTCTTCTGGAACTCTCTTGCTTTTTCCATGATCCAGCGGATGTTGGCAATTTGATCTCTGGTTCCTCTGCCTTTTCTAAAACCAGCTTGAACATCACAGAGTTCATGGTTCACGTACTGCTGAAGCCTGGCTTGGAGAATTTTGAGCATTACTTTACTAGCATGTGAGATGAGTGCAATTGTGCGGTAGTTTGAGCATTCTTTGGCATTGCCTTTCTTCCGAGGAGCAGTGGCTGTGCAGGCACAGGAGGGCCTAGAGGAGCTATCACACGTTGAAGGTCAGGAACGGCAGTGGTAAGGAGATACCCCTCGTCCAAGGTAAGGAGCAGCAGCTGTGCTTTGCTGGAGCAGCCGTGAAGAGATACCCCACGCCCGATGTAAGAGAAACCCAAGTAAGATGGTAGGTGTTGCAAGAGGGCATCAGAGGGCAGACACACTGAAACCATACTCACAGAAAACTAGTCAATCTAATCACACTAGGACCACAGCCTTGTCTAACTCAATGAAACTAAGCCATGCCTGTGGGACAACCCAAGACGGCGGGTCATAGTGGAGAGGTCTGACAGAATGTGGTCCACTGGAGAAGGGAATGGCAAGCAACTTCAGTATTCTTGCCTTGAGATCCCCATGAATAGTATGAAAAGGCAAAATGATAAGATACCAAAAGAGGAACTCCCCAGGTCAGTAGGTGCCCAATATGCTACTGGAGAACAGTGGAGAAATAACTCCAAAAAGAATGAAAGGAAGGAGCCAAAGCAAAAACAATACCCAGTTGTGGATGTGACTGGTGATAGAAGCAAGATCCGATGCTGTAAAGAGCAATATTGCATAGGAACCTGGAATGTCAGGTCCATGAATCAAGGCAAACTGAAAGTGGTCAAACAGGAGATGGCAAGAGTGAACGTCGACATTCTAGGAATCAGCAAACTAAAATGGACTGGAATGGGTGAATTTAACTCAGATGACCATCTAGTCAAGGCTATGGTTTTTCCAGTAGTCACGTATGGATGTGAGAGTTGGACTGTGAAGAAAGCTGAGCACCAAAGAATTGATGCTTTTGAGCTGTGGTGTTGGAGAAGACTCTTGAGAGTCCCCTGGACAGCAAGGAGATCCAACCAGTCCATCCTAAAGGAGATCAGTCCTGGGTGTTCTTTGGAAGGAATGATGCTAAAGCTGAAACTCCAGTACTTTGGCCACCTCATGCAAAGAGTTGACTCATTGGAAAAGACTCTGATACTGGGAGGGATTGGGGGCAGGAGGAGAAGGGGATGACAGAGGATGAGATGGCTGGATGGCGTCACTGACTCGATGGACGTGGGTTTGAGTGAACTCCGTGAGTTGGTGATAGACAGGGAGGCCTGGCATGCTGCGATTCATGGGGTTGCAAAGAGTTGGACACGACTGAGCGACTGAACTGAACTGAACTGAACTCCTTGGAAGAAAAGTTATGACCAACATAGACAGCATATTAAAAAACAGAGACATTACTTTGCCAACAAAGATTTGACTAGTCAAAGCTGTGGTTTTTCCAGTAGTCATGTATGGATGTGAGAGTTGGACTATAAAGAAAGCTGAGCACTGAAGAATTGATGCTATTGAACTGTGGTGTTGGAGAAGACTCTTGAGAGTACCTTGGACTTCAAGTACTTTGGCCACCTGATGGGAAGAACTGACTCATCTGAAAAGACCCTGATGCTGGGAAAGATTGAGGGCAGGTGGAGAAGGGGACAACAGAGGATGAGATACTTGGATGGCAACACTGACTCGATGGACATGAGTTTGAGTAAACTCCAGGAGTTGGTGATGGACAGGGAGGCCTGGTGTGCTGCAGTCCATGGGGTCACAAAGAGTTGGACACGACTGAGAAACTGAACTAAATTGAGCTGAACGTATTTTGAAAATTCTTAGCAATATTTTTTAGATTCTCTTTTTGCTTCATTCTCTCTCCACTCTCCTCCCACAATTACAGTTACAGCCATGCTAGATTTTTATTGTTGTTATTATTTCCTCTGTGACTCTTAATCTTTTTTCTATATTCCATATTTTTGTTTCTTCATTCTATTTATTTTTTCTAAAATATCTTTCAATTCCACTAATAGTCTCTTTAACTGTGTTTTTATTATTAATAATCTCATCCATTAATTTCTTAGTTTGGGTTATAGTACTTTTTAGTTCTAGAATTTCCTCTTGGTTATGTCTTATTTCCATTTCTCTGCCAAAATATCACCCTTGTCTTCTATTATTATTTTATTATGAGGTGGCTATTTTAAAGTCGTGTGTCTCTAGTTATCATGTATTATCTCTTTTATTTTTTCAATCACATTATTTTTCTCCTTGAGACAAGATTATTTTTTTTTATGAGACAAGTTTATTTTTTATGGATGTGTACTTTTTATGGGAAAAAAAACCCAGAATGCTTAAGGCCTAGGATGAAATATATCTCGACAGACTTTTTCTTTATTTTTAGCAGTCAGCTAGATTAAGAGCTGTAACAATTCCAGAGCACCTTAATGTATTCCTAAGGATTGAGAGGATTTGAATCTGTCTTCAGCCCTTTTTCTCTCATTTTCTTGGCAGACACTATATTCCAATTTTCACCCCTCTTTCCCTTAAAGGCTCTGCTAAGCTTCAATGTCTTTCATTTGCCTTTGCCGTCTCAGAATCAGGAAAATGTTCCTATAGAAAAAACATCACTGGATTACCTCCTTTTTCCCAGTCTTGGCCCCATATCTTTGGCTCTCTGAGGCTTTCAAGCAAGTGTTTTTATCTTTGTCCAGGTTTTCTAGTTGTTGTCAGGAGGCTTTTCTTTATTTCCTAGCATACCACTAACAAAAGTGGAATTCCCCCAAAATAACTTTTAAATGTAACTCGGGAAACTTCCAAATGCATTGCATTGTGATTGTATTAGTTATAAGATTCTGAATTAGCCACATAGCAGTGTTGAAATAATACAATTTTTGCCCTTTGTGACAGAGACAATCAATATTCATTTGCCCTTTAATTTCCATGAATAGAACGTCTGTCTTTTTGGATGGTTATATGGCCACCTAAAATATAACCCAGTTTTTCTTCTCTTTCTCAGAGGTGGGTGTGCTTGAGTAATGTTTGGTCAACGGGACGTGTATGTGATTTCCAGGCAGTGTCCTGAAAGGAAAGGACACATAGGTTTCCATCTCTTCTCCTGCGCTGCTTTCTAGAATGGAGAAGCAATGGCTGGGGCTCCTTTCAGCCAGCTTAGACACTGGAGTGACCTTGGCAGTGGAAGCCCAGGACCACACAACAGAATGAGAGGCGCCTGGCTCCGTGTCCCTGCGGACCATCGTGCCAATGTTCCGTTGTCCACTTCTGGACTCCTGGGATGTTGCAGGGCAGTAAAGAGCTGTCTTACTTAAGCCTCTCTTGCTTTCTGTACCTTGTGCCTAAAATGCCCCAGGGAGGTTATCTACACGCATTAATTAAAAGAATACCTAACAAAATATGGGACTTGGTGATTACCAAATGAGTGACGTAAATCGTAAGTAATATTAAAATTCACAGGAGGCAATTAGGGGCCTGTGAGTTACTTGAAGTTTTAGTGAGAGATGAAGTATTTCAGCTTCATCTTGAATGAGGGACAGGATTTACACATGCAAAAAAAGAGGGAATGACAATGAGCAGATTAAAGACATATTCACGACCAGGTATCTGACCAAACTGGCAGGACAAGCAGTAGGATTCTAGCTGAGGGCCAGCGGGGGAACGTGGCTGGACAACGCGGTCGGTAAGTCGTTGGACAGGCCCTCGAAAACAAGCCAGATGACTGGATTCTAGTTGCTGAAAACTTACAAAGAATGAATCTGATAAATATTTAATTATTCTGATAGTTGAAGTCAGATAATTGAATGGGTAGCCTTTGCCTTCTTCAAGGGATCTTCCTAACCCAGGGATCGAACCCCGGTCTCCCACACTGCAGGTGGATTCTTTACCAGCTGAGCCACAAGGGAATCCTGAGAACACTGGAGTGGGTAGCCTATCCCTTCTCCAGGGGATCTTCCCAACCCAGGAATAGAACCAGGGCCTCCTGCATTGTGGGCAGATTCTTTACCAGCTGAGCTATCAGAGAAGACCCCACAAAGAATGGTAAGTATTTAATAACACTGACACTTGAAGTCACCCAAGGACTGGTCCCAGCCGCCTGAGTTGCCGCCTGAGTCACCTTAGTCCAGTGTGCCCTGCATGAGCACACTTGTCAAGAGTTTGAGAACTGAGGTGAAGGATTTCCAGATCACGGTGTGGAAAACCACTCAAAAAATCCCTCAGAACTGGAAAACAACAAGAAAAGCAGTCAGTGGAATCTTTGCCATTGGGGAGTCAGAAACCAAACCAAAGTGTTTGATGCAGAGGAAAATTATGATGATTTAAACATTTTTTCTACCCTTTCAACAGGTTTTATCATTAAATTGCCAGATGGGAAAAGTATTTGTTACAAAAGTTTGCATTTTTTCCAAGAAGGAAACTTCATCAAGGGAAACCTGGCTTGAGAGATGCAGGCAGAAAATGCTCTGCTTATAAACTTCCCTTTGAAGCATAATCTCCCATTACTAGAGGTAACTGTGAAAACGAGGCCAGAAGAAAGCCAACTCTCCATATAAAATATGCTGAAGCTTTTCCACAGAAAAGTCTCTTGCAGACACTACAAAATGGACTAGGAAAAAGTGGAATGTTTGTTGCCATAAAAAAAAATATGAAAAAAGGCTGGTTATGTGCAGAATGGCCTATTTTGGAAACTATCAGCACACAGACAATGCTATCATCTCAACTAATTAGCTTTTCCTCTTTCTCCTCAGTGACTGCGTTATGGTTATACACACAGACCTGCGGGGTTTGTGCGTCGTGTTATTTGTGTGAAGGAACAGAACAGACGCAATAGCTATTTTCATGGAATTTTTGACAAGTATACAAAAATATGAAAATGCTCACTTGGGTGATGAAGGGAATGTAATTTTGAACTTTGTTATGAAAAGCACTGCATTTGTAGGTAAACATGAAACCCCATCTTAAATTTACTGTCAACTTTTTCAATAAAGCCAGGCAGACTAACTTGAGACAGAGCCCATTTCCCCCAGAACCCTCCCTTTCTCTTACTCCAGAGTTTAACTGAGCATACAGCTGCCCAGTGAGCCTGTGCACTCAGCTGGGGCTGTTTGAGGGCCGCTGGCTGGTGCAGGCGAGCAGAGGTGATGCAGACGCCTGGTCCTGGGGGCCTTCGTCTGCCCCGCCTGGCCCAGCCCCCGGGCAGCTAGTCTCCAAGCCAGGAAGGCTCCAGGCTTCCCCCCTGTCTGACCCCCACCTCATTTAACTGCCGTTTGTCCTTCCTGGCTCTGAGGCCCTGGGAGCTCAGTGTGTGGTGGGAGCAGGACTCTCCCCACCCCTCATGGGAGGAGGCCCTGGGCTCAACCCAGAGCCCACCCTCCAGACACTGTAGTCTTTTCCCTGGATACATGGGAGTTTCCAGAGTTATAACGGGGGAGAGCCTGGAGACTGAAATGGAGAGGAGGGCTAAATCAGGCCTAACGCAGTAGAAAATGGCTTCAGTTACTAACCAGTACTAATGTTAGTTACTCTCATAATAGTTTTTTTTCAGTTGTAAGTACCTGCTATGTTCTACATCAGTGGTCCCCAATATTTTTGGCACCAGGAACTGGTTTTGAGGGAGACAGTTTTTCCATAAATTGGGTTGGCAGGGGTGGTTGCAGGATGGCTCAAGGGCATTGCACTCAGTATGCACTTTATTTCTGTTATTATTACATCAGCTCCAACTCAGATCATCGGGCGTTAGATCCCAGAGGCTGGGGGCCACTGTTCTAGGTCTAATGTTGGACACTGGATATAAAAAGATGATTTCTGTACAAATCTGGCCTCAAAGTAGTGATGAAGATGGTTCATTCCAAGGAAAGAGCGGTTCAAGGAGAGGAGTGATCCAGTCTGTCCTGGGTGGGGTGAGCTCACGGACTCCTCAGGCTGCAGTCCTTAGCATACAGGTTTTGAAGGACGAAGAGGTGTTCCCATGGCAGGCGAGGAACACATTCCTGTTGTGTAAGTTGTGAATCCTGGGCTCAGCGAAGACTGAGGCTCAGAGAAAGGCAGGGTCTTCCCATATGGCGCTGAGTTTGGATTTTATCCTGAAGGTGATTAAAGCTGCTGTAGGATTTAAGTGGAGGAGAGGGAGGACAAGAGCTTTGCTTTGGGAAGCACTTCCAGGCGCAGAGTGGGGGATGGTTTAGAACCTGAAACCAGGCAGGGGGCTCTGCTCTCAGAGTCTAGGGAGATGAGAGCCGAGGGTCGCTGCGGCAAGGCTGAGACCATGAGGACAGAGAGGCGGGGCTGGCAACACTTGTGTGTGACGGGAGGTGAGGGGTTGGGGGGGGAGTTGCAGGCTGGAGTCCTGGTGCCCAGAACGCAGGTGAGGAATCATCCTTGGATGAGTTGGGGCTGAGACATCCCAGGGAGAATCAGAGTAACAGCAGGTGCCAGCTGGTCCGTACAGGCCCCACTCTGCCCTGCATCCTTCAGCATCACAGCCCTGCCCCATCCAGTGCTCTTACCCCCTGGTTTCAGGTCAAAACTGAGGCGGGGGACGGGTCCTCGCAGAGCTGCAGCATGAACATGGGCTCCGAAGCTGGTCTCACCCCTGATCAGCACGCACTTCACCTCTCTGCCGAGCAGCACACGTTCAGCCTGCCGCCCCGAGAAGTCTGAGCTGCAGTGCAGACTTCAGCATCTCTGAGCTACAAACCGCCACTGAAGTCACAGGGGCCCCAAGTGGATTCCTACACGTTAGGTCCCCTGGAGACCCAGTGACGAGGCGCAGTGCCTTCCCTCAAGTAGCTCAGATCAAGTGGCTTCACTGGGGAAAATGATCTAACGGTAGTTCAGGAAATCCGTACACAATTAAAAGGAGCATAGGGAGAAAGAACGTGTAGGGAACTAACAGTGTACGAAGGGGGTTGAGGAGAGAAGCCTGGAAATGTGAACCCTTGAGGAGACACCAGTAGGGAAGGAATCCCTGGGGTGAGAACCAGCCCAGGAGGAGGGTGAGGCTGAGGCACGAAGGGCAAAGAGCTGCTGCAGAATGTCTGTCCCCCTGCTCATCCGAGTGTGGAAATCTCACCCTCGTTGGGACGGCGTGTGGGACCGACTAGCCCAGGAGGACAGAGCCCCGTGGTGGGAACAGTGCCTTCCAGAAGGACCCGAGAGCTCCCGGCTCCTGCCTCCACACGAGGACACTGGGAAGATGCCTCGGCCAGCCAGGAAGCAGGTCCTCGCCAGACACGCCAGCGTTCAGACCTGTAAGAAACCAATGTGTGTTGTTAAGCCACCGGGCCCCGGGTTTGTTGTTGCAGCAAGAAAAGGAACCAACATGGTGGGGAGGGCACTGGTGCCCCCAGGCCAGGCGCCCGCAAAGCTAAGCTGACCACGTCTGAGCCTTGCGGCCGCGTGGAGGTCACAGAGGAACCTACAAGGCTGTCTTGGGGGCTTGTTGACTTCGGCAGGAAAACACACATGAAAACCACAGGGAAAACTTTGGAGGGAACACACGTGTGACAAGAGGGAGAGACGCTTCGGTTCCTCTGGGAAGCTCTGCCGAGAAGCAGTGAGAAAGGGTAGAAAGCGACCAGGCTGAGAGGACAGTTGAGGGTGTCCTACACGTGCTTGACTTCCTAGTTATCCCCCGGATGCAAATCATTTGCGCCTGAGGTAGCAGTGAAAGAATGTGAAACCAGGAAGGGGAGGAAAGGGGGCCAGCAGGGAGGGGAGGTAAGGGGGAGTCGAGACGCTCCGCTGAGCTCCTGTGCCCCCGCCCGCGATGGTCCTCTGAGAGACCCGCTCGTTGGCCAGCTTGACATCCTGGGTGTTTACAGCCTCTTGGAGAACTGCAAGAGTGGGACAATGTGCAAAGTGGAAACAGCTGTAAAAAGTGCTGTCCCTCCAAGTTTGGTGTCTGTGACCTCCTTCAGGTTTACCGTTGCTCATAAGATGGAGTGGGTTCACATAAATACTCAAGAGCAGTTCACGTAGTAATCTGTTTTGGCTGGAAAAATTCAAAAGCAAATGAGGCCTTGGTGAAAATCTTCCTCCTTCAAAACCAAACCAACACTTGTTCTGCGTGTTCCTTGTTAGAGGAAGGAGGCTTGGGCCCCCTCTGCCGCAAAGCAGAGCAGAGCAGGGGCAGTGTGGTCGGAAGACACGGAGAAGCTGGTGCTGAAGGAACAGCAGGGTCCTGACAACAGCCGGGTCTGGTTGGCCGAGCAGCCCTTGTATCTTATTCAGTTTTCCTCACAGATTTGTGGCTGTCTGTTCTCATTTTATTTCAGCCCGTATGGCTTAAATAGATGAGTTTTGCTTCTCCTCTACATTTCCAGCTAAATGAATTCTATTTTTATCCAAGTGAAAACGTACTGGTGATCAGAGTATGTCTGTTCTAGATGGAGTTCACTGCTGAGAGATTCCTTGGGTGGTCTCACCTTGGAGTCTTCAACTGCTATCCAGGTAAGAGAGGAGATTCCTATTGAGGGGTCTCTGAGCTGCTCTTCAGTCAGGTTTTATGGGTTGTGTCTCTTAAATAACTGGAGAACAAGAGATCCTGTTTTAACCAAACAAAATATTATATTAGGACCACTTGTTTCCTTGATTTTCTGTTAACAATGTCCCTATTTTCTGATGCAGTCATATAGTAAGTTTTCCTTTCAGAAAAAAAGTGATTTCTGTTTGCTATACAACATTGCGTGTATAGTCAAAGATAACGTACGTGCACTTGAAACTTTCTTAAGAGGATAGATGTCATGTTAAGTATTCTTAAAGTCACTCAGTCATGTCCGACTTGTTGTGAGTCCATGGACTATAGCCCACCAGGCTCCTCTGTCCATGGGATTTTCCAGGCAAGAATACTGGAGTGGGTTACCATTTCCTTCTCCAGGGGATCTTCCTGACCCAGGGGTTGAACCCAGGTCTCCCACATTGCAAGCAGATGCTTTACTGAGCCACAGGGACCTATTATCCAAGTAGTCTTACCACAATAAAATTTTAAAATTTTATATGGTTTTTTTTCAACTCAACAGGAATTTCTATCCTTCTCTGTCTTTAAATTTTTTCAGATTAAACTCAGCAGCAACACATAAATTAGTTTTAGCTTTGTTTTATATTCTTAAATCTAAACTTTTTCCAAGCTTTAAACTTGTTTACTGAATTGGAATATAGTCCATGTAGTTGAAGCTATGGTTTTTCCAGTAGTCATGTATGGATGTGAGAGTTGGACCATAAAAAAGGCTTAGTGCCAAAGAATTGATGCTTTTGAAATGTGGTGCTGGAGAAGATTCTTGAGAGTGCCTTGGACTGCAAGGAGATCAAACCAGTCAATCCTAAAGGAAATCAGCACTGAATACTCACTGGAAGGACTGATGCTGAAGCTGAAGCTCCAATATTTTGGCCACCTGATGTGAGGAGCTGACTCGTTGGAAAAGAACTTGATGTTGGGAAAGACTGAAGGCAGGGGGAGAAGGGAGTGACAGAGGATGAGATGGGTGGATGGCATCACAGACTCAATGGGCATGACTTTGAACAAACTCTGAGAATGAAGGGCAGGGAAGCCTGGCATGCTGCAGTCCATGGAGTTGCCAAGAGTCGGACATGACTTAGCAACGAACAGCGACAACAGCAGCCGATTAACACTGTTGCGGTGGTTTCAGGTGAGCATCGAAGGGTCTCAGCCACACACATACATGCATCCAGTCGCCCTCAAAGCCCCCTCCCCTCCAGGCTGGCACATAGCATTGAGTAGAGCTCGATATGCCACACGGTGGGTCCCTGTTGGTTACCCACTTTGAATTAAGCTGTGTGTACATGACCTTACCAAACTCCCTAACTATCCCTTCCCCTTGGCAATCATAAGTTCATTTTCTAAGTCTTTGAGTCTTTCTGTTTTATAAGTAAGTTCCTTTGTATCATTTCTGTTTAGATTCCATAATAGGGGATGTCGTACAGCCTTTCTCCTCTGTCTGACTTCCTGACTCAGTGTGACACTCTCCAGGTCCATCCATGTTGCTGCAAATGAAGTCATTCCATTCTCGCCAACAGCTGAGTAATGTCCTGTCATACGTATACACCACGTCTTCTTTATCCAGTCCTCTGTTGATGGACACTGAGGCGGCTTCCGTGTCCTGGCCACTGTAGACAGTGCTGCAGTGAACACCGGCGTGCAGGTACCCTCTCGGATCATGTCTTTCTCCAGATGGATGCCAGGAGTTGACTTATAGAGTCATGTGGTAGCTCCACTTCTAGTTTTTTAAGGAATCTCCTTACTGATCTGTGGCCATGTCACCCTGACTTAATTCTCACAAACACACAGCATTATGAGAGACAGCTCGGGGAGAACTCGTGAAAGAGCAAGACCCTGAGAAAATGCTGAGTGCATGCTTACTGAGAACTTATCTGGCATTCAGTAACAGAGCTCAGCAAAGTAACAGTAAAGCTTTGAAGATAAGGAAGTTTGTTCCGTGTGCAGAACGTCTGCTGAGGCTGACGTGTCAGCCAAGGTATCTATCTGAAGAGCATGAGAAAGGGCAGATAAGGAAAGGGGAAGACAGAACAGTCCCCTTGAGAAACAAGCAACTTTTATGTTCCCACACCTTTCTCCGGAGTGGCTGTACCAGTCTGCATTCCCACCAGCAGTGCAGGAGGGTTTCCTTCTCGCTATGCCCTCTCCCGCAGTTGTTGTTTGCGGCTCTTTTTGATGAGAGCCCTTCTGACCGGTGTGAAGTGATGTGTCGGGACAGTGCTGTTCTGCATTTCCCAATAACCAGCAAGGCTGGACTTCCTTGCACGCGCCTACTGGCCATCTGCATGTTCTTTTGGAGAAAAGTCTTATTCAGGTCTTCTGCCTATTTTTCTTTATCTAACAAGGTCTATATCCTGACTTCATTTTAAAGCTAAACTTTTTTCAGTTTCCATACTTTGAATGTGTCATTTTGCCTCCTCTGGCCTCAGCTGTTTCTGAAGAGATGTTAGCATTATCTGAATGTTTCAGGGTGAGTAGACTTTCTCAGGCTGCTTTCAAGTTTGAGGCTGTCCTGGGCTGCCAACATTTTGGCTGTGATATAGCTACACGTGGATTTCTTGGGTTTTATCCTTTCTTTTCCTTTAAATTTTCTGACAGGTAGATCAATTTTTTCATCGAGCTTGGGAAGCAGCAGGTACCTCTCTGAACACTGCTCCCGCTTTCTTCCTCTTCTCCTCTGTTGCTTGCCTTGCACTTACACTCTGCGCCTAACCAAGCCTCAGATGCCTCTTCATCCCCACTGTGTGATCGCTCCTGGTCTTCCTTCTGCCAGTGCAGACCCGCAGGTGAGCCTCTAGGGACGTTCTCGTTCGGTTACTATCACTTTCATCTCCAACATTTTCACTTTATTCTTTTCAATGACTTCTCTTGATTCATAGTCTCTGTTTAATGAGACATTGTCATCCTGCTTGAGTTTCTTAGGTGGGGTTCCATTTGGTTCTTTGAACATCTTTCTTGCAGCTGCACTGAAGTCTCTAAGTCTACACTCTGAGCCCCTCAAAGGCAGTTTCTCTTGCCCTGTGTATGGACCACACGTTCCCGTTCTTGCATATCTCAGAATTTTTGGTTAAAAACAGAGGATCTCAGATAATACACTGTAGTGACCGCACACTGACTCAGCTCCGGGTGTTGTTATTTGCCTGGCGGTTTGTCTTGTTCTTGGCTGAACCCGTCTCCCCAGCAGCTTGCCCGCGAACATCGAGGGCAAGCCCTAGTATCTCCAACCAGATTCCCACCATCTTCTAGTCTGGCTACGTAAGTCTCACCTCTGGGTGAGCCCAGGTCACTGTCTGGTCGACAGCTGTGTTTGAGTCAGTGGCGTATTCCCCCTTTAGCGCGCTACATGACTGGGGCTCGGCGCAGCTAAGGCCGTTCACAAAGTTCAGCTTTTCTGCCCCCTTTCATCCAGAGAGCAGCAGCCTGTGCTTTTCCTTGCTGACCGCTCCTGGGGGACACGGTGAGAGGCACGAATGGTCTTCCAGGCCGCCAGGCCTGCCTTGCTCTTCCTCACAGGCCCAGCTCCCGAGGAGTCACCCCTGGGTCAGAGCAGCTTAGTCGGTTTTGGTCTCAAGGCCCTCGTCCGGGTGTGACCCTGCCCTAGTGATGGTCTGCGTGTGGCCGGGAAACGCTTTCATGTCTGCGGCTCGCGACTCGGGCTGCTTGCCGGCACCCAGCCTCGCTCCTTCCCTCTGGGTCGTCTGAGAAGCTTCTGGAGGCTCTGCCGCCTTGCTCACACTGTGGAGCTACCAGCCCCCTGGTAGCTTCCCCCTGCCCAGCCCCCGTTGGCTACTGACTCCGCTTCTCCGCATCGTGCCTGCCTCCCTCCAGGCCCACGGCACCAGCGCAGGGGGGAGAGGCGACCTCTCTTCCTGCAGCGTCACCCATGCTCTGCCAGTGGGAGCCTGGCGGGGACCGAGGGAGCTGGGGTGTGGACTCCGGGGTCAGCCTGCTGGGCCGGGGGACGCTTCCCTCCTCCAGGTGGGAGCCCGAGGGGGAGAGGCTTCTGCGACACGGTGCAGGAGGAGGTGCCGCGCGAGGGCAGCTCGTCCTCCCGGGGAGGGAAACACAGCCCTGCCCGAGAACTGGGGGCGAGGGCGCCTGTGTGGTCGGCTGCCCCTGCCAAGGACACAGCCTCCGCAAGACAGGGCCTGGGGACCGAGAGTGATGCGCCTGCTCATGGTTCAAACGTCCTTACGTTAACACGGTCAGAAGCAGGCAGAGAAACTGTCAGTCACTCTGGCCAATGCCCGGTGAGGCTCAGTCAGAAATCATGACAGTAAGTCACTATAGACACTTAAATCTCGGCAACGAGTGTTTTTGCAGAGCTTTAGTAGACTAGTCCCAGTTTCCTCAGTTTCCTCACCAGGAGTTTGCCTGGTGGCTCAGATGGTAAAATCGTCTGCTTGCAATGCTGGAGACTGGGGTTCGATCCCTGGGTCAGGAAGATCCCCTGGAGAAGGAAACAGCAACCCACTCCAGTACTGTTGCCTGGAAAATTCCATGAGTGGAGGAACCTCACAGGCTACAGTCCATGGGGTCTCAAAGAGTCGCACATGACTAAGCGACCTCACTTTCTCTTTTTAGTAGTCTAGTCTCAATTTCCTCAATTTCCTAAGGAGGTGAGCGCTTTCGCAGGACCCACGAGAGACGAGAGGGAACATGCAGGGCAGGGTGGGCTTCCCCTGGGGACACCCCGCGGCCCCAGGCAGTTCAGCCCACACAGGGGTCCAGGCAGCTCTGAGAACAAAGGCGCAAGAGCCAGAAGTCATGATGACCTGCTCAAAATTGCGCCCATGACTGACTCCAATAAATCAAGAGTCTCCTGATTTCTTGGATGAAAAATCTGCAAATGTTGTGAAGCTAGAATTTCTTCTGTCTGGAAAATAAAATCATAAATCCTGGTTGTGCATGTCAGTTCACCCAAAGGAAGTTCAGAAGCACTCTCTTTGGCTTGGTGTGTAGCAGTTTCTGGCTTAGACGAGGCTTCCAGAAAAGCACTGCTTTTCAGGGAAGATGGAAACCAGCAGAGCCAAGCCCCTTGCTCTGTTGATGAGGCCCAGAGAGGTGAAATAATTTGCTGTGATCCTCCAGGCATGCGGGCCTGTTCCAGCTCTGGTCATTTTATCTGATAGAAGACGAGCCGGAGGGCACAGCATCCCACAAGCACAACTTGGCCAACAGGCCTGAAAGCCAAAACAGCTGCCCTGCAGCAGAGACTGTGTCAGACTCAGCCAGGCTGGTCGGGAGGAGCTTTTCCAAGATCAGAGTGAAATCCTGAAGCTTAACATGTGAGCAAGACTACCGTACTTTCCTCCTCTGGCTTTAAGTCTTAAAACTCACTGCTCTAGGTTAAACCCTTGGCAGCTGGTATTAAGCTGTGACCACCATTAAGAGCTTGGTGTTGAAGATTTTGCTGGATTGAAGCTTGCCCAGTTGAGGGATGTTTGGGAAAGGCTCAGCATAGGGAAGATCCAGGGAGAAGTCCTGGAGCAGGTGGCGAGGACACAGGTAGGGAGACAGAGCAGGGCTGTCAACAGGCGCCAGACCCCCGCCCGCAGCTGCTGACTCCCGCCGGTCCTCGCTCTGTGCTGGACCGTTCTTCCTTGTGCTTCATTTTGCTCGACCTTCACAGCAGCCTATGTCAGTGATATTGTTGCTGTCTTTCATTCTGCAGCCCAGGACCTCTGCCTTGTACACGGCAACGCACTGGGACGAGATAATATTGGATGAACTCAGGTTATGTTCTGGGCCGAAAGGCATGCTCCTCTCCATCGCCAAGGCAGGCAAATGCGATGATTCTCCCCAACGCCAACTCCCCAGACCATCACCTCCCAGGGGAAGGTCTTTATAAACGGCTCTCAGTGACACTGAGACTCACAGCCAAGTCACAGCAGGTGCCGTAAGAAAGGCCACGTGCAAATCCATCTCGGTCGCTAGGAAAACAGACTTAAGTACCAGGCTTAGCATCAGACCCTTGGTTTCATTGCGGGGATGGAAGGGAGGTCTATGTGCTCCCTCCTAGTTTATCCCAGGACGTGACGATGTCAGTTTGGGAACAGGCAGCAGTGCCAACAGCTGCATCACTGCCGTTTCCAGCCACTCAGACATCTTCTGGAAACTGGCCTGAGAGAGGTAAACTTGGGTAGCGGCTTGTACTCCTGGCCTTTGCCCTTGGTCCAGTCCCTGCCAGACGTCCTGCAATGGGGGCCATGTTCTACACATGGCAGGTATGTGCAGACTGAACTGAGTTCTGGTTGTAAGAGCAAACAGAAAAAAATTCTTTTTAATTTTCAAAATGTTTCCCTCTCCTGGAAATAAATCAAACTTGAGCCTGGGAGAAGGTCTTCACTGAGTCTTAATGGTTTCACCTTGTTGTGCAAGGCACTGGGAACTTCGAGTGGAAGGAAGACCCCAAGGGGGAAGAAGACCCCCCACCACCCCCAGTAAGTGAGATGTCCAGAAAGGGCTTCATTTGCACCAAACTCTCTTTTTTACATCAGGGATAGGGGAGTAGTGCCTGAAATATCTGAGTGACTATCTCCACTTCATTTTGGTTTCAAACACCTAATCTGTGACTAAAGAAAAAATGATGACGAGAAAGGAGTCGATCCGGACGATCAGCTGCGTCTGAACACAGATGCATCGGAAGCGCCCCTGTGACCTCAGCGCCTCTCCCTGGATGCACCCACCCCAGGCAGCTCCAAGCCTCCGCCGCAGACCTCAAGGCAGCCCCAGCGGCACAGCAGAGCTGAAAGGTGAAGGCCTTCGTTCATGCCCCTGGGATGGGGCAATTCTGGGGCACGCCCCAGATGCCCACCACAATAACCTGCTTATTAATGACCGTCTCTTCCCCATGTCTCCTTCCCGTGACCCCATCAACAACTCCGGGGCCACCTCCCAAACAAACTGGCTGCTCAGAGTTAGCTGCAGCGCTATTTGTGGCAGAGAGAAAAAGCTATGATTTCCTACTGATGGAACCAAGAAGGATATTGTTAAGAAACAGTGCCTGCTATTTTCTTCAAGGACTGTATTTTTTTTTTAACCCAAAGGTTTTAATTTTTTTAATTTATTTTTAATTGGACGAAAATTGCTTTGCAATGCTGTGTCGGCTTCTGCCATACAGCCACGCGAACGAGCCTTGGGTCTGCACGTTCCCTCCCTTTTGAACCTCCCCCCAGCCTCACACCTCGAGGCTGTCACAGAGTTGAGTTGAGCTCTGTGTCTGCAGAGCAGCCTCCCGCTGGCTGCTTTTACACACAGTAGTGTCTGTCGACACTGTTCTCGCAATTGAGCGCACCCTCTCCTTCTCCTGCCGTGTCCACAGTCTGCTCTCTGTGTCTGTGTCTCTATTCCTGCCCTGCAAAGAGCTTCATCACTACCAACTATTTTTTGATTGGCTTTTGTAGCATTTTCACTGTCACTCAAAGCCATGTGAATGTGTGAAAGTGAAGTCGCTCAGTCGTGTCCGACTCTGCAACCCCGTGGACTGTAGCCCACCAGGCTCCCCCATCCACGGGATTCTCCAGGCAAGAGTACTGGAGGGGGTTGCCATTTCCTTCTCCAGGGGATCTTCCCGACCCAGGGATCGAACCCGGGTCTCCCTTATTATAGGCAGACGCTTTACCATCTGAGCCACCAAGAATATATAAAACATAAACATATTTTAAAAATCCAATTAACTGACTGAAAAGTATTCAAAAAGTTAAATGTTAGAGTTCTCAGTCCTTCTCCAGGTGGCCTTGAGTGGACCCCATGGTCTAGGAGATGAAGCTACTTTTGTGTGGCAATAAAAAAAAAAAAAAATCCCTGCTTCAAACTTATGGGGGAAAACTGATGCACGTAAGTTAAGCAAAACCTTAAGTACATGACTCAGTGAATTTCACACACACACATCCCCCTGGATCCAACTACCAGATCAACACACAGAACCTTTCTGGCATTGCTGACCCTCCGAGGACCTCAGCTCTGGCCTCTGCTGCCACAGTGAGCATTGTCTGCTCTCACACCTGGTGTCTCTGGGCTCATCCTCGCTGGACAGTCTTGGGTCTGGTTTCCTCCCCGTTTGTCACGTCATGTGTGTCAGCGCTCTCTTCTCCTTGTTGCTTAGATTGTCCCAGGGCACAGCAATAGCACAGGTTACCTATCTCTCCTATTACTCATGAATATGAGATTGCTTTTAATTCAAGGATGCTATTAAAAGACGCTAAGAGCATTGCACACGTGCAGCGGCGGACGCACACATTCATCTCGGCTGCCACCATGGACGGAGCCAATGGGTTACCCACAGACGCAGGTTTGGTCTTCAGTAGCTACTCCAAATGGTTTTCCAAGGGGCTTGTACCAACTTACACTCTTACCAGCAAACAATGTGAGTTCCCTACCCCACCTCCTTGCTAAGACTCGGTTCTGTCGGTGTTTTTAATTTCAGCCATTTCTTTGAGTATATAGAACATTTCTTTGAGAAATAATGATGAGTAAGTAGCTTAATCACACTTGCATATGCTTATTAGCCACTTGGGTCTCCTCTTTTGAAAGCAAGTGAAGAACACATGGTTTTAATTCTAAATAAAACAGCATTATATAACATTATGCTGTGTTCAGCTGCTAAGTCGCGTCAGACTCTTTGTGACCCCATGGACTGCAGCATGCCAGGCTTCCCTGTCCTTTACCATCTCCCAGATTTTGCTCAAACTCATGTCCATCTTGTCTCAGATCACTTCATGAAATTAAAACATGCTTGCTCCTTGGAAGAAAAGCTATGACAAACTACACAATGCATTAAAAAACAGAGACATCACTTTGCCAACAAAGATATGGTTTTTCCAGTAGTCTAGGTTTGTCAAAGCTTTTCTTCTGAGGAGCAAGCATCTTTTAATTTCATGCTGCAGTCACCATCTGCATTGATTTTAAAGCCCAAGAAAATGAAATCTGACACTGTTTCCACTTTTTCCCTATGTATTTGCCATGAAGTAAGTGATGGGACCAGACGGCATGATCTTAGTGTTTTGAATGTTGAGTTTGAAGCCAGCTTTTTCACTCTCCTCTTTCACCTTCATCAACAGGCTCCTTAGTTCCTCTTCACATTCTGCCTTTAAAGTGGTATTATGCCCTTAACAAAAATGGTCCATGACAAATAATAGATGTCAAACACATCTCATTTTCAAAGTTTACCTGAAAGTTTCAAAAATGAATTTCCTTGCTCAAGAATGTCACCCTGAAAATTCTTAGGGTCATAAGCTGACAATGAGCCATCCTGTGTCCAAATGATCATAAATGCTGAACCGCTGAAACCCACCCTTGAGAGCTTGCATGGAAACGGCTCAGCCTGGTCTGGCAGCACAGTCTTCGCTCCGGTCGTCTGCAGTCCTGTTGGCATGTGACTGAAGTAGCTCATGTGGGTGTGCAGGGTGCAGGGTCTCTCTTGTGGAGGAGTCCACAGATCATGGCTGCCGCACTTGACCTACAGACACGGGGCCTCTGCTTCCCTCCCGCCTCACCTGTCTCTCAGAAAACAGTTTCTGTTCCAATTTCCAGAGCACCTTGCTGTCCAAACACAACCTCCCTGTGATGCAGTGTGTTCCTGTAGTGACCTCTGGGACAGGTGACAGGCCTGACGTGGATTATCCCCTCGGGGAAGCAAAGAGAAACGAACAGCAGGCTCCTGGCCAACGCGAACCTGAGGGGCATGTGTGATGGGCTGTAGAAAGGCCCATGCATCTGTAACTCTAGCAGCTTTGGGGGAAGCATCTTGGCCTCCCTTCTCTCTGCCCCAGGCAGCACCAGGTGGACCCATTCCTCCAGGCAAGACTCTCAGCATCGCCCACCCCCAGCTCAAGGGCTCGAAGAGGCCGTGAGCAGAAGAGACCCCAAGAGAGACGGAGAGGCCGGATGCACAGGCGAGAAGCCGTGTTAGTGGTGGCTCCTCTGGCCTTAGCCAAGAGTTGATTTTTAAGGACAAATTGGTAGACGATATAAAAATACAGTGAATAAAAATTTAAAGAGCAAAATTATTTCATGAACTTTCCATTCAGTTCAGTCACTTGGTTGTGTCTGACTTTTTGCAACCCCATGGACTGAAGCACACCAGACTTCCCTGTCCATCACCCACTCCCAGAGTTTGCTCAAACTGATGTCCATCAAGTCATTGATGCCATCCAACCGTCTCCACCTCTGTCGTCCCCTTCTCCTCTCACCTTCCATCTTTCCCGGCATCAGGGTCTTTTCCAGTGAGTCAGCTCTTTGCATCAGGTGGCCACATCAGTATCACAGCTTCAGCGTTAGCATCAGTTCTTCTGATGAATATTCAGGACTGATTTCCTTTAGGATGGACTAGTTTGATCTCCTTGCAGTCCAAGGGACTCTCAAGAGTCTTCTCCAACACCACAGTTCAAAAGCATCAATTCTTCGGCACTCAGTTTTCTTTATGGTCCAACTCTCACATCCATACATGACCACTGGAAAAAACACAGCTTTGACTAGCCAGACCTTTGTTGATAAAACAATGTCTCTGCTTTTTAACATGCTTGCTAGATTGGTCATAGCTTTTCTTCCAAGGAGCAAGCATCTTTTAATTTCATGGCTGCAGTCACCATCTGCAGTGATTTTGGAGCCCCCCAAAATAAAGCCTCACTGTTTTCATTGTTTCCTCATCTATTTGCCATGAAGTGATGGGACCAGATGCCATGACTTTAGTTTTCTGAATGTTGAGCTTTAAGCCAGCGTTTTCACTCTCCTCTTTCACCTTCATCAAGAGGCGCGTCAGCTCCTCTTCACTTTCTGCCATAAGGGTGGTGTCATCTGCATATCTGAGGTTATTGATAATTCTCCCAGCAATCTTGATTCCAGCTTGTGCTTCATCCCGTCTGGGATTTCACATGATGTACTCTGCATATAAGTTAAATAAGCAAGGTGACAATATACAGCCTTGACATACTCCTTTCCCAATTTGGAAACACTCTGTTCTTCCATGTCGAGTTCTAACTGTTGCTTCTTGACCTGCTTACAGATTTCTCAGGAGGCAGGTAAAGCGGTCTTGTATTCCCATCTCTTGAAGAATTTTCCACAGTTTGTTGTGATCCACACAGTTAAAGGCTTTAGTGTAGTCAATGAAGCAGAAGTAAATGTTTTTCTGGAACACTCTTGCTTTTCCTATGATCCAGCGGATGTTGGTAATTTGACCTTTCGCTCCTTTGTCTTTTCTAAATTCACCTTGAACATCTGCAAGTTCTCGGTTCACATACTCTTGAAACCTAGCTTGGAGAATTTCCAGGATTATTTTGCTAGTGTGTGAGATGAGTACAATTGTGCAGTAGTTTGAACATTCTTTGGCATTGCCTTTTTTGGGGATTCAAAAGAAAACGGACTTTTCCAAATTTGCTGGCATATTGAGTGCAGCACTTTCACAGCATCACCTTTCAGGATTTGAAACAGCTCAACTGGGATTCCATCACCTCCACTAGCTTTGTTTGCAGTGATACATCCTAAGGCCCCCTTGACTTCACATTCCAGGGTGTCTGGCTCTAGATGAGTGGTCACACCATCGTGGTTATCTGGGCCACGGAGATCTTTTCCGTGTGGTTCTTCTGTGCGTTCCTGCCACCTCTTCTGCTTCTGTTAGGCCTATACCATCTCTGTCCTTTATTTTGCCATCTTTGCATGAAATGTTCTGTTGGTGTCTCTAATTTTCTTGAAGAGATCCCTAGTCTTTCCCATTCTATTATTTTCCTCTATTTTTTTGCATTGAAATCTGTCTTCTCTCTCCTTGCTATTCGTTGGAACTTTGTATTCAGATGGTTGTATATTTCCTTTCTCCTTTGTCTTTCACTTCTCTTCTTTTCTCAGCTATTTGTAAGGCCTCCTCAGGCAACCACTTTGCCTCTTTGTGTTCCTTCTTCTCAGAGATGATTTTGATCATGGCCTCCTGTACAATGTTATGAGCTTTGTTCATGGCTCTTCAGGCACTCTGTTTATCAGATCGAATCCCTTGAATCTAATTGTCACTTCCACTGTATAAGCATAAGGGATTTGATTTAGGTCAGACCTGAATGGTCTAGTGGTTTTCCCTACTTTCTTCAATTTAAGTCTGAATTTTGCAATAAGGAGTTCAAGATCTGAGCCACAGTCATCTCCTGGTCTTGTTTTTGCTGACCATATAGAGCTTCTCCATCTTTGGCTGCAAAGAATATAATCAATCTGATTTCAATATTGGCCATCTGGTGATGTCAATGTGTAGAATTGCCTCTTATGTTGTTGGAAGAGGGTATTTGCTTTGAACAATACATTCTCTTGGCAAAATTCTGTCAGCCAATTCTGTTACCCTGCTTCATTTTGTACTGCAAGGCCAAACTTGCTTGTTACTCCAGGTATCTCATCTTCCTACTTTTTCATTTCAGTCCCCTATGATGAAGAGGACATCTTTTTTCAGTGTTAGTTCTAGAAGGTGTCGTAGGTCTTCATAGAACCATTCAGCTTCAGCCTTTTCTGCGTTAGTGTTGGTTGGGCATAGACTTGGATTACTGTGATGTTGAATGGTTTGCCTTGGAAACAAACAGAGGTCATTCTGTCGTTTTTGAGACTGCAGAGAAGTACTGCATTTTGGACTCTTTTGTTGACTATGAGGGCTACTCTATTCCTTCTAAGGGATTTTTGCCCACAGTAGTAGATATAATGGTCATCTGATTTAAATTCGCCCATTCTGGTCCATTTTAGTTCACTGATTCCTAGAATGTCAGTGTTCACTCTTGCCATCTCCTATTTGACCACTTCCAATTTACCTTGATTCATGGACCTAACATTCCAGGTTCCTATGCAATATTGCTCATCGGACTTTACTTCTATCACCAGTCATGTCCATGGCTGGGCGTTGTTTTCTTTTTGCCTCTCTCTTCATTCTTTCTGGAACTATTTCTCCGCTCTTCTCCAGTAGCATATTGGCGCCTACTGACCTGGGGAGTTCATCTTTCAGCGTCATATCTTCTTGCCTTTTCATACTGTTCATGGAGTTCTCAAGGCAGGAGTACTGAAGTGGTTTGCCATTCCCTTCTAGAGTGGACCATGATTTGGCAGAACTCTCCACCATGACCCGTCCACCTCAGGTGGCCCTACATGGCCTGGCTCATAGTTTCATTGAGTTAGACAAGGCTGTGATCCACATGATCAGTTTGGTTAGTTTTCTGTCCTCTGATTGATAAGAAAAAGAGGCTTGTGGAAACCTCCTGATGAGAGGGACTGGCTGTAGGGGAATCTGGGTCTTGCTCTGGTAGGTGGGCCATGCTTAGTAAATCTTTAACCCAATTTTCTGTTGAAGGGTGGGGCTGTCTCCCCTCCCTGTAGTTTGGCCTCATAGGGGTAACGGTAGTAATGGCGACATAAGGACCTATGCCAGCATGCCCCGTGGCTCCCAGCACTGTTGGAGTCAGTGCCCCTGTCCCCACGGCAGGCTGCTGTTGACCCATGCCTGTGCCAGAGACTCCTGGACACTCACAGGCAAGTCTGGCTCGTCTCTTGTGGGGTCACAGCTCGTTTCTCCTGGTGCACACATGGTTTTGTTTGTACCCTCCAAGAGTCTTTTTCCCCAGTCTTATGGAAACTCTGTAATCAAATCCCACTGACCTTCAAAGTCAAATTCCCTGGGGCGTCTCAGCCCCTCTGTCGATCCCCAGGTTGGGGAATCTGTTGTGAGCCCTAGAAGTTTGCAACAGTGTGAGAACTTCTCTGGTATCATTGTTCTCCAGTTTGTGGGTTGTCTGCTCGGTTGTTCTATGGTGGAGCTAATGGCCACCTTCTCCAAGAGGGTTTATGCCATATGGCACAGGTCCCAGGTCTGCTGCAGCCAGAGCCCCTGTCCCTGCAGCAGGCCACAGCTGATCCATGCCTCCACAGGAGACACTCAAACACTCAAAGGCAGGTCTGGTTAGTCTCTTGTGGGGCCTCTGGGTCCTGGTGTGCACAAGGTTTTATTTGAGTCCTCTGAGCATCTCTGGTGGGTATGGGGTTTGGTTCTCATGCAATTCTGCCCCTCCTACTATCTTGATGGGGTTTCTCCTCTGCCCTTGGGTGTGGAGTAAGTACCTTTTTTGGTGGAATCCAGCGCTCTCCTGCCGATGAGTGTTCAGCAGCCAGCTGCAGTTTTGGAGTTCCTGCAGAAGGTGAGCACGTGCACTCCTACTCTGCCATCCTATAACTGTGTAATGAACTTTAACTTCAAAAGTGAGTCACAATTTCATTGGCTTCTCCATTTACTGCTGAATTATTTCTTATTGCACGGGGCTTTACTGAGCTCATTCAGACCTGGCTTGATGGGTCACTTCTCTGGGCTATAGGTGCCTGGGACGCACAGGGTGGACATGAGCAGAAGTGACTGCCAGGTGGGCTTGTTCATGATGGGGTGGTCTTGAGTATGACTAAGGAAGGGACAGTGAGGAAGGAACCCCAGTATGGGAAACGGCTCCAGAGAGCTGTGGGAATACACTACTTCTATTTGGACTGCACAAAGTGTTTGAGTGGGGAGGCAACAAAAATGCGTCTTTTGGTGGAGAAGTTAGGAGAGAAGGCAGCTCTCGGCGCTGAGGGACACTGCTTTGGGTAAACACCTGAGGAAGAGCCGGCAGGGCTCCCCGGTTCCGTTGCTCCGTCTTCACCACACCCATCTCCTGAGTCCCGAGTGCTGGTCTCCAATCGGAAATGCAGCACTTTATTTTTCTACCTTCTTAGGAATTAAATTCTAAGAAGATGGCATTAAAATTGCATTTTCAAAAGAGCATTTCATAAACAGAACTGTAAGGAAAATGGGAAAATTAAAAGAAGCATTTTTTATATTATTCTTCAAAGGGAAGAAAATGTGACCCCTGCCTGGGGAGCAGAGCGGGGCTCCCACTCCCATTCCCGTGGGTCTCGCGTTTTACAAGCTGCAGGGAGAGCTGCTGGCGCAGACAGTCCAAGCGGGAAGTGAGTGAGTGGAGGATGAGCACCCTAAAGGGTCAGCGAAGTGCTCTCAGTTACAACCAGGCACAGCCTCAGGACGCACGTGGGCCTAAGAGAGCCTCCTCTTCTGCGGTCACATCACGTCCAACTCCACGTGTTTACTTTATGTTGACTCATAAAGGCGTTTGCACTGAAGCTCACTGTTTCTTTCGTGTGTAATCATCTCTGCGTTCTCTGTGATCGGCCGGCTGAGTTTATCAGAACAAAGCACTGACGACAACTCAGCTTTTCCTGTCGTCACCGAGGCGGTCTCCCTGCAGGCGCTGAACCCCGGAGGCCGGGGCAGGTCTCTGGTCCTCGAAGGTCCAGCATGGCCCCACGCACTCTGCGTGCTGACTGGTGACTAATCGTGTTGGACCGCTGAACATGTGGTTTTCCTTTAAACTTGTTCATTTCCTTCTCTTTTCCCTAAGAAAAAAAAACCAGAAAAAACAGAAACAAGACACTGAAAAGGATCTCTCAGATCCTCTGAGTGTGATGTCTGTCCCCACCACTGGTCAGGGCTGCCCTGTGAAAGAAACACCAGATGGGACCCTTCTCAAAACTGTTCATGGCCCCTTGTGCAACGGGGCTCAGCAGGTACCGTCCCTCCGCCCTGGGCCCTCCACATCAGTCCCCCGTCCCTGCCCCATGCTCCACCGGGGCGTTCAGGCCCAACCCCAGCCCAGGGCCTCTGCCTCTGCCCTCTTGCTCTCTCCTCCCCGCCCCCCCCCCCCCCCCCGCCCCCATTCTCCTCCCTCTGGACTGGCCATGCCCTCAGCGTCCTCTGGGCACCCCAGCCTGCCTACTCCACCAGCCAGCTCTGAGGCAAGGACCCTGGTCGTGTAAGAACTGGACACATGACAACTGCAAGGCTGGGTCTACTTTGGAGGAGGACCTGAGGGAGCAAGGAGCATCCTACCACACCGCCCTCCTTCCCCACTGCCCCTCCTCGCCAGGCCCACTGCAGGGCACT
Organism: Budorcas taxicolor; assembly: GCF_023091745.1. Taxonomy (NCBI): domain Eukaryota; kingdom Metazoa; phylum Chordata; class Mammalia; order Artiodactyla; family Bovidae; genus Budorcas; species Budorcas taxicolor. The sequence continues at coordinate 121,370,794 of NC_068913.1, read as the reverse complement.
CTCTGCCCAGACTTTTCTCAAAGATGAAGGATCTGAGTTACCAGTTCGTGTTAAACCTGCATGATTTAAAACCTGACACCTGTGCCCCAAAGCTGGGGCCTGGTTTAGAAGACCAGCTTCTCCTCCTGAGAGCTGTTGGATTTGTTTCTGCTGGTTCCGCCCAGCCTGGGGAGGGAGCCCTAGTCCCCAGGCTGCTCTTCCCAGGGCCTCTTCAAGCCCAGCTCCTGGCTCTGTTGGGTGAGAACCCCGGCCTGGCCTGGCTCTAAACTCTGTTCTCCATGTTTCCCTCAGCAAGGAAAAAAGATGCTTCCAGAGATGGGCCAAAGGTGAGAGTGTCCACCTTGGGCTTGTAGAATCTTGAGTTGTCCAGTTGGGAGCGACAGCAAGTTTTGCTCACTGCAAACTCAGGCAAGTGATGAGAGAAGGGGGTAAGGAGGGGTCAGATCACCTGTGGCCTCAAGTGTAGGGTGAGCATGGAACAGGTTCAAACCAGGACAGGCCTGAGAATGCAAGTGAAAGTGGAGGTCACTCAGTTGTGTCTGACTCTTTGCCACCCTATGGACTATACAGTCCATGGAATTCTCCAAAATACTGGAGTGGGTAGCCTTTCCCTTCCCCAGGGGATCTTCCAACCCAGGGGGTGAACCCAGGTCTCCCGTGTATCAGGCAGATTCTTTACCAGCCAAGCCACCAGGGAAGCCAAAGAATAATGGAGTGGGTAGCCTATCCCTTCTCCAAGGGATCTTCCCGACCCAGGAATTGGACGGGGTCTCCTGCATTGCAGGTGAAGTGCAAGGGACACTGGTAATAACCTTGCCGGGGCAGGGGATGAGGCAGGTGGCAGACGCAGCGTGATGCTGAAAGGTGTATAAGCAGCAGCAATAGGACGGTTCTGGGCAGGAAGGGGTCATGGCCACTGCGTTTTAAAAGCGGGTTTGGTGGTTGTTCAGCAGAGCCTGTATCTGCGACATCCCCCTGCCCTCCATCCCTGTCACTGCAAGGAACTCAGCACCAGGGGTGTCCTTGAGCTCTGCAGGGACTTTGGGCTCACCCCACGCTCCTGCCCATGGCCCTGACCACTGGTGTGCCCTGCATAATGCCTTCCTTGGGCCACACCATCAGTCCCCTACATCTCACAGTGGTTTCAGGGAAAATCCCCACATGACTAGATCTCATCTTTCTAAGCTGATTGTGAGGTTCCACCTAAGGCTGTGCCTCTCAGATGCCTTTGCTGACAGGTCTGGAGGGTAGATCTTTAAGGTGAGGAACAGCTGCCTACATCTCAGGGTGCTGTGTACCTGGCCCCACTGATGCTCACAAGCCCCTTCCTTTGCTCCACAAAGCCCAGGAGGGACAGCTCCACCTGAGACTGCTGGTGGTCTGGGGCCGGTTTCACGCCTCCTACACTCACACTCGGTCGGTGATGGAGGCAGCCAGTAGGAAGCAGAGTCTGCCTCCCAGGGTGGACCCTTGAGCTGGGGGTGAGGAGGAGTGTTGGGGGAGGGCAGGTGTGCAGGACAAGCTCTACCTGTAAGGACATCAGCATCCCAAAGGCTGGTCCTGCCCCCTGGACCCAGCAACCTGAGCAGAAGCAGCCCTGAATCCATCAGCATCCCAAAGGCTGGTCCTGCCCCCTGGACCCAGCAACCTGAGCAGAAGCAGCCCTGAATCCTTGCTGGCTGCTTTGGTACCTCTGTGTGTGTGTGTGTGTGTGTGTGTGTGTGTGTGTGTGTGCATGCTCAGTCACAGAAACAGAAATACCTGTGACTTGGGCATCAAAAACACTAGATGTCACTGGTGAGGTTTTTGAAAGAAAAGCTGAGGAGATTCCAGCTCAGTGGGGAAGCAGCTGCTTTGTGTGGCAGTGACCTGGGAGGCAGGAACAGGAAAGGCCTTCTGAGCTCCCAGGCTCCCGCTAGAGGCTGCCCAGCCGGATGTCAGCTTGGGCCATGCAGGCGTCCACAAGGGACAGTCGCAGCACCCACCGTGCAGGCATGGTTTCATCAAGAGGCAAGTAGAGCACGTCAGATTGCAGAGCGAGGCCCAGGGAACCAAACAGAGTTAGGTGTGTTGGGAGGTTTGCTCTGTTCTCCCCCTTCCCCTCTTCTGAGAATGAGGATTCAACCCATTCTGTCAAGGTCATTACACTCTCCAGGCTGATAATCTCCAGCTTTTTGCTTTGAGTTTATCAACTCTTGGAAGTCAGCCTGCCATTTGAAACATTAAAGCTACAACTACAAGGCTTTCCTGATTTTCAAAAAGTACAGAAAATCTTATTTTATCACTTAATCTGCTGATCGGTTAATCATTTGATCTGTTTTCCCTGGACTTTACCAAACATTGAGTAAATGATGGAGTCCATCTGATTTATACTCTGGCAAGTCCTTTAAAAAGTAATCCAGTGTATTTACAGAAGTATCATGCTATATTCTACCTCACCCCTGACTTCCCTTAGGCATCCAGTTACTAATGCAGGACAAGCCATCAGTCTTGTCTTCATAGCAAGAAAAAGCTGAACAACCTGGAGATCAAAAACTCACTTAGACATATCAGAAAATTGAGTTCAGAAGGCAAACCATTCCCCCCAAACTGGAGAGACAGACAACTGTTGCAGAGAACCACAGCTTTCCAGACAAAAGACCAGAAGCCGAGACCATTGTGGGAACCAGGCCTGGGGCTGGAAAATCTTATCTGTAATTATTAATTGATGAAAATTCATTGTGGACAAATTCAAGAGTTAAAAACTCCAAGAGGAACCCAGATGGCTTCACATTTTCATGACTTTTACCTCCAGGAGTGACTAGGTTCTCATAGTAAAAATCCCTTTGTGCTTCCAGCAGGGATGGAGAGGAAAAATCATTTTTAAACACTTCAAGCTGGTTTTAGAAAAGGCAGAGGAACCAGAGATCAAATTGCCAACATCCGCTGGATCATGGAAAAAGCAAGAGAGTTCCAGAAAAAAACCTATTTCTGCTTTATTGACTATGCCAAAGCCTTTGACTGTGTGGATCACAAGAAACTGTGGAAAATTCTGAAAGAGATGGGAATACCAGGCCACCTGACCTGCCTCTTGAGAAACCTATATGCAGGTCAGGAAGCAACAGTTAGAACTGGACATGGGAAACAGACTGGTTCCAAATAGGAAAAAGAGTACGTCAATGCTGTATATTGTCACCCTGCTTATTTAACTTATATGCAGAGTACATCATGAGAAACGCTGGACTGGAGGAAGCACAAGCTGGAATCAAGATTGCTGGGAGAAATATCAATAACCTCAGATATGCAGATGACACCATCCTTATGGCATAAAGTGAAGAGGAACTAAAAAGCCTCTTGATGAAAGTGAAAGAGGAGAGTGAAAAAGTTGGCTTAAAGCTCAACACTCAGAAAACTAAGATCATGGCATCCAGTCCCATCACTTCATGGCAAATAGATGGGAAACAGTGGACACAGTGTCAGACTTCATTTTTCTGGGCTCCAAAAATCACCGTAGCCATGAAATTAAAAGACGCATGCTCCTTGGAAGGAGAGTTATGACCAACCTGGACAGCATATTAAAAAGCAGAGGCATTACCTTGCCAACAAAGGTTCGTCTAGTCAAGGCTATGGTTTTTCCAGTGGTCACGTATGGATGTGAGAGTTGGACTGTGAAGAAGGCTGAGTGCTGAAGAATTGATGCATTTGAACTGTGGTGTTGGAGAAGACTCTTGAGAGTCCCTTGGACTGCAAGGAGATCCAACCAGTCCATCCTAAAGGAGATCAGTCCTGGGTGTTCATTGGAGGGACTGATATTGAAGCTGAAACTCCAATACTTTGGCCACCTCATGCCAAGAGCTGACTCATTTGAAAAGACCCTGATGTTGGGAAAGATTGAGAGCAGGAGGAGAGGGGGGCGACAGAGGATGAGATGGTTGGATGTCGTCACCGACTTGATGGACATGGGTTTGGATGGACTCCGGGAGTTGGTGATGGACAGGGAGGCCTGGTGTGCTGCGGTTCATGGGCTCGCAAAGAGTTGGACACGACTGACTGAACTGAACTGAACTGAAACGCTCCAGAGTGCTCTGTTCCTATCGAGGCCTGCCTCTGGGGGAGCTGATTGACAATTGCCTGACCCACCAGGGGCAGGGAAATACTCAACTCCAGCACCCCAGGCCATCCATCTGCTTAAGGGGAAGAAAAAACTGGGAAGCACTTGGCAAGTTCAGGCCAAGGACACAGGCCTCAAGGCTGAGGCCTCTCACAGGTTATAAAGCCCCCTCCCCACATGCCCCTCTGCCACATCAGCAGGGCTCCTGGACACAGCAGGGAGGCAAACTGAAAGACCCGCACACCTCACAGCTTTAAACAAGAAAGAGAAGTCGTCTCTCGAGAAAGCCAGAGGCAATAGAGGAGGAAAAACCATGAACACGAGAAATTTTAGGCTCCAGTATCGCAGGCTTTCTCAGACACACAAACTGAGGGCATTTGCTGCAAATAGTTCTGCCTTGCAAGAAATGTTAAAATGAATTTTTCAGAAAAAAGAAATATGCCATAGGTTAGCAATCTGCATCTCTGTAAAGAAGAGTGTGGAAGAAGGTCTAACTGAAGGCAAAATAAATTTTTTAATTTTTATTTCTAATTGATCCAACAATGACACTTTGCTCAAAATAGTAAAAGAAATGGTACATTTTTTATAGCTGATGGATGAATAAACCGAATGCCATAAAGAACATCAGGATTCGTTGGGGGTACTCTGTTATAAGGTATTATGTTACTAGTGGTTTAGCGTTGGTTCTGTTATTTTGTTTTTAACTTTACAAAATAAAACTTACTCAAAAGGACACTTTTATACTTCAACATATTCCCCTAAAGACTTGTTCAAATTTCAAAGTGTTGGAAACAGAGTCAGGCTTGAGAAACTGTCTCAGCCAGCATTCCCATTTTACAGATGGAGATGCCATGGCCTGAGCAGAAGGGACCCCAGGAGTGCCAGTCTTCAGCTGGATGCAGACCCAACGCTCCTGACTTCAGTGCTTTCTTTTCCCTTGTGTTCTGCCTGTCTTGTGGTTACTCTTTGCAGGGAGGTGTCCTTTGAAAGTCGACATGAATTGGTCTTAAGTGTATATTACAAACTCAAGGGATACCACTAAAAAAAGTCATTTTAAAGAAATACAATTAATATGCTTAGAGATGATAAAATTAAATCACATGAAAACATAAACTGAAACCAGAGAAGAAAGATGAGCATGGAAGATGAAAAAACAAACAAATAAGAAAAAAATGCCCATAAGGGGCGATGAATAGAAAACAGTAACGAAAATTGTAGATTAATTCAATTATATCAGGAACCGCTTTAGATGTCAATGATCTCAATATGCACCAGGTATAAGGCAAAGACTGTCAGAGCTGATTAGAAACAAGGCCTAGCTATACGCTGTCTACAAAAAAAACTCACCTTAAATAAAGGCACAGCTAGATTAAAGGTGAAGGAAAGAAGAAATAGATTCCTGTCATGCTAACAGGAATCAAAAGAAAGTTTGAGTAGTTAGTTCAATTTCAGACAATGCAGACTTTATAACATGGAAAATTATCAAGAATAAAGAGGGGCACCGCATAAACATTAAATGGAACCTTCTCAAATATGTATAACAATCATGAATGTGTCTGTGCAAAGCAGCAAAGCCCCAAAATGCATCAGGCAAAAGCTGACAGAACTGCAAGGAGAAATAGCCTGAATCTGCCATTTCTGTTGGACTTCAACACTCCTCAGTGAGCAGTTGGCAGATCTAACAGGCAGGTAATTAGTGGAGACAGCTGAACTGGATAGCAGCGTCCATCAGCTGGATCTAATTGACATTTATAGACTGTGCCATTCAACAGCAGCAGAATTCTTCTCAGCCTCACCAGGAACATTCACCAAGACAGGTCACATTCTGGGCCGTAAAACACACTTTAACAAATTTAAAATAATAGAAATCATACAATGTGTGCTCTCAGCTCACAGTGAAAGTAAACTAGGAATCTGTAACTAAAAGATAGTTGGAAACCCCCCAAATCCTGGGAGATTAAACAACATACTTCTAAATAATTTGTGGATCTAACAGAAGTCTTGTGAGAAATTTAAAAATATTTTGACCTAAATGAACATAAAATCTAACTAAACAAATTTTCAAGATACAGGGGAAATGGTGCTTAACGGAAATTTATAGCATTGAATGCATACACTAGAAAAGAAGAAAGATCTAAAACCAGTCACCCAAGCTTCCACTCTAAGAAACTGGAAAAAGAAAGACAAATTAAATCCAAAATAAGCACAAGAAAAAAATGTAAAAATCAGAGCAAAAATCTTCTGTGTACAGTTCTTTTGTCTCCTTAGGTGAGTTTATCCCGAGATATTTAATTCTTTTTGTTGCAGTGGTGAGTGGGACTGATTCCTTAATTTCTCTTTCTGACTTTTCTTTGTTAGTATATAGAAATGCAAGCGCTTTCTGTGTGTTGATTTTGTATCCTGGAACTTTGCTAAAGTCACTGATTAGCTCTAGTAGTTTTCTGATACTATCTTTAGGATTTTCTGTGTACAGTATCATGCCATCTGCAAACAGTGAGAGCTTTACTTCTTTTCTGATCTGGATTCCTTTTATTTCTTTTTCTTCTCTGATTGCTGTAGCTAGGACTTCCAGAACTACGTGAACAACAGTGGTGGAAGTGGACACCCTTGTCTTGCTCCTGATCTTAGAGGGAATGCTTTCAGTTTTTCACCACTGAGAATAATGTTTGCTGTAGGCTTAACATATAGGGCCTTTACTATGTTGAGGCAGGTTTATTCTATGCCCATTTTTTGGAAGAGTTTTAATCATAAATGGGTGCTGAATTTTGTCAAAGGCTTTTTCTGCTTCTATTATCATATGCTTTTTATCTTTCAATTTGTTAATATGGTGTATCACATTGATTGATTTGTGTATATTGAAGAATCCTTGCATTCCTGGAATAAACCCAACTTGATCATGGTGCATGAGCTTTCTGATGTGTTGCTGAATTCTGTTTGCTAATGTTTTGTTGAGGATTTTTACATCTATGTTCATCAGTGATATTGGCCTGTGGTTTTCTTTTTTGTGTGTTATCTTTCTCTGGTTTTGATATCAGGGTGGTGGTGGCCTTGTAGAATGTATTTGGAAGTGTTCCTTCCTTTGCAATTTTTTGAAAGAGTTTTAGAAGGATAGGCATTAGCTTTTCTCTAAATGTTTGATGGAATTCTGTGAAGCCATCTGGTCCTGGGCTTTTGATTTTGGGGGAGATTTTTGATCACAGCTTCAATTTCAGTGCCTGTAATTGGGTTGTTCATAATTTCTATTTCTTCCTGGTTCAGTCTTGGAAGGTTGAGCTTTTCTAAGACTGTCCATTTCTTCCAGGTTATCTATTTTATTGCCATATAGCTGTTCATGACAGTCTCTTATAATCCTTTGTGTTTCTGCATTGTCTGTGGAAACCTCTCCTTTTTCATTTCTAATTTTGTTGATTTGATTCTTCCCTCTTATTTTCTTGATGAGTCTGGCTAAAGCTTTGTCGATTTTGTTTATCTTTTCAAAGAATCAACTTTTAGTTTTATTGATCTCTACTATTGTTTCTTTCATTTCTTTTTCATTCACTTCTGCTTGGATCTTTATGATTTCTTTCCTTCTACCAATTTTGGAGGGGTTTGTTCTTCTTTTTCCAGTTGTTTTAGGTGTGAAGTTAGGCTGTCTATTCGATGTTTTCGAGGCAGGATTGTATTGCTATAAACTTCCCTCTTAGGACTGCTTCACTGCATCCCATAGGATTTGAGTTGCCGTGTTTCCATTGTCATTTGTTTCTAGAATTTTTTTTATTTCCCTTTTGATTTCTCCAGTGACCCATTGGTGATTTAGAAGCAGCTTGTTTGGTCTCCATGTGTTTGCGTTTCTTACACTTTTTTCTCATAATCGATATCTAGTCTCACAGCATTGTGGTCAGAGAAGATGCCTGATATGATTTCAGTTTTCTTAAATTTTCTGAGGTTTGTTGTGACCCAAGATGTGTTCTATACTGGAGAATGTTCCTTGTGCACTTGAGAAGATGGTGTATTCTTCTGCATTTGGATGGAGTGTCCTGAAGATATCAATGAGATCTGTCTCATCTAATGCATCATTTAAGATGTGTGTTTCCTTACTAATTTTCCATCTTGATGATCTGTCCATTGGTGTGAGTGGGGTGTTAGGGTCTCCTACTGTTATTGTGTCACTATCAATTTCTCCTTATATGTCTGTTATGAAAGAAATCAAGACATAAACAGATGGAGAGATATTCCATATTCCTGGGTAGGAAGAATCAATACTGTGAAAATGACTATACTACCAAGTGCCATCTACAGATTTAATGTGATCCCTATCAAATTACCAATGGCATTTTTTCACAGAACTAGAACAATAAATTTCACAGTTCTTATGGAAACACAAAAGACCCCAAATAGCCAAAGCTATGAGAAAAGAAGAATGGAGCTGGAGGAATCAACCTTCCTGACTTCAGGTTATACCACAAAGCTACAGTCATCAAGACAGTACGGTACTGCTGTGCCATACTGATATGCAGACCAATGGAGCAAGAGAGAAAGCCCAGAAATAATCCCATGCACCTATGGCTACCTTATTTTTGACAAAGGAGGCAAGAATATACAATGGGGCTAAGAGAGCCTCTTCAATAAATGGTGCTAGGAAAACTGGATAGCCACATGTAAAAGAATAAAATTAGAACACGTCCTAACACCATTTACAAAGATAAATTCAAAGTGGTTTAAAGACCTAAATGTAAGACCAGAAACTATAAAACTCTTAGAGGAAAACATAGGCAGAACACTTGATGACATAAATCAAAGCAAGATCCTCTGTGATCCACCTCCTAGGGTAATGGAAATAAAAACAAAAGTAAACAAGTGGGACCTGATTAAATGTAAAAGCTTTCGCACAGCAAAGGAAACTATAAACAAGGTGTAAAGACAACCCTCAGAATGGGAGAAAATAACAGTAAATGAAACAACTGACAAAGGATTAATTTCCAAAATACACAAGCAGCTCATACAATTCAGTACCAGAAAAACAAACAACCCAATCAAAAAGTGGGAAAAAGACCTAAACAGACATTTCTCCAAACAAGACATGCAGATGGCTAACAAACACATGCAAAGATGCTCAACATCACTCATTATTAGAAAAATGCAAATCAAAACTACAATGAGATATCACTTCACAGCAGTCAGAATGGCCCTCATCAAAAAGTCTACAAATAATAAATGCTCGAGAGGGTGTGGAGAAAAGGGAACACTCTTGCACTGTTGGTGTGAATGTAAATTGATACAGCCACTATGGAAGACGGTATGGAGATTCCTTTGAAAACTAGGAATAAAACCACCCTATGACCCAGCAATCCCACTCCTAGGCATATACCCTGAGGAAACCAAAATGGAAAGAGACACGTGTATCCCACTGTTCATTGCAGCACTATTTACAACAGCTAGAATGTGGAAGCATCTAGCACAGCTAGAACATCGGCAGATGAAGGGATAAAGAAGGGGTGGTACATATACACAGTGGACACTACGCAGCCATAAAGAGGAACACATGTGAGTCAGCGCTAATGAGGTGGATGGCCGAGAACCTAGTGTGCAGAGTGAAGTGAGTCAGAAAGACCAAGATAAATACTGTAGTCTAACGCATATACACGGAATCTAGGAAAATGGTGCTGAAGAATTTATTTCCAGGGCAGCAGTGGAGAAACAGACACAGAGAATAGACTTTGGACGTGGGGAGCGGGGAGGAGAGGGTGAGATGTATGGAGAGCATCACATGGAAACTTACATTACCATATGTAAAATAGATAGCCAATGGGAATTTGCTGTATGCCTCAGAAAACTCAAACAGAGGCTCTGTATCAACCAAGGGGGGTGGGATGGGAGGGGAATGGGAGGGAGTTTCAAAAGGGAGGGGATATATGTATACCTATGGCTGATTCATGTTGAGGTTTGACACAAAACAGCAAAATTCTGTAAAGCAACTATCCTTCAATAAAAATTAATTTTAAAAAATCAGAGCAAAAATCAATGATATGGAAAATAGGAAATTAATAGAAAAAAATCAAAGAAACCCCAAAGCTGTTTTTTTGCAAAAATCAATAAAATTTATAAGCTTCAGGGCAAGTTAATTCTTAGACTTAACTAAAGAGAGAAAACACAAATTACTAATATCAGAAGTGAAAGAAGGGACATCACTATTGATTCCATGGACATTAAAAGGATAAAAAATACTAGGAGGAATTCTGTGCCCACAAGTGTGATAGCTTAGCTGAGATGAACCAATTTCTTGAAATACACAATCTACCAAAACTCACATAATGAGAAACATATAATCTAAATAGTCCTATATCTGTTAAATAAGCTGAATCAATAATTAATACTCTTCTAATACAAAAAAGCACCAGGTCCAAATGGATTGCCTGGTAAATTCTATCATTTAAGAAAGAAAGTTTACAAATTCTCTACAATCTCTTCCAGAAAATAGAAGTAAAGTAAATGTTCCTAACTCATTTATTTCCTTAATACCAAAACTAGATACAGACATTGTAAGTAAAGAAAATTAGACTAAGATCACTCATGAACACAGATGCAGAAATATTCAACAAAAATATTAGCAAATGAAAGTCAACAGTATATAAAAAGATTATGCACTTCAAAAAACTGAGATTTATTCCAGGTATACAAAGCTTGAACATTTGAAAATGAGTTAATATAACTTATCACATCAATGGGCTTCCCCAGTGACTCAACGGCAAAAATCCACCTATCTTGCAGGAGATGTGGGTTCAGCCCCTGGGTTGGGAAGCTCCCCTGGAGAAGGAAATGGCAACCCACTCTAGCATTCTTGCTTGGGAAATCCTATGGGTGGAGGAGCCTGGCAGCCTACAGTCCATGGGGTTGCAAAAGATTTGGACACAACTTAGCAACTAAACAATAACAACAAATCACATCAACAGGCCGAAGAAGAAAAATTACATTCTCACATAAAGTAGATGCAGAAAAAGTATTTAATAAAACCCAGCTCCCATTCATGATAAAAACTCTCAACAAAGTAGGAATGCAGGAGAGCGTCCCAATTTAATACAGAAAACCTGGGGGGAAGAAACCTACAGCCAGTATTATACTTACTGGTCAGAAACTAGATGCTTTCCTGCTAAGACCAGAAACCAGGTAAGGATGCCACCCCTCACCTCTCCTATTCAGCATCACACTGGAAGTCCTAGCGAATGCAGCAAGACCGGGGAGAAAAGGAATACAGATCCGGAATGAATACATGAAGCTGCCGTTTTCACAAATGACATCACTGCCTATGTAGAAAGTCCCAAGGAATCAACAACAACAAAAGATCTCTTGAAACCAACACGTGATCACAACAAGGTTGCAGGAAACAAGCTTAGCATACAAAACTCAGTGTTTCTTATATACCAGTAACACACAATGGGGACTGAGAAATAAAGACAGAAAATACCACTAACATTAGCACAAAAATAACCATGAACTGCTAGATGTATGTCTATAAATCAAAACAAAATACGTACAAGATCTGCATGAGGAAAGCTACTCACATAAACAGAATTCTGATGAACTAAACCAAAGGAGAACTAAATAAATGGAGAGAGATCCTATGTCCTTGGATAGGAAAACTTGATAAAGTCAAGATGTCAGTTCTTTCCCAATTAACCTATGGATTCACTGCAATCCCAATTTAAATCTCAGCAAGTTATTATCTGGATGTGGACAAACTGATTCTAAGATCTATATATGGAGACACAAAAGACTCAGGATAGCCAACACAATACTGAAAAAGAAGAACCAGATCAGAGGACTAATACCACCAGACTTCACAACTTACTAGACATCTACAGTGATCAAGGCCACGTGATATTGGCAAAGAAATAGACTAATAGATCAGTGAAACAAAATAGAGAACCCAGAAATAGGCCCTCATAAACACAGTCAACTGATCTTTGACAGCTGAGGAGCAAAAGCAATGCACATGAGTCTTTTCAGAAAATGTTGCTGGAACAACTGAATATCCACAGGCAAAAAAGTGAGTCTGGATGCTAATCTTACACCTTTCACAAAAATTAACTCAAAATGGATCATAGATGTAAATGAAAAGTGAAAAACTATGAAACTTCTAAGAGATAAACAGGAGAAAATCTTGGTAACCTTCAGTTTAGACATGACACCAAAAGCATAAATCAAGAAAGGAAAAGTTTGATAAGTGAGTTTTTATTAAAATTAAAAATGTCTGCTCTGAGAAAGACGCTGTCAAGAGAATGAGAAGACTGGGAGACAATATTTGCAACCACTTATCTGATCAAAGATTAGAATCTAAAATGTACAAAAGGTTCCCAAAATTCACCTTAAGAAAACAGATGAAGCGATTTTTAAAAAGCAATAAAAGATGGGAATAAGCACTTCACCGAGTTTAATTAGACAGATAACAAATAAGCATGTGAAAAATATTTCACCTCTCATGCCATCAGGGAAATGCAAATTAAAAGAACGAGATTATTGCTGTTCAGTCTCCAAGTCACGCCAGACCTTTTGTGACCCCATGGACTGTAGTACACCAGGCTCCCCTGTCCTCCACTATCTCCCAGAGTTTGTTCAGATTCATGTCTACTGAGTTAATGGTTAATGCTATGTACCCATCTGATGCTCTCCTACCCCTTTCTCCTCCTGCCCTCAATCTTTCCCAGTATCAGGGTCTTTCCCAAGGAGTTATCTCTTCTCACCAGGTGGCCAAAGTATTGGAACTTCAGCTTCAGCATCAGTTCTTCCAATGAATATTCAGGGTTGATTTCCTGTAGGATTGACTGGTTTGATCTCCTTGCAGTCCAACGGACTCTCAAGAGTCTTATCCAGCACCACAATTTGAAAGTATCAATTCGTTGGCTCTCAGCCTTCTTTATGGTCCAACCCTCATATCCATACATGGAAAAACCACAGCTTTGGTGACATGGACCTTTGTCAGCAAAGTAATGTCCGTGCTTTGTAATGCATGGTCTAGGTTTGTCACAGCTTTTCTTCCAGGAGAAAGTGTCTTTTAATTTTGTGGCTGCAGTCACCACCTGCAGTGATTTTGGGGCCCAAGAAGATAAAATCTGCCACTGTTTCCACTTTTTCTCCTTCCATTTGCCAGGAAGTGATGGGACCAAATGTCATGATCTTAGTTTTTTTTAATGTTGAGTTTCAAGCCAACTTTTTCACTCTCCTCTTTCACCCTAATGAAGAGGCTCTTCAGTTCCTCTTCACTTTCTGCCATTAGAGTGGTATCATCTGCATATCTGAAGCTGTTGATATTTCTCCTGGCAATCTTGATTCCAGCTTGTGATTCATCCAGCCCAGCATTTCACATGGTGTACTCTGTACAGAAGCTAAATAAGCAGGGTGACAATATACAGCTTTGTTGTATTTCTTTCCCAATTTTGAGCCAGTCAGTTGTTCCGTGTTCTAATTGTTGCTTCTTGACCTGCATATAGATTTCTCAGGAGGCAGGTAACGTGGTCTGGTATTTGCATCTCTTTGAGAATTTTCCACAGTTTGTTGTGATCTAAACAGTCAAAGGCTTTAGCATAGTCAATGAAGCAGAAGTAGATGTTTCTCTGGAATCACCTTGCTTTCTCTATGATCCAACGAATGTTGACAATTTGATCTCTGGTTCTTCTTCTGCCTTTTTAAATCCAACTTGTACATCTGGAAGTTCTCAGTTCATATACTGCTAAAACCTGGCTTGAAAGATTTTGAGCATAACCTTATGAGCATGTGAAATGAGTGCAATCATATGGTAGTTTCAACATTCTTTAATGTTGCTCTTCTTTGGGATCCGAATGAAAACTGACCTTTTCCTATCCTGTGGCCACTGCTGAGTTTTCCAAATTTGCTGGCATGTTGAGTGCAGCACTTTAATAGCACCATCTTTTAGGATTTTAAATAGCTCAGCTGGAAATCCATCACCTCCACTAGCTTTATTCATTAAAAAAAAAAAAAATGAGATACTACTACACAAACGCTATTGTTGTTTAGTTGCTGTGTCTGACTCTAGTGACCTGATAGACTGTAGCCCACCACGCTCTTCTGTCCACAGGGTTTTCCAGGCAAAACTACTGGAGTGGGTAGCTGTTTCCTTCTCTAGGGGATCTCCCCAACCCAGGGATCAAACCTACATCTTCTGCATAAGCAGGCAGATTCTTTACCTCTGAGCCACTTGGGAAGCCCATTCAAACATTAGAATGTTCAAAATCCAGAGCACTGGCCTCGCTGAACATTGGCGAGGACGTGAAGCAGCAGGAACTCTCATTCATTGCTGGCAAGAATGCAAAATGGTGCAGCCACTTTGGAAGAGTTTGGCGTTTTCTTATAAAAGCAAATATAGACTTGCCATACAATTCAGCAGCTACCCCCCTCAGTGTTTATCCAAATCAGGGGAAAACTTACGTCCACATAAAAACATGCTCAGCAATGTTTTTAGCAGGTTTCTTTCTTTCTTTCTTTTTTTTTTTGCAGTATAGTTAATTACATTGTTGTATTAGTTTCTGGTGTACAGCAAAATGATTCAGTTATGCATACATACATATATTCTTTTTCATATCTTTCTCATTATAATTTATTACAAGATATTGATTATAGTTTCCTGTGCCACACAGTAGGACTGTGTTGTTTTAGCAGCTTTATTCACAATGGGAAGAAACTTGGACGTCCTTCCGTAGGTGAGTGGCAAAATAAACTGTGGAACACACAGATACTGGGAAATTATTCAGCTCTAAAAATAAATGAGCTGTCAAGCCTCCAAAAGACATGGAGGAACCTTAGATGCTTGTTTTTAAGTGAAAGTAGCCAATCTGAAGAGGCTGCAAACTACCTGAATCAACTTCATGCCATTCTGGGGAAAAAACCACGATGACCGTGAGCCGTGAGCCTCAGTGGACAGTGAGAGCGCCTCGTCAGTTTACCGACGTGCCACTGTGCAACAAGGTGTTAACACAGGCGAGTGTGTGCAGGGTGGTGGATATAGCAACTCCGTGCTTCCCTGTGAACATGCGCTGCTCTAAAAAAAAGTCTGTTTACAAGACCACAACCTTCCAGGGGCGTCCTCCACACCACGCCTCACTTCCTCTCCTCTTGGGAACACTCGAGGGCAGGTCTCTCCCCAGATGTTTCTGAAGGCCCCCTGGCCACAGAGCTGAGAGTGATGTCAGACATTGGAGACAGCTCAGCTCATCATGTCCGTGTGTGAGCCCAAAGACCAACACAGCTCTGATCAAGTCCCCGTGTTTAAATCGAGGGGCTGGACCATCCGCAGGGTGTGTGACCCCGAGGCCCGTAAGTCCCAGCTCCGGGCCCAGCTCTGGGCCCAGCTCTGGGCCCACCTCCGGGCTGAGTCGCAGCAGGGCCCGAGGGAAGCATTCTCAGAGGTGAGGGGCCCGGGGCTCAGCACTCCCTTCTCCAGGAAGGAGCGCGGAGCGTTTCCGCACCGCAAACCGAGCGGAGCTCAGCCCGCGTCCTCCGCGGGGGCAGGCCGGCTGAGCCTGGCCGCCCGCCCGCAGAGTCCCGGGAGGACGCTGTCCTGGCAGCCGCCGCTTCCCCGTTTGGCAAAGCACAGGATGGGCCTGTGTCCTCATTAGCCTGAGGAGGACCATCTGAGAGTCTCCTCCCGGGGAGGACCGTCTGGGGAGGGAGGCTGATCCCAAGCAAAGGACCGCCTCTGGGAGCAGCAGGCGTCCTGAGAGGCGGCCTCGCTCCTGGCCGAGGAGGGCGCGGGTCAGGAGGGGCCCCAGCTCTGCCAGGAAGTGGGGCTGCCTGACCCCCACCCGCCCTCTGAGCCTGGGGGACCCCCAAGCCTCAAAAGGGGCAGAGGTGGAGCAGGAAAGAAAAGAGGCCACCCGCCCTGCCCTGCCCACTGCTGCCCAGCTCTGTCTGCTGTCCGGCCCTCCTCCGGACTCAGAGCCTTCCCTGCTGCCGGCAGAGGACAAAGCTCCTTAACCTCAGGCTCGGGGCCTGATCCAGAACCGAGCTGCAGGAGAGGCCTTTGAACCTAAAAGAAGTGGGGCGCTTTGCCATCCGAGTGCTGGGCTTTTTCATAGCTGGAAAGGAAAGCATCACCAGCAAAGGGCCCAGGACTTCAGGCATCAGGCAGGGGTGCAGTTGTAAGGGAGCTTGGCCCTAATTAATCCCCCTCACGGGACAAGTCGGTTATGGTTGAAAACAGGAGGGGCTGGAAACCACCCGGGGCAAATGAGCCAGTCAAGCAGGTCCCTGACCTGTCCTGAGGCCTGAGCGCAGACTGCCAGTGTTGGCCTGGGCAGCAGAGAGCCCCCATGGGGTCACAGGGGCACACCCCTGAGGCAGCCCATCACATCAGTATACTTGAAAAATGTCTGTGAAGGCTTTCCCAGGCTGGTATTTGATTTTATCTTCACCATCATTTTGACAAGTAGGCTGAGCACCTATTAGGAATTCCACCACAGCCTGGGGATCTAACTCAGTCTGATATTCCAAGCACACATGGGGCACCCGTTCTGTGCTGCAGGCAGCCGGGGTGCTATGGCACCCAGGAGCCAGGGTACCCTATGCCTACGGGAGCCAGGACGCAGCAAAGAAACATGCTCTAAGTCTGCTTCCAGGAACCCAGGAGGCACGGGCCAGGGTTCAAGCTCCGGAGAGTGCTCCCTGCCACCTTGGTCAGAGACTTCCTGCCGGCAGCATCTTCGACTCCCCTGTCTTTTTTAGCAGGAGGAAGAAGTAAACTTTTACTGAAGTCTAGGCTGGCAGCTTTCAAAGGACGCAAAAAGAGGGACACAGGTGACTGCTTCGTTTCTTTGTAGGTATGAGTTTAAAATGCACCTGAGGGTGGGGGCATGTGCCCTCCCCCCAAGCAGATCCAGATGGAACAGAAGGACCAGGCGGCCTCGGAGAGTCATGTGGTTGCGAAGCTTCTATCCCCCTTTGAACAAAATATAAAGTAGCAGCATGGCATGTATTTCTGAAGCAATCTCACTTGCTCCTGATTGCAAAGGCCTGCAGCTTCCCTCACTGAATAAGTAGGTTTCCAGGCTTCTGGCATGCAGGCTGGCACACCAGGAGCCAGCTAGCTTCCACCAACAGACAAAGCTCAGCCTGGACACTCAGGGACGCAGCAGAGTGGGAGTGGTGACAGGCAGGGTGTCCAGGCAGGAGCGTGGGGAAGGCAACTGAAAAGGGTCTTACCAGCCTGGCCCCTCCTGGGGCCTCGGGACACAGGCAAGCAGGTGCCAGGGCCCCGAGCCACGTGGTCCCAGTCAGGAGAGGCCCAGGAGGGGGAGGCAGGGGTCAGGTCCTGGAGACCAGGGTCCGGAGCAAGGACCCATGGGCATCAGCATAGCCCCGCCAGGGGGCTGCCACGCCTCAGGGCACCAGTGCCAGGGGTCTAGAGACAGGACCACCAGCCCCACGCATCAGACACCCACAGAGGAGCCCCTCTCCCCAGCAGCCCTGAGGACACACAGACCTCCCCCTGCAGGGGAAAGTGGAAAAATTCCTGAAAGAATGGGCATTCACCCAGGAGAAACAGAGTAACCTTCAACTGACACATTAAGTACCACCCATCCCAACATCAGTTTTGAACAAGAACAGTAAGTCAGGAAATAAAGAACCTTGTGCTGTGTATTCGCAGTGTGTTACCGTTTTCAGTCCTGTGTGATTCAGGTTTTGCTCTCCACGGAGTGAAGACTGTTCTTCAGGCCCTCGGGCCTCCCAAGGTGACCCTCTCCCTTACACAACCCTGGCCCTCAGGCTTCTGCCCAGGCGCCCCCTGCGGTGGAGATGCCTGCCCCACCATCCCCGTCTCTCACTCTCCACCGTGTTTCATTTACGCATTCACTTCTCTGGGCCCCTCCTCCCCCCATCTGTCTGCATCTTGCACTTATCACACTTTTTCTGCACATCAGTCCCCCTTCTCTGGACCACAAACTCCTATAGAGGGAGACAGTGTGTCTTGCCTGCCCCTGAAGCAGTTAATGTTTACAGCATGGTATTCACATCCGTATAAATGGTCTACAGTCTCGGCAGCCCTCTAGGTGAGGGGCAGGTGTCAGCTTTCTCATTTACAAGAGCACTTGGCCCAAAGTTCACGGCTTGTCCAGCTTCAAATAGTGAGTAAAAAAAATGTCTGTCAAGTTGGATCCAGAATGGTTAAGTTTCCAGATCCCAAGCTGCATAGCATACCCCGAGTCCAGATCCTGTCTCTACTACTGATTCCCACCCCCCAACCCCAGACAGAAGGACAGACGGTAGGTGATAATGACAAACTGATAGATCCATAGGTGATGGGCGGAGGACAGAAAAACAGATGAAAATTCCCGGCTTCATTTTTCATTCCTAGCGCCTTTCCATTTGCCGAGTAGCAACCAGCTCTTAGGCTCGGCTGCTCCTTGCGAAGTTCTGAGACAGGTGTGGGATGAGGCGGGATCTCAGGCCCGGGCCGCCCCTGCCCAGCGTCCAACTCTGCGGCCCGAGCAGCTGCGGGGAGGGGCGCGGGGTGGGGGGAGAGAATGACCTGCCCAGCTTGACGCGGGTCTCCCCCATCAGGACGCCCTCCAAGTGCCTTCTGATTTTTCAGTTGCCCCAACCAACCCACTTGTTCTTTCTGCCAACTTCTCGGGGGTCTTTAACAAGGAGGACACAGTAGGTGCAAAGGCCGGGAGCCCGGGTCTCCGACAAGGTGGCTCGCTCCGGAGTCGCTCTCCCCTGGCATCTCCGCTGGGAGCTGGGCCGCACAGGGAGCCCACTCGTGCGCACCCGTCACCCGCGGCTTAGAGGCGGTGGAGGGAGCGAAGGCTGGGGGTCGCCAGGGAGAGGCCAGGGGCGCGGGGAAGGAGGTACAAGCGGCTGGGGGCTGGCGGCCGAAGGGAGTGCGGGTGGCGGGGGGCGGTTGCGGAACGTGGGGCGGAGACCCAGGCGGCGAAGCCAGCGCGAGGGAGGGGAGAGACGGAGAGGCGGGGGCGGGGGGCGCGGGGAGCCGACGGAGTTGGGGGAGGGAGCGGGGGCGGAGCCGGGGCGCCGGGCGCAACCTCGGCGGACCGCCGACCAGGAGACGGCTGCCGGGTGCCGCCCACCGGCCTCGGAGCCGGGAGCCGACCCTGGGGCCGCGTCGCTGCGCACGGGCGGCCCGGCCCATGTCAGCGCCGCGGAGCCGGGATGAGGGCGCCCGCGCTGCTGCCGCCCGCGCTGCTGACCTGCTGCGGCTGGCTGCTCGCCCCGGTGAGTGCCCTCGGACCCGTGCCCTCACGACCCGCCGCGCCGACCCTCCCTGGAGGGAGCGCCCCGGGCGCCCGGCTTTACCGCCGAGGCGCGGAGATCGGAGCTGGTCCCGGCGGCGCGGGGATCGGGGCTGGTCCGGCCCCGGGGGCGCGGGGATCGGGGCTGGTCCTGTCCCGGCGGCGCGGGGATCGGGGCTGGTCCTGTCCCGGCGGCGCGGGGATCGGGGCTGGTCCGGCCCCGGGGGCGCGGGGATCGGGGCTGGTCCGGTCCCGGGGGCGCGGGGATCGGGGCTGGTCCCGTGGCTCGGGGATCAGGGCTGGTCCTGTCCCGGGGGCGCGGGGATCAGGGCTGGTCCTGTCCCGGGGGCTCGGGGATCGGGGCTGGTCCTGTCCCGGAGGCGCGGGGATCGGGGCTGGTCCTGTCCCGGGGGCGCGGGGATCAGGGCTGGTCCTGTCCCGGGGGCGCGGGGATCAGGGCTGGTCCTGTCCCGGGGGCGCGGGGATCAGGGCTGGTCCTGTCCCGGGGGCGCGGGGATCGGGGCTGGTCCGGTCCCGGGGGCGCGGGGATCGGGGCTGGTCCCGGGGGTTCCACCCGCCCTCCGAGCTCGCTGGAGGGCACAGGCCTGCCGGGGACTCTGGATCCCCGCGCAGAGCGCGAAGAACCGAAGCCCCAGCCTGGCCCGGTGTTAAGACCCGGCTGGGAAGGTGCGGTCGCACGGTCTGCTCGGCGGTCCCGGGTTTGCTGGGACCGGAACCCAGTGCCTCGCTCGACGCCCTTCGTAGCGGAGCGGGTCCGGGGCCCTGGCGCCCCCTCTGGAGCTGGGGACTGAGCTGCTGTCACCTGCGCAGGCTTCTCCTTTCAGAGGGAAATTGGAGTTTGCCTTATCATTAAATACCTCCCTTTCCACCTGCTAGTACCGGCTAAGCTTCTGGTTTGTTTTAGTGTGTGTCAGGGAGACGTGGTGTGGCTAAACAAAGTTTCCTTTGGAAATAGCCTGCTTTGATTTGTTACCATTATTTAAGAGCACCGGAGGAGGTCATATGCTGGGTGGAAGTTTGTTAACTGAATGCATTTATAGACTATTTAATTCTTCCTCTTATGAGAAGACACGTAAACCGTAAGCCCGGTTTCCGGCTTCCCTCCCGCAGCCTGGAGCCAGTTTGGGTGTGCGCGCGCGTACGCACTTCACACCGTGGCCAGATCACCGTCTCTATTGACTCATACCCCCTCTTAAGGTTGCGAAGCCAGGGATGGAGCTATTTAGGGAAATTCGTTCTTGCTGAGGGTGTTTGTTTCCCGTCTGCACCTAGCCCACCCCCTCAGAGAGGCCAACCCCTCCTCAGAGTGAAGGCGAACGATGCCTTCCTCCCTCAGAGGAATGCTGGGGGGATGAGAGCCTGTCTGACCATTTCAGTGCGCGAAAGAGCTGCAGGAATTGTTAGGCTTAACGCTGCTTTAACTTCTAGGGTATCCCAAAATACGGCATCACTGTGCGTATTTCAAGAATGCCTGGTATTATGATGTCTTTTAGTACCTTATCAAAAATCCATTTTTTAAGTCAATACAATTTTCCTAATTCTGACATTTAAGGTATTGACTTATTAATATATGAAAAATACAACCTGGTTGAAACCAGAAGCTTGTACAGTGGTCGTTGCCCCGCGATGAGCCATGGGAGAAAAAAAAAGACCAAGCTTCACATCTTGTTTTCTTAAGTGAGGGTGAAATCGCTAAGTCGTGTCCGACTCTTTGAGATCCCATGGACTGCAGTCTACCAGGCGTCTCTGTCCATGGGGTTTTCCAGGCAAGGGTACTGGAGTGGGCTACCATTTCCTTCTCCAGGGGATCTTCCTGACCCAGGGCTCGAACCCAGGTCTCCTGCATTGCAGGCAGACGCTTTACCCTCTGAGCCACCAGGGAAGCCCAAAGTGAGCGTAAACGTGGCAAAAGCATCCAGCATTAAGTTTCTGCTCCTAACACTGCTGCGTACATGCTCAGCCGGGTCCCGCTCTTTGTGGCCCTGTGGAGTCTAGACCACCAGGCTCCTCTGTCCATGGGAGTTCCCAGGCATTTTCGGAGACCTGGGATGGGGGTGGGTTGCCGCTTCCTCCTTCAGGGGATCTTCCAAACTCAGGGGTGGACCCCAAGTCTCCTGCACCTCCTGCCTTGGCAGGCAGATTCTTTACCGCTGAGCCACCTGGGAAGCCCCTTAACACTGTTGGGAAATGTTATTTCTGGTTAGAATTCTACTGACTTATTTCAGTGGTAGGATAACTAAACGTGAGCATATGTGCTAAGTCGCTTCAGTCATGTCTGACTCTTTGCAACCCTGTGGACTGCAGTCCCGCCAGGCTCCTCTGTCCATGGGGATTCTCCAGGCAAGAATACTGGAGTGGGTTGCCACGCCCTCCTCCAGAGGATCTTCCCAACCCAGAGACCAAACCCGTCTCCTGCACCGCAGGCAGCTTCTCTCCTCCTCAGCCACCAGGGAAGCCCAGTTAGATATAGGTGGCCGTAATACATGCAAGAGCGTGATTCTCTCCAGTAACACAAAAGTTTTGTTCAGACATGAGAGTGGGCCACACAGCTCCAGCCTACCGTGTGAGTACTCATCAGGGGTTGGAGATGGTAATAAAAGAAGAGAATGCTGGACCTTTGTGAAAATAAAGACCAGAGAATATTACCTTCCAAGACTCAAGCGGCATTCAGCCTGTCTTTTGCACACACTGACTCAAGCGGCATTCAGCCTGTCTTTTGCACACACTGACAGGCAGTGCTAATCGCATCTTTGGTTCCCGTAATCGAGCCTGGTGAGAAGTCCCCCACTGCCTCGCTGCTGTGACTCTGCTCCAGGCCTCTCCCTGCTCACCCCTCATCTTTTTGAAAAGTTTGTTCATACCAGATTCCAAAGTTCAGTTTTGAATGTGACCTGCAGCTTCTAAAAATAAAGTTATTCTATTAGGGCTTTCCAGTGAATGCGGAGGCTGGCCTTAGATGAAGCACGCTGGCGTCTGGGGTTGTGTGCAGCCATTAAGAATGGGCTGATGAGTAAACATGTATTTACTTTGATTAAATCAAGGGCTATGAAATGGAGGACTCGAATACTGAAAGATTATTGGATTAAAGAGCTTTATTGCTGCCAAATTAGTACTGACAACATACAATGTATCACGTTAGTTAGTTTGCTCTCCTGCCCAGAAAAAAAATTATATCAAGTTTCTTATTTGTTTACTAATTCTTTTACAAAGTAAATACTGAAGCTTTAAAAAAAAAAAATAACCATGCCAAAATGTGAAGGTTATTGCTTTTAAATGAGTGTTAGTTTGGAAGCAGTTTAGAACTGTGAGATTTAGGGGCTTTTATATAGAGTTTTTGCTTGCCTTTCCTATTACAGTGGAATTGTCCCTTTCTTTTAACCATGACTAGGTGAGCAGTATTCACCCAGAATGCCGATTTCATCTGGAAATTCAGGAGGAAGAAACGAGATGTGCAGAGCTTCTAAGGACTCAAACAGAAAAACACAAAGGTAAGGCAGATAGATGCTTGGTGAGACTCTCCCCGGGATGGACAGGCGGGCTTGCAAGTAGCTTGCACCTCACTCAGAAAACTGGTGTTTACAGTCACTTGTGTCTTTTTTTTTTTTTTTAAAGTCTGTTTCCACTGTTTTTTTAATGAACTGCTGGCAAAAATCCTATAGCATTGCAGGTAATGGGCAGTGGGGTATGTGTGTTGGGAAGGGCAGAAGGGAAGGGGGTCCTTCACGTAAACCTTTTAACGTAATAGTTTCCGCGGTTTGAGACAATAGCAACAGTTATTAAAATAATTTATGACAGTTGTTACGCTTTGCAAAGGCAACTCTTTTTCCCATGGAAAGACTATTTATCTGATTTCTTGCATTTTAAATCCTTAGTTACATCACAGATGATTTAGATCCAGTTAAGAACAGTGGGAATTTATCAGAAATTAAACAGGAAATTGAGACTTTTGCTTTCTTGAAGAACAGACCAGTTATGAGTACAGTGAGCTTACTATTTCTCCCAGAAGTAAAGCTGGGATGATGAGCTCCCGCCCTGGGTACCGTCTCCTGTTTGTAAACTCTGAAGGTTCTGGGATAACACCCAGATCATAAACAGTGGCAAAAACCTCTTGTCCTTCAGCTTTCTTCTTTTCCTCTGTTCTCTGTTATCATTTTAGTCTATTCAAGAAAAAAATTAAAATCAAAGTACAGCCACGTGTTAAGAGTCTGGTGCCCTGCAGAGGACCGTGAGTGGGAAGTCCCAGGTGTGGGTGTTGTTCTAGACCAGTACTTCCCAGTAGAAGCAGGATGCAAGCCTTATGGGCAGCTTGAGTTTTCTAGTGGCCATGTTAAAATAAATAAAAAGAAACTTAGGACTTTGACAATGGTTTTATTTATCCAAATATATCCAAATCACTGTTTTTCCAACTTGTAATCAATGTAAAATATTGATGAGAGATTTTGCTTTTCTAGTGTATTGTCTTGGAAACCCAATATGCATTTCACACTTAGAATGCATCACAATTTGGATCACACATTTCAGGTATTCACAGGTGGTCTGCAGCCAGAGGGGTTCTAAACCGGTTCTAAAACAGCTCTCCTGGGCCCCTTCCTGTCTCCCTGGACCCTCCCTTTCCTCAGCCGAGAAGACAAGGACTCTGGCCCAGGGGCTCCTTGCAGCCTTTGAGATCTGTGGTTCTGCAGTGCCCACAGCGTTCTGAGAGCCCTGTCTTCCCAAAGGTCTGGTCAAGCTCTGTCCGGAGGAAGGCAAAACAGGCGGCTCAAACATGAACTCAGGAGGTGTCCTGTAAAAGCCACATGTGACCACTAGCCAGCTACTAGGATCCACGAGGCTGGGTCTTGCCAGTCAGGTCAGCCTCAGGACAAGACAGCTGCCACAGCCACTGAGGCCTGTCCTTTCGGTGAAAATTAAGAGACTTAGGGGAGTTAAACGCTGATAGCAGACGTGCCGAAACCCCAGAAGCGTCTAGTCGTGGCAGGGAGCAGGTCCAGCCAGCACAGCGCTCAGTCCAGGCCTCGCTCATGGACAGCGTGGGCGGGTTCCGTCCGCCGCATCTGTAGGGGTGACCCTCGGCCTTTGCCCCCGAGGGCCGTCACCGGACCATCAGGTTGCTGGGCTCTGAGGCTGCTCACAGATGGCGTCCACTCCCTGGCGCTGACTCCACGCGGGGCATGGGCCAGCATTCAGAGGGCAGCCCTCACCACTGGCAGGCCCCTGCCACAGGCCTGATACAGCAGGCACTCCTGACGTGGAACAAGGGAGGGCGCAACCCCTGACACGGGCAGACGGAATTGGAGCCAGTTTACCGCCACGGATGAAGCCTCTGCCCCAGCCCGCCTCACAGTCGCCCGGGGTGGCCCCTCCCGCCCCTCGCTGTCCCCTCTGCTTGGGAAGCACCAAAACGCCGCCTCGGTGTCTCCTCCTTAGCACTCTTCATCCCCCATGCTCGCCAGAAGCGCTTTGCTAACAAGAGGAAGCCGGCCCAGCAGGAGGCAGGGAGCGTTTACTTTCCAGAGAGGGGCTTTGGCCGTGGCTTTCCCTCATAGAGACCCCTCCCAGCTGGCCAGGGCCACTGGGCGTCGGGAGGGGTGCCTGCAGGCCTGCGCCCATGACTCAGCCTGGTGGAAGCGGGCCCAGGAGAGCAGTGTGAACGCGTCCACTGTGGGGCAGGGGGTATGGTCCTCAGTCGGCTCTCTTTCACAGAGACTCTTCACCTCCGGTTGGCCCAGGTGGACGGAGTGTGGCCTTAAGCAGTGCGAAGGCTTGTCCTTTAATGCTTCTCGTTCCAAAGGCTCGAGTGTGGCCCTGGTCCCTGGCCAACAGCTCACGAGTGTAAGCCGGGGCCGTGCCGCTGGACAGGGTAACATTTTGCCACGGGGCCTTGGGGAATGTCCCTCAGCACCTGCTTGTTGCTGTGAAGAAACGCAGGCACCAAACGTTAGAAAAGCAAACTTTAGGTCCCTGTTGTTCAGTTGCTCAGTCATGTCCGACTCTTTGTGACCCCATGGACTGCAGCACACCAGGCCTCCCTGTCCTTCACCGTCTCCTGGAGTTTGCTCAAACTCACATCCATCGAGTTGGTGAAAATACTCCAATTCTTAAAAGTTTGCAACTAGTACTTTTTAAAAGGTTCTGTGGGAGCAGGCGGAGCTGCCGTGCAGACGCTGCCTGAGCTGCCAGGCTGCTCTGCAGGGACCGCGGGCCAGGCCAGCCCTGCTCAGAGAGCTGCTCATGGTGCAGAGATGGGCCAGGAGGTTTACAGCGCTCCTCAGGGCTCAGCCCTCGCAGGCTTTGCTGTCTGGCTCCGCGTTCCTCAGAGTGACCTCACAGGGCCCGCTGGACATGCTGCCAGGGACGTGGATGGCACAGCCTTGGTGCCGGCTGGATCAGAAAGATGTGGGAGAGTTAGAGGACGGCCCTCCCGTCTGGAGCTGGGGGAAGGTGTCACTCGGTCTTTCTGCAATGACAAGCGTCAGTCCTTCGGTGTTTTCTTGTATCAAAGGCTCTTATGTCACTGTTAGCTCGACAGTAAAAACACCTGCCAGAGCCCTTTCACCCTGACTCACAGGAAGAGCCTGTGGGCAGCGCTCCGCCCCCACAGGAGGGAGGCCGGCCAGGTAGCCTGCCTGGTACCCTCACTTTCTGCAGAGAGAAGCAGCTTGTGTTCTGAATTCCCATCTTTTCCTTGTTGCTCTTTGAAATGTGTGTGGCTCGAATACCAAGGATATAAATAGTAATGAGTTACCAGAATAAAGATACTACAGACGAGGTGAACCAGGAGCTGAG
Source organism: Budorcas taxicolor (assembly GCF_023091745.1). NCBI lineage: Eukaryota > Metazoa > Chordata > Mammalia > Artiodactyla > Bovidae > Budorcas > Budorcas taxicolor. Next base: position 121,344,661 of record NC_068913.1, on the reverse strand, counting down.
CGAAGGCCTTCTCGCCGGGCGAGATCAGACGGATTCCAGCACCCACAGTGAACGTCAGGAGACACAGGGTCTGTAGGAGCTGCAAGAAAGCGGCGTGAGACAGCACCTGAAATGGCAAAAAAAAAAAAAAAAAACCTAGTTTTCAATTCTGGTGAGGTAATTTGTGTAAGTATAACAAGGAATCACTTTTATTACATGTTGGATCTAAAACAAACACAAACAAACCAACACAGAAATCTAGACAAAAGCCAACTTCAGTTCTAAACCTCTTTAACGGATTCACTTTATAAAAAAGGAAAGTTTAGGAGGTATTTAGAGATATTTAGGGCTTTGTGACTTAATATTGATTCAGCACTAAGACTAACCTAGTCCCACCCGTGAAGCTCAGGCCACGGATGCCTGGAAATAAGCTCACAGCAGCTCTGTCCCCACCTGCACTGCCAACCACGGTGGGGGGCCCTGAGTCACCGCTGCTCTCAGCCTGCGTCCCCCGCTGTGTTCATGTCACCTGGGACCTTCCCCGCGACTTTGCATCATCTTTGCCCCAATTTGGGAGGAGGATGGGGCAGCTCCACAGTCTGAGCCATGTCGTTCATGGCTATGGAGGCTTTGATAACAAGCAGCAGCTTAAACCAGGTCCCCGGGAGGCGCTGGACTAGAAAACTTCCCACTGTTTGACTTTTCTAAACAAAGGATACTGGACTGATTTTGATTCACCCGCCGAGAGCCATGGCGGGTTTGGGTTTGCACCCCTTCGAGCTAGCGGGAGGTCCTGGCTCATCCCGGGTGCCTGCAGAGGGCGCAGGCCCTGACAGGTTGGTCATCAGAGGTGGCTGCTCCAGGCAGAGCAGGCTGTGGGTGATGTGCTCTCACTCCCGTGGGTGCCCTTTGCCCTCAGCCCCACGAGCTGCGGAGGAAGGCCTGGGGCAGTGTGTCCTTCCTGAGGAGCCCTGAGCTGGGGAACTCAGGAGCCGCGGGAGACGCTGGTGTGCCCGCCTGTCCTTTGCCCCATGAGAGTTGCCCTCTCGTTATGGCGATCAGCCCCGGGGCCACACGCCATCTGCCAAGCTCATTCACCGACGCTCGTCCTCGGGGAGGGTCTGAAGCAAGGCTGTCCGTGCCCCTCCTGAGGCGCCCACGCCTGTCCCCAGCTCAGGGGCGACTCCCCGCAGGGAGGCTGTCTGCAGCCTCTGGCAGCGGCTCCCACGTGGGCTGCTGGCCCCTCTGCTGTGCTCTCCGCTGTCCCTGCAGCCACAGGTCTGGTCTGGCACTCCTGGGAGTGGCCAGGTGCACCCTCTGCTGTTCCGGGGCGGGCCCTGTCTGCACACCCCCAGCCTCCTGGCACCAAGGCGTCTGCCACGGGCCATCCCGTCTGCTGACCCAGAAGCAGACCTGCAGACCCCACCTGGCGGGCAGACGGAAGGCCTTGAGCGTCCTCCCTCTGGACAAGGGAGGGTGACGTCCACCCAGCAGGCATGGGGCATCCCGGTCTTGATGCTTGAAGGTGCCCTCAGCCACCTCCCCGAAGTGAGGACACAAGAGAGGACCCCGAGTCTCTTGCCCAAGCTGGTGGCAGCACCTGGCTCCCTGGAGCCTGAGCCTAGCGCTCTTTTCGTAAAACTGTACTTGGCACCATAGTGAGAGAGGTGTGCTTTAGACCAGGGTTTTCTTCCCTCCCAAGCCTGCTTCAAAGCTGAGGGGCCTCCCCCTGAACCCCCACAGCTGCCTCTGTTCATCTGTTATCTGCACCTCTGCTTAGGCGCCCCCTTGGGATGGAGGACCCTCCCTGGCCACTCAGAGTGACACTGCCCTGCTGGGGTTTGGAGGCAGCGTGGGGATTTGGTGAGTCCTTCCTGGCTGGCTGTCCTCACTACACGCCCGGTTCTCTGAGTGTCCACAGGGGCCATCGGAGGCTCTGGGGTTCAGCTGCAGGTAGAGTCCCCACAGTTCGGGTGCTGAACCGGGGCCCAGGGCAGCCCAGACGCCTGCCCTTGCACGCCACCCTGGCTGTGAGCTGTGAGGGGCTCCTGCAGCCCAAGAACTGACCAACAAGTCACCCCTTCCCCACCCCAGGGAAGGGCTGCTCCCACTTCTCAAGTCATCTGTGACTTCTTACAATTCCTTCCTTCCCTGCGAGGAAAGGACTGAGGCTGGTCCGAGCAGACGCAGAGGGTGAAGCCAGGCTTCACCGCTGCCCCGGTGACAAAGACAGCATGCGTCCCCTGCTGTCCCTCTTACCCGCCCTGCGTGAAGCACCAAAGGTCGCCGGGCAGGTGGCAGGCAGATGGGGGTTCAGGCTTGTTCCCGAGCTTGGAGAGCTGGACAGGCCACTGGAGAGGCCACTTGGCTGGGGACGCCGCCGTGAGGCGAGTGCAGTGAGCGGGTGGAGGGGGAAGGCAGAGGCGCCTCAAGGCCTGAAGCTGCAGACGGGTGGGGTGAGAAGATCCGACCCCTCCCTGGGGGGCAGCGGGGCCCCCGGAGGAGGCTGGGTAGAGCGAGAGGAAGGGACGGGAGGAAGGCTGGAGGCCGCCCGCCAGGTGGGACCGTGCGGGGCCATGGGCCCCGGAGGCCGGAGGAGTGACCGAGGGCCGGCCCGAAGGGTGTGGCCCAGAAGGAGGAAGGCAGGGAGAGAGGGCTCCCGGGCTGCGAGGTCAGCAGGATGTGCCCGCAGGCAGCGGCCTGTGGACGCATGCGGTGCCCCTGGCTCGGGCCACGCCCCTGGCTCGGGCCACGCCCCTGGCTCGGGCCACGCCCCTGGCTCGGGCCACGCCCCTGGCCCCGGCCACGCCCCTGGCCCCGGCCACGCCCCTGGCCCCGGCCACGCCCCTGGCCCCGGCCACTCCCGCAGCCAGGAGGGTGGCCCCGCGGGAGGCTGGTCTGGGAGGCTGGTCTGGATGGCCGGGCGTCCAGCCCCGGAGGTCACACTCGGATGAGCAGCTGCCGGCCTGTGTGAGGATGTCTTGTCATAACACTGCGAGATGGATGTCCCGGGACCATCCCGGGACGGCGCCCAAGTGCTGCTCGTAAATCCACGGAAGATCGCCCTGGGAGTAACATGGCAGGACTCCCCATGCTCCAGCCCCAGCCCGTCAGCTGAGTCCAGCCTCCCGTGCGATGCGGCTTGACTCTGCCCACCCGGGAGCTTGTGCAGCACCAACAACATCCCAAGGGGTCACTGACGTCAGAGAGAAGGTTGTTGAGGATTTGTACAGAGGACGTTGGGTGAAGGTGCGGCGTCTGCACAAGCTTAGCTCTCCATCAGTTCTGAGCTGACCCGCTGCGGGGCCTCATGGGTCTCCTGACTGTCCTGTCCTGCTGCTGTGGGAGGAGACGCCTGTCTCACGGGGATTTCCAGTCAGCCCTCAGGCAAGCGTGCCTGCCAGGACGCCCACCACAGGCACCGCATTTGCTCAGCTCAGTGTAGGGGACATTTTGATATTTGGGGTTGATTGGATTCAGCATATTTTTAAAATAGGTTCAAAGTGGACTTCTGTAGATTTCTTTTTTTTTTCTTTAAGAAAATAGATCGTTTTGTTCAGTTAACAGCTTTGATTAGTTCTGGGTTTTGAGTCTTTGTTTAGCATTAGTTCAGGTCCCAGAATATGACTCCCAACTATGGAATCCACCTGAACTGAAATGAAACTTTGCCACTTCCAAATTCGAAATTCCAAAGGGATTCAATCAAGACACCATCTGGTAGCATTGTCGCCCAAAATGGCATTTCCCAGACCTTGGTTTGTGGTTTGCCTCCAACTTACCAAGGTTGGGATCATTGTAACACCCTAATTAGACTGAATATTGGGATATCCAGGAGGTGTCTGAAGAATGAGGTCCCCGTAAAACATTCCTTGTAGCCCTGGAAACGCATTTAGAGCTGGAGCACCGTTGTGGGAGCACCCGGCTTCACTCCCGTATAGAGTCCAGGCTCCTGCACAGGTGGTCTAGGAAGCAGCGTGTCTCTGGGTCATGGTCCACACCCGTCCCATGGTTTCTGTCTGGGCCCGAAGGCTTGGCCTGCAGTGTGGACTTGGAAGAGCCAGCCCCAGGCTGGTGCCTTTGTTGGCTTGTGAATCTGTGCTGTCCCTGCCTCAGGAAGCCCTGGAGAGACCCTCCTGGCCCAGCGCCTCCATGAGGCCCTCGGGCAGCCTCAGGACCAGTGACACTCAGTGAATATTTTTTTTTTTTGGAGACATGAACGCTCATCACTGCAGGTGTGAAGAGTCCGAGGCTGTCGCTGGTCCCAGAGCTGTGCTGAGTCATGAAGAAGGTCCAGTCCATTTGTGGAAAATGAATACTCCATCTCTGCCTGCATGAGCAGAGGTTGTCATCTCACCCTGAGCCTGTTCTGTGAGTGCCTTCCGAGTCCTGATTGGAGCAGCCCGCTCCCAGCACGTGGCTGATTTCACCTGCACTGACATGTCTGAGAAGTGCACCTCCCGACATGGGCTGTTATTTGTTCTGGGGGGCTGTCCCCTCAGAAGGCTCCTTTCCTCTCTGCTTCCACCCTTAGCAAGTACTGTTGTCATCCCTAATGACAGCATTTCTAAAAAGACTTTTGGCTCCATGTCCAGCTGAGGGAATGCATGGAAATAGCGCTCCTTACACCACTGCAAGTATTTTGAGAACAAAGGGTGTAAATATGCATCCTTAGAACAACAGAAGGAGGCCTCCACCTGGGAGAGCTTGGCCGCCACTGTTAGTGTTCGGGGTAACTGGGTTCTCTGCAGGGTGTCGGGAAACAGGGCATTCGTAGTTGGACACCTGGACAGGTCACACCGAATATGCCCAAAGGGTGACTCCGAAACTGAGGGAGGGGCTGGCAGGCCGGTGTCTCAGAGCCTCCAGGTCCAGTGCACGGGTCCCCAGGGATCACGTCACCGTCTGCAGGGCTGGGGGTCTGAGCCCACTCAGCATCACATCCACTCCCTCAGTGTGCACTAAGACCGCCAGGCTCAGGGGCTGAAACATGGGGCATTCCGGGCCGCTTCCCTGGGGGTACCTTCCACATCTCAGCCTTGCACACCCTGCAGTCAGGAGGCAGACCCTGGGGTCCTTCGTGTGCTGTGTGGCCTGAGAGTCTAGGGTGGGAGTGTTCTGAGAGGTGGTATCGGCAGGCAGTCAAGGCGAGGCGGCAGTGAGGATATGGGGAGGTTTCTGCTGGTCGTAACCGCAGCCGCCCTGGGAAGGGGCCAGACTCGACCAGGGCTGAGCCTGGAGCCTCCACGGAGCCCCGCTTAGGCCATGGGCACACAGCAAATTTGCCCAGAGACAGAGGCCCGGAGGATGGCCGCTACTGGCCGCGCTGTTCTCCGCACCCTGTGACAGGTGGGAGGCTCTGCACTGCCCCAGCTGCCTGTGTGGCCTCTTTCGAATCCCGGGTGCTCACTGGCCTGGGGAAGCCCTTTGGTCAGAGTCGTCCCGACCCTGGGGGTTTCAAAGGCTGGCCTGGATTTACCTGCAGAAAGTGGCACATCTCGCACTCACCCTGCACCCGGAGCGGGGCCCTCAGGCGGCAGGCAAGCGGGAAGTGGCCTGGCCGGCCATTCGGGTCAGAATAGGGGAGCGGGTTCACAGAGAAGCACAGACGCTTTTATTTGGGTTGGCCAAGAATTTCATTCAAGTTAAAGCTGGCCAGGGGGCACCCGAACAACATTTTGGCCAACCCACTTTAAAAAGGATTTTTCCTAACTTCAGTTGGTGAGACGATCCATCAAGCTTTCAATTATTTACATTGATAGTAGACGGGGGTTGCTGGGAGCTGGAAGCAGATCAGGGGCTCTGAGGGCTAAAATGAAGATAACTCCTTTCTTTAAAACTGTTAGATCAGAGTTTCAGAGCACAGAGGACCACTGGCAAACCTCCTGGGTCAGCACAGCCCCCTGCAGGGGGTGCTGCCAAGCTGTGTCGGCACAGGGCAGCTGCGGTCCTGTTTTAACGAGGGCGGCCTCACCGTCAGCTCAGCCAGCGGTGAGCCTCATGTCAGCCCAGCCGGCGGTGACCACATCTGTGCTGCCGCCCCAGCAGGGTTCGTCTGGCAGTTTCACTTTTCCTGCGGGAATGCAGAGCCCTCACCTTCAAGGAATAAGAATAAGTAAGCTACACGAGAGCGGGCTGCGCTTTCCAGCTCTGAGACTGCTCCCGTGAGAGCACCCCGAGGCCTCTCCTGGAGTACAGCTTCCCTCTGTCCCTGTGTACTCTGCTCCCGGGCTCAGTGGCAGCTGCACGAGGCCTGGGTGCACGGCCTCCCCGACCAGGGACCCTGGCCGCCTCTCTCCAGCCAGGGCCCAGGATCCCATGTTGCCCCAGCTACTCCAGGGCCGGACCTCGCTCTGCAGGCCAAGGGACTGTGGCTTTCCCTACTGTCTTCATGAGCAGTTTTCTGGCAGCGCAGCTGCCCTTTCTGTGTGACTGGACGTCCGTGGAATCAGGTGCTGCAGAGGAGGCGCCAGGTGTTCAGCAGCTGTCAGCGCTTCGGCACTTGCTGCGCCAGCTCGTACAGGACGCATTCCATGGACATGTCCACAGAGCTGTGGGCTCTGACCCTAGGGCGCTTCCGCCTGCACCCCCAGACATTAAGCAGCAGATCAGTCACCTCACAGAGTGTCCCATATTCCGGGTGCGTGTCAGTGTGTCCTTCCAGCCCCTGTGTCTCCTTCCGGCAGCTTGGGCATGAAGGCTTGAGGAGACTCAGGTCAGACCCTCTGGGAAGAGCGGGTGCAGGGCACGTGTGTGCTCCGTGGGGTCCCCACACTGGTGATCGATATGTCCCTCAGTATCCCATTATGCTGTCTGGCCACTTGAGTATAAGTGGCCTCCAGATCTTGAACACCAAGTTCTTTTTCCCTGTAGTTGGCTCGTGCTCTTTGGAGCTGCTCGTCTTTCCCAGCCTTCCCCCGATCCTGTTCCTGATTCACACTTGAACCAGTCTGTCTCAGGGTCCGAAATGTCAGCTTTTAAAGCTCTAACCATTCTTTGCACATGTCAATTAGCATTCTCTGTAAAGAAGAGCTTTTCCTCATCATTTGGGGAAGAACTGCAGATCCTTCTAAAAGAACAGGAAACAAGTCCAGTCACGTGGGGGCACCTACTAAGGACTTACTACTTAGAGTTCCGATCAGACAGTCGCGTCACCACTGCATGTGTGTGTCACACGCAAGTGGATGTTGGACTATTCGTAGCCATTAAAAACGTGGCACGCTGCGGAAATAACAGGAAAAAGATGAGACGCATATTGTTGAGAAAGCAAAGAAGACACCCACAGGGCATCCTGTTTTTCTGAAAGGAAAGCACGTCACGTCACTGTGCCAGTGGTACATAGAGTGCAGGCTGCTGCATAGGACGTGCAGGATGCTGTGTAGGGTGTGGTGTAGGGTGTGGTGTAGGGTGTGTAAGATGTTCTGCAGGGTGTTGTTCAGGATGTTGTATAGGATGTATAGGATATTGTATAGGGTGTTGTGTAGGGTGTTGTATAGGATGTTGTATAGCATGTGTAGGGTGTACAGGATGTTTAATAGGATGTTGTGTAGGTGTTGTGTAGGATGTTGTGTAGGATGTTGTGTAGGGTGTTGTATAGGGTGTTGTGTAGGGTGTTGTGTAGGATGTTGTATAGGATGTTGTATAGGGTGTTGTATAGGGTGTTGTGTAGGATGTTGTATAGGATGTGTAGGGTGTACAGGATGTTTAATAGGATGTTGTGTAGGGCGTTGTATAGGATGTTGTATAGGGTGTTGGATTGGAGAAGGCAATGGCAGCCCACTCCAGTGCTCTTGCCTGGAGAATCCCAGCAATGGGAGAGCCTGGTGGGCTGCTGTCTAAGGGGTCGCACAGAGTCGGACACGACTGAAGCAGCTTAGCAGCAGCAGCAGCAACATAGGGTGTTGTATAGGGTGTTATATAGGATTTTGTACAGGATGTTGTATAGGATGTATAGGCTGATGTATAGGATGTTCTCAGGCCCTGAAGAGAGCAACAACCAGGTACCCATGAGTGGCCAGGAGGAGGCCACTCAGAGGGGTGTTTCCCCAACATCCACAGCATGGAAGCAAAAGGGCAGGACTGTTTGTGGAGCCGGTGTCTTTGGGGAGAGTCCTTGGAACACCCTGTGATTTCTGCCCCACTGTGGAGGGAAGGGAGGCCCCCCAGTCCCAGGGGACGCAGGGATGAGAGGTGACTGGCAGCCACCCCACTGCAGCTGGCAGGGAGGTCTGCTGGGTCTGTAACTGTCCTCTGCCGGGGAGGACAGCCCCCAGAGCAGAGTCCAGAAGGGGTCAGTGCCAGCGTTTGGGGTGAGGAGCCTCTGGGCTGTGGGAAGTGGAGGTGCTGGATTCTAAGGGGAACCCAGAAGACCACCACCAGCAGAGCGGCCCCAGGCTGCCCTTGGCCCCCCACGCTCGGCCACTGGCCTGAAATAAGCTGGGGTCTGGGAGGCGCGTTCACTAGGAACCAGGCTGCACCTTGGAGCAGGGGCCACGGGGGCCATTCCACCCCTGGCACGACATGCTGTCAGCCAAGGACTAACCAGAGCAGGCATGGGCTCCCAGCGCCGCGCACATCTCCCCGCACCTGGACTGAGGCCCATGCAAACGCACACCCAGCACGTGTGCAGCGCTCGTAGGCTAAGATCGCACACCTGGAAGGTCTTGTAGGATTGTAAGGGCATCTCCATGAATGGCTGAGACGTTCCAAGTGGACAGAGGCTGGTGTCGCGGGAAGTGGCCTGCAGCCCATGGGCCTTAAGACTCCTGAGACCCACTAGGTGTGGACCCCCAGTGTGCCTCCAGGGGTCAGCAGGCCCTCCCGGCTCTGACGTCCTCGGGTCCCCTTAGTGAGCCCCAGCTGGCCCTGCCCCACAGTCCTTGTTCTCCAGGCAGAGCCCTGGCACTGACTGTCCGAGGCTCAGGAGGAGGCTGGCAGGCACGGTGAGGAATCGTGGTCATTCTCAGCCTGCTCTGTCCCCGCTGGGAGGGTCTAGCAGTGAGTGTGGCCTGAGTCACCCAGACCGGCACTCGGGGCAGAGAGGGCCCCGACGTCAGAGCCGCCCTGCAGCACCGACCCGCCAGCCGGTCTCCTTCCTCAGCCCAGCGGGGGGCTTGTGGCCCTCACACGGGTGGCCCCACAGGAGTGCCAGGGTTGGGGGCCCTGGGGGCCACTCGCCACCCAGGAGGCCCAGGCTGGTCCGCGATACTCCATCTGGCCCAGGCCAAGACCACCGGCCCGGCGCTGCCACTGACGGCCAGGGCAAAAGCAGCCTCACTGAGCTGGGCGCCCACTGGGTGTCTACCCTGCCCCACCCCAGACAGGTCATGCAGAGGCGCTGCAGGCGGGGCTGGGAGTCCCCGCCGCATCACTCAGTCCAGTCACTTAGTTGTGTCTGAATCTCTACGACACCAGGAATCACAGCACGCCAGGCCTCCCTGTCCATCACCATCTACCGAAGCTTGCTCAAACTCATATCCATTGAGTCGGTGATGCCATCCAACCATCTCATCCTTTGTGGTTCCCTTCTCCTCCTGCCTTCAATCTTTCCCAACATCAGAGTCTTTTCAAATGAGTCAGTTCTTCCCATCAGGTGGCCAAAGCATTGGGGTTTCAGCTTCAGCATCAGTCCTTCCAATGAATATTCAGGACTGATCTCCTTTAGGATGGACTGGTTGGATCTCCTTGCAGTCCAAGGGACTCTTGAGAGTCTTCTCCAACACCACAGCTCAAAAGCATCAGTTCTTTGGTGCTTGTCACCTCCAGTGAGGACATGGCCTTCGGGAGTCAGGGCGGTGGTGGCCGGGTGGGGCTCTGGCCCCGCCCTCCCTATGTGCACCCGTGAGCAGGAAATGCAGTGCCCACGTAAGCTCTGCCTAGAGAAACTGCAGGGCCTGGGTAGTGAGACTCACGTGGTTTTCTGGAAGCAATGTTTATGTCATTGAAACAATGAGAAAATAAATCCAGGAGTCAAAACACCACCAGTACCCCTGTCTGTGGTAGTGTGACTTGCCCGGAGATAGCTTAGAGAGAAAGTTGGTTTTGGGGAACAAGGGGATTAGGGTTCTCTCCATGATGGTGGGTACCCCCGCTTAAGACTCCCGTCTGGAGGGTGAACTGCCGCTGTCCCCGTGGAGCTCCAGCATATCTGGAGGCCCGTGTTCCAATCGTAGCCCATCCCGCACTCTCCATCAGTGCCTCCAGTGTGTTCTGTATGAGATGCCGCGGAGTTTCGGGCATGTCTGGAGGCTGCACCCTGCATCAGGTCAGTTTTCCTGAATCGCTTGGGCTAGGAGATTATTTCAGGGCACTAAACTGCCCTCCCAAGAGGAGCTTAAGAAGCCCAGCACCAGTGTCCGCTGGGCTCCTATGCTTTCTTTTCTGGTGACCCTGGTGGGAAGCTCTTTGCTCAAGGCTCCCTGCCACGTCCTCCCTGCAACCGCTGGGACCACTTTGCTGAGCTTACAATGTATCGTCACCACCCACATCTGCTACTCAACCAACGGCTTAGTTAAACAGTATGTAAGCTGACAGGTACCAAAAGGCACTTGTTTCTGGGAAAACCAGTTCGTGTGCTTTGGAAAAACTAGGAAAGTGAGTTGCTAAGCAGCCGCAGAGTTAGAGGTGAGAATGATAGCTGGGAATGTCTCGAAATCTGGTTTTGCGAAACAAAGTTTTGCCAGGCTCCAGTCTCCATGGGGTTCTCCAGGCAAGGGCACTGCAGGAGTCACCACTCCCTCCTGCAGGGCATCTGCCGGGGTCAGGCCCACATCCCTCACGGCTCCTGCATTGGCGGGCGGGCTCTTTACCAGCAACACCACCTGGGAAGCCCCGTATCTCTCAACAACTAGCATCAGGCTTTGCAGCAGAACAAGACAAGCTTCTCTCGGGAGGAACACCGGGTGGTCCCCAACTGCAGTTCTCAGAGTGACTCCGCCCGTCTCAGGTGGCCTGGTTGGTTGGGGCCTCCCCTGGGCGCTGCTCCAGCAGGTGGCCTAAGCAGAGCTTCCAGACACTTGGCAGGCTGGGGGAGGCTGGAGTTCCCAGAGTTCAGAATTCACACTCAATGTGATTCTTCCAAATTTAGTTGGCCCGAGCCCCGGGTCCTGGGGTCCAGGGCCCTTCAAGGGCAGTGCCCACTTCCCTTCTCCTGCAGGCTCTTCTGCGCCCCCTTTGCTCCACCTGAGTCTTTAAAACACATCTGCTGTCTGTCTTCAGTTTTATGAGCTCTAGGAACTGCCCTTTCTGATTTCTCGACTGTCATTTTCATGAGGTTTGGAAGGTAGAGAGAGAAGCTCATATGTTCCCCGTTATCTGTGGCTTGTGCTCAGACTCACTGCGCAGGTAAACCCCCCACCACTGCCCCCTGCTCACCCACACACCCCCAGGCCCGCAGGCCACACTGTCCACCCGACTGGGAGAGTGTTTCTACTGACATCTTTGTCCTGATGACTTATTCTAATTAATTTTTCAGAAAGCAACATTTTCTTTAAATATGTAAGCTACTGTAGTATAAATTTATGTACTCAATCTTTGGTATGTAATTCAGTTTGTAGGATGAGTGTATTTTCATTTTGGGGCTTCCCTGGTGGCTTAGATGGTAAAGAATTGCCCCGCAATGCAGGAGATCTGGGGTCGACCCCTGGGTCAAGGAGATCCCCTGAGGAAGGAAATGGCTTTTATGGACTCTGACTTCAAGGACAATTTGCAGATTTAAATATCTGATAAGATTTAGTTGATTGCAGCAGTCAAGATGATATATTGGTGATGAAATTTAGGCTACCTTCATGGAGTTATCTAATAACTTAATTAGCACAACATCAAAGCCTAAATCATTTTTCAGATCTCTTATTTTGCATGATAACCACCCCATGAGGGGTGGTATTCTTGCCTGGAGAAGCTCACGAACAGAGGAGCCTGGTGCGCATAGCCCATCGAGTTACACAGAGTCGGACAGGGCTGCGTGACTAAGCACACATATTTTCGTTTTCTTTGTAAAAGCCTTTAGAAAGATATTTTCAACTTTTCTGCACAGTCTGGTTTGGAGCCAACTCTTCATTATCTGTTTTCATAGAAGTAAAACATTCCTGTGGTCAAACCAAAACTATATCCCGGTTATCATACAGGTCTGGATGGCATGTCAGACAGCAGAAATGTTGCTTCTTTGTTTTAACTGAAGCCAGCACACTGTTCCTCCAATACTGAAGTTTACCTGAAATGTAAAACTTTAGAGGTCACAAAACATAGTAGAAACACCTTGAACTTGTAGTAAAAAATCCCTGGGTTCAAGGATTCATTATCTGTTTGTTTCACGTTGAGAGGTCCTGGCACTGTTTGAACCTCAGTGCTCGTTGTTGGTGAGATGCTTAATGCAATGCTTGTATGAATTACCCTCATGGGGTGGTTATTACGCAAAATAAGAGATCTGAAAAATGTTTTAGGCTTTACCATTGTGCTAATTAAGTTATTAGATAACTCCATGAAGGTAGCCTAAAATTCATCACCAATAATCATCTTGACTGCTACAATCAACTAAATCTTATCAGATATTTAAAGCTGCAAATTGTCCTTGAAGTCAGAGTCCATAAAAGCACAAAGGTGAGTGCCTCGGGGGACCCTCACCTCCGAGACTTACACAGATACCGGTGGTGCCCACTGCGTCACAGGGGCAAGCACATCATCAGGAAGAAGCACCGATTCTGCTGAAATTCAAAAGTGCACAGTGCACGCTGGGTGCCTCAGATTCGTCCCTTCACACTCACTCATTTCTGCAGAGCTGATCACAGTGAACCCGTGCAAAGCATGTTCTCAGTGATATCGTGGTGCGAGTCTGTTTCACAGGAGAGTGATTTGCAGTCTAATCATCTAATTGACGGCCTCTCTATTTGCAAAGCTTCAGAGCAGACCTGGCCCCACCGCTCTGGGTGCCACACGCACAGCCGGAGGGAGCTGCCTGAGGTGGGCAGCGGGCCTCGCTCACTCCTGTCTCCTCTACAGCCTGCAGCGGCATCTGGGACAACATTACTTGCTGGCGCCCCGCAGATGTCGGCGAGACCGTCACGGTGCCCTGTCCAAAGCTTTTCAGCAATTTTTACAGCAAACCAGGTACTGTTCTGCTGTGTCATTTTTGAGCTTTTCGGGGGTTTTGGTCGGAGGGATCGACTTCTCCATGGAGGCACAAGAAGCAGGGCATCAGTGTCCACAACCTGGTGGGTCAGGGAGCAGCTGTGCTGACCTGGCCTTAGAGCTTGGGAGGACAGAATGCCTGCTGCCAGGCCGTCCACCCACAGCACATGCAGAGGGCTCGGACGGGAGACCCCGAGCAGGAGTACAGGTGTCCAGTGCAGACGAGGGGCCACAGGCACCAGGCAAGGGGAGAACAGGGACACTTGCCTCACCTGGGCACCCATGGCCCTCAGAGCATGTCCTCCAGGGTGTCCCTTGCTGGCCTGGGACACACTCTCTCCCTCACAGCAAACGTCTCCCTCCTGGACCGACTCTGGGTTCTCAGCCCCTGAACACCTGCAGGAGGCGCTCATGGAGCCAAGGGCTGCCTCTTCCCGGGGCTTGCTCTGCACACAGACCGTGAAAACCCGGTTATTTGAGAAATACACCTTTTTTTTTTTTTTTAAAGTTGTAGGTGGGAAATTGTGGGGGGGTGGGCGGGTGGGAATCTCCAGACATTGGTGCACGTTGTCATAGCAACCATGCCAGTGGGCCCTGGGGCCTGCAGAAGGTCCCCCCAAGCAGGGCTAGGATGGGGGTGGGAACGGGCCGCAGAAGACTCTGCCTCTGGGTGGGGAGCTGGGCTGGGTGTCGCTCCGAGGCAGGTCTTTGAAAGGAGCGGTGTCAAACCTCCAGGTGCAGGAGGGCCAGGTTCAAGGACTCTGAGATCTGTTCTGATGAATGGACGAAGGCCCTCAGGGGTTCTCCGCCGTGGGGGAAGGTGCTGCACTCTGCATCCAGCAGCAAGAGGGCCCAGCCCTGCGTTCTGCCTGCTTCTCTCGAGAAGCCGCAGGGCTGGTCTTCAGAGGGCTGTAGGGCTCGTCATGACCTGCCCCGACTCGAGCCTGAACGTGACCCGGGATGGGAGCTCTTCCCGGGGGCTGGTGCCTCGTGGAGCCCGCCACAGTTCCAGCCTCGCCCCCGAGTCAGGACCCTCCGGAGCAGGGTCGGAGCCCAGCGGTCAGTGCTCAGAACCAGGCACTGTGACTATGGCCCTACGGGACAGTCACGCTCAGCCATGCACTGAGCAGCAAGGAGAAGAGTGGGAAAAACGCTAGTCTCTCAGTCGTGTCTGAGTCCTTGAGACCCTAAGGACTGTCGTGACCCCCGGGCTCCTCTGTCCATGGGATTCTCCAAGCAAGAATGCTGGAGCGGCCTGCCATGCCCTCCTCCAGGGGATCGTCCCCACTCAGGGACCGAACCTGTGTCTCTTGCACAGCAGGAGGACTCTGCCCTCCGAGCTATGAAGGGTGTGCAGTCAGCTTCGGGGGTGCTGGGGGGTGCCTGTCACCACTGTGCTGAGAACCCCCCATGAACCGCAACTCAGGACGGCCGGAATAGGGAGTGGCCTGGAGATACGGGGGCCCTGCAGCAGGGGGAGGTCCCACAGCGAGTGACGCCCCCGGAGAGCAAGGTTCTCAGAGACCCTGGTGGGGAGACCCTCTAACTGTGCGCCTGCCTCGCCCACTGCCTCGCCCACTGCCTCGCCCCCTCACTCTCTGCCCCGCCCCCTCACTCTCTGCCCCGCCCCCTCACGGCCCCGCCCACTGCTCCGCCCCTCCACTTTGCCCCGCCCCCTCCCCGCCCCGCCCCCTGGCCTTCCAGACCTCAGGGTACAGTCCCAAAGGCAGGTGGGCCGCAAGCGTGCTGTGCACTTGAGGAGTTGACTGCCCAGTCCTGAAACGGGCTGCTTGCTCTAGGCTGTGGGCCACCGGTGGGCCACCTTCGTTAAGCGTCAGGTTTCTCGTCCACAGCAAGGGGTCGTCGCAGGGCCTCCTCGTGAGACGTCAGGGTTGCATGAGTTACAAAGAGCCCCGCGCCCTGCTCCGCCAGCGCTCTTCTCTGTTCCCGACTCCAGCCGTCAGGACAGGGTGATCGGGGTCTGGCTGCAGACCCTTCTCACTTGACAGGATACACCCCGTTTACTTCCACTCTGCTCTGTTAACTTCATCCCACGTGACCACCATCACGTGCCCGTGCTTTGTCGGAGAACCTGCTCCCTCCAGCCACTGAGGCCCCCCGAAATGCAAGACAACTGCCCAGGTTCCAGGGGTCAGGAGGCCCTGAACAGCGGGCACCCTGGTCCAGGCCCCGACCCTCACCGGCCCGAGGGAGAGACAGGCCCCGAGGCACGGGTGCAGGCCATGGACACTCAGAACAGATCCATGGCGTTCACTTTCCAGGAAACATAAGCAAGAACTGCACCAGTGACGGGTGGTCAGAGACATTCCCGGATTTCATGGACGCGTGTGGCTACAGCGACCCTGAGGACGAGAGCAAGGTAAGCACCTTGTTCGCTACTCCTGGCCTTGTTCACATCTCCTTCCACTTCCGGTCAAATCCAGCCAGGGCCCTATTTCAGCTCAGCTGCCTGGGCTTAGGAATCGTGACGGTTCTGTAAGGTTGCGGTAGGGAGGCCTCGTCAGCCTGCTGCGTCTGGAAAGTGACCCCAGAGTGGCAGCGCTTGCTGAGCCCAGCTGTAATGCGTGTCTTTTCTGCTGTGAGGGTTTCTCGTTCCCTTGGAGATGTCGCCACAATACAGGCTCTCAAGAAGCTGTGAAGCAGTTTTCTTAGCCTTGAGCCAGCTGCAGGGACGGGACCAAGCTTGGAGCATCTTTGCAGATATAGAGCCAGTGTGCCTGGCCGGCGCTGCCCCGGCTCAGCGCCTGCTGGTGATGCTCTCAGGCTGGGCCCAGACTTGGCCTGGGGCCGGTGAGGGGCGAGAAGAGCCCCTCCTCCAGGAACAACTGCAGCTCCGCTGAAGCCTGCCCTGGGCCTTCTGTAAACTCCCCAGCGCCGGCACGCTCACCCAGCCGTGGCCGTGATGGGGGTTATTTTGTTTACCACCAGAAACCAGCCCACTGTCTCCCCTCAGGCCCTGTCACTAGGGCCATGACCTTGTGTGGACAGGGAAGAACCTTAGGAGCCCCAGGTTGGGCCTCGTTCAGACGTCTGCTCCCTGCCAGCTTCGGGTGTTCGGTTCAGTCGCTCAGTCGTGTCCGACTCTTTGCGACCCCTTGGACTGCAGCACACCAGGCCTAACTGTCCATCACCAACTCCCGGAGTTCACTCAAATTCACGTCTTTCAAGTCAGTGATGCCATCCAACCATCTCCTCTGTCGTCCCCTTCTCCTGCTGCCTTCAATCTTTCCCAGCATCAGGGTCTTTTCAAGTAAGTCAGTTCTTCACATCAGGTGGCCAAAGTATTGGAGTTTCAGCTTCAGCACCAGTCCTTCCAATGAATATTCAGGGTTGATTTCCTTTAGGATGGACCGGTTGGATCTCCTTGCAGTCCAAGAGGCTCTGAAAAGTCTTCTCCAACACCACAGCTCAAAAGCATCAATTCTGTGGTGCTCAGCTCTCTTTACGTTCCAACTCTCACATCCATACATGATTACTAGAAAAACCATAGCTTTGACTAGATGGACCTTTGTAGGTCATGTCTCTGCTTTTTAATATGCTATCTAGGTTGGTCATAGCTTTTCCTCCAAGGAGCAAGCATCTTTTAATTTCATGGCTGCAGTCACCATCTACAGCAATTTCGGAGCCCAAGAAAATAAAGTCTGTCACTGTTTTCATTGTTTCCCCTTCTGTTTGCCATGAAGTGATGGGACCAGTTGCCACGATCTTAGTTTTTTGAATGTTGAGTTTTAAGCCAGCATTTTCACTCTCCTCTTTCACTTTCATCAAGAGGCTCTTTAATTCTTCTTCACTTTCTGCCATAAGGGTGGTGTCATCCAAGGTTATTGGTATTTCTCCTGGCAATCTTGATTCCAGCCTGTGGTTCCTCCAGCTCAGCTTTTCTCATGATGTACTCTGCATATAAGTTAAATAAGCATGGTGACAATATACAGCCTTGACGTACTCCTTTTCCTATTTGGAACCAGTCTGTTGTTCCATGACCAGTTCTAACTGTTGCTTCTTGACCTGCATACAAATTTCTCAGGAGGCAGGTCAGGTGCTCTGATATTCCCATCTCCTTCAGAATTTTCCACAGTCTGTTGTGAGCCACACAGTCCACCCACTGGGTGTGGGGCTCATTCAAAGAGCCTGGGGGCTGCCTGCCGCCCAGGCAGGAGCCCAGAGAACCTTGGCAGAAGCCTGTCTGTGGGGCTGATGCCCCCTCTCCCGCCAGCCCCTCGTGTCAGTCCCCAGGTGAGACCTGCAGGAACATTGCTGCCGTCATTTTCCTGGATGACCGAGGGGCTTCCTTTGCGCTCTTCACCGAGGTCTGTAATTTAAAGCCAGTTCCTCTCCTGTAGGATCAGGAAACCCTGGAGAAGAAGCACCTTTTTTTGCGTGTACCCCTCCAACTGGAAGGTCAGCCTGGTGAGCCGTGATTGGCGGTCGGGGAGGGTGACTGGGGTGCGGCTGGGCGTCCGAGCTCTGTGCGCCTCGATGACAGGTGTGGGGTTCTACTGCGTGCGCCAGCCGCGGGGGCTCACAGCCCCTCACATGCGCCTTGGGGAGGCCCCGAGCCTACTCCTCCACCACTGCAGGTGTGTGCTCGCCAGCCACTTGCCCACCTCGCACCTCATTTACCAGGTGACAGCCCACTTTATAGATGGAGAAACTGAAGTTTGGAGGAACGATGTGGCGTGGCCAGGGCCCCTGCCATTCTGACGAGAGTGAGTCCGTCTGACCCCTCCTCGGGGGCAGTTCCTGAGCCCCCGCTCCCCACACAAGGGGTAGCTGCCCAGATGCGCTGGGACCCACCTAGGCAGCCAGGCCAGGGCTGCTGACCCATCCACAGACCCACCTGGACCTGCACCCTTGGGTGCTCTGCAGGGACCCCGCAGAGAAGGGGCAGCCAGGAGGCCCCCGTGGCCCCCTGGCTGCAGCACAGAGAAGGTGGGGCCCCGGTGCTGAGCCTGCGGCTTGGGGGGCTTTCACCACCTCCACTGTCAGCCCCGTCACCCAGAACAGGCTGAGCGCCATGGCCCGCAGCCTTGCTGGAGGCCGGGCCCCCAGGCAGGCCAGAGACCACCGAGGGATCTTCACGGGCCTGTGAGCCGTCTCAGGTTCCAGACTCGCCCCACACTGCTGTTCTGCGATATGACGTGTCCAAACTGGGAACCATCCTGTCGGTGTTCTACGAGTGAGCCTTGAACTGTGTAGCATTAACCCCAGTTTGAGGACCGTCCCTGTAGAGACAAGTGTCCCAGCCCTGTTCTGACCGGGAGCGAGGACAGCCCCACGACAGCCTGGCCCCCGTCACCTCACACGTGCTCCCAGACGGGCGAGGGGAGCAGCCGGAGAGCGCCCGGCCTCCTGAGCCTTGAGGGCAGGTGGGGCTCCGACACCCACCTACCATTGCCCACAGCTCCTGCCCGCCATCACAGCCAGCCCAGCGTGTGGACCTCCCAGGCCTCGGGACCCCGTGGGGGGAAGCATAGTGTCCAAGCTCCCCCGTGCTCACAGCCTGTGCTCACATCACACATGAATGTTCCGGGAAGCCCGGCATTCCCCTCTGTCTTCAGGCAACAAAGCTCTGACATGGCTGTAAAGGACACCTTGTGGGAACCACGTCGGCTCAGACCCCTTGAGGATGGCGCCTGTGACTTCCCAATGCTTTTCTATCCAGTGTGAAAAGCTATTTTTGTTCTCAGTTAAACATTTCAGAGACTCTGCAAGTATCATGAGTGCATATTCCCTGCTAATGGATTAGAAACTCAAAATATTTTAATAAGAGAAAGTGAAGGAAATAATGGCACAAAGCCAAGATGAGTAACTCTCTGCCTGGTTGCAGCTCCCACGCTCGCATGCTTTGGATGCCTGGCTGTTTAGGGAGTCTGAGAGGACGAGCGCCTCAGGGCGTGGGGCTGCCCGAGCGAGGCCAGGACAGGCCGTCCCGGGTGGGGAGCGAGAGCCTCAGCCCACCGACCCTCCGCGGCTCCTGCTAGCACGTCACTCCGCGTCTCATCAGCCCACCTTTCTCCCCAGTTCCACAGTTGTGATTGGATTTCCTGCTGTCACGCAGCCAAACTCCTCCCTGGGTGCCATGCGTGCAACCTTTGTTGGTTTCAAAGTTAATTAAATTCAAGGGGAAAACCAGCCTCCTCATAAGCCACATATGGTGAGGGATCAGGAGGTAAAGTAATGGGGAGCGGGAGCCCTGAGAAGGAGACACGGGCTTGAAGACCCCAGAGGACCCCTTGGATGACGGCCGGAGCCGTGACTGTGAAGCTGCGAGGGGCTGGGGGGCACTCAGTGGTCTAAGCCTGCGTTTCTGGTGCTGCGAAACCCTGACCCAGCCCCGCTCAGCTTGGGACACCCTCTTACCATACCCCAGCTTCCACAGACGAAGTCTCCCCCGTCTGTGTTCCTCTCCCAGCAAAAGTCACCTCCAGCCTGGCCTGTGTATCTTCATCTTAAACCTCTTCTCTTTTAACCCTTGGATAAAGGGCTTAATACCACTAAGAAGGTTTAAGGAAGCCCCACCCTTATCATGGGAGCCCGGGGTTTCCCTGAGAGCTGAGGGTGTCTGGAGCCAAGGAGCTCATCCTGCACCATGGCCTCGGCCTCAGGAGGGACCAGCCAGGACTGGGCACTCCACCCCATGTTATCTGCCTGCCCACCCACCCCCCAGGCCCCCGACCAGTCCTGCCCCAGACCCAGGGGCTCTCCTGGCCCAGGGGCTCCCCCGCAGCACGTCAGGCAGACCCTGTCCTCCTGACTTGCCTCCTTCTCTGAAGGCCACCTGGAGTCTCCTGGTCCGAGTGTCCTGGCCAGCCTCTCTGCCTTCGGTTCCCACCTCCTGCCCAGTGTCCCACCCGAGAGCTGGCAAAACATCCAACAGCTCATAGTCGGCAGCCATGATGAGTCTCTGTGGGCCCAGGAGGTCTCCTTCCCCCTGTTACCGCGAGCTGCCCAGGTGAAGGGTCCCAGGGCTGTACTCCACTCGGCCACCAGGTGTGACTCAGTCACTGCACGTGGCTCCACGCCTGGCCCACAGCCCCTCCCAAGGACAGCAGTCCCAGCGACAGGCTGGCGTCCTATGCTGAGTGGACATGCCAGGCCAGGCACGCCATACGTCTCCCACATTATATATTTGCTAACATAGGTCTTAAATAAAGAGCACTTCTGCTAAATTTAGCCAAGAGAACTGTTTGGCATTTCAACCTTCCCATGCTTCAAGCAGACACATTTCTTCCATGTTATGCCATATTCCTAAAAATATTTCTGCAGCCTCCTCTCAGCTTTCAGACCACGGCGGCAACCCTCACACTGACCGCTGGTGCGGCCTCCCCCAGGGTCCCCGTCCCTAGCATGCGGCCCTCCCGCATCAGATGTCTTCCATCGCTCACTCCTGTAGGACCACGATGTCCCCACGTCGGGGTGGGGCGGGGGCTCGGCAGGGACGGCCTGCAGGGGGCGGAGGCCAGGATTGGAGCCCAAGGTGGGCCCACGCTCAGCTCTGTTACGGGGGCCGATCCCACTCTGCCTCCAAACGAGCACCAAGGGTGGTGTCTTTGCTTCTCTTTGCATCAGGTGGCGGGAGGAAGCTTCCCAGGGTTTTTTTCAGGGCACGCGAGGGCACTCTCAGTGCATGGACCGCTCATCAGATGGCGGGGGTGGCACTGCGTTGGGGAGGTGAGGCAGGTGGGGTAAGACCTGGGGGCTCAGGATGGGGAGCCCTGCCATCAGGCCTGGGTGCCCACCAGCCCCAGCCGTACCCCCCCAGGCCCTCAGGAAGGGAGGCGCTGCTCCAGGGTAGGATGGGGGCCACCAGGATATTCGCTGGATAGTCCTGTCTGTTTCACCACGTGACATACAAATTTCAGGACTGAAAGTCTGTAGTCCAAAGAGATAATTGAAGAAAACATGGAAATTAGCAATGTTTGTTTTTCTGGGTGTTTGCGATCTGTTACAGACCTAGAAAGAGAAGACAGGCTTTCGGAGAAGCCCCCCTGCCCGCTGTTAGGGTGGTCCCACCCGCCACTGGGGCGGGAGGTGGGCATGTCGGGGGCTGGACAAGGGCAGCGAGAGGCTGCACGCCCGGAAACACGTGGATGAAGGGCCGGAAACAGAGAAGCTGCATGTTCTCTTTAGTGGCTTCGTTATGTTTTCTGCTTCTTCAAAAGTCAGCAAATACGTTGCTTCTATATTCAAATAGTTTTAAGTACCCTCGGAACAAATTTCTGCTGTTTGACAAATCATCTCTCAGTGACATTTGCCGCCGCCCGGACTCTGTCGGGACAAGGGGGAGACTCAACCGTCAAATTTCCTGCTGCCGAGCATTTCCTGAGGCCTGTTTGGAGGCGACTTTCTTGCAGGAGTGCTTCAGGGAACCCAGCTGGCTGGTTGTCCTGCAGCCTCTGAGGTCTGGGGGGCAAGCGGCAGACACCCGGCCACACACACGCACCGCCTCAGGTGTGAGCAGCCCTGCTGTAACCCCAGCACCGCACGTCTTTGCAAAGCTGCTCCGTCCGCTCTCCTTCCCTCGTCGTGCTGGAGGCCTCACCCCTCAGCCCGGCTCCCTGTGGGCTTTGCCTGGTGTCTCTAGGGTCAGGTCCTGGTTCCCTGCCGAGCGTGAGGATGCTTGGTGGCAAAGCACAGGCTCCCGACCTCTCTTTCTGTCGCCTTTTCTTTATCATAAACCCTGTGCTCGAAATAGGTGTCAGTGGGAGAAAGCATTCAAAAATATCTACCACTTTTTTTTTTTAACCTCAGAAATGTCACATTTGGATTTTAAAAGAAAATCCATTCTCCTCTAACCCGTCCACACCAACAAAGGAGCGGTCCCTGAGGTGACTGAAAACAGGGAGTTGGGCACACAGTCCTGACACCCGTGCAGACAGGGACCCCAGGACCCCAGGACCCCCGCCTCTGGAGGGTCACGGGACCCCAGGACCCCAGGACCCCCGCCTCTGGAGGGTCACGGGACCCCGGGACCCCCGCCTCTGGAGGGTCGCGGGACCCCGGGACCCCCGCCTCTGGAGGGTCGCGGGACCCCGGGACCCCCGCCTCTGGAGGGTCGCGGGACCCCAGGACCCCGGGACCCCCGCCCCTGGAGGGTCGCGGGACCCCGGGACCCCCGCCTCTGGAGGGTCGCGGGACCCCGGGTCCTCCGCCTCTGGAGGGTCGCGGGACCCCAGGGCCCCCGCCTCTGGAGGGTCGCGGGACCCCGGGCCCCCGCCTCTGGAGGGTCGCAGGACCCCAGGACCCCAGGACCCCAGGGCCCCCGCCTCTGGAGTGCCATGGAGCCTCCAGGACCCCTCTGGAAGGCTGACCCTGGCCCACGGCCAGGCTGCCCGCTGCTCAGGGGTACAGTCTCCACGGGGAGCCTGCCTGTGCTGAGGGGGCGTCCGTTGTGGGGACTGTCTGGACCCTGGTCTCCTGCTCCTTCTTGAAGCCTCTGCTCGTCCTCAGGAGGACAGTGACCTCGGGGACAACGTGAGTGATGTCCCCAGGTGACCCCAACTTGCCGGGACCGGGGCCTGGTCATTTCCTCCCGGGACAGTGCTGTCTGAGCACCCAGCTGGGCTCAGGTCCAGTTCCTCAGAGGCCCCGAAGGCTGCAGCAGAGACTGGAGGGGCCCAGCGCAAAGCCGGCGACCTGCGTCTCCCCTTTGGGTGCACGGTGCCTCTGAGCCCCGCAGACGGGAGGAGGAGCTGCGGTGAGCAGGAGCGCGCCCGCCCGTCCCCCTCAACAGGATGCTGGTGGTCCTGCGGGAGGCGGGACCACGCTGCCCGTGGGGAGGCGGTGGGTGTGATTCCAGGTGCTCCGTGAAGCAGGGTGAGCGCAAACGGAGCCTGACCCAGGAGGACTAGGGGCGCCAGATGAACAAGCTCGAGGATCTCTTTCCTCATAAAAACGGTCTTTATTATAAAATCAAACCAAGCGCCATAAATCACGTCTCGGGCTTTTACTGAGGGTGTTTACAGCTCTCAGATGGATTGGCTCACTGAACCCCCCGACAAGCCCATGAGGGAGAGCTGTGCCTTTAATCACCGCTTCACAGCGAAGGGACGCTCACCCCTGGGGTCCCCAGTGAGTGCAGAGTCCCCACGTGCTTGCTCGCCACCAAGCATGCAGGCTCCTGGAGCTCTTTCCGCCTGGACATCCTTCCCTGTGCTTTCTGGGAGCATCTTCTCATTTGCCTCTTTGCCACCTGGATCCGTTCTTTCAAGAGGCAGGCACCTGTTAAGGTCTTCAGCCCATTTTTAATTGGGTTGTTTGTTTTCTCATTGTTGAGTATTAAGAGTTCTTTATATGTCTTGAATAACAATCCTTATCAGATGTCTTTTGCAAATATTTTCTCCCTGTCTGTGGCCCGTCTTCTCATTCTCTGAAATTCTTTCACATGGTAAAATTTTTTAATTTTATTGAAGTCCAGCTTATCAATGATTTGGAGTGACTTTAGCACTGTATTTTTTTTTAATTTATTTGTTTATTGAAGGATAATTGCTTTACAGAATTTTGTTGTTTTCTGTCAAACCTCAACATGAATCAGCCATAGGTATACATATAGGGATTGTATTTTAAAAAGCATCACAACCCAAGGGAACCTAGGTTTTCTCCTATGTTATTTTCTAGGAGTTATAGTTTTGCATTTTACCTTGACATCTATAGGAGCTTCCCTGATAGCTCAGATGCTAAAGAATCGGTCAGCAATGCAGGAGACCCCTGAAGATCCTAGGTCAGGAAGATCCCCTGGAGGAAATGGCAACCCTCTCCAGTATTCTTTCCTGGAGAATCCCATGGACAGAGGATCCATGGGGTCACAGAGTTAGATAGGACTGCGTGACTCCCTTTCTTTGCGGCTATAGCCCATTTTGAGTTAATTTTTGTGAAAGTATAAGGGTGTGTCCAGGTTCATTCTTTCGCATGTGGACGTCCAGTTGTCCCAGCAACGTTTGTTGGAAAGACTGCCGTTGCCCCAGTGTGCTGCCTTTAGTTTTTGTCAAAGACCAGTGACCATCACACAGGTGTGTTTCTGGACTCTGCCCTGTCCTGCTCGCTGACGTCCTTTCCTGTCCTTTCCGCCGCGGCACTGTCTGATTCCTGCAGCTTAACGGCAGCCTAGCGGTTCTGTTTGGGGAACCCCCAGCTCCTGCTGCTGCCTGGTCTGCCCCAGTCTTGGGACAGCTGTTTGTCCTGTGTCCTCCCCTCTCTTGTGGACCCAAGGAGAGCTGTTGACTTCCAGTGTGTTCAGAGTTCTGCTCTTTGTTTGGATAGAGTGGTGACGTCCACGTCCTTATCTGAAGAACTGACCAATTCCTCTTAAAGGAAAAAGCTGAAACAGATGGGTAACTTGCCCTCAGGGAGGGGCCTCTGGAGGGAGAAGACACTAGGGTCTGAGTGGAGTCTCAACCCTGCACCTCGGTGGCCCCGCGTTTTACAACTGTTCCCTGGACTCAGGTCCCACCTTATAAGAGAAGTGTGGCAAGGATCTGTCTGCTCCTTCACAGGCCGTTGGAAGAAGAGAATGAATTAACTTTTGTGCTACATTATGTAAATGGCAAAGCACCATCACAATTAGATTATAGTCAGAATCTTCTAATCAGAATGGGTGGGTCTTAAAAGATATTTGCCAACGACCTTCAGGAAGAAAAACTCAACGGTAAGATTGTTACCAGCATGACAGTGAGCCTCACAGCCAATCCTGAGCTGGAGGACCACAGGCCCCAAAGACGGGCGGGGCTGTGTTTCTGGTGGCCTCTAAAATGAAGAAGCCCCCAGCTTCCATCTTTGAGGTGAGAAAAGGAACCTCCTCACACGGGAGACAGAGGCCACCTCCTGGCCCTGCTGCTGGTCCACAGGCTCCAAAACCCTGTCCTGTGCCAAAGCCGCCACAAGGAAAGGCCCGGGCTGGCCAGCCCACTCTGCGTCCTGCCATGGGCAGCACACACTGCCCGCTGCGCCCTCCACCTGCCGCCCCACAGGACGGCGTGTGTGGGTCCCTGCGGTGCCTTCTCGGAGGAGCTGGGAGACCCAGCAGGACCGGCGTGTTCGGAGCAGCTGCCAAGCGGAGTGAGTGTCGTGCACTGCTGAGGCCTCCGCGTGGAGCCCGGAAGGCCCCGCCCTCGTCCAGAGACATCAGGTGTCCCCAGCGCCCCCACGCCCCCCACCTCGAGCTCCCCACCCATCCTTGCCGCTGCCAGCCTCGAGGGCTCCCTGCTCCTCCGGTGCCTTGGCCGCTCGGTCTCAGTCTGCAAGTAGAAGCGCAGGTCAGCGCTTACTCGTCCATTTTCAGGGTTTGTGTTAGTCTTGTTCACCCAACAGGACATTGCATGTGCTACATTTCCCAGAGACAGGGCCGTGCCTTCTAATCAAGTGGCTCCTGTCTGAGACAGACACTGCGTATCAACGGTGGTTTCCTTTGCATTCCCAGGGCCCCAGGTATGCAGGTTAATCATTACCAAAAGGTCTGGGAAAATGAATTAGCTTTTGTGTTACAAAGGTACTGAAGCATGGGGCTTCCGCAGGTTCAAAAGAGAGCACGTCAGGGTGTTTGTGCCTCAGCTGCGGGGTGAGGCAATGGGCCGGGCCAGGCTGTAATCAGAAGTTTCCCGAATCAAGTCTCTGGTCCAGCCAAGGGGCTTTCAACTCCTGATTGAAATCCACAGTAAGAAATGCGTTTCACACTGTGAGCCAACACAAACACTCCACAAAGCCACATTTTCCGTGCTGCCTTCTTTTAAGTGTTGGTTGTCACCTTCGGAATTGATTGCATAACCCACTACTGGGTTATAAATAGGGTGGCTGTGTAAAATATCGGCCAAACCTGGCCTCTCAGGAGAGAATGGGAGCTATTAATAGTCCCGGGGACAGCAGATGCGCAGCAGGCCTGGCGGGTCGAGCCGAGGCTCCCTCGCTTAGTTAGGACTCTGCGTTTGCACACACAGGCCAGGCCACGGGGCCTTGGGGAGCACTCTGCCAGCAGCTCCAGGCAGCGGATTCGTGTGGACGGCTGGGTCTGCGGGGGACTCGCTCGCCACCTGGCCCCACACACTCTGGGGGGCAGGAGGCTGACCCAGGTGACGGCAAGGGAAGGGGCGGCATCTCCTCCCAGCAGGCCTCGATGGCCCAGCGTGCAGGGCCTCATCCCCGCTGCCCACCGCAGCCCCCCACCACCCCCTGCCGAGGCCCCAAAGCTTCGAGAAGGGCGAGCTCCCTGGTGTGTTCCCCCTCGCCTGATCATGCGATGACGGTGGCACCCTGTAGAGCATTTCCCCAAGTAAATCGAAGTTTCACACGTGTACCTGTGACACGGGACCATCAGAGCCTCTCCACTGGAGAGTCGCACAGAAGCCCTGGAAACATGGCCCCCACCTGCCCGTGGGTGTCCCACTGGGGGCACCTCGGCCGCACTGGGACTGACCTTTCTGTTCCCTGAGAGTCACCTTTGCAGCTTCAGCCCCTCAAGATCAGGTGCCCCCAGCAAAGTTCTCCCCCCTCTCCACTCCCAGGAATCATCTTGTAGGCCTCAAGCTTAGTGAATCTGAGGACTCTCTGGGAAAGCAGAAAATACAGCGTTGAATATGAATGGGATGCATTAAGGCCTCCCTTCCTGCCATCTGCACACCCAGAGGCGCCCTAGCAGAGCCGTTCAGGAGGGACCCGGACCCTGACTCGGGAGGGGCCCTGGCTCTGACCCAGCAGGGACCCGCCTGGCCTCCTGGGCTCCCTGGGCTGAGTCACGTCACTGGCAGAGACGTGGGGGCCCCCGGCCCCTGGCGCCCATTCTGTGCCAGGCGAGGTCACTTTGTTCCACGGTGGTACTGGCAGCCAGAACTCAGGCCCTCCTTGTTTCAGAAGCACGTGCGCCCCATCCGTTCAGCAGTGGGGAAACAAAGCAACGCAGCCACTTGACCGAGGGCTGTGGCTGAATTAGCTGCCTGACTGGGTTTTTAGGTTTGTGCCCTTGTTTCGGGACCACAGGGTTTTAACGGTTCAGAGTAAAGTGGCCTCTGACCCACATGCTGACGGACAGCGGTCCCGCCTCCCTCGGGCCCAAGGGGCCCCGCGCTTGACACGTTCAGCAGCAGAACCGCAGCCGGGCCAGCCTGACCCCCTCACTGGTCCTCCAAGAGATGCCCTGAGACCGTGAGCGATGTCTGCCCATGGAGGGGAACAGAGCGGTCGCTTCACAGGACGGCTCAGGCCACGGCTCTTGTGTGCGAGGCTCGTCTGCTGTTTTTAATGAGTTCTCTCTGTTCACCCAACATAATCCTCCAACACCCCTTGGAGAAGTCTCAGAGAAAACCCCAGAGGTCACCTTCCTCCTTGAGATGCCCCGGTCAGGATTAGGGGATGTGATGTCAAGTCTGAAACCCAATTGCATAAACTGAAGGACAACACTGTTGCAGGTCACACGTAAAGGTTTTCTGTTCAGCGACAGTGAAAACCTTACTGGGACTGCAGGGAAAACAGCAACATCTGCAACAGATGCCCTCCGTGACTTTTTTGCCCATGACACCACAGGGGTCCAAACGTGTGCAGTACACAGGTTAGGGTGATGGACAATTCTGAACACTTGAAAGGCTCTGCAAAGGCCGTGTGTGCAGACAGAGGCTGGCAGAGACTCAGGCTCATCAACAGTGTAGCCAGACATGGCCTGTCCGACTCCAAACCCCACACAATCAAACATCAGCTAAGTAGTGTATTCTCTGAGCTAACTTCTCACGGACCACAAGCTTAGTGGATGCCCAAAGGGCTTACGAAGAAAAGAGTGAAGAACTGCAGAGCATCCTACATGTTCTTTTATCACCTTTCGTTGGCTTCAGGAAAACAAGTCCTCACTGACAATATAATTAAAAACATCCTTTTCATACATCACTAGACTAGATGTCTAGTTCTAAGACTTCTATAAATTCACAAAGTTCATAAGAATGAGTTTGGAGAGTGTGTCATCCTATTATCCTGACTGGGTCACAAATGAATATTAAGTTCAGCCAGTCATGTGGAATAAATCTTTTGTGTATCAAGAAATTATTACAAAGGAGCGTTTAGATAAGTCCATCACCCTGAAAGGGAGCAATGCCTTCTAATTTCAGAGGTATTAGAAGGGGGGTGACCACTGGACTCGTTGCATTTCCCCCAAGTATTTGTGCCTTCAGCTCTGTTTTGTGAGGTTTGTGGTGCAGATTATAGGTGTTAAAAGGTTTCCCTGGTGGCTCAGACGGTAAAGCATCTGCCTACAATGCAGGAGACCTGGGTTCGATCCCTGGGTCAGGAAGATCCTCTGGAGAAGGAAATGGCAACCCACTCCAGTACTCTTGCCTGGAAAATCCCATGGACGGAGGAGCCTGGTAGGCTACAGTCTATGGGGTCGAAAAGAGTCAGACACGACTGAGCAACGACTTCACTTTCCTTATAGGTGACAGAAACTTAGGTGTTTTCTCCCTTGGGAGCTTGCCAGTAGTTTTGCTGGGAACTGAAGGCTGACAGCCCATTACCGACCTCTGAGCAGCCTCTGCTCTCACGTGTGGTTAGCGCATAACGGGTTCCTGTTTCTGTTCCTCTCGCTGCCCGGTGCGCCAGTGTGAACAGGGAGGGGCCCTCCAGGAGGAAGGCGTGGACAGCACCCTCCCCCGTCCCTTCCCCGGGCGCACGTGTGTACTTCAAAGTTGCCATTGCACCTAATGTACACCCTGCTTCTTCTCTTTTACAAAGGATCACATAGCATGAACCTTTTCTGAAGTCAGTCAACGTCCTTCAAAAACAAGATTGTTAAGGGAGTGTGATATTCTGTTTTATAAACATGCTGAGTTTAGTTCACAGCTTAGGTTGTTTCTAATAGCTGATTATTTTTAACCAAACAAATCTGGGTGCCAATCTCAAATTCCTGGTTAAAGGACATGAAGCATGAAGAGGATGTTTTTAATTATTGTCAAACAGCTCTCTCTGGAGCGTGCTGGTGTGTATTTTCATTGGAAATGGATGTGATTCAGCTAACACCCTCACCGGCAGTTTCATATTCTTTCAACTATCACCAACTTTGTAAACAAAATAGTTATCTTATTATTTTCACTGTACCTGGTTGATCCCAGTGGGCTCGGGCTCCCCACAGGAGTCCTTTGCCAGCTTCCCTGTTGGGCCGTCCCCCTCCCTGGCCACCAGTCTTCCCCGGGATCTGTCATCCCAGCTGTGCCTTCCTGCAAGGCGCTTCTTGTTCTGCTGCTCACCACAGAGACTCTGAGCTGGACCTACAGGCAGAGCCCTCCTGACCGGCAGCACCGAGGGGCCTGGCAGATGCAAACACGGGTTCTCCCAGGAGGAAATCCTCACCCAGGCCTCCCAAATTCCCGGAAACCAACCCCAAAGATGAGCTCACGCCTAAGTGTACAAACTGCACAGGGAAGCTTCCCAGGTGGCACTAGTGGTAAAGAACCCACCTGCCAACGCAGGAGACAAGAGACACAGGTTTGACCCCTGGGTTGGCAAGATCCCCTGGAAGAGAACATGACAACTCACCCCCGTAGTCTCACCTGGGAAATCCCATGGACAGAGGAGTTTGGCAGCTACAGTCCATAGGGTGGCACAGAGTCGGACACAACTGAGTGAATTAGCACGCACACAAAGAAGAAAGCACTGTGAACCAGTCAGCAGATCACAGTGAAATCATATCCCCAACACTGGAGACAATGGATTCATCGAGCACAGAATACAAATAAGTGCATTTTTAAATGTTTTTTTTTTTTAAAGAGGAAATTGGAAATAACCAAAGACAAGACATTCCAAAAAGGACCTGCTCTGAGGGGGAAAAAATAGACCTAAAATAATGAAAAGCAAAGTATACAGATCTGTTGCGTTCCTTTATGCTAACAATGAAATATTGATATCAGAAAGAGAAAATTTTTAAATGACCTCTTTAAAAATTGCATCAAAAATATATATATATTGATGAATAAGACTGACCAGCAGTATGTAAACTGAGAGCTTCCAGATGTACTAACTGGATTTAGAAAAGACAGAGGAACAAAAGATCAAATTGCAAACATATGCGGGATCATAGAAGCAAGGGAGTTCTTTTAAAAATCTACTTCTGCTTCATTGACTACACTAAAGCCTTTGACTCTGAGGATCACAGCAAACTGTGGAGTATTCTTAAAGAGATGGGAATACCAGACCACCTTACCAGCCTCCAGAGAAACCTGTATGCAAGACAAGAAGCAACAATTAGAACCAGACATGGAACAACTGACTGGTTCCAAACTGGGAAAGGAGTACGTCAAGGTTGTGTATTGTCACTCTGCTTATTTAACTTCTATGCAGAGTACATCATGCAAAATGCTGTGCTGGATAAATCACAAGCTGGAATCAAGGTTGCCAGGAGAAATATCAACAACTCAGGTATACAGATGATACCACTCTAATGGCAGAAAGTGAAGAACTAAAGAGCCTCCTGATGAGGGTGAAAGAGGAGAGTGAAGAAGCTGGGTTAAAACTCAGCATTCAAAAACTAAGATCATGGTGTCTGGTTCCGTCACGTCATGGCAAATAGACGGGAAAACAATGGAAACAGTGACAAATTTTCTTTTCTTGGCCTCCAAAATCACTGCAGAAAGTGACTGCGGCCATGAAATGAAAAGACGCTTGCTCCTTGGAAGAAAAGCTATGGCAAACCCACACAATGTATTAAAGGCCCGTATGGTCAAAGCTGTGGTTTCTCCAGTAGTCGTGTGTGGAGGTGAGAGCTGGAGTATAAAGGAGGCAGAGCGCCAAAGAATTGATGCTTTCAAACCGTGGTGCTGGAGAAGACTCTTGAGAGTCCCCTGGACAGCAAGGAGTTAAAACCATCAATACTAAAGGAAACCAACCCTGAATGTTCACTGGAAGGATTGGTTCTAAAGCTGAAGCTCCAATACTTTAGCCCCTGATACAAAGAGCTGACTCATTGGAAAAGACCCTGATGCTGGGAAAGATTGAGGGTGGGAGGAGAAAGGGACGACAGAGGATGAGATGGTTGGATGGCATCACCGACTGAATGGACATGACTTTGAGCAAACTCCGGGAGATAGTGAAGGCCAGGGAGGCCTGGCG
Organism: Budorcas taxicolor; assembly: GCF_023091745.1. NCBI lineage: Eukaryota > Metazoa > Chordata > Mammalia > Artiodactyla > Bovidae > Budorcas > Budorcas taxicolor. The sequence goes on along the minus strand of NC_068913.1, from coordinate 121,313,470 downwards.
GGCTGCAGTCCACGGGGTCGCAGAGAGTCGTTCATGACTTGTAGACGGAACAACAGCAACAAATGCTGACTGAGAAGGTGAAAACTATAAAGCGCCAATAAAGGAGACTAAAGATTATCTTAAAAATGGAAAGAAGCCACACGCTCTTGGACTGGAAGATTGTCATTAAAGTGACCACACTGCCCAAAGCAATATACAGATTTAATGCAATCCCTATCAAATTACCCATGACATTTTTCACAGAACTAGAACAAATAACCCTAAAAATTATATAAAACCATGAATGGCCCAGAACTACCAAAGCAATACTGAAGAATCAGAACAAAGCTTGAGACATAACCATCCCAGACTTCAGACAGTACCACAAAGCTACAGTAATCAAAACAGCATGGTATTGGCACAAAAACGGAACTATGGATCAATGAAACAGAGCCGAGAGTCTAAAAACAAACCCACACATCTATGACCAGTTAATCTTCAACAAAGGAGACAAGAATATACAATGGAGAAGAAACAAGCTCTTCAGCAAGTGGTGTTGGGAAAACTGGACAGCTGCATGTAAATCAATGAAGTTAGAACACTCCCTCATACTGTATATGAGAATAAACTCAAAATGACTTAAATACTTAAATATGAGGCAGGACACTAGGAAACTCCTAGAAAAGAACATGGGCAAAACGTTCTAACATAAATCACTGCAGTGTTTTCTTAGCTCAGTCTTCCAAGGCAATAGAAATAAAAGTAAAAATAAACAAGTGGGGCTTAAGCTTATAAGCTCTTGCACAGTGAATGAAAGCATAAACAAAATGAAAAGACAACCTACGGACTGGGAGGAAATATTTGCAAATGATGAGACTGACAGGCTTACTTTCCAAAATATGCAAATACTTCATGCAACCCAAAAACAGTAAGACAAACAACCCAATAAAAAGAAATGACCAGGAGACCTAGGCGTTTCTCCAAAGAAGACATACGAATGGTCAACAGGCACATGAAAACACACTCAACATTGCTAATTAGTAAAGAAATGGAAATCAAAAGTACAACGAGGTATCACTTCAGCCTGGTCAGAATGGCCATCATTGAAAATTCTACAAATAATAAATGCTGGAGAGAGTGTGGAGAAAAAGGAACCCTCCTACATTGTTAGTGGGAGTGTAAGTTGGTGCGGCCACAATGGAGAACAGCATGGAAGCGCCTTTAAAAACCAAAATAGAGCTACCATATGATCCAGCAATCCCACTCCTGGGCATATATCTGGAGAAAATTCTGATTAGAAAAGAAACGTTCATCCCAGTGTTCACCACAGCACTGTTTACAGTGGCCAGGGCATGAAAACAACGTTTGTCCACCAGTAGGTGAACGGATAAGGAAGAGGTGGTGCCCAGGTGCAATGGAATGCCCTCTGCCTTAGAGAGCATGAGATAATGCCATTTGTAGCGACATGGAGGCGCCTGGAGACTGTCGCACCAGGTGAAGTAAGACAAAGGTCACGTGGTATCAACTGTATGTGAAATGTAAAGTACGATATAGATGAACCTATTTACCAAACAGAAACAGACACAGACACAGAAGACAAACATGGTTAACAAAGCAGACGGCGGGGGCAGGGGGGTGTATAAATGAGGAGTTTGGAACTAAGACACGCACACTACCATCTGTAAAACAGGTAAGCAACAAGGGGAATTCTGCCCAATGTTCTGTAATAACCTATAAAGGAAACGAGTGTGTGTGTAACTGAGTCGTCACGCGCAGTGCATCTGAAACCAGCACAACACTGTGAATCAATTACACTCCAGTTTTACAATGAAAGTCAGCAGATTCGTCAAAGAGCAAAACCAGATACAGATGAAAAGCAATCTCTGGAACCAGGGAGAAAGGTCCAAAGAAACTGCCAGGACACAGCAGCGGGGTTGAGGGGGCAGGCCGTGGAGGGTCCCTGGGATGAGCGGCAGTGTCACTGTGACCGCAGCCCCAGCAGGAGGGACAGACCCCGGCCGCCCAGGCACCGTGGACAGAGGGCCATCCCCAGCCAGGCTGCTGCGGTGAGCCCGGAAAGCACCCAGTCGCTGAGCGTCTGCAGACCGCGCGGACGCGGCCTCCTCCGCGCCTGGGCCTCTGGGGATCCAGCGCAGAGTGCGCTCAGAAACGCAGGGGCAAGAGACGGTCCAGAAAACAAGCCTGATGGGTCCGCGGCCGCAGACCCATTAGCGAGCCTGAGGAGTGTGCTTCTGGGGACGCAGAAAGCAGAGGGGCGCTGAGAATCCGGGACCGAATCAGGGGCCGTGAGGAAAAAAGCCCGAGAAGGGAAAACGCAGCCGAGACTGTTCGCATAATAAAGGAGGAGGGCAACCCCAAACAGGGCGATGGGGCGCCGGAGGGGGAGCAGCGGGGCCAGCAGGGAGGCGGCTGCAGGAGGGGAGACCGCCCGCGACCCCGCCGAGACCGGGCACCAGACCACGTGTGTTAAAGGTACACCTCGGGCATCAGGCCCGGGGAGGGCCCCGGCGCCCCCGGGTTTCACTCAGCTGTGGCTGCGCTTCTGGGGTCTGTTGGCAAGTGTGGGTGCTCATCACTTCGTTTGCTGGGCTTTCGGTGGGCATGAACTATGTCATTTTCCAACTGTCCAACCTGAACTGTAACTGCAGGTGACACAGTGGCAGCTGCTCCAAACGTGCCCGTCCTGCCTGTGACCCCGCATCAGGGTGGCAAGCGGGACAGACCCTCCAATCTGGGTTCCCAAGGGTGCTGCTGAACCCCAGTGCATCCCTGCTTCCTCCCTTGCAGGCTCGAGGCCACAGAGTGACACGTCCCACACACACTGACCTGTGAGCCTCGGGGTCACTGGAGGCAGGACCTGCTGTTTCTCTCACGCTTAGCTCTGCCGTCTCCATGCACTTAAGACCCAGATCACACCAGGGGTCCATGGTGGGAGCTAGGAGCCACGCGCCATGGAGGCAGGATCCTGCTGGTCTTCCCGGGTCAGACCCGCCCGGTTCTGCTTGGAAGTGGCCATTTCTGTGGGCAGGGTGACCTCGGGGAAGACCACAGGCTGGGCCCAGCACCCACCCGGGTGGGCTTCTCCCCCCAGAGACGAGCACGGGCTGCAGAAATGGGTCCCTGCGTCTGGAGGGCTGACTGCTCTGGGCAGGCCTGGAGGCCCCTCCAAAGGTGCTGCCCGCTGTCCTGGCTTCCTGAGCTTGCCCAGCTGGCGCCCTCCAGAAAGGTTTGCCTTATGGAGACCGGGCCAAGCCGTGGAAGGGAACAGGTAGGCGTTGAGTGTCGTTTCTGGCTCAGGGCGGAGGTGGAACTCCAGGATATTACTGCCTCTGTCATGCCAGCAGCAGCAGCCCCCAGCCCCTCCCGAGGAGGAGGGCCCCACTGCGGCTCACGGATGCATCTCCTTCTCTTTCAGATCACATTCTACATTCTGGTGAAGGCCATTTACACCCTGGGCTACAGCGTCTCTCTGATCTCCCTTACAACAGGAAGCATAATTCTTTGCCTCTTCAGGTAAGCAGCAGAAATGAGTGATTCTGCCAAAAACAGGGGATGGCAAAGAATCCATTTAAGCTGTCTCAGCCTGGGAGGGGGGCAGAGACCATGCCCCCACCCTCATCTGTGCCGAGCCAGCCAGACTCCCTTGGAAGGTACAGTACAATGCTGACGCTGACATTTGCATGTCTCATTTGAAGAGACAATGCTGACCGTGGATAAGAATGCAGTTCAACTGCTGGAATTCTCCAGGCAAGAAAATCAGAGTGAGTAACCATGCCCTTCTCCAGGGCAATGTTCCTGACCCAGGGATGGAACCTGGGTCACCTGCATTGCAGGCAAGATTTTTTACCAGCTGAGCCGCCAGGGAAGCCCCCTACTGATGTCACGCTTTGAAAACACAGACGCAGCCTGGCCTTCCCCTCCCCACTCAGAAACGCCCGGGTTGAAGCCTCCCAACAGGCGCTCTGTTGAGAGACAGTGTCATGTGTTCAGGAGGACAGGTTCAAATCCAGGCGGTCTTGTAGCGGCTGTGTGATGCGCGGCAGACCGCCTTCTCTCTGTGTGTCTGTTAATTGCACAGGCTGGGGGACCCACGCGGTGTGTGGGAGGCGCGCCGTCAGCGCAGCCTGCTCCTCCCCTGCACCCAGACCCTCACTGTCTCTGGAGCTAACACCAGACGTTTTGCAGCTGGTGCTGGGGTGTGAAGGAGGTGTAGACGCTTCCACCTGAGAAAAGCTTTTACTTTTAGGTTAAATCCATGTAAGGGGTGCTATCCAGCTTATTTTAATGGGTTTTGATCACCTGTCAAAACATAATCTGTAGACAACAAAGAGCTTTATTTGGGGGTCTTAGGAATTGCAACTTGGGAGACACAGATTCGGGTAAAACTGAGAGGGTTCCAGGGAAGAGGAGTTGGAGGCTGGTAAAGAAAGAAGCCGCGGGTTGTGAAAGACGTCTGGCAGGAACTGGGACTGGCCCTGACACAGAGGGAAACTGTCCCCACGGCGTAGACTGTGACGGGTTGTCCAGGGTCTGGGTCCCACACGCACCTGAGTTTCAGGGATACTGTGCAGACCTTCTGGGCACCTTCGTCAGACAGTAGGTGCTCAGAGCTCAGATTCCATTGGCTGAGACATGGGCGGCCCACCTCCTCCAGGCCTCTAGCCCCGTGTGGGCGCTCTCTTGGCAAGACTCCCTCCGTTTCCTTTTCCTCCACACACCACGTATCTTCTTTCGCTTTGCTAAAATGTAGTTCGCGTGTTGGTCACTCTTCAGATAACATCAGTGACATAGAAAATGGAGTATTTTAAAACATTAGGAGATCCATCCTTGGAAGAAACTGAGTGAGTGGAGTCAGTGGAGCGTGTAGACGAGACCCCAGCAGCCGTTGGCTGGTGCTTCTCTCGGTTCGGGCATCTCAGATGTGACAGGCGGCTGGTAATTCTCAGAAAGAGTGAGGCGGTGCCTTTAATCCAGAACTGCACTTTGAAAAATGTAGGGAAGACCTGTCATCTTATATGATAAAAACTTTTAAGAAACTGATAGCATTATTACTCTTTGCTCTGCAATCTTCTATATTTTACTGTACATTTTAAAATCTGGAAATTGTGAAAACAGAAAAAAAAATTTAAGGAGGTTAGCTGGCACAGGGTAACTTGAATGAGAAAAAAACTCAGCTTGTTTTTGAAGAGCTCCCATCTCGAGCAAACCATATACTTGATATCAGTATGGGGCTTCTGTGGTGGCTCAGCTGGTGAAATATTCTGCCTGCAATGCAGGTGACCCAAATTTGATCCCTGGGTCAGGAACATTCCCCTGGTGAAAGGCATGGTTATCCACTCTGATTTTCTTGCCTGGAGAATTCCATGGACAGAGGAGCCTGGCGGCCTACAGTCCATGGGGTCGCAAAGAGTCGGACACAGCTGACATCAACAGTTTCCCTCAGGTTTGTACTTCATGGCCTGTTTAACTATTGCAAGTACGGTCATGACCCGTGAGGAGAATCTCAGATGGTTTCATGCATGTCAAACACCGTCTTCTCTACAGGAGAAGGCACTTCGTGGTTACGGGCAGCACACGCCCGCAGTGGCAGTCCGTGCTCGGCAGCTCAGTGTGGAGCGGCTGCAGACTGGGCCCCGCCTTCCGTCCAGGCTTCCGTCCGCCTGCTCACGCCACCCCGGGAGAGCTATGAGACTGAGCTGATTCTAAAGGCCATGTTATAAAAACAACACGCCCCATTGTCTTGGTCATTACACCCAAGAAGCAGGCTTCTTTGCAGTCACCATTTATTCTCCAAAACAGCCCAGAGGCTAAGAAAGGGCCGAGCCACCACGACCCCACTTTGCAGACAGCGAGGGCGCATCGCCTTTCGTCCAAGGTTGTGTAGACGTGGGTGCCGGCGCCAGGCCCAGCTCTGCGTGGGAGTCGTGGGCGGGCGGTCGCTGTGCTCCTGACCGTGTCCCGGGGTCCAAGCGTGTGCTCACGGGCCTTTACTCATGGGCCCAGGAGCAGCTGCGGTGATTGCTCCAGCCTGTGCTGTGCATTTCATCAGGGTCGTTATTAATAATCTGGTCCTTCCGACACCTCCACCAAGTGAGTGCTCTTGATCCCAGTTGTAGCAACTCGAGAAGGAGGCCCTGCCACTGAACGGGGGGCGGCAGGGTCTGACCCACAGCCACATGCACCCCATTCACCCTCAGGAATCTGTTCACGCAGTCATGGGGCGTGTTAAACACAGGGAACAAACTTCCTGACTGAGGCCCCGCGGGCGTGTTACACACGCAGAACAGACTTCACTACTGAGGCCCTGAGAGTGTGTCACACACGTGGAACAGACGTCGCTACTGAGGCCCTGCGGGCGTGTTACACACGCAGAACAGACTTCAGTACTGAGGCCCTGTGGGTGTGTTACACATGGGAAACAGACTTCACGACTGAGACCCTATGGGCGTGTTACACACATGAAACAGACTTCACGACTGAGGCCCCGTGGGTCTGTTGCACACGCAGAGCACACCTCACTACTGAGGCCCTGTGGTCTGTTACACAGAGACCCCCCCTTCCCTGAGTGAAGCCTGCAGCAGGGGCCTGGGTAGGGCTCCCCACGCTCAGATGCATCTCCCCCACGAGCACAGCCCCCAGGCCACGGTCCAGCAGGGGCAGCGCCAGGAGCCGGGCTTGGGACACTGCATGTCCGTCAGCTCCCGCTTCCCAGTAGGTTACTGCTAGTCAGAGCGCTGACTGCAATGCTAATTTTGACTCTTTTAGAACTTAACGGGAGGAGTGCCCAGTCTCTGGGCTCCTCACTCAGCATTTGCAGGGAGATTGATCCATGTTGTTGCGTGTGGCTGTCCTGTGTGAAGATAACACAGCTCACTTACTCATTCAGTGTTCGTGGAGTGAGGGGTAACTGTTTGACGACAGGCAGTGCTGCTGTGACCATCCATGTGCCGTCGTCCCCTGCACACAGGCACACGCTTCTTCAGCTGCGGGTGTGTGTGCACGCCTCCCCTTATGTTCCCGTCTGCTTTGTAACTATACGTCTTTCCTGGTCACAGCCATGCACACACTCTTTCTCTCCGGGTGCTGCACACTCACACCTGCTGAGTGAAGATTCCTTCCACTCCATCTCCCACACCATTTGTTATCCCAGTTTTAAAAGATGTTTCCATGCAGTTGGGTCTGTATAATATAGAGTTGTGTTTTTAATTTGCATTCCCTGGTGGATCATGATATCATGTTTGGATACTTTTAAATTTTCTTTTTTTTTTTTTTTTTGCAGTACCATTTCAAGTGTTTGCTCATTTTTCTATTCAGCTGTCTCTCTCTCTTTTTTTAAGTTAATTTTTAGGAGTTCTGAAGGGCAGCCTTTTGTCAGCTCTGGGGATTACAGATTTTCTCTCCAGCACTGTGGTTCAACTTTATACTCCTCTGATGAGGTTTTTGATCAGTGAAAGTTCTTCATTTTAATCAAGTCTGTTGACTATTTGTCTTTATGGTCAAAGCTTCCTGAGCCTACTACCACCTAGAAATTTTATTATTTAACTTCGTGTGTTTGGGTTTATGATCCACGGGTGGTTTATTTTTGTGGATGGTGTGAGGTAGGGGTGGAGATTCATGTGCTTTCTCCGTGTGTGTGTTCAGTTTCTCCAAGACCATTACCTGGGAAGCCAGCCTGTGCCAGGACAGTGCAGAGGCGTCTTTAGGGCTGTGCGTTGAGGGACTGGGTTCTCTGTTCTGTCCTGTCTGCCCCTTCACCCATCACCTGCCGTTTTTGTGTTGCTGTAACCACTGTGCCTTTATAATGAGTCCTGATTTCCAGCAATGTAAGCCTATCAACTCTTTTTTCTCATTACGAAGAGACTGGTCATCTGCACTTTCATAACCAATCAGTTTGTCAGTAGCCATTAAAAACAATGGATGGGATTTCATTTTGGATTGCACTGAATCTGTAGATCAGCTTGGATAGACTGGTCACCTTCACCATTTTAAATCACCCAACCAGTGATCTTGGCAGCTCCTGCCATTGGCCTGGGCTTTCTTAATTTCCTTCGATACTCCTCTGTGGTCTTCTGAGGAAAGATCTTGGACATCTTTTGACGGTCATGCCGAAGCCCTTGTTTATGCTACTGTATATATTTGTGTATTAACTTTCTAGAAAAGGAATTGATTTCTGTATGTTAATCTTGCTTCAGCAGCCTTGCTTAATTATAAATTTTATAGTGATTATGTAAATTCATCTGGATTCCTCTATGTGCCACTCATGTTTTGAAGCACAGTGACTGGAAGGGATGGTAGCAGACCACCTTTCCTTACTGCTGAGCTCAGAGTGGAAAGTCTAGATGTTGCACTGTAAAGCATGAAACTCACTACAGTTATTTTGATGATACTCTTTATCAGATTAGGAACATTCCTTTCAATTCCCAGTTTTCTGAATTTTTAATCATGAATGGGTTATAAATTTTGTGATAATTTGTCTGCATATATTAACATAAGTAGGTGATTTTTTCTCCAAAAGTTCATTTAATGTGAAAAATTATATAGGGAGATTTTCTGATATTAAATCTCCCTTTCATTCCTATAATAAACCCTACTTGGTTGTGCTGGGTTTAATTTACTAATATCTTGTTTAGGATTTTTGCATCTACATTCATGAATTTAATCTATAATTTCCTTTCTTGTAAAATCAGGCTTTGCTGTGACAGTCATGCTGGTCCACAAGTGAATAAGCAAGTGGCCCTATTTCCTATTCTGTGAAATAGTGAAGGTTGAATAAGGCGCTGTTTCCTCTGTAGCGTTTGTGGATTTCACCAGGAAAGCCATCTGGGTGGAGAATTGTCATGTGGGAAGGTTTTATTTTTAGGTTCAAGTTTTTAAAAACAGACATAGGATGATTCAAATTCTCTGTTTCTCTTTATGTTAATTACAAGCTGTATTTTTCAAGGAATCTGTTCATTCCATCTATATCTCTCTATATATCTCTTATCATATTTTCACGTGTGTAAGAGCTATACTGATATCTCCTTTTTCATTCCTGGTATTGGTCCTCTTAGTTTGTAGTAATGCTTCCTAAGGCCCACTTGATTTCATACTCCAGGATATCTGGCTTATAGGTGAGTAACCACACCATCATGGTTATCTGGGTCATTAAGATCTTTTTTCTATAGTTCTGTGTATTCTTGCCATCTCTTCTTAATCTTTCCTACTTCTGTTAGCTCCTTGCTCTTTCTGTCCTTTGTTGTGCCCATCTTTGCATAAAATGTTCCCTTGATGTGTCCAGTTTTCTTGAAGAGATCTCTAGTCCTTCCCATTCTATTGTTTTCCTCTGTTTCTTTGCATTGCTCACTTAAGAAGGCTTTAACTCTGCATTCAGTTGGGTATTTCATTCCCTTTCTCCCTTGCCTTTAGCTTCTCTTCTTCTTTCAGTTGTTTGTAAGTCTTCGTCAAACAACCATTTTGCCTTCTTGCATTTCTTTTTCTTGGGGATGGTTTTGATCGCCCCCTCCTGTACAGTGTTACAAACCTCTGTCCACAGTTCTTCAGGCGCTCTCTCTACCAGATCTAATCCCTTAAGTCTATTTGTCACCTCCACTGTATAATCATAGGGGATTTGATTTAGGTCAGACCTGAATGGCCTAGTGGTTTTCCCTACTTTCTTCAGTGTAAGCCTGAATTTTGCAATAAAGAGCTCATGTTCTGAGCCAGAGTCTGTGGAGGAGCTGGAAGGCTTTAAGCAAATACTGAAAATGTCTTTGCTCCACTCATGATGAAGGTTGGAAGCTGGGACGAGCATAACAAAGGGTTATGAGCGTTCACTGAGTGCCCAAGGCTGGGAACGGATGACGAAGGGTCAATACGCCCGGCCTTGAGGCGTTCGAAGGCTTCCTTCTGACCACCTGTTTCTGAGAGCAAGGACCGTTGTTTCACGATAAGACTCCCTTTAGAGTCTCGCCAAAGCTGTGTTGCGGCTTGGGCGGTGGGAACTGTATTTTGTGCTTGAATGCTTTGATGTCTGTCTGGAATGGCTACGTGCACGTCAGCCGTATGCTCTATTCCCTGAAAATCACAAAACTGCACGACTGGATCATAAACTCCGTCAGTCCACTCGAGGCTGTCCCCGCGTGTCCTTTTCAGAGTGCGGCTCTCCGAGCCTTACAGAGTCAACTCTAGGTCTTGTTTTTGCTGACTGTATAGTGCTTTTCCATCTTCAGCTGCAAAGATTATAATCGTCTCCTGGAATGTGAAGTCAAGTGAGCCTTGGGAGGCAGTACTGCAAACAAAGCTAGTGGAGGTGATGGAATTCCAGCTCTATTTAAAATCCTAAAAGATGATACTTTTAAAGTACTGCAGTCAACATGCCGGCAAATTTGGAAAATTCAATAGTGGTCATAGGACTGGAAAAGGTCAGTTTTCATTCCAATCCCAAAGAAAGGAAATGCCAAAGAATGTTCAAACTACTGCACAATTTCACTCATTTTACATGCTAGCAAGGTAATGTTCAAAATCCTTCAAATGAGGCTTCAACAGTACGTGAACCAAGAACTTCCAGATGTATAAGCTGGATTTAGAAAAGGCAGAGGAACTAGAGATCAAATTGCCCACATCTGTTGGATCATAGAAAAAGCTAGAGAATTCCAGAAAAACATCTACTTCTGCTTCATTGACTATGATAAAGCTTTTGACCACAACAAACTGGAAAACTCTTAGAGATGGGAACACCAGACCACCACACCTGCCTCCTGAGAAACCTGTATGCAGGTCAAAAGGCAGCAGTTAGAACTGCACATGGAGCAACGGGCTGGTTCAAAATTGGGAAAGGAGCACGTCAAGGCTGTAGATTGTCACCCTGCTTATTTAACTCATAGGCAGAGCACATCATGAGAAACGCTGAGCTGGAGGAACCACAGGCTGGAATCAAGATTGCCAGGAGAAATATCAACAACCTCAGATATGCAGATGATACCACTCTAATGGCAAAAAGTGAAGAGGAACTAAAGAGCCTCTTGATGAAGGTGAAAGAGGAGAGTGAAAAAGCTGGCTTAAAACTCAGCATTCAAAAAACTAAGATCATGGCATCCAGTCCCATCACTTCATGACAAATAGATGAGGGAACAATGGAAACAGTGACAGGTTTTCTTTTCTTGGGCTCCAAAATCACTGTGGCCAGTGACTGCAAACCATGAAATTAAAAGACGTTTGCTGCTTGGAAGAAAAGCTATGACAAACATAGACAGCATATTAAAAGGCAGAGACATTATTTTGCTGACAAAGGTCCATATAGTCAAAGCTATGGTTTTTCCAGTAGTCATATATAGATGTGAGAGTTGGACTATAAAGAAAGCTGAGCACCAAAGAATTGATGCTTTTGAGCTGTGGTGTTAGAGAAGACTCTTGAGAGTCCCTTGGACTGCAAGGAGATCAAACCAGTCAATCCTAAAGGAAATAACACTGAATATTCTTTGGAAGGACTGATGCTGAAGCTGATGCTCCAATACTTTGGCCACTTGATGAGAACAGCTGACTCACTGTAAAACACCCTGATGCTCAGAAAGATTGAGGGCAGGAGAAGAGGTGAAGAGGATGAGATGGTTGGATGGCATCATCGACTCAATGGACATGAGTTTGAGCAAACTCCCGGAGACAGTGACGAACGAGGAAGCCTGGTGTTCTGCAGTTCATGGAGCTGCCAAAAGTCAGAGACAACTTACCGACTGAACAACACTGTCATCTTTACTTCCCTTCTTTGTGTCTTGATGAATCATACTGTATAAAGTTTCATCAGTTTTACCAGTGTTTTCCAAGAACCAGCGTTTGACTTTTTTCTCTTGTATGCATATTTATTAACTTACTGACATGCCCTCTTATCTTTATTATTTCCTTCCTTTTGTGTTCTCTGGTTTCGATTTGGTGTTCTTTTTCTAGCTTGTTAAGTTAGATGTTCAGCCTTCCTTTGTTTAGACTGATTTATTTATATCTACAAATTTCCCTCTCAGACCTGCTTCATTCCCATCTTTCAAGTCTAAAGATGTGTTTTTCATTATCATTTAGTCCTAGTTTTTCTAAGCTCTTCTTTTGATTATCTTTTAACTATAAAAGTTTATAGTTTAATTTCCAATCTGTTATTAGTTTTCTGTTCAGCTTGCTAATGATTTCTGGCATAACTCGTGGTGATCAGAGAGCATACCACATGAATTAAATCCTCTGAAATGTGTTAAGATTTGATTTGTGACTCAGAATCTGATCTTTTTTAGTCAAAGTTTCACTTTCATTTTAAGACGATGCAGATTCTACAGTTATTGGTTTATGTGCTACATATATCATTTACACCATGTATCGATCATGTTATTCAAATATTCTAAATTTTACTATTTCGCATAACTACTTCCCCGGCGGCTATGGTCCATGCAGTCACAGAGTGTCGGACACAACTGAATAAGTAACGCTTTCACTTGTTCTATCAGTTACTGAGAGACGTGTATTAAAATCTCCAACTATAATTGTGGACTTAACTATATCCCCATTTACTTATCTCACTGTTTACTTTGTCTATTTCAAGGTTATGCTATTAGGGGCACACCCATTTCAGGTTTCCTCGCCCTATAAGCCCTGCCGTACGAGTAAATCTACTTCTATGTCGGTGGAGCTCTGCCTGCTTCCTTTCCTTTGATGTCTGCGAGGTATATCCCTGTTTGCATCTGCGTGCTCTACGAGCTCCGTTTACTTGAGACTTGTTGCCTGCGTCCGGCCTGCTTTTAGTCACACACACGGCATCTCGCGCTCGCGTTCCAGCTGCTTGCTGGCAGCTGGGGCTTCAGTGCCCGTCTCTCGCTATCGTCTCAGCTGTTGTGTGGCCCCTGCGCTCTACTCATGTTTGTCTTTAGTTGTCAAGTATCTCTATTATTCCAGTGTCTCCCTTTAGGATCGTTAGTCGTATACTCGGCGATTCTTCCTCTGGTTTTCACCTCCTGTTAACAAGGTGCATGCGTGTCTCACAGGATCTAACCTCCAGTTCCTATTTCCGTCTTCTCCAGGCGGCTCGAGCCGTCCCTGCAGCCTCATGACTTCTGTGTCATCGTGACGTGTCCTTGTTGTGCACATATGTTCCATGCCACAGGCATGATCACTATTTTTGCTGTTTTCACAGTCAGCATTTGTTTAGCAATTTGTTTGTCATCTTTCCTTCCTGCAGCTTCCTGTTTCCATCTGCGTCATCTTCCTCCTCCCTAAAGATCTCCTTTTAGGAAGAATTCTCATGGCTATTGATGCCTGAAATCATCTTAATTTTGCCTTCACTTTTGAGGATATTTTTGAGAGTACCGAATTCTTTGTTGGCAGTTACTTTTCTTCATCACATTGAAGATGTACGTCCTGATTTCTTTTGAAAAAGTCAGCCTCCAGTCTCACCATAATGCTGCTGAAGGATGAGTCTTTTTCTCTGGGTCCTTTGAAGACTTTTTTCTTTGTCTTTGCTTTTTAGCAGTTTTGCTGTCATGGGCTTTAGTGTGGTTTTCGTTGTGGTCCTCCTTCTTGGGGTTAGTGGGATTCCTTCAATCTGTTATTATATTTTATCAGTTTCAAAAATTCTTGGCCAGCAGCTCCTCCAATATTTCTTCTACCGTAGTCTCTCTCTCCTTTCCTTCTGAAACACCATTTTCACATGATAAGTATCTTCAGCATTTCCTGTACATTTCCTCTTGTTTCTTTATATTTTCCCTTAATTTGTTTCTCCCTACTTTAGACGTGGGCTTCCCAGGTGGCTCAGTGGTAAAGAAGCCTCAGTGCAGGAAGCACAGGACATACAGATTTGGTCCCTGGGCTGGAAAGATCCCTTGGTGGAAGAAGTGGCGACCTGCTCGGTATTCCTGCCTGGAAAATCCCATCGCCAGAGGAGCGTGGCAGGCTGCAGTCCGTGGGGCTGCCAAGAGTCAGACGATTAAGCACACATGCACGCAGGGCCTTAGACACAGTCCACCAATCTGTTTTCCAACTTATGATAATACCCTATTTTACTGTGTCTAATCTAACATTTAAACCCAGCTATTTAATTCTTAATTTCACGGGGTTTTTAAATTTTCAATTTTCCATTTGATTTCTACAATTTATTCCATCCTCTAACCAGTATCAGTTCAGTCGCTCAGTCGCGTCTGACTCTTTGCAACCGCATGGACTGCAGCACGCCAGGCCTCCCTGTCGGTCACCAACTCCCGGAGCTCGCTCAAACTCATGTCCATCAAGTCGGTGATGCCATCCAACCATCTCATCCTCTGTCGTCCCTTTCTCCTCCCACCCTCAATCTTTCCCAGCATCAGGGTCTTTTCCAGTGAGTCAGTTCTTCACATCAGGTGGCCAAAGTGTTGGAGTTTCAGGTGCAGCATCAGTCCTTCCAATGAATATTCTGGACTGATTTCCCTTAGGATGGACTGGTTTGATCTTGCAGTGCAAGGGGCCCTCAAGAGTCTTCTCCAGCACCACAGTTCAAAAGCATCAATTCTTCGGCACTAAGTCAGAAGTAAAGGGAAATATTTATTAGCACACCATCCTCTAATTTTCTTGGATATATTAATCAGAACCATTTTATAGTCATGTCTTAAAATGCCAGTATCTGGATCCCTTTCTATTCTGTTTGATTTTTGTTTTTCCATTTTTAACTGCATTTGATCATTTGGTACCATTTCTGGCATATTTATTAATTGATTATTGAAGTTACATATAATTAAATCATAGAGGCTTTAGATGGTATCGTACCATAGAGAGGATTTACTCTTTCTAGCAAGATGGGCCAAGCCTGAGCCAGGCAGGGATTGAGTCAGTCTAAGGCTGCATTTCAGGCTCTCTGAAGGCTTGTTTGTCATTATTCCTAAGTCACAGCCCTTTAGGGGCTTCAGATGAAAACCTAGGAATCCTTCTACTCATCCAACACATGAACACCTTGGGAAATGGAAAAAAAGAGAAGGAAACTCTCTTAAGTAACTGCCTGCAGAATTTGAGGCTCCCTGTGGCTTCCTTTTCTCCACTCTGTTGCCTTGAAAGCCTTAACGTCTTTTGTCGTCCGTTCCATCTGGTGATGCTGCTACAAGTTCTGGGCCTCCGCTCTCTAATCAGCACTGTGCCCTGAAACCTGGGTTAACCCTCAGCCAGGAGATGAGAGGAGGCTGCTGTGCCCGATGCTCCCTCCACAACAGGGCCCTAGTCCTTTAGGTCCCAGCCGCCTCCGCTGCCCTCCAGAGCTCCGTAGACAACTTTTTAAATCACAGTTGACATGGGAGGGAGGTCAGATAAGTTTCTCTTTGGAGCCACAGGTGGAAGTCTGCTTAGAATATATTTTTTAATATCCTTCAAATTTGTAAACTCTACTTCAACTTAATGATCTTGCAAGTGCATTTGTGTGGAACAGCTTGTCTCCAAACAATTAAAAGTCAGAGTTAAATCAAATATCTAATTAAGTCTTCTCCAAAGCAGAATTTAAGTGCTGTAAAATAATTATAAACAAAATGTTCTTAACATGCTTTAGAGAAGCAAATATCACATAAAGTTAAGTTCAAAGACAGGTCCTTTGAGGTGGGTCTTGCAGGAAGTTTGCTGCAGAGACACATGGTGTTCACATCTGTGAAGTGGGGCGTGCTTCTGCAGGCTCAGATGCATCGTGGCTGTGCTATATACATTTATCCCAAAACCCTCTTTCTAGGACTCTGCTCTAAGGCGTGAAGTCAGAAATAAAGGGCAATATTGATACACAGAAATGTGTACCGTAATGCAAAGCAGAAACCATCTTAAATACACAAGGAATACTTAAATTGTGCAGTTCAGTTCAGTTGCTCAGTCGTGTCTGACTCTTTGCAACCCCATGAACTGCAGCACGCCAGGCCTCCCTGTCCATCACCAACTCTCGCAGTCCACACAAACTCATGTCTATTGAGTCGGTGATGCCATCCAGCCATCTCATCCTCTGTGGTCCCCTTCTCCTCCAGCCTTCAATCTTTCCCAGCATCAGGGTATTTTCTGAGTCAGTTCTTTGCATCAGGTGGCCAAAGGACTGGAGTATCAGCTTCAACATCAGTCCTTCCAATGAACACCCAGGACTGACTTCCTTTAGGATGGACTGGTTGGATCTCCTTGCAGTCCAAGGGACTCTCAAGAGTCTTCTCCAACATTGTTCACTTCCATAAAAAAGAAGCTTTAAGATTAAAGCCACACAGGCATCTGTCGAAGTGTTTAACTCTCCATCTCCTCCCTCTTCCCATGACCCCCCTCCCCCCCGTCCTCATCCTCCCTCCCCTTTGCCTTCCTCGCCCCCCACGCCCCCACGCCCTCCCCCACGCCCCCCCCCTCCCCCCGCCTCCCCTCGGCAGGAAGCTGCACTGCACCCGGAACTACATCCACCTGAACCTGTTCCTGTCTTTCATCCTGCGCGCCGTCTCGGTGCTGGTCAAGGATGCCGTGCTGTACTCCAGCTCCGGGACGCTGCACTGCCCGGACCTGCCGTCCTCCTGGGTAAGGCTGTACGGGGCCGGGCCCTCTAGGCAGCCTTGTTTACTCCCGCCCTGCCTCCGACCTCCGTCTGGGATGAGGTCCAGAGCCGGCTTCACCGAGGCCCCGATCGAGGGGCGGGGGGTGGTCCGGCCTGCGCTCAGAGCATCTCAGGGCGGCGGGTGCCGCGGGTGAGGGGCACAGGCGCTGCCCGCTGGGAGGTCATGGCCCGAGCGCTGACGCAGGCAAGACCAGACTTGCTCGAGGGCACCGCCGGGGGCCCAGCAGCAGCTGCGGGCTGGAAGAAGGGGACACGGGTGGGCACGCGTGGCGCCGTTTTCTCCCCCGTGCCCGGGATTCCGAGCGGTGGATGCTTCCAGCTGGCAGGACGGGTACCACCTGGGGGCGCGTGGCCCGGGCACCTGTCCCGGACGCAGTGCGGTGAACGGGCTGCGCAGGGATCACCCGGACTGGTAGTTCGTGCGGTGCAGGTGGGGCACGCGGTGGACTTAGCGGGGCTTTAGAAGGAAGCTCAGTTTGGCGCGTCCACTGAGCGTGCCGCGGCCCAGTGCTTCCCTCCTCCGGGGTTCTCCGTGTCACCCGGTCAGATCCGCTCTTCCACGCGGAGCCAGACCCGGCTCTCCACCGGCAGCCGGCGTGGATGGACCCATTTGCTACCACCGTTCCTCTGGCCTGAAGAGGTCTGAGTCAGGGTCTTTCTAAAACGGTGAAGCCTTTACCGCACTGTAGAGCCGCTGCTTCCCGGCCCGCAGGTTACTATACCCCTGGGGACAGCCCCTCCGCGAGGCGTGTGGACTGACCGCAGCAGTAAGATCAGCAGCGCGGCGCTCCACCCGGACTTCCCACCCCAGGCGGAAGGGGCCCCCCGGCTCTTGTCCCAGGACGGAGTCTCTGCACAGGTGGGGGTCCCTCAGAGGCCAGGACCAGGGAGACCCGGTTCTCCTCCCGCTCAGAAATCTTCCCCTGCTTCTCTGCCTTACTCAGAGCTCTGCTCCAAGGAGCCCTCCTTCCTTAGCTCCTCCTTCATTAAAGGATGTAGTGACCCTGATGGGCCCACAGACACCAGGCCCTTGGCCTGAGCAGCACGCTGTCCTGCTGTGTAGACAGAGGACCTGGCTGGCTCCAGGCTGAGGGAGGTGGAGGTGGAGGGATGGGAACTTGGATGTCCTTGCCCCGGGTCCCACCTGCCTGGGGCGTTGGGGGCAAACTCAGGTTTGAAACATCTGAACAGGGGTACTCCCAGAGAGGAGGGCAGGAGGTTGGGCTGGGGGCTTGACTTTGCCAAGGGTCCTGGGCTCCACAGCCCAGGATAGAATAGGGGGGCAGAGGGGGGAGAGGGAACAGGAGGAAGGGAAGTGAGCAGAGCCTGTCAACACACACAGGTGCACACGTGCATGCAGACACGCAGCCGTGTGTCCTCACACCCAGGGACACACACACTCTTCACAGTCTCTCCCATCAAGAAAGTTTGGCTCCAAGCCTGGAAGGACAGCTCTGAAGACAGGGGCTATGAGTGGTGCTGGGGGAGCCCACGTCCTCGAGTGTGGGGCGCTGGCACACAAGACGCCGGAAACCACAGAAGCGGCCGTGGCCGTGGCCCTCACCTCTGCTGCTCGCTGAGCAGTGAGGGCTCCGGGCTTCAGGCCCACAGAGGTGACAAAGCCTCCTTCCCCAGCCCTGCAGCCGTCACTCCCACACGTTTAAGTAAGATCTCCTGTTTGCTGGCTCTTAGCACCTGCGGACTCTGTAAGTCTCCCCAGGACCGTAGGGAATTGTGTCCCCATAGGGCCCGAGAGGCAAGCGTTTCCAAGTGTGGCCCTGGATTGTGCTTTTGACAGTCATGGAAATGGGAGCAGTTTTCTCATCATTTGCAAGGGGTTGGCCCTCAAAGAAGCCAGCGTTATTGGCTCATAAAGTGGACCTAGAGACAGAACCCGGCTTGCATCCTTACCAAGGCCAGCCCCCCCCCACACTCAGGGGCCTCCTTGTCTGCACTCCTTGGCTTGGGTTTCATCTAAACTGTGGAAACTGCGCTGCAGTCTGGAGAAAAGAAGCGACCCAAGGGCCACCTGAAGCTGACCTTCAGCAGGACCTCCTGCAGACCCTGGGGCTCAGTGCCCTGCACACCTGGCTGCCGTGGGTGGTAGAGGCTCCCAGAAGGCACAGGACTGGCCAAGGACCCGCTGGGAACCAAGCAGGGTGCAGTCCTGGCCGCTGGCCTCTTGGCCTTCCCACAACTGAAGGTCGGCAGACAGCCCCTCACCCCAGAGCCTCTGCCCTTGGAGTGTGTTGATGGCGTATGAGCTGCAGGGACGAAGTGCAGACATGGCATTTTAAACCTTTTACCAAGAAGAAGGAACTGGAATCATCTTAAACACACTTTGTCTTTTTTCCTCCTTCAACAGTTCATCTTGGAAACTCTCTGAGTCTACCAGGGTCCCAGGGTCTCCTTTGAATCTGGAAGGGGTGATGTAGTCTGTGTGACCATCCCGCCAGTAACAGACACACCTTGGTTTCTATTTCTGCCACCACTCGGTCAGGGGGCACTGGCGAGAGACTGGAGGCGGTGAAGGGCACATGTGTTTCAGCTGTAACAAGCAGAGCTGGGCGCCGTGGGCGCCGCGTGTGCAGGGTGCTCCTGCCCCGGCCCCAGGGCTCGCCGTGGGCTCCCTCTCCCCAACACCCAGACCCGCCTCTGCCACTGTTCCAGCAGGGGGCGCCAGTCCCAGGGCCTCATCGTTGGGTTTTACGTGCCTCTTCCCACCCACCCGGCCCAGCCCCGGCGTCCTCCACGCGCCGCACGCCCGCCCCGCCCCCGGCACTGGTGAACCCTAACCGCCTTGGAAAGAACAGAGCAGGAGAAACCTAGTGCCAGGCAACGGGAGCGAGCGTCCTGGCGACGTGGAGCCGCTCCAGGTCAGAGCTGCTCGCAGCCGGCGCCCGCCTGGAAGGCTGCCGCGCGTTTCTTGCCTGCCCACCAGGTGCACGCGTGTGGGTCTGTCCACACGTCATCGGTGTGTCCACCGCATCTGTCCACGAGTATGTATTTGGGCAGCAGGCTGCAAAGATACAGAACAATAGAAATAAAAGTGCTGGGGGGTTGTTCTCAGTGCGTTTATATAAGCTTAGGGATCTAAAGCCTAAATTTCCCCTTTCTAAACACCTGAGGAAATACTTTGTTTGGTGGGTTTCTCTTGTTTTTTACTTTATTCTCGTCTGTTGTCAAGAGTACACAGTGAGGAGGGAGAGAGGAGGCAAGTGGGAGTGAGCGGAGGGTTGGTGGAGACGAGGCGGCCGGGCCCCACGCGGTCGCTCAGGGGGAGCGTCCCCTCGGGCGTGGTGTGCGTCTGCCCGGCCGAGCCGCCCTCCGCCGGCTGCGGGCCTCGCCGCACAAGCACGCGCTCACGCTCGCGCAGCAGGGACCCGGAGCGGCGGCGTGGGCCTCCGGGAGGCGCCTCGCGCAGCAGGGACCCGGAGCGGCGGCGTGGCGCGCGCGCTCACGCGGCCCCTCCCCGTGCAGGTGGGCTGCAAGCTGAGCCTGGTGTTCTTCCAGTACTGCATCATGGCCAACTTCTACTGGCTGCTGGTGGAGGGGCTCTACCTCCACACCCTGCTCGTGGTCATCTTCGCCCCCGGCCGGCGCTTCCGGGCCTACCTCCTGATCGGATGGGGTAAGGACTCGCCCTGCCTGCTAGGTGCTCCCTCGGACCTGCCCGCAAAGATGCTCTCCGCTCAGAAAAACCCTGGGCTGCCCCTGACCTTAATGTTTCCGAAGCCAGAAAGTGAAAGTGAAAGTCGCTCAGTTGTATCCAACTCATTGCAACCCCATGGACTGTGTAGTCCATGGAATTCTAAGCATTCTTACTGGAGTGGGTAGCCTTTCCCTTCTCCAGGGGATCTTCCCGACCCAGGGATGGAACCCAGGTCTCGCCCATTGCAGGCGGATTCTTTCCTAGCTGAGCCACCTGGGAAGCCCTGGAGCCTGGTTTAAAACCATTGTGACTCTCATTCCTCGGGTGAACCCCAACCAGGGCGGGGGGTGGGGGGGGGGGATCAGAAAGAAAGGGGCCTGGGAGAAGAAGCAGGGAGACCGTCCCCAGTGAGGTCCCCCTAACGTGCTCACCAGCGGGGCTCTGCCCAAGCTGGAATCAGAAAGGGGTGAAGCTGCGGGCCCCCACCTTCGCAATGAGGGGTGCCCCTTCAGGTCTCTGCCAAGTTGGGACACAGCCTCTCCAGCACGTTGGTACTAACATCCAGAAACACATGCGTTTCAGGCCTGTGAAGCCTTCTAACACGTATTAAATTATCTTCGCTGCTTAGTAAGGTGTGAGGGTAAGCCTGTGTGTATTTATGAAGCCGCCGCCACCGCCGCCAAGTCACTTCAGTCGTGTCTGACTCTGTGCAGCCCCATAGACAGCAGCCCACCAGGCTCCTCTGTCCATGGGATTTTCCAGGCAAGAGTACTGGAGTGGGGTGCCATTGCCTTCTCTGTATTTATGAAGAGTTTCCATTAATCTGTCCGTCAGAAAGCCCTTGTCCCCGCTGGCAGGGGCTCACAAAGGCTCCCATGTGCGTCCCCATCAGGCTGGTCCAGGTGGCCAGCGCTGGGCCAGGGTGACCAGGTATCTCTCTGCAGGCATCCCCACCGTCTGCACGGGTGCGTGGACTGTGGCCCGGCTCTTGCTGGAGGACACGGGGTGAGTGCTGTGCCTGTGGCTGAGGGGGAGCGCCGCTGACGGAGGGCCTGGCGAGCCGGAGGGCAGCTTTGTGTCTGGGCAGAAGGCAGCCTCTGGATGTTCGGGGAGGACTCAGGGCGGGGGGCTCGGAGACCGGCCACAGCGCAGGTGGAGCTGAACGGGGGCTGGCCACAGAGCAGGGCTGGCATCCGCCAGGCAGAGACAGAGCCCTGTCTTAGGGAGACTGGTGTGGCCCGGAGCCCAGCGGGAGCCCAGCGGGAAGGCATCCGGGCTCAGCCCTCTGAGGCCCTGTGGCTGGGCCAGGCCCGGACGCTTCTGCTGTGTGCGCGGTGGGGCAGGCCGTGCCCAGCCTGAGGCACCCCAGCTCCCGCCGTGGAGCCCAGCAGCTGCTGTGCCTCGTGCGGGCCCGGGTCCACCAGGCACCCCGTCCCAGCCGTCCCCTGCCAGTAACAAACACCCCGAGCATGGCGCTCACACAGCTCCAGTTTATCGGTGTGCTTCTGTCCCTGGCTCTTTGGTCAGCTCTCCAGCTCAGTCTCGCTCACTCACCTGCCGTGGGCACCTGCTGGCAGGGGAGGCCGGGGCTGCGGGTCTAGACAGGCCACACTGAGTCACACGGACTCCACACCCTCCTGTCGGAACCAGCCAGGCTCCAGGACAAGGGTGGGTCTGCTCTGCTGGGAGGGGTGTGGGTTAACAGGGAATCGGGGGGCGTTGTACAAGCCTGCTGTGCCAGCTTCCTCTCGGAGACAGGGCCTGGCAATCAGGAGGGGCCACCTGACAAACCTGTGAGTCGGGCTCGTCGTGGTCGGGCTGGCTTGTTCGGCGAGCCCGGCGTAAGGGGTGTGGCCACGGGCGTGTGTAACCCTCCTGTGCTTGGTTTGTAGATGGAATCCGTGATAATGTGATTTTCCTTCTCTTTCTTCAATAGTTGCTGGGATACCAATGACCACAGTGTTCCTTGGTGGGTTATACGAACACCAATTTTAATTTCTATTATAGTAAGTGACTTCTGTGTGGAAACCTGAGTTACCACCAGGTTGCACTTGGGCAGAGAGCCCTGTGGTGAATACAGACGGCCCCATTCCACTCGGCCTCTCGAGACAAGAGTCCCAGGCTGAGCTCTTCCACGGGGGCTCTGCCCACCGTCAGGAGGAAGAGGAGGGCGAGAGGGAGACATTCCTTTGCGGGGGGGGGGGGGGGGGGGGGCACGGTCAGCTCCCCCAGGTGTGCAGCCTTGGATCTGAACTGGATTTCCATCTGTGGATTGCACGTCTTAATGTTCTCAACTTAACTGCCACAGCCTGGGGTCAACACATAGGTGACGCCACAGACAGACTGCCCTGCTCGAACTTGGGGGGTGGGCAAGGGGAGCAGACCCCAGCTGGGCAGGGCACCAGCGCTCCTGAGCCAGCGGGGCCCGGAGCCCCATTTTGGGTGGGGCTGAGCCGCAGACATCCAGGCCTCGCCGCCTCCCTTGCAGGGGGACTTCACACCCTGAAATGTCATCTCTTTTTGTGCAGGTCAATTTCATCCTTTTTGTTAGTATTATACGAATTTTACTGCAAAAGTTGACGTCCCCAGATGTCGGCGGCAACGATCAGTCACAGTACAAGTGAGTATGTGTTTAGAGCCAGCTTGGAACCACCCTCACCAGCCTCACGCAGCCTGATAACTTGGAGTACCTGTGTAGAGAGCAGAGAAACGGGGGCTCGGGGACCCACACATGACCCCACGTCTTCTCCTTTAGTCACAGGAGTGTGCCCTTGGCCAATTTACAGGGACCCCCGGACATGGAGTGACTTGCCCAAGGGCTAGCTTCGCCATGGCCGAGTCCTTCCCTTGCCCCCAGTGTGGGCACCCTCTAGGGAGCTGGGTGCTGGAGTGCTCTGCCCACTCTCCTGTTTGTGCCCTGACCTCTCCTCCTTGGCCACGCTTGCTCGCATTTCATATTTGGTTCTGTCCTCCCCGTGGGGCCGCAGGGTCCAGGCAGCGCCTCGTGCGGGCCTTGTGCTTGATAACGACTGTTTGGTGTTTGTTGCTTGAATGGTAACAGGAAGGTGGATATCATCTCCCTCGTGAGAAAGAGAGCAGAGTTTAAGTAATCACCCACCCTCATCCAGCTAATTAACAAGGACCGAGAACTCTGTAAGGAACTGGAAGACTCTGTAAATGTCTATCAAGAATTTATAAAGAACAAATAAAGTCTGCAACTGGAGTGTAAACTAAAACTCAGTTCAGTGTGGAGGGGCTGGTGCAGCTGGTCCAGCCTTGGGTTCAGGCAAACGGGGGCGGGAATTGCAGACCCCGACAATGCGTGGCCCCAGGGGGCTGCCCGCCCACCCCAGGAGGGTGGGCCCCCTCAGCTGCGTCCGTCCCTTCCCTCCTTGTGACGCAGGGTGGCCTGGGGGGACATTCAGGTGGCCTCCCCTGAGGTGGGCGGCCCAGTGCTGGTTCTGTACCAGCTGGAGGCCCAGGGGAGGTGACCACCCTGCACCCCGCCTGCCTCCTCACCTTGGAGTGGAGATGCTGGCAGGAAGACAGCCACTATTATTGGGGGGGGGGGGGGGGCTCCAAAATCACTGCAGATGGTGACTGCAGCCATGAAATTAAAAGATGCTTACGCCTTGGAAGAAAAGTTATGACCAACCTAGATAGCATATTCAAAAGCAGAGACATTACTTTGCCGACTAAGGTCCGTCTAGTCAAGGCTATGGTTTTTCCAGTGGTCATGTATGGATGTGAGAGTTGGACTGTGAAGAAGGCTGAGCACCAAAGAATTGATGCTTTTGAACGATGGTGTTGGAGAAGACTCTTGAGGGTCCCTTGGACTGCAAGGTGATCCAACCAGTCCATTCTGAAGGAGATCAGCCCTGGGATTTCTTTGGAAGGAATGATGCTAAAGCTGAAACTCCAGTACTTTGGCCACCTCATGCAAAGAGTTGACTCATTGGAAAAGACTCTGATGCTGGGAGGGATTGGGGGCAGGAGGAGAAGGGGACGACCGAAGATGAGATGGCTGGATGGCATCACTGACTCAATGGATGTGAGTCTGAGTGAACTCCGGGAGATGGTGATGGACAGGGAGGCCTGGCATGCTGCGATTCACGGGGTCGCAAAGAGTCAGATATGACTGAGCGACTGAACTGAACTGAACTGAAGGCTGTGAGCGCTGATAGAGGGAATCTTCAGAAGATGCTTAGTGCCCGGCCCCAGCAGGTGCTGTGACGGGGTGTGTAAGCATACACACATGACCGGGCCCCAGTAAGTGCCGTGATGGGGTGTGTAAGCACGCACACGTGACCGGGCCCCAGTAGGTGCCGTGATGGGGGGTGTAAGCATGCACACCTGACTGGGCCCCGGGCTGCGGCAGGCTCTGCCCGGCCCTCGGTGAGCTCAGGCCACAGGGGAGCAGCCTTCCTCCGGCACTGTCACTGCCCGGGCTGCTCCCAGACCAGCTGCAGCCCCGGCCACCCCTCGACGGCACTCCCAGGTTCTGCAGGTCTAGCTCACTGCCCCCTTGACCTTTCCTTTGGGCTCTGGGGAGCGATCGTAAGTGGATGGTAGACAGCGGTGCTTTTGTTTCGGAAACAAAATTACGTGCGGATAATAGAATCTACTCTTTTTCCAGAGTAACAAAAGCAGAGCTATCCGTGGTGCTCGCCTGGCTGTATTTTGGCGTGTTTTCCGTCTCCATCTCATAGCAGAAGTGACAGATCCCAGGCACAGGGCCCCAGGGGTCCCGCCTCTAAGCCCCCTTTCTAGAGACCAGCAGAGTGTCAACCACAGGAGTCCAGGCAGATCCCTCTGACATCTGCTTAACGGGCTGCTCCCTGCAGAACCCCAGCCTCACTCGCCAGGCAGACACCGGCCACGGTGCTGAAGGCCGTGAGGCCACCATGTGCTGTGGTCAGACAGTCAGGCCTGCACATGCCAGTAGGGGCTCCTGAGGCCTCCTGGCCCAGCGAGGCCCTGGTCACACGCACAGCTGGGGCAGAGCTCGGGCAGATCACCCAATACGAGGAAACCGCTTGTGAACTCTGCAGGTGTCTCAAAATACGTAAACAAAGGGGTGACTTCTTTCTGAGTATTCGGTTCAGTTCAATTCAGTTGCTTAGTTTGTCTGTTTGTGACCCCATGGACTGCAGCACGCCAGGCTGCCTGTCCTTCACTGTCTCCTAGAGTTTTCTCAAACTCATGTCCATTGAGTCAGTGATGCCATCCAACCATCTAATCCTCTGTCATCCCCTTCCCCTCCCGCTTTCGATCTCTCCCGGCATCAGGGTCTTCCCAAGTACTGGCGCCAACCCAGCAGAGCAGGTGGAGAGGAGCCGGAGGCGCCCCTCCCTTGGTTCCCTCCACGTTGCCAGGATGAGGCTGGTCATCGGGACGGTGGCTGGTGGGGTCATGAGGGGGCCCAGCCACTGCCTGTCTGCCCATCCTCCAGGTGACCCCAGGGCTCCTGACCCTCAGGCCGTGTTGGGGTCGCTGCATCAGATACAGCCACGAGGACTCCCCCAGGAAGAGGCCAGGTCACTTGCAGAGACCTGATGTAACTGGGTGGGGGGCAGCTTGCATTCCAAGTCTGAAGAGCCCCCCGATGACTCTCGTGTGCAGCTGTGAGAGTCCCTGGCTCACGGCAGGTTCTCCAAGGGGGTTCCGCTGAGCAGCTGCAGCGCCTCTGTGCACCTGAAGCAGCTTCTCGGGCTGAGGCCCAGACGCTGAGTCAGAGGCAGCCTGCTGCCCCTGGTGCCAGGGCCGGCGCAGGGGCCTGGGAAATGCTGACTTAGCGGAGATGACCTGTACCTGGTTGGGGCGTGGGACAGGCTTGGGGGTAGGTAGGACTGAGTTCAGCTGTCTTGCTTTCAACACCACTGCAGTGAGAAGAAAATGTGCTCTTTGGTTAGGAGGGTAAGAGCTCCCCAGCAGGGAAGTGAGATCGGATCCAAGCTCTCCCACTCCTCAGGTGTCTGGGCCCCCCAGCAGGGTCGCCTGCAGGACCTGTCCACGGCTGTCAGGGGGACACGGTCTCGCTTGTGCCCAGGGGCAGCCTTGCAGCACCTGCTCTTTGGATCTGAAACTAAAACTCGCCCCGTCCTCCAGATGCTGGGGATGCTCTCCCCATCTCTGCTGCTAAACGAGGGACACACAGGGCTGTCTCACCTGCTCAGACCAGTGCCGCCCTTTCCGACTGGCCAAGATTCCCGAGAGGGCTTTGCTGCTCTGCGGGGCAGAGTGGTGCTCGCCCCTGCGTTTTCACGCCCTCCCAGACGGGCGGAGGTGTGGCTGCGTAGGGAGGCCCTCGGTTGGCCAGAGCTGACCGCTGTCTCCGCTGCAGGAGGCTGGCCAAGTCCACGCTGCTGCTCATCCCGCTGTTTGGAGTCCACTACATGGTGTTTGCTGGCTTTCCAAACGGCATCTCCTCCAAATACCAGATTCTGTTCGAGCTGTGCCTCGGATCCTTTCAGGTGCGGCTGGGGAGGCCGCGCGTCCCAGGCGGGGACGGGGCGGGGGGCGGGGCGGGGGCGGGGGGCGGAGGGGCCGCAGCCTCTGACCAGCACCTTCTCCCTTTCAGGGCCTGGTGGTGGCGGTTCTCTACTGCTTCCTCAACAGCGAGGTGAGTCCTGGGGGAGCACAGGCTCCTGGCTTGAGGGGGATTCCTTAAAACACCCCTAAAGGACCTGCTTCCCTGGGGGCTCAGACAGTAAAGAATCCACCTGCAATGAGGGAGACCCGGGTTCGATCCCTGGATTAGGAAGATCCCCTGGAGGAGGACATGGCAACCCACTCCAGTATTCTTGCCTGGAAAATCCATGGACGGAGGAGCCTGGTGGGCTACAGTCCATGAGGTCACAAAAGAGTTGGACACGACTGACTGACTTCACTTCAAAAGACCTGGATCCGGTCCACCTTCTAGAGGTCACCCTGCCGGGGTCACTGCCGCTGCCGGTGCCACTGCCGCTGCCGGTGCCCACGGCTCTCAGCTCAGCCCACCCATGAGTCTCAGCTGCCTCCGGCTCCGGGTCAGAGCACTCTTCTCTGGCACCCCCTGCGTCCCCATCCTCTCCTGGTTCCCAAGCCCGCTTGACCCCGTCCACGGATATCACAGCTTCCACACCCAGAAGTGGGCTGCAGGGGGAGATTTGCTCCGGGAGCCGCGGGGGAGATTTGCTCTGGGGCTGCAGGCCCCCAGCTCCCGCCCGCTGAGCCCATGCCGCCGTGCCCCTCCCCAGGTGCAGAGCGAGCTGAGACGCACGTGGCGTGGCCTGTGGCCCAGCCGGCCCTCCGCCCGGGACTACCGGCTGCACAGTTCGTCCATCTCCAGGACCGGCTCCGACGGCGCCCTGCAGGGTCCCCGCGGCTCCCGGGCCCCGTCCCTGCTGCAGACGGAGACCTCGGTCATCTAAGGGTGCCTCAGTGAGGGCCCGAACAGACTCAGCGCTGACCCCCCAGAGCCAGGCCTGGCTGACCCCCCGGGGGACTGGGGGACCTCGAAACCACCCGGGACTTAAAGCTCAAGACTGTCAAACTCCAGCAGTCAGATGCTTTCTATTTCACGTTGTTTGGCCATGCAGACAGACCCATTTTCAAAGAGACTAGCAAAGACCACAGTGGTAGAACCCAGGACTTGGGTCCAGCGACTGTGGAAGAAAGGAGGGGTTTTCTAATCTCAGCG
Source organism: Budorcas taxicolor (assembly GCF_023091745.1). Lineage (NCBI taxonomy): Eukaryota > Metazoa > Chordata > Mammalia > Artiodactyla > Bovidae > Budorcas > Budorcas taxicolor. The sequence goes on along the minus strand of NC_068913.1, from coordinate 121,285,612 downwards.
CCAGTTCTCGGGGGGCACAGGCCTGAGCTGGGGCGCTGGCCCTCAGGGACGTGGTTACCCCCTGTTTCTGCATGACCTGCGTCGCTGGTCTCCCACCCCCAGTCACGGGGGCGGCCCACCCCGCTGGCTGCAGGACATGTGGGCCTCCCCCCGCTCCGAGGGCTTCCACGGAGCCTCCCGCAAGCTCAGCTGGGCCCCTCGCTTCCGCACCCCCGGGCGCCCGCGGCCCCGCCCTGCTCACACCACAACCGGGCTCTCGCCTCTCTGCTGCTGCGCTCGGTTCCCCAGCCGCTCTGCGGCATCAGGCCCCGCTTACCAAGGAGACCAAGGAGCCTTCGTCTTGGGGCATCACAGACCTGAGCGTGGGTGCCTGTCATCAGGGTGGCCGGCGCAGGGCCGGGGGGCAGGGCTGCGCTGAGGAGTGGGCTGGACGGCCGGGGCAAGACTGGGAGGCTTGTCACCCAGCAGAAGCCCCCTGGGGGTGTGCCTGGCCCCCAGTGAGAGGAGCCTGGCCCAAGAGCGTGGGGCAGCCGCGGGGGGCCCGGCAGCAGTGTCCCAGCTCAGACAGCGAGCAAGCGTCTCCGGGCCGCCGTCTGGCACGGGTGCCGCATAAGCACCCGGGAGTCTGCGAGCTGCCAGCGCCAAGGCTGCGAGCCTGACTGGTGGTCCGGCCCGAAGGGAGCAGAGGGGAGGCTGCCTGTCACTGCCCGTTATCAGGACAGAGGTGACCCAAGTGCCCCACGTGTCACTGCAAAGTGCTGTAAACGTGTGCCTAGAATGCCGCCGTGCGTGGCCACCTGAATAAAGCCCATTTCGTGTCTGTTTGCTGGCTGACTCTGATAGCATCAACATCTTGAGGACGTTCAGAGGAAGCCTTCCCGCCTGTGAAGAGGAGCTCGGGCAGAGGGTGGGCCGGTGGGGACGGGTGGGCGGCAGCTCAGGCCTCTGGACTCCGTGGCTTCCTGGGCACTAGCACCAGTCGGAACTGCTCCTTACGGGCCTGGTCAGTGACGTGTCCATGCAGGGGCTCCCGGCACCCCGGAGGCGGGGAGGGGGCTGCCGCTCCCAACACAACACCCTCGCTCCACGGAACCTGGGAACCTGCTCACCAGGGCAGGGCTGAGCACACACGTGCTCTCATGTATATGTGTGTGTGCGTGCGTGTGTGTGCATGCCTTCTGGGAGCAAACTCCTAACTGCGGCATTTGTGCCACTGCTGCTGCGGTCGCTTCAGTCGTGTCCGACTCCGTGCGACCCCATAGATGACAGCCCACCAGGCTCCCCCATCCCTGAGATTCTCCAGGCAAGAATACTGGAGTGGGTTGCCATTTCCTTCTCCAATGCATGAAGGTGAAAAGTCAAAGTGAAGTCACTCAGTGGTGCCCGACTCTTAGCGACCCCATGGACTTCAGCCTAACAGACTCCTCTGTCCATGGATTTTCCAGGCAAGAGTACCGGAGTGGAGTGCCATTGCCTTCTCCGATTTGTGCCACAGACAGATAAAATCTATTTCTAATAAACTCCATGCTCAGTCAAACTGTCTCATTCCAAGGGGAATATCACACAGTGCCAAAGCATCGCACCCTGTGATCTCCAGAGGCTGAGCTAGAGAAGACTTAGAAATGAGTGGAGACCAGCCTCTGGTGGTTTCTAAGAGCCCCAGGCTCCTGGTGACAGGACTCTGTCAGATGTCTCCTGGTGGAAGGAGCTTCGTGAGGACTTGCATCAGGTCTCTTCCAGACTTGGGGAACTGAAGTGAACACACAACGTGGGGACGGGTGTGTGCCCAGGGGCCACTTTGCAGAAGACTCCACCTCTATAGACGAAAATAGCCAGCCCCTTCCTTTCTTATCAAGAACGGCAGTTTTTTCCAGTGGTGCCATTTTCAGGCTAGAGAAGCTATTCAGAGGAGTTAGCAAAGCTCAAACATCAGAGGCAGACTAGCTGAACAGTGAGAAAGCTGTGAATTCCACCCGCCGTCTGCCTCTCACCGCTCGGGAAGTCAGTATCACCATCATGGGTGCGTGGAGTCTCCCCGACATTTTCTTCTGGGCCCATGCAAACCTCTCTCCCTCTCTCGCACTCTTTCTTCTCTTCCTCGTGGAGAGTACGTCATATTGTACAGACATTTCTGCAACTTGCCTTTCCGTTGGGTCAGACGTGTGTGGATCGCGCCGGTCTGCACACAGCTGTGGTTTGCCCCTAACAGCGGCGTGAGTCTCCGCGGCACGCACGCGGCGTTTATTCCCCCACACCCTCCCCTCGTCTGGGCGCTTCTGCGTCTGCCCGAGCAGCCCCGCAGACCCGCCCCGGAAGAGGGGGCCCCGGGCGTGCGGCTGGGCTCTGCGCAGGCCTGGCCTGGGAAGAGGCGGCGCAGTACCGCCCCGGCCGAGCTGCAGTTGGCGCGTCGCTGGGCTTCCCTTCTCTCTCCACCCCAATCTGCCTGTCTTCAGTCTGGAGGACGGTGAGCGTCTCTTCTTTACGGAAAGCTTTTCCTTTGATCCTGAGCCTCAGCCCGACCCACTGACACAGGCGTCAGGGAGCCAGCCGCTGCTGCAGATGGCTGTCCTACCTGACTCAGGCCCTGGTGAAAGTTTACAGATGAATGTGTTTATTCTTGGAAACGGGGGCGAGACTCAGCAGAGGCCGTGGACAATGTGCTTCTGTCACCTGTTTGCATCACCGGCCGCGAAGCCCTCCGAGAGGAACACTCAGCTTGTGGACATCAACAAAGGATTTAGGGCATCTTTTATACAGAAGTGTGCTCTTTGGAAGACGGAAGGAAAAGAGCCTGTCACTTCTTCTCCTCTATAAAGCTTTACTGAGGACAGGGGAGTGGGCAGAGGTGGCCGGAGGTCCCCTTGCTCCTGACAGCAGCCCCACCTCCCCGGGCCTCCTGGCCAGAGCCTGGGGCAACAGGCCTCAGTGCCAACACTGACCCAGAGCTGTCACTGGGATCGTTGTCAAGGCTGCTTATATTCAACCACTGGCGCTGCACCACAGGGGATGCAAGCTATTGGAATATGATGACAAAAAAGGAGGCCGAGCAGTTCCCATCTCTCCTTTGGAGATATCAGTTCAGTTCAGTTCAGTCGCTCAGTCTTTGCAACCCCATGAATCGCAGCACGCCAGGCCTCCCTGTCCATCACCAACTCCCAGAGTTCAGTCAAACTCATGTCCATCGAGTAGGTGATGCCATCCAGCCATCTCATCCTCTGTCGTCCCCTTCTCCTCCTGCCCCCAATCCCTCCCAGCATTAGGGTCTTTTCCAATGAGTCAACTCTTCACATGAAGTGGCCAAAATATCAGAGTTTTAGCTTCAGCATCAGTCCTTCCGATGAACACCCAGGACTGATCTCCTTTAGGATGGACTGGTTGGATCTCCTTGCAGTCCGAGGGACTCTCAAGAGTCTTCTCCAACACCACAGTTCAGAAGCATCAATTCTTCGGCGCTCAGCTTTCTTCACAGTCCAACTCTCACATCCATACATGACCCCAAGAAAAACCATAGCCTTGACTAGGCGGACCTTAGTTGGCAAAGTAATGTTTCTGCTTTAAAATATGCTATCTAGGTTGGTCATAACTTTTCTTCCAAGGCGTAAGCGTCTTTTAATTTCATGGCTGCAGTCACCATCTGCAGTGATTTTGGAGCTCAAAAAAATAGTGACACTGTTTCTGCTGTTTCCCCATCAATTTTCCATGAAGTGATGGGACCAGATGCCATGATTTTAGTTTTCTGAATGTTGAGCTTTAAGCCAACTTTTTCACTCTCCTCTTTCACTTTCATCAAGAGGCTTTTTAGCTCCTCTTCACTTTCTGCCATAAGGATGGTGTCATCTGCATATCTGAGGTTATTGATATTTCTCCCAGCAATCTTGATTCCAGCTTGTGCTTCTTCCAGCCCAGCGTTTCTCATGATGTACTCTGCATAGAAGTTAAATAAGCAGGGTGACAATATACAGCCTTGACATACTCCTTTTCCTATTTGGAACCAGTCTGTTGTTCCATGTCCAGTTCTAACTGTTGCTTCCTGACCTGCATATACGTTTCTCAAGAGGCAGGTTAGGTGGTCTGGTATTCCCATCTCTTTCAGAATTTTCCACAGTTTCTTGTGATCCACACAGTCAAAGGCTTTGGCATAGTCAATAAAGCAGAAATAGATGTTTTTCTGGAACTCTCTTGCATTTTCCATGATCCAGCGGATGTTGGCAATTTGATCTCTGGTTGCTCTGCCTTTTCTACAACCAGCTTGAACATCAGGGAGTTCACAGTTCACGTATTGCTGAAGCCTGGCTTGGAGAATTTTGAGTATTACTTTACTAGTGTGTGAGATGAGTGCAATTGTGAAGTAAATCTTTGGAGAGTTCAGTTCAGTTCAGTTCAGTCACTCAGTCGTGTCCATCTCTTTGCAACCCCATGAATTGCAGCATGCCAGGCCTCCCTGACCGTCACCAGCTCCCGGAGTTCACTCAAACTCATGTCCATCGAGTCAGTGATGCCATCCAGCCATCTCATCCTCTATTGTCCCCTTCTCCTCCTGCCCCCAATCCCTCCAAGCATCAGAGTCTTTTCCAATGAGTCAACTCTTCACATGAGGTGGCCAAAATACTGGAGTTTCAGCTTCAGCATCATTCCTTCCTAGGAAATTTAAGGTTTTACAAATCCTTGTGTGCTGGAGGCCGTGGGTGACAAAGTATGAGAAGCAGTGTGTAAACTCAGGACACCTGAAGGATACAAGCTTTCATATTAATCGTTTAATCATTTAATTTAATCATTACAATCATCCATCCAGAATATGCAAAATTTGTGATTTTCTGATCTTCATACAATCACAACGCTTTCAGGTTTAAATCACACAATATAGTAAGACCCCATGAAAGGGTGACTCTTGCAGACTTTCCCAAGCTTGGGTCAATGTGTTCTCCCCAAACTGTCAGCCTGCTCTGAAACCCAAGGACTCTCTGTTCTTAGCACTATAGAAGGCCCATCTGGAAGCATAGTTCCAGGTTCTGTGTGTGTGTGCGCACAAAACACACTCGTGAATGCCAGTCAGGGAGTATTTCCAAGGAGGCACCCCCAGCTGCCTCCCCAGGGCCTTTGCAAAGCATCTTCCTCTCCCATCCCTCTGAGGAGGGTCGCTCCTCATCAGACAAGCTTAGGACTTTGTGATGGAGAAGCTGGAGGAAAGCGGGGGGCCACCCCACCCCCTCCTCTATGACCTCGTTTTGTGGGTGTTAACCAACAGCTTCTTAGCTGGGGTCCTGGTGCTGCTTCTCCCCTGAATTCTCTCCAAACCATCCACAGGATGACCTTCCTGATGTGCACTTTGGGCCACACTGTACTCTGAGGGACCCTCACCACCGTGACCCCAGGTTCTCAGCCACCCCCACAAAGCAGTTGCACCCCCTGCTGGCAGGCTGGGCTAACCAGAAATGCACAACGTGAGGACTGCAGGTTAAGTTTTACTGGGGGCAAAAAGAAGACTATAGCCCAGGAGACAGCATTTCCTGTAGTTCTGAGAAAGTGCTCGTAAGAAGTAAGAGGGGAGGTCAGTATACATGATTTCAGTGAAGGGGGCGGACATACAATCGGCCACATACTTTGTGCAGAAGGTTTCTGCTGGTCACGAGGAGCAGTCATCACCGTGAAGGATTATAGTGTTCTAAATAAGTGATAACAAGAACTGGGCTCACGAAGTCAGCTCCTAAAAGACCTATCTGACGACGTGTTCTGCCAGTTTTTCCTGGAGCACAGAGTGCCTCGTTCCTCTCCCCACCCTGAGCTCCTTTCAGGGGATGTTGAGGGTCGGTGGCTGCAGCAGCACCTAGTTCAATCCTTGCCGAGGTGGGTGGCAGGTGCCCGTCTGTGGCTGAGGGTGAGGACTCCCCCAGGGGCCTGAGGGACCGCCTTTCCCTTGGCACCAGCCTCGCCGTGAACATGCTTGTTCCACTCCGCATCTAGACCCTAAGTCTCTTGGGACAAATGGTGTCTAGTTTGCCTCTGCCCCCCAGGACTGAGGCGTCACGGCAGAAAGCAGGTCCTGTTCACTGGCTCCACGTTAATGGTGGTAGCCAAGGCGAGCAAGCTGCCTACGGAAGTGTTCCTTGCAGGGATCTGGCCCAGGGCAGAAATCGTTCCTCTGGCCCACATCCCTGGGACTTGTGAACTCAGGAGGCAGATTTTCTAGACACAAAGAATCAAATGGGCAGAGGGTCTCCTCTGCTTCCAATGGAAAGCAACATCCAAAGGCTGCTTAGACGTTGTCCTGCTGACTTTCCTCCATGCTTGGAAGCAGAAAACCTCAACTTAGAATTCCTGGAGAGCTGGCGCTTTAGATCTCTCCAGGGAGTAAAGATCCAGGTGACTCTCCAGCCAGCTCCTTACAGATCCGTCAAGTCGAAGCACACCTGGTGCTGCTTGTCTGCACGCGGCGGTGAGTAGAACAGGCAGCTGAAGACGAGTGCCCGGGGCCCCTGGGGCTGCGGGACGTGGTCTCAGCACCATGATCGGGGGACAGAAGGACGCCCTCCACTCGGGCCCTGAGGCCCCTGCCCCAGGCCCTGGGGACCCGCGTGAACCACAGTCCTTCCCCCAGGCAGGCAGCCAAGGAGCTGCAGAGAGAGAGCATGGAGCCCCCGGGCACTCCTTAGGCATGTTGGCCGCAGATGTAGTAGCTTAAGAAAGAGGCCTGTGAGAGATTCAGGACTTCGTTAAAAATTTCCCTGGTGATAGGATAGGTCGCAGGCGGCCCCAGGAGGGCTGGAGGGTGGCTGTGAGGCTGAGGTGCCTGGGAGAACACAGCCGTCCCAGCAACCAACCCACCCACGGCCTGGCCTGGTCAGCAGGTGGGGGTGCCCACACCTGATGAGGCCAGGACTGAATAGGCCTTCACTTTATTTTCCTAGGACTACATTTGACAGCATTTATTTCTCTGAGGGAAGAAAAAAAAAATACCAATTTAAAAGAAAGTAACTCATTTTCTCAAGTAGTCACTTTGTCTCCAGCTATCTGCCTTAGCAAAAGATACTTATTGTCATAGTAACGAGTGTGGAATGAGAAATAACCAGTCCAGAAATTTCAGAGTTCTTCCTCAGAAAATTTTTGGGTTTGTTTTGATAGGATCTTTTCATTAAGACAGTTCTGTTCTCAAATAGCCGATGGACCTGGTTTAGCGCCAAGGTCAACAGAGCAAAGGTTTCCCAGCCTCATGGTCGGACCATGTCTCCCTCCAGCAGCCCAGCCGCCCTGTGCTGAGAACACACTTGCTGTCCCCAGGGTCACGAGCCAGGCCCAGGCTGGAGACCTGGGCTGGCATCACACTGGCAAGGGTCTGGGCCAGGCCCACCCACAGCCCTGCCCATCCACAGCTCTGGGAGGGCAAGTCTGAGCCACCCAGGAGGCCAGGTGCCCGTGGGCTCCTCGCAAGACGTGCATGTCCCACCAGCACCCCAGGAGTTGGAAATGTCTCACCTGACCAGGGGTTCTCAAGGGCCCTTTCAGAAAAAAAAAAAAAAAAATCAAAGCTCATTTTAAAACCAGAAAAGAAAAATGTATGCTAGTACTTCACGTTATGGATGAATATGAACCTCGGATAGATAAAACAGTTAATAATGTATTAAAAATAAAAACCAAAAGATAGCACAAGAATATATAGGTCCATTAAAAAAGAATATATGTGTGCATTTTTTTTATCACTGAGAAAACTCTTCCTAAATTCAAAGAAACGTGCTCCATTTAACCACATAAACATTTTAAAGTTCTGCACATCAAAAAAAAAAAGCCGAAAACTAAATTAAAAGGCAAATAAAAATATTTGCAAGAACTATGGAAAGCAGTTAGTATTCCTAAGGTTCAGTCAGTAAGAAACCTGCCAAGACGCCAAGAAATACATAGTCAGGTTACATAAAAAGCCAAGTATGAATGACAATGACTAATAAACGTACAGAGCTTGTTCAGTCTCACAAGCAGGTGAAGTGATGCATTTTTATTTCCTGACTCTTACAATAACTTGTGAAACAAATAAGGTTCAACTCTGACCCTGTGAGGCAGGACCTGAAATGTGAGTGATAGGATTAAATTCACCCAAAAGTTGTAGAAAACGATTTGGTAAAGACAGCAGTAACTTTTAAAATGTTCACAAACTTTGACAGCTTAACTTCTGAAGACTCTATCCTGGGGGACTTGCCTAGTGGTCCTGAGGCTAGGACTCCCCGCTCCAGAGCAGGAGGCCCAAGTTCCACCCCTGGTCAGGGAACTGAACCCAGCACCTGCAACAAGGGTCCTGTGTGCCAGCCGGGGCAGCCAAATAAAGACGGGTGCTTCTCCACAAGAATCTACCCTAAGCAACAAAAGAGGGGGAAGGTTTTAAGCAACCATTTATGCACAAGGATGCAGACAGGACGAGAGCTGGGAACTGGGGCCGTGACTAGATAGCAGTGTGCCGTCCACGGGGATATAATCTGACCACTGGATACAGACGGGAAACTGGTGAGGGCTAATGCTTAGGAGAAAACAGAAACCCTGAACCGCATGTAGGATCCTCAGTCCGTACTGTCATTGTTCAGTCGCTAAGTCATGTCCGACTCTTTGTGACCCCATGAACCGAAGCCCGCCAGGCTCCTCTGTCCTTCACTGACTCCTGGAGTTTACTTAAACTCGTGTCTGTTGAGTGAGTGATGTCATCCAACCATCGCATCCTCTGTTCCGCCTCCTCCTCCTGCCCTTAATTCATGTGATAGGCATGAAAAACACAAAGTATTACAGTGGCAGCTCCCAGGGCCACAGTGGCTCGTTCTCACCAGCTCGTCCTTCCTTCCCGTCACCAGCGTGTGTGGCGTGCGCTGCACGTGGCAGGCTGGCCTCTGGGCTCTGGGAACACGCGTGGATGGATCCCTGCCTTCCCAGGACTCCAGTCAGGAAGGCGGACAGTCCGTCATGCCCTGTGCACTCTCTGCACGGTTTCGGGGCTCGGGAGCATCAGGGGCTGAAGACGGAGATACCCAGCACTGACGTTATGATGAGAAGGAAACAGTGGAAACAGAGACCCCACAAACCTGGCTTGCGGGCAGTTCCTTCTCGCTTAGGCACACTCCTGCCGTGTGCCGTGGGCCTCCGCCCTTTGAGGTCAGCGCGCCACCCTGAGATACAGCTCCAGCAGTCAGACACCACACAAAGAAAGGCTTAGGACAGTTTATTCATCAGAACCTGCGCTCCATCCCAGGCGCTGGCTTTTTAACACAACCGTACGTTCCTTCTCGAGCCGCGTCCTCCACCCTCACCGGGACCAGCCGCTCTGTCTGAGCCTCGGGGTCCCGGGCGGCCCTCTTCCTTCCTGGGTGTGAGGCCTTCTCTGAGCATAAGGGGAGCCCCGCACGGTGGAGGCTCAGTGGGGAAAGAGGGGCAAGCTCTCCACAGACTTTAGAAACAATGGTGTCTGTATTTACTTTGCTTTTTATTTGCAATACTTTGTTTATATTAAATTTCATGTAGAACTATGGGCACATGTCTTTAAAAGAGGAAAGCATCTTCTTCTATTACCTAAAGACCTAAGTCTTTAGGCTATGGTTTTTCCAGTAGTCATGTATGGATATGAGAGTTGGACTATAAAGAAAGCTGAGCACAGAATAATTGATGCTTTGAACTGTGGTGTTGGAGAAGACTCTTGAGAGTCCCTTGGACTGCAAGGAGATCCAACCAGTCCATCCTAAAGGAGATCAGTCCTGGGTGTTCATTGGAAGGACTGATGCTGAAGCTGAAACTCTGATATTTTGGCCAACTCATGCAAAGAGTTGACTCATTGGAAAAGGCCCTGATGCTGGGAGGGATTGGGGGCAGGAGGAGAAGGGGACGACAGAGGATGAGATGGTTAGATGGCATCACTGACTCAATGGACATGAGTTTGGGTAAACTCCAGGAGTTGGTGATGGACAGGGAGGCCTGGCATGCCGCAGTTTATGGGGTCATGAAGGGTTGGACACGACTGAGCGACTGAACTGAACTGGACTGGAAGACCTAAGTGAGTATGTGCTCACTTGTGTCCGACTCTTTGTGACCCCATGGGCTGTAGTCCACCAGGCTCCTCTGTCCATTGGATTCTTCAGGCAAGAAAGCTGGAGTGGGTTGCGATTTCCTTCTCTAGGGGATCTTCCCGACCCAGGGATTGAACCTGTGCCTCCCATGTCTCCTGCATTGCAGGCAGATTCTTTACCACTCAGTCCCCTGGGAAGCTCATTAGCTAAAGGGCTAAGCCTCCATAATGTAGCTCAGATTTCCATTAAGTGGAATTTGTGATAATTCAGATTGAAAGTGTGTGGGAGGTATGTGTGGCAGTAGTAATTGAGCTTCAAATTATTCTTCTAAGTTATATTTTGACTTTTTTGTAATTTAAAAAATCTTCTACAAACATTGAAACAAATAAAGGCTGAAAATCAAGCCACTGTCAGATTTCTCTGCAAACCTAGACATCAGAATTATAGCCAGCCAGATCTCTTCATGTGTAAAGGCAGGAGAAGATGTAAATTCTCAGAAAACACAGAACTCAGACACCACCCAGGAATGCCAGTTTGTTGTTTTTTTTTAATGACATTACATGTCAACAGTTCAACAAATAGAGAAAATGAAAATTTTCAAATAGGAAAGTGATGGTATTATAAAACTTGTTAGCCCCGAATCAGTCTAAGTAGAAATGATCTAAATAATTAAACTGCTTTTAAAATGAAATGAAAATGTAAAAAGAAATCTCAATATTGAATTACATAAGATTATATAAAATAACTGCAAGTCATTTAAAACAGTAGATATTTCCTCTCATCCTGGGCAGTGGACATACATAAGGCACGTATGTGAAGAGGCGAGGGCTCTACAAACACGTCTTCAGCAGAAGGGGATTCAAGACAGATCGTGTCACCAGTGTCAACTGCAAATTGGCACTTACCAAGAGCATTGCCAGCGACTCAGCAACAAAGGCGTTTGCCATCTGCCCCCACGGAGATCGAACCCCATGCTGCTAGCTGGCGACCCCTAACACCCCCTGAGAGGGTTCAGGGCAGAGTGAAGCACTCTGTGCTCCAGGGAATCTGGTGGGACAGGTCCTTAGATGGTTGGATGTTTTTAGGAACAGATTTTATGACCTCAGTCCCTGCATCTCGTCACATCTAGAGAAGCAGTAAACCCCTTCATGGCGACACGAGGTCCTCATGACTCACAGGAGCCTTTCATAAAAATGATTGCTCCACGACACTGAACTCCCCCTTCACCAAAACCTTATATGTTGGCCTCCCCCCACTGCCGCTTTGGAGCAGGCTCTCAGGGCTGTCTGACGCTGCCTCCCAGGCTGAAGGCCTCTTTTTGCCCCAAAGAAAACTTAACTCACAACTCTCAAATTGTACATCTTTTTAAAGTTAACACCAATGACTCTACTAATTGGGGAAATATGGCTGAAGAATGCCATTAAGAAATAAAAATAATCACTAGTTAGCACTGAATATAGTACATATTGCTTGTAAAACAGAGAACACAGAAGAAAACACCAATCAGTACCCAAAGAAGGAAGCTGCATGCAAGCCTGAGTTAGAACGAGGAAAGAGTATTTAAATTAGATATGATTTTATATCATTCCCAGGCTTCCCTGGTGGCTCAAATGGTACAGAACCTGCCCGTAATGCAGGAGACCCAGGCTTGATCCCTGGATTGGGAAGATCCCCTGGAGAAGGAAATGGCAACCCACTCCAGTATTGTTGCCTGGAGAATTCCATGGACAGTGGAACCTGGTGGGCTACAGTCCAAAGTGTCACAAAGTTGGACACAACTGAGCAACCAACCTGAAATCATTCATAGGTTAATTCTCTGTAGAAGAATAAATCTAAAACTGAATCTAAAGCCAAAATCCAGCCACATGCTATTTTTAGAAGTTTCACCTAAAATAAATGATGCTTGAAACACTACTATATTTTATTTATCTATTGGCAAAGAATCCAGGCAAATACAGTGCTGAGTAATTCCAGGTGGAGGCAGGGAGGCTGTGATTTGGTTACTGGTCTGGTTTCCCTCCTACAGTGATATGCAGATGACGCCACCCTTATACAAGAAAGTGAAGAATAACTAAGGAGCTTCTTAATGAAAGTGAAACAGGAAAGTGAAAAAGCTGGCTTAAAGCTCTCAACATTTAGAACTAAGATCATGGCATTTGGTCCCATCACTTCATGGGAAATAGAGGGGGAAACAGTTGCAGACTTTCTTTCGGCGGGGGGGGGGGGCTCCAAAATCACTGCAGATGGTGACTGTAGCCATGAAATTAAAAGACGCTTACTCCTTGGAAGGAAAGTTATGACCAACCTAGATAGCGCATTCAAAAGCAGAGACATCACTTTGCCAACAAAGGTCTGCCAGGGTCCAGCCCCAGTGGATCCAGGGTGATTCGAAGGTGGGGATGGAGTTGGCGTCCTTGGAAAAATACATATTTAATCACAGATATAGAGAGAGATTAGAAATGGATAGTGTAGTAGGAAAATTAGTGGAAAAAAAGAGGCTGAATAACTTGGTTTACGTGGAATAGCATCCATGCTCCAGATGGGAATTCAGCCAGAAAAACGGGGAGCAATAAAGAAACGACATGGGGGAATCAGTCTTTCCAGACACTGATCCAATTTCTTTATTTTGGGGTTTGCTTATATACCTTTTGTTACACATAAGGATGAACACAGAGTCACGTGGGTGTCAGCAGTCCTGACCTTTATCAAAATCAGGTGCTTTGCATAAAATGGTCTTAGGGATTTTACATCATCTTCTGGCTATGAGACCTGCTGACATTTTATGATCCTTTCTTTCTGATAACCAAAAAACTTATTTTTTCCAAGGGTGTTTTTTCTTAAACCAGGCACCACCCTCCAAATAAAGCTACATTCCTATAGTGTGAGGGTGTAGTGAGTTACAAAGGGTTATTTAGTGAATTATTTAACCCAAGGTTAACATGATTAATCTTAAAGGTTAATACTTATTTCCCCTATATACTTAAAGGTGAATACTTATTTCTCCTATATGCTAGTTATATTCATTATAAGGGCAGGGAACATGGAGATTTAGCAGCAAACATCAACCCAACAAATGAAAATCCTTTCACCAATATTCCCCTTAAGATCTGTTTAGTCTTAAGATAGTGATAAAGTTACAGTTTTACATAGCAAGGACATAGTGATTTATAACAAAGTACAGTGATCTATTACAAAAGAGAAAATTCATTCACTCAAAAAGTCTAGTATTACTAACATTAAAAACTACTATATTTCCTTTTCTATATTCCAAATACATTGATTAATATATTCCCAGGTGCCTAAGGATATGGAGGTCTGGCGGCAACCATTGACTCACAAATGAGAAAAGCCCTATGCTAATTAAGACTTTCAAAATACTCTAAAACTCTCTGTGCTGTTTATGGTTGAGAGGTAGTAAACAATCATGTGGCAGGAGTATGGATAATCCTGTCACACAAGCTAGTCTGTCAGCAGAGAGGTTTGACCTGAGACACCCTTGTCCCACCCAGAGCAGGGAATTAGCAGCAATTATTGGCACAACAAATGAAAAACCCTTCACCAATATAATTCCTAACCAACCCACTATACTGACAATTTCCAACTTCCCAAAGGAATTTGCCTTTAGTAAGTCTAAAACATCTCGTGCCTCTCAGGTTGGGAGGCTGTAAACAATCACATGTGGCCGGAGGAACCTATACAGGCGGGCTAGATAACCTTCAGAGGAGTCTGTAAGCTGAAACACTCTTGTCAGGCCCAGGAATTTTTATTGCCTTGGAGCTGCACGTTTACTCCTTCTCCGAGAGAAATGGTTATGGGGGAGAGCCCCCTGTAAAGTCAGAGGTGTAGGTGAGAGCATAAAACAGACTCTGGTTTTGGGGTAGATGCTCGGGAACAGGGGGTTTCCTGAGGCTTGATCATGCCTTTGTGTATGCCAAGCCTCCTTCCTCATGAGCTTTGCCATGGGCGGAGTTCCTCACGCTGGCCCCCGGCAAAGGTCCATCTAGTCAAAGCTATGGTTTTTCCAGTGGTCATGTATGGATGTGAGAGCTGGACCATAAAGAAAGCTGAGTGCCAAAGAACTGATGCTTTTGAACTGTGGTGCTGGAGAAGACTCTTGAGAGTCCCTTGGACTGCAAGGAGATCCAACCAGTCCATCCTAAAGGAAATCAGTCCTAAATATTCATTGGAAGGACTGATGCTGAAGCTGAAACTCTAATCCTTTGGCCACCTGATGCAAAGAACTGACTCATTTCAAAGGACCCCAATGCTGGGCAAGATTGAAGGCAGGAGGAAAGGCGAACGACAGAGGATAAGATGGCTGGATGGCATCACCGACTCAATGGACATGAGTTTGAGTGGGTGATGGACAGGGAAGCCTGGCATGGTGAAGTCCATAGGGTCGCAAAGACTCAGACACGACTGAGCTACTGAACTGAACTGAACTGGGAGAGTCAATTCTTAGGTTGATAAGAAGTCCAGGGTCCCCAAGGAGGAGAAAGGGATCTGGGACTCTTAAGGAGAAAAAGACAAACTTCTTTTCTACATTCCTGCATCTTAATCACATAAAACGTTTTTCCTTTAAGCCCAGAGCTGATGATACCACAACAGAACAGCTCATCTTGAATTCTGTGAGAGGGTAACAGGCAGGAAGGCCAGGCGTTTCCAAACAGAGGAAATAGCCTGCAAGTGTCAGACATTTTTGTCTCTCTTAAGCGGCAGGAGGAAACACACTAGGGATATTTTTTCCTTCTCTGTACAAATTTAAAAGGAGGTTTCTCTTAAAATACTGTGTTGCCATAAGGACACCTGATTTCACCTGAAGTTAACTATTCTCAAACCTTGAGATAATAAATGCATTTTTCTTACAGAAATGTTTGTCTTAAGCTATACTAATGTACTATGCATTTACCCCAAATTCTGTCTTCAAGTCGGTTCCACCTAGTGGCTCAGAACCTACTTGACAAACCAGTACGTTATACTCAGATATTGTTCCCCTAATCTATGTAAACAAAACTATTTGTATGGTAACCTGCTCTTCTACAAGATTCAAGTTAATCATTTTGTGGCCTGGACTGGTCTCAAGATTATCCCAAAATGCATCTGTGGGTTTGGGGCCTGGTGCTATTCTGAGTTTTAAGACATGCCTTTCTTTCATGAACAGACTGCTGGTGACTACATAGCATCCAGCTGAAGACTAGCAGGGGGGCACTCTTTCTGCCCCCTTCTGATGCCTATGTCAGAAGCTTTCTCTATCTACTTTATACTTTAATAAAACTTTATTACGCAAAACCTCTGAGTGATCAAGCCTCGTCTCTGGCCCCAGATTGAATTCTTCTCCTCTGGGGGCCGAGAATCCCAGCGTCTTTGTGTTGTTCAGCAACAACCTTTCATCTGTACCAATGATTATATAACAACAATGAACCCTCCTTCCTGAGAACCTTCTGACTAACTCTGTCATCTTAAAATGCATATTATGGGAGTGGGTCTGGTAAGATCTTTCTATTGTTAGTTCTAATCTTGTTATCTCAATACACGAAGAACTATACAAAAAAGATCTTCACGACCCAGATAATCATGATGATGTGATCACTAATCTAGAGCCAGACATCCTGGAATGTGAAGTCAAGTGGGCCTTAGAAAGCATCACTATGAACAAAGCTAGTGGAGGTGATGGGATTCCAGTTGAGCTGTTTCAAATCCTGAAAGATGATGCTGTGAAAGTGCTGCACTCAATATGCCAGCAAATGTGGAAAACTCAGCAGTGGCCACAGGACTGGAAAAGGTCAGTTTTCATTCCAATTCCAAAGAAAGGCAATGCCAAAGAATGCTCAAACTACCGCACAATTGCACTCATCTCACATGCTAGTAAAGTAATGCTCAAAATTCTCCAAGCCAGGCTTTAGCAATACGTGAACCGTGAACTCCCTGACGTTCAAGCTGGTTGTAGAAAAGGCAGAGGAACCAGAGACCAAATTGCCAACATCCGCTGGATCATGGAAAAAGCAAGAGAGTTCCAGAAAAACATCTATTTTTGCTTTATTGACTATGGCAAAGCCTTTGACTGTGTGGATCAGAACAAACTGTGGAAAATTCTGAAAGAGATGGGAATACCAGACCACCTAACCTGCCTCTTGAGAAATCTGTATGCAGGTCAGGAAGCAAGAGTTAGAACTGGACATGGAACAACAGACTGGTTCCAAATAGGAAAAGGAGTATGTCAAGGCTGTATATTGCCACCCTGCTTATTTAACTTCTATGCAGAGTACATCATGAGAAACACTGGACTGGAGGAAACACAAGCTGGAATCAAGATTGCCGGGAGAAATATCAATAACCTCAGATATGCAGATGACACCATCCTTATGGCAGAAAGGGAAGAGGAGCTAAAAAGCCTCTTGATGAAAGTGAAAGAGGAGACTGATAAAGTTGGCTTAAAGCTCAACATTCAGAAAACGAAGATCATGGCATATGATCCCATCAATTCATGGGAAATAGATGGGGAAACAGTGGAAACAATGTCAGACTTTATCTTTTTGGGCTCCAAAATCACTGCAGATTGTGACTGCAGCCATGAAATTAAAAGATGCTTACTCCTTGGAAGAAAAGTTATGACCAACCTAAATAGTATATTTAAAAGCAGAGACATTACTTTGCTGACTAAGGTCCATCTAGTCAAGGCTATGGTTTTTCCTGTGGTCATGTATGGATGTGAGAGTTGGACTGTGAAGAAGGCTGAGCGCCAAAGAATTGATGATTTTGAACTGTGGTGTTGGAGAAGACTCTTGAGAGTCCCTTGGACTGCAGATAGATCCAACCAGTCCATTCTGAAGGAGATCAACCCTGGGATTTCTTTGGAAGGAATGATGCTAAAGCTGAAGCTCCAGTACTTTGGCCACCTCATGCGAAGAGTTGACTCATTGGAAAAGACTCTGATGCTGGGAGGGATTGGGGGCAGGAGGAGAAGGGGACGACAGAGGATGAGATGGCTGGATGGCATCACGGACTCGATGGACGTGAGTCTGAGTGAACTCCGGGAGATGGTGATGGACAGGGAGGCCTGGCATGCTGCAATTCATGGGGTCGCAAAGAGTCGAACATGACTGAGTGACTGAACTGAACTGAATCTTGTTATCTCAAACTGTAAATTGTGGAAGTGGGTCTGGTAAGACCTTTACTGCCTTGAGACATTATTTTGATGTACTGTAGTAGCTAATTGGAAAAGTATATACCTCCCCTGTTAAGACTAGCAACGGGGACAGTCTCCATCCCGCTTCTGATGTCTGTGTCAGAGGCTTTCTTTGACCCTTTCTTACTTTAATAAAACTCTGCTACACAAAAGCTCTTGAGTGATCAAGCCTGGTCTCTGGTCCCGAAGCTAAGTCTTTGGAGATCGCGCACCCGACACCGTTCACCGTCAGCTCTCAGTGCCCAGCCCTGTGTTTCCAGCCCTGTCTGATGCCCAGCGGCTCCAGCTGCCCCCTGGGCACCCCAGCAAGTCCGGTCTCCTCTGGGGTCTTGTCAGCGTCTGTGCTCTGGACCGATGCCCACGTCTAAACCTTGCAGGGAGCCAGGGAGGGTTTGGGGGTGTGCTGTGAAGGCAGAGCAGCAGTACAAAGGTCACAGGGGCCTTGAGGTGGGGGTCTGCCAGGCCCCAAG
This sequence comes from Budorcas taxicolor, assembly GCF_023091745.1. NCBI lineage: Eukaryota > Metazoa > Chordata > Mammalia > Artiodactyla > Bovidae > Budorcas > Budorcas taxicolor. Next base: position 121,267,928 of record NC_068913.1, on the reverse strand, counting down.
GGTTCTGGGAGAGCGACCTCCCAGAGGCCAGCTGTCACCCTCACATGGCGTCTGTCCCTCAAGGAGGGTGACTTGACATGCAGTGCCTTGCAGTTTCTCCTTCTCCCCAGGCAGGGGTTTCTTGGACGGTGAGGTCCATAGGCAGTGGGACCTTGTTCTCCCACCGCAGGAGCCGGTTTGGACCCAGGCTCGGACCACGCTTGTTTCAGTTTAGGTTCCCCCGGGCACACCTCCAGACAAAGGGTGAGTGCAGGATGTTTATCTGGGGAGGACGCCTGGAAACCCATGGAGGGGCAGCAGCCTGACAGAAGAGTGACGTCCAGCAGCTGACCTGTGTGCCTGACGGGATGGACCTCCAGACACACCCCCCACCCCAGCTCCTGGCCAGCACCCCACTCTGCCCCCCAGAGACACCCCCTCACTCCAGCTCCTGGACAGCACCCCACTCTGCCCCCCCAGAGACACCCCCTCACCCCAGCACCTGGACAGCACCCCACTCTGCCCCCAGACACAGCTCCCCACCCCAGCTCCTGGACAGCACCCGACTCTGACCCCCAGAGATGCCCCCTCACCTCAGCTCCTGGACAGCACCCCACTCTGCCCCCCCAGAGACACCCCCTCACCCCAGCTCCTGGACAGCACCCTACTCTGCCCCCAGACACAGCTCCCCACCCCAGCTCCTGGACAGCACCCAACTCTGCTCCCCAGAGATGCCCCCTCACCTCAGCTCCTGGACAGCACCCCACTCTGCCCCCCCAGACAGCCCCCCAGCCCAGTTCCTGGACAGCACCCAACTCTGCTCCCAGACCCAGCCCCCCACCCCAGCTCCTGGACATTGCCCCACTCTGCCCCCAGGCACTGGGCCGACAAGGGGTGCAGGGACTTCCTCTGGAGCTCCTGGAGCTCCTCTCTGCTGGACGGGGCTCTCCTGCGGTATGCATGACCAGCGCCCAGAGGGGCCATCCATCGTGGGCAGCTGAGCGTCCTCGCCCCCTTCCCCAGCAGTCTGGCCTCCAGGACGCAGCAGCAGACACTTGGTCCGAACCTGGCAGCCCAGCAGACGGGCTTCCACGGCGGGGCTTCTAACTGTGAGGCCAGGCCCGCCCTTTTCCCTTCGCTGGGCTGGGTCCAGTGGAGGCACCAGAACGTCCCCAAGCTCTAAGGCAGCCGGAGACGGGCCTGCGGTGGGGAGGGTCTGCGGGCTGGCCGCCTGCAGGCCTGCAGTCCCCACCCACCTCTGCCACCAACGCGAGGACGTGCCCACTCTCAGTGCTGGCGGAGCCGGCGTCGGGACGTGTCTGAAGTCCAGGGCCGGGCGCAGAGTCGGCTCTGGTCTAGGGGTCGGCAGGTCTGCCCAACGTCCCCAGCCGCTGCCCCTTCCTTCCAACCTCCTCTCTCCGAGTCTGAGGGGAGCAGGCCCTCAGAAGTGACCGGTTTCTATTCCGTTCAAATCCCATTTGAGGGCTTTCCCAGGATTTTGTGGTGCTGATTTTCAGATTAGCAAGCTCCAGTCTGAGGTTTATACATCATATTCGGATCGTCCAGACCCACTTAATCATGAACGCGGTGCCCCCTCACACAGCCAGCTCCAGCTCCTCCGGGTCCACGGGTCCACAGTGCATGCGCGTGGCGGGGACGTCCCACTTCTGCAGAGCAGTGGCTGCTCCTGAGTCACTGCTGTGCGGACAGCCCCACACCGTGGCGGGATCGACCACACCCCAGGAGTGAGGGGAGCTGGGAGGTCCGGGTCACCCTGCCCCAAGCTGGTGAAGGTGGTCTTCCCCTTGGCAGATGTATCACAGGGCAAGTGTGTCTAGAATCCAGACTAGAAATGCAGGAAACCTCCAGTCACGGCTGCAGAGCACAAATCAGCAAGTCAGTGCAGCCCTCCCAGTTCACCCGGGCACGGCCCTTCCCTCCCGGTTCACCCGGGCACAGGCTTCTCGCAGGGGCTGGCTCTCTAGGGGTGACTTTAAGAGTCAGCAGCCACCTCTCCTGGACCTCTCTTCATGTGATAAATAACCCCCCGTTTTCCAAGCTAAGTTGTTACTTGCGGCCAAGGAGAGTCTGCGACCAGAGACTGGGCCATGTCTGCCTGTATTGCTCCCCGACCCCGGGGGCGCTGGCCACCCCCACCCTCACGGCACCCCTTCCTGGGGGAGAGGGGGCCTGAGACCCTGCGTGGGCCAGTCCCACAGAGGTCCTGCCCTTTCTAGGGTCTTAGTAACCAGAAGCTTCCATGGCCTGAGTCTTGGTAAATGCTGCCAGACCAGAATTACTCCAGCTGGTCCTCCTGTCAAGCTGGGCTGTCCTGGCCCCTCAGGGGCTGTGGACCTCTGCCCAGGGGTCACATGAGGGAGGCCAGGGTTAGAGGAGGAGCTGGCCAGCGATCCGAGAATTCCTAATGCATCAGATGTCGGGTTGCTCTTTTCATTCCTGACAGGACTCGGTGTGATCACTTCTCAACAGCGAGCCTCATCCTTGACTAGATGGATGATCATCACCCAGCGTCTTGGTAGAAACCTAGCAGAGGGCAGCTGAAAGCTGAGGCTGGCCACCTGAGAGCCATCAGGGAGGCCTGGCCCCTCTGCCAGCGAAAGCCACAGCAGCAAGGCTGCAAAGCTGGGAGTCAGGAGACCTGGGTGCTCTGGCCTGGCTGTCTGTCCACAGCCCTGGGCCCCGGGAGCTGGTGTCCAAGGCATCGTGCCTAATTCGCTGAGTCAGCCCACTGCAGGTGCCTCACTGGCCTGATTGTCAGTTCCCGCAGGGCAGGAATTTGGGATGAATGGTCCTCCTAATTTTCTAGACAGAGGAGGAGATGGTTGAATGGCATCAGAGACTCGATGGACTTGAGTTTGAGCAAGCTCCAGGAGTTGGTGATGGACAGGAAATCCTGGCATGCTGCAGTCTATGGGGTCGCAGAGTCAGACACTAAGTGACTGAACAGAACTGAGCTGAATTTTCTAAGATGCACGCTTCTATAATTAAATTAAAAGGCAGTTCTTCACTCAGCACACATTTTGGGCCAGCAAGTTGTGACTACAGCATCGTTTCAAATGAAACCAAAATCGGCCCCCGAAAGACTTCAGCGGCTGCAAGAGAGTCTTCCCGTAGAGTGAGCCATCGTGCAGACCGCTTTGCCAGCTCACTGTCTTGACTGATTTGTTGTTAATCTTACAGGATGTTGTGGCATTTCCTTCACGAAGAGGGCCTGCTGGGGAAGAGAATGCGGGAAGGCCCACTAAATGAAAGGACAGTATCCTTGCAGGTAGCTCACCCAGCGAAGCTCTGGGTCTCGATTACAGGGGCCAGGGGTGGGGGGCGGCAGGGGGAGGGAAGGGGGAGGGGAGCACGGAGAGGCGGGGAAGAGGGCAGGCGAGGAAGGCAAACTGGAGCTCCCACCTTGAAAACGCCCAGAGAAAGGCGCAGATGTGAACATCACCCCTCAGTAGCTGAAAGCCTGGACTAACCTCATGTGTTTGTGGCTGGCTCTCCCTTTGAAAGAGGGGCAGGGAGGGGGAGAAGCCGGTACCACGAGCGCCCCCAGAAGAGGGAGGGGCTGGCCTCCCAAAGAGCCTTCACCGGTCGGCTGACTCAGCGCCTTCCCGGAAAGGTCCGCTGGTGGTGCCATGCCAGCCACCTGGACGCTCGCTGGCCTCCCTCTCCAGGAGCAGGAGCCACCTATACACCCTCCCTACGCGGGCTCCTCAGCAGGACAGAGAAAGTCCTGGGCGAACACCAAACGCCTCGGGCGTCTCCATACAGGGCTTGTGAAAGCCGTGACCCCGAGGCTGTCGACGCACAGAGGACTCTTTTCAGTAAACAAAGAGCACGAAGATGCTTGTCCTGCAGACCCTGAGGCCCTGCTGCTTGGTCGGGAAGTTTGGCCCCTAAAGCCAGAGCTGTGGCCCTGACCCCGAGCAAATCATCAAATCGGACTCAGTTTATAACCTGTGAAATGGGATTCTTTCCCCTTCCCACCTACTTAGTCAACCAGGAACACGTGAGAGTATCTGAGATACAGAGTCGTTAAAATTCAAGCCCTTTTCTGCCCTGCACAGACAGGGCAATGAGCGCTCACTGAAGGGAGTTGCCTAACTTTGCCAGGTGGCGTTGTGTCGAGAGCCAAACATCTGAGCCGCCGTGGACCAGGAGCCAGACACGCCGGAGCAAACCCGGGGGAGGGGAGGAAGACAGCAAGCTGGCTCTGGGGCCTGGGTCTGCACAGGGCCCAGATCAGCCTTCTGTGATGGGGTCCCTCGCGCACAGGTGGGGGCCTCTTAGGGATCACCTGAGCCCCGAGGGACATCGGACCGGGTGCATGTCCCCTGGCTCTTCAGGACATCAGGAGCCAGGGGGCCAGCTTTCCTTTCCGCCTAGTCCCCAGGCAGAGAGGGTGTGCTGTCAGCTTCCTTAACACCTTCTCTGGGTGAAGAAATTTGAAGTGGAGCCTTCTCAAGACATACTCTATAGAGTAAAACCTAAGGTCCCGAGATAGCTTGGCCAGCCAGCAGAGACACTCACTCTTGGGAGAGTCTGCTGGCCGTGCAGGAGTCTGGCCTCAGAGCCTAAGGACCAGTGGAACTCCAGAGGGCCTCCCCCTCCCCAGGGGACCCCCACCCCCACACACCACCACCCCACCCCCCGAAAACTACAGACTCTGGAGGACTTGGCATTGCTGTCCCTTACTGCACAGACACACGTGCTCTGCTTTCACTGGCTGCTGACTGAAAAAAACCATGGACGCATGGCTGCTGTCAACCTGACCCGCTGAGTTTTTAGTCCAAGTTTGGGGCGAAGGCTCAAACAGACCCACAGCATTGTTTAAATGTATTTCAGTCAACTCCTGTTGGCGGCTCCTATAACAAAAAGTCTAAGGCTCATCTCTGCTTTGAAACGAAGCAAAGCGACATCTCAGATCGTGTATATTACACGTCTGCACATGGGCTGTTGGCTGAGCACAAAACGTTCAAGAGGGCCCTCATGCACGGACACCACCAGCCACGTCTTACCTTGCGGAGACTAGTCCAGGAGGTCTACTTGGGAGGCCCGGCCCCCTGGCTCCAGACGTCTGGACCACGAAGAGGAGGAACGCCCTGGTGACCTCAGAGGCTAGCCTGCTTAAAGCTTTGGCCAGCAAGGACTCAAAACAGAAGCGACCGTCTTGTGTCATTGACGTTAGCATGACAGAAGACATACAGTTTTAAAAATAAAGGGCGCTCTGTCGGAGGCATTTCTGCTCCTCAAGACTGACAGTTCTGCTATCACACTGTCTCTGTCCCAGAGAAGAAGCAACAGCTTCTGGGCACAAACGTCGGACAAATACCCAGGCCAGTGGGTCTGCTCTGCACACCCCAGACGAGACGTGGACAGGTCACCCCGTCATGGACGTGAGATGAGACAAGAGCTCAGGAGACTGCGGCCAGCCACACTCTTCTCAGCTGCTGGGAAGCACCGGAGCATGTTTGGAGTGAAAAAGGACATCCAGTGTGGACCAAAGAAACCAACTCACACCTCACAGGGCCACACAGAGGGGCACAGTCCTCAGTCAAGAGTCCAGAGATCAAAGACAGACTGAGGAATAGAAGCTCTGGCCCAAAGCTGGGAGGACTTGAATCGGCGTGATCAACCAGCAGAGAGAGGCCCTGCGTTGGCCCTGTATCTCATGGACTGCTTTCTGAGCTGCCAGGTGGGGCAGAGTATTCCAAGTAGCACGGTCTCCATTGCTAAGGGTCGCTTCCCCAGCGTGCAGGCAAACGTCACTGACCTCCTGGACTTCCCCTCCTCCCTAAGTGAGACCATCCCTGGACATGGACCTGATCACCTGCTGTTGATCCAGGAGTCCGCTTTCCCCTCTCCACCCAGTGGTCCTGGGGATTCCTTTGTTCTGGAACACACAGGCCTGCAGTAGATGATGACACATGGTGGATTCTGACCACCCCCCCTCCCCCCGGGCACGAGCCTGGAGGAGCCCAGAGCCAAGGGCGGGGAGCACCACGCCATCTGGGAGCAGGTGCCCAGAGAGGAGCCGTGTGGACTGCTGGGCAGGCCTGGGCCGCGTCAGCCTCTCGTGAGGGCGAGTGCCTCATCCAGCACGTAACTGCGGGTGGGCCAGAGAGCAAAGTGCCCTCTGCTCTTTCCCTGAAGTGCTGGCTGGGCTACAGAGGAGGCCAGGCTGTGCTCCGTCCTTCAAGCCTTCTGGAGGCTGTAACCGCGGCAAACATGTGAACTCTCGGAAATCCGCAAGGTTAGCAAGGTCCTGAGTCAAGCAGGAAGATTTGCCGCTCGGGTGATGCACGCTTGAGGATGGGGGATTTCCTTCCACAAAGGGCCACCGTCCATGCAGGTCATGGCTCCTTCGATTGAACTCCTGTGCCTCCGCATGCCTTTGTGATGCGTTCCGGTCTCAGGAACTGTGGCGCCTCCAGCTTTGCTCTTCTTTACCAGGACTGCTTGGGCTCTTCTTTCTGGGTCCTCACTAACTTTAATTTTCAGCTCTTCTCTATTTGTCCACTTCTGTAAAGACTACCCTTGGGGTTCTGATGGGGATGAACACTGGCTCTGGACGTTGTAACCCTAAGCCTTCCACTCCACAAACATGAGGTATCTTTCCATGCGTTTCCACCGCCTCTACTTTATTTTCTGACGCTTTGTAGTTTTCAGAAATAAGACTTTCATCTCCTTAGTTAACTCCTAAATATCTTCTAACTTTTGATCCTGTGTAAATGAGATAATTTGATCAATTTCCTTTTTGAATGATTCATGTTAGTGTGTAGAAATGCAACTGATTTTTGTATCCTGCAACTTCACTAAATTCATTTGTTAAATCGAATAGTTTTTTTATGGAACCTTTGGGGTCTTCTACACACAAGTCATGTCATCTGCAAACAGATCATTTTGCTTTTTCCTTTCCAACCTGGGTGCTTTGTGTTTCTTTTCTTGCCTGATTGCCCAGCATGGGCACAGTCTTGTTTCGCTCTTGTCTCAGAGACAGCTGTTGGCGTGTCATGCTGCTGCTAAGTCGCTTCAGTTGTGTCCGACTCTGTGCAACCCCATAGACGGCAGCCCACCAGGCTCCCCCGTCCCTGGGATTCTCCTGGCAAGAGTACTGGAGTGGGGTGCCATTGCCTTCTCTGGTTGGCGTGTCATACATAACCTTTATTATGTTGAGGTAAATTCCTGCTAATTCCTTTAAGTTCATACGGCACACAACCCTTGTGGTTTTGGATTCTGTATAATGTGGAAATGATGAACACAGAAACAGGTCAAGGCAGAAGTTTGTCTTTGAAATAAAGGAAAGTCTGTTTAAAAAAAAAAAAGCAACTTCAACAAATTCCAGAGTAAATCTCTTTGTGACATCAACGTTGGGAAGCGAGCTCCTTTGACATCTGGGGTCTATGAGCAGTAGCTTTGTTCAAGGGGTAAAACTTGACCATAGTCAGTCCCAGAGTAGCTGGCCCTGTAGTAGTCAGAGCAGAAATTGGGTTAATTGCAAACCTTCTACATCTATTACCGTGTGTGCCCTGGAATCAGGCTGACGGCTCCATCTGATTTTCTACACGAAACCAAAAGGAGCAGAAGCGTGCTGCTTCACAAGCTGCAGCAACAGATTTTTCTCTATTTTGATCTAGACTCTGGTCAGTGGCGGTGACAGTGATGCTCCGCTGTGTGAGAAACACTCTATGCCCTGCACATGGGAAGATCACCCAGCACCCCATGAGGGCTCTTCCCAGGCAGCAGCCTCGGTTTTCATTGGAATCATCTGACGTTAAAGGAGTCCTCTATTGAAACTATGACTGTGGGTAGTGGCTGGAAGTGCCTTTAAAGGTGTGGATTATTTCACAGGGCAGAGCAAGCACCCACAGCCCCCCTCATCTCCTCGCTTTTCAGTCCAAACTTATCGCCCAGTGCAGCTGCTCCTGGTCCGTCACCGACTCCAAACACTCTTTCCTTCGGGCTCCAGGTTCTGCTCTGTCGATCCCTCTCTGTGCGCATCGCTGTGTCTGAAGATACCTGGGCTCCTCTCCGACCAGTCCAGCCCCACCAGAAAGGTGCTCTTTATCAAGTCGTCAGAAGTCCATCAGGACCTGGGAGTGCTGAGCATCTGGAGAGACCGTACCCCTCACGGCAAGATCACCATCTTGCAGGGAAGGCAAAGAAGATACAGAAAGTGTAAGCAAGCGTTCATGCAAATCATGGAGACTGAGGCTCTCATTCATTTGATATGTACTGAGCTCCCGTGTGTTGGGCACAGTTTTTAAGAACTAACCGTGTTTAAGGGCTAACCTTGAATTCGTTTTGTGAAAACTTAGACCTGAGTCAAAGAGAAAAGTAATTTCTCTTCGGGAAAATGGATTTTTAAAGAAACGTTCTTTAAAGAAAACTGTGATTGTCTGCCCCAGTTAGCAAGTTATTAATGCATATAACAATCAGAAGACTGATGATCAGACAGAACTTTCTAGCAGCCTTTCTGTAAGAGTAAGGATTTTGGCTTTCTCTGTAATTAAGTGGGATGACGTCCACATTAGACCAGAGCCAAACCATACAGTCAGTGGAATAAAAGCTGCCCTTCATCTCTCCCCAGGAAGGCTTCCAGGGGTCACCTTCTTGGCTAGGAAATATTTGGTTCTGGATGTGTCATGAGTTACTTCTGCAATATTGGTTTGATATTTTTAAGTAGTAACTGGCACCTTCTAAAAAGCATTTTTGGCTTTGGAGAACTTCTTTATTGTTTTCCTATGAAGCCTAACCTTTCAAATAAAGTAGCAAATATCCTGACATATCACACTTATGACACTTTACCCACCGACATTTAGAGACTTGACATTTTCTGAGTTTTCCTGGTTTGCAAAGACCAAGCAGATAACAGGCTCTACCCATCAAAGAGTCTAATCACATACAAGCAAAGCAGAAAGCCCTGCAATATAGTTACAGTGGCTTCAGATGGGAGCCTGAAACCAGAGTCTCCATCCTTTCAAGCTTGAGCGCTGCCCTATGGCTGTTAGCATCAGCGGAGACAGCGACGAAGGGCTGCGGGGGGCAGACTGAGGGCGCCTGGGAATGGGCGTCAGGAGCAGAAGCAGATGCCCCCAGCCGGCTGCAGGGCTGTGGTCAGGGAGCACGGGGCTCAGGGAGCCCTTTGGCCAGGGCGCCAATGTCCTGGGCGCTCACGCAACCACTCTTCCTTGGAGCCTGGTGCAGGCTGGGGCCCCAAACCACCTGATTTCAGGATTCCTCTTTCAAATCTGCAGGTTCTTTGACCACATGAAAGTACAAATATTTTTCACTTTTGAAGACACTAAAAAAAAGGTGGTTTGCCAATTAAGCCTACTTGTGAGAGACATTACTAGCGTGTGAGGTGAGTGCAATTGTGCGGTAGTTTGAGCATTCTTTGGCATTGTCTTTCTTTGGGATTGAAATGTAAACTGACCTTTTCCAGTCCTGTGGCTACTGCTGAGTTTTCCAAATTTGCTGGCATATTGAGTGCAGCACTTTCACAGCATCATCTTTCAGGATTTGAAATATCTCAACTGGAATTCCATCACCAGACCACCTGGCCTGCCTCTTGAGAAACCTATATGCAGGTCAGGAAGCAACAGTTAGAACTGGACATGAAACAACAAACTGGTTCCAAATAGGAAAAGGAGTACATCAAAGCTGTATATTGTCACCCTGCTTATTTAACTTATATGCAGAGTACATCATGAGAAACACTGGGCTGGAAGAAGCATAAGCTGGAATCAAGATTGCCAGGAGAAATATCAATAACCCCAGATATGCAGATGACACCACCCTTATGGCAGAAAGTGAAGAGGAACTAAAAACCCTCTTGATAAAAGTGAAGGAGGAGGGTGAAAAAGTTGGCTTAAAGCTCAACATTGAGAAAACGAAGATCATGACACCTGGTCCCATTAATTCATGGGAAATAGATGGGGAAACAGTGGAAACAGTGTCATACTTTATTTTTGATGGTGATTGCAGCCATGAAATTAAAAGACGCTTACTCCTTGGAAGGAAAGTTATGACCAACATAGATAGCATATTAAAAAGCAGAGGCATTACTTTGCCAACAAAGGTCCGTCTAGTCAAGGCTACGGTTTTTCCAGTGGTCGTGTATGGATGTGAGAGTTGGACTGTGAAGAAAGCTGAGCACCAAAGAATTGATGCTTTTGACCTGTGGTGTTGGAGAAGACTCTTGAGAGTCCCTTGGACTGCAAGGAGATCCAACCAGTCCATCCTAAAGGAGATCAGTCCTGGGTGTTCATTGGAAGGACTGATGCTGAAGCTGAAACTCCAATACTTTGGCCACCTCATGTGAAGAGTTGACTCATTGGAAAAGACCCTGATGCTGGGAGGGACTGGGGGCAGGAGGAGAAGGGGACGAGGATGAGATGGCTGGATGGCATCACCGACTCGATGGACGTGAGTCTGAGTGAACTCCGGGAGTTGGTGATGGACAGGGAGGCCTGGCGTGCTGCAATCCATGGGGTCAGAAAGAGTTGGACACGACTGAGCAACTGAACTGAACTGCACTGTGAGGGACAATTTATGTGGAAGAAGCTATGCTGGATAGACTGTGATACTGTGTGGAACTTCATGCTGAAGGCCTGGATCTCTCACTTTTCCTAGATGACACAGATCTTCCCAAAACTGGACTCCTACTCTTACTCCACACTTGAAGACTTGCCTAGTTAAAAAAATATATCAAGAAATTCTCCAACAGCCACCTTTATTTTTACAGCCACATGCCTCTCCTTGGCTCCCTGACTCTGAAATGCCAGCCCATCCACCCCCATCCACCTCCCATCCACCAGCCCCACCCCCATTCCCTAGAAAACTCCATGTGGGCCCAAGCTGCTCTTTCTGCAGCCCTCGTCCCATCCCTGTGTTTTCATCACAGTTTGCCCACCCCTGTCCAAAGCTTTGGGCTGCCCATGAGAGCCCACCCACGAGTGCCCACATGTGAGTGCCCAGCCACGAGCACCCATCCGTGAATGTCCACCGGCGAGTGCCCAGCTGCTCTGGCCTGTGGGCTGGGCTTGCTGCTCCATGGGAACCTGGGCCGCCCACCTTCTCCGCAGCACATGTGTGCTTCATGAGCCATGGAGATGAGCTGTGTGAGTCTGAAGCAAGTTGGGAGAGCAGCCCTCAGGGATGGGAGACAGTGCGGGGCAAGAGCCCTCAGACAAACTGCCCTCTGCAGGGGAGCCGGGTGGGGCCCCCTGAGGGAGGGGCCACAGGGACATCACACTGCAGGTGTCTGGCCAGGTCCTGGAGCCTTCAGTGTTGCCAGCGATTTCATCCTCTTCCTTCTTTCCAGCGTCTGACCGTGGTCATCGGAGGACTGCTTACGCTATCCTTCCTGACACTGGCCCTACCTGCCTGTCCTCTTAGGAGACCCATAAAAAGCTAAAAAAAAAAAAAAAAATGTCCAGAAGCTGAGCAACCAAAACTGGGGAGAAGAAACACCAATAACTGGAAGGGCAGTGAGTTTTAAATCAGAGGCAGAGCTGCATGGTCCTTAATGACCTCCTTAATGGTTTTCAAGCTGGCAGAACATTTTGTTCAAATAAGATGGAACAAAGGATTCCAATTTATAAATGGATTTGTTGGTTCTGGTTGATGGAGGGGTGGCGAATCCATTGGCCAAAAAACCACAGGCTTGGCCTGTTCCCAGCCTCTCCCAATAGAGAAGCTCAAAAAGCAGTCTGAAACCAGCACATCTGTCCTGCCTCTCTTCTTACAGCATAGAGACTGACCAGGAAGGCTCAGCAACCTGCCAGAAGTGACATCCTGCATCTGGGCAGAAAGTGTTAGTCGCTCAGTTATGTCCGACTCTTTGCGACCCCATGGGAGGTAGCCAGGCTCCTCTGTCCATGGGATTCTCCAGGAAAGAATACTGGAATGGGCTGCCACTCCCTTCTCCAGGGGATCTTCCCAACCCAGTGATCAAACTTAGGTCTCCCACATTGGAGGCAGATTTTTTACTGTCTGAGCCAGCAGGGAAGCCCTGGATCAAAGTTCAAGGCATCTGACCTCTACACGAGCACTCCCTTAGTAACTCCAAGAGAGCTACTAACAAGAAGAGTCACAGTGAGGTGCGGATCCGAAGGATAAGGAGGGCCATGATGCTCAGAAGCGGCAGCCACCACACTCTCCCAACCTCCCTTTTCATGGAAACACGGCAAGTTCACAGGTGTTAGGTTTCTTCTGCACTAGTGTAGAACCTCAGCCAAAAACAATGTCTGACATGGCAAACAAGAACAGAGTGCATTTGGAGTCTTACGAGTCGCACTTCAAAAGACACAGGTGCAGGTGAGCCCAAGTGAGAGTTCCGGCGAAGAGAAAGTCAGGAGTGTAGAAAAGCAAAGAGCCAGAAAGTTATTAAAAGCTGCCTGCCAATACCTGTGATTGGTGTGAGTCAGGAAATAGTTGTCCTTAAGGAGCCATGAGTTATTCTAAGTTGGTTGTTGTTGTTCGGCCACTCAGTCGTGTTTGAGTCTTTGTGACCCCCGTGGACTGCAGCCCGCCAGCCTTCCCTGTCTTTCACTATCTCCCAGAGTTCACTCAGACTCACGTCCATCGAGTCAGTGATGCCATCCAACCATCACATCATCTGACACCCCATTCTCCTCCTGCCTTCAATCTTTCCCAGCATCAGGGTCTTTCCAAGTAAGTCAGTTCTTCACATGAGGTGGCCAAAGTATTGGAGTTTCAGCTTCAGCACCAGTCCTTCCAATGAATATTCAGGGTTGATTTCCTGTAGGATTGACTGGTTTGATCTCCTTGCCGTCCAAGGGACTCTCAAGAGTCTTCTCCACACCACAGTTCAAAAGCTTCCATTTTTTGGCACTCAACCTTCTTTATGGTGCAACTCTCACATCCATACACAACTCCTGGGAAAACCATAGCTTTGACTATATTGACCTTTGTTGGCAAAGTGATGTCACTGCTTTTTAATATGCTGTCTGGGTTTGTCATAGTCTTAGTGAGCGAGCAAAAATAGCTGCCACTTTTGCAGCTATGATCGCAATGGTCACACCGTGGAAGGCTGGCCTAACAGTCTTACTTCCAACACGCAGTGAATTGCAGTGGCCATGTTGACAGTTGTGTGAATATGCCCTTGAATTGGGAGGAATCGTAAGGAACAACATCCTGTCCACTCAGGAGAGAGTCAAGCCCAGAAGTTAGTCCTACAAAGCCGTTGAGTTCCACTGGGGTTGCCCAATAAACATTAGGTCATCTGTCCCAATCTGTTCCAAACCAGCTTTAAAGCAACAGTTGCAATTCAAGAATCGCATTTTGCCTATCCAAGATGCCAGGTTGATATCAGCTGGTGACTTATTTTTCATATGGCCATGCTGCCCCCAACAGACATGAGTCTTGGTGTTTAGAGATCCATACCCTGGAGGGTTGGAGTTCCAGCTTCAACCAGAAGCTGATCGTTTGGGTATAGTATCCCCTAAAAGATGGGAGGTGAAATTTTAAGTTCTGGTCTAGCTCTTTCCTGAGATTGGACCTTGGCAGCACTAAGGAGAAGAGGAAAAAAAAAATAGTGTGTGGTGTCCTTTAAGGTTTGGTTGATGGGCTGTTCAGTGGGTTCCAATTAGTGATATCTGCTGTTGCTGGAGGAGCTTCACTGGTAGCTCATGTGGTAAAGAATCTGCCTCCAATGCAGGAGACCTGGGTTTGGTCCCTGGGCTGGGAAGATCCCCCGGAGGAGGGAGTGGCTAAGGAAATAGAGAGTCCTACTGTAATTCCCCTCTAAAATAAAATCTCCTAAGCTAACCAGTCAGATCCCTATAATGGGGATACACATCAACGTAACCCAGAAGTACTGGAGCAGGACAGTCGTCTACAAATTCGGCCATTTATTTTTTTAAATTAGCACATGATTGCCATCATAGAAGAAAAAGCATTGAGAGGTGGGAAAAAAGCAAATAAAAGTAAGATTATACAGGCCTGGCCCTGAATCTTGGGACAGTTGTCCACAACGGATGTTGTCTGTTTCATTTTCCTAGCTTTTGTCTGGTTAATTTTAGTTTCAAGTCTCCAGATGGTGTGAAGTCCAAGTAGGAGGTGGTATCTTCTTTAAATGAGAAAAATGAATCCATGAGATGGTGTCTTTAAGTTCAGCAGCACAGAGGTTAGTTAGAAATACGTAAAGGAAATCAACCATGAATATTCATTGGAAGGACTGATACTGAAGCTGAAGTTCCAATACTCTGGCCACCTGATGCAGAGCTGACTCACTGGAAAAGACCCTGATGTTGGGAAAGATTGAGGGCAGGAGGAGAGGGGGATGACAGAGGGTGAGACGACTCAACGGACATGAATTTGAGCAAACTCCAGGAGATGGTGAAGGACAAGGGAGCCTGGTGTGCTGCAGTCTGTGAGGTCTCAAAGAGTCGAACACGACTTAGCAACTGGACAACAGCAATGGTCCCAACAAGGCTGGAGGGTGTCTTTGTGAAGGTGTCATTTCCAGTGGACGCAGTCTCCAGGCTGGAGAGCACCATCGTGTCGCACGTTTTCATCTCCCAGGACTGCTGTGGGAAGGCTGCTCTTGCGTTTGCTTTCCAGGTCCTGGTGAGCTCCTTACAGCAGGTTTAGATGCTTTGTTAATAGAGCAGGTTCACAGAAGCGTTCATCAGATCTGACGGGTCTGCCAGCCAGGATTTTGAATGGTGACAGCCTGTTTTCCCAAAGGGAGTAGATCTCAGGTTAAAGGCAGTGCTCTAGGCCAAGGCAGGCTAAAAGATGTGGCAAGTTTAGTTACTGGCCCTTTATGGCTCCATTACTACATTCCACCAGTCCTGACGCCTGGGGATGAGGGCACAACAGAAGTGCTGTAAAACCAGCCAAACTTTGCGAATGGATTGGGTTACTTGCCAGCAAAATGGGAGCGTCTGTCACTGTCCCCATTCCCAACTTCTGTCACCCTCACTAGGAGTCAAAGGGTTTGCCCCAAGTGGGAATAATTTTTTCAACTTTACCTACTGCCGTGGTCGAGGTTCTGTAACAAGCAAGCCTTCCCTGATGAGAGAGATACAAGTCACTACCAACACATATTTATATCCCTGAGAGGGCAGCAACCGCCCCAGGGCAAGGGAAAATGACTCATGGGAGTATGGACAGGTTGTCTTTCCTGGGCTATGTTTAGGAAAAACTGGACAACTCAGGAATAAATTGAGCCCTTTTAGGAGATGGTTTTTTACAATATGGTTTTTCACATTGAGTTAACTTGCCCCACGAGTCAGATCAAGTGTATACCCAAGGATGAAAGTGGAAGTGAAAGTGTTAGTCACTCAGGCGTGTCCGACTCTTTGCAACCACGTGGACTGTAGCCCACCAGGCTCCTCTGTCCATGGGATTCTCCAGGTAAGAATACTGGAGTGGGTTCCATGGCCTTCTCCAGGCGACTTTCCAGACCCAGAGATCGAACCCAGGTCTCCTGCATTGCAGGCAGATTCATATTCAAGGATCAGTTGGATGTGAATTCATGTTCAGTTCAGGGAGGACAAGCCTACCGTTTGGTCCTAACCAAAGTTTTCTCTTAGAGTCATGTACACAACCTCGTTTGATACAACTCTTTAGATCTCTCTGAACAGAGAGCTGCTATGCTTCTAACACCTTAGTAATTAGCTCAGACTCTGACTTCCCGGGTAGGCAGGGCCCCTCTGGTATCACTTTGGACTTCTGGAGGGTTGCTGCCAGAGCTGCAGCGTCAGCCAAATGGTTCTGAGAGGGAAGGCCAGGGGTCTCCAAGTGGAGGAAATAGCCTGCAAATGTCAGACATTTTTCTCTCTCTTACGTGGCAGGAAGAAACAAACTAGAGGAGGTTTCTCTTAAAATTCTGTGTTGCCATGACACCTGGTTTCACCTGAAGTTAACTAGTCTCAAACCTAGAGATAACCAATGCCTTCTTCTTACGGAAAGTTTCATCCTAAGCTATGCTAATATACCATGCATTTACCCCAAACTCTGTCTTCAGGTCGGTTCGGAACATCCAGCTGAAGACTAGCCAGGGGGGCACTCTTTCTGCCCCCTTCTGATGCCTATGTCAGAAGCTTTCTCTATCTCCTTTATACTTTAATAAAACTTTATTACACAAAAGCTCTGAGCGATCAAGCCTCGTCTCTGGCCCCGGATTGAATTCTTCTCCTCCAGGGGCCAAGAACCCCGGCATCGTGATTCAGCAACAACCTTTCAGTGCCTTCCACTTTCCTCCTTGTCTACTGCTGAATGTCCAGAACTTCTCATCGTTGCCAAGGATGTGTGCAGTTGCATGGCATCTGAGGGGCTCAGCACTTAACAACTGTCTGATTTTCTGTCCTGAAAGTGCTAAAAGCCCTTCCAAAGCATGACAAAATCATGAGCAACACCAAAAATTTTATCTCCTGCCAGTGTTTATATTAATGGCTTTCTCCTTTGCCATGAAGTAGGCTCCAGACGACACGAGAAGGTCTACCTGCTGAGCAAAAGCGGCTTCTGGTGTGACAGTGGGCTCAGTGCGCTCAGTAAAGCCCAGACGCATCTTCAGCGCGGGTCCACCCCACTCCCTGTGGTCTAGGACTCAGGACTCGGTGCTCTCAAATAGGATCCATCAGTAAACCAGATCAGATCAGGGTTTGGGGAGGGGAATCCCACAAATCATGCCAAGGGTTAGGAGTTGGTCAGTCAGCGTCAGACGGTCCAGAGGACTTCATCAGCTGGCAAGGGGAGGCGGGTAGCAGGACACAGGGAGTCAGAGCAGGAAGAAGCCCTGTTGGAAGGCCCAAACGGAAGCTCAGGGTGCTGGGGAGAGGCGTTCAGTGTGCTGAGAATGAAGCTCCGGAACAGGGCGGAAGATAGCCCCTCTGCGTCCTAATCCCCGGGCAGCGGCCACAGCGCCTCGCCGAGGAGGAGGGGTATGGTTCCCAGGTCTAGTCATCGGCTGTAACGCCCTGTGTGTTCTGGCTGGTTTGTGCGCACGGCACTGAGTCAGTACCACAGGCACTGCCTTCTCTTTCAGGAATAGAAGGAAAAGGGTAGTTTAGAACCAGGGTGACTGAAGGCAGGGGGATAAGGAAGACAGCCTTCAATCAGGGCTGAAGCTTCTTGAGTTTCTTTTGTCCAAATACTAGGTTTGGTCTGATCAGCCTTCAGGAGGGAATACAGAACTGGGCCGCGGCAGAAAAATCTGGGTCCAGTCTTCACAGAACCCTGGCCATCCTGAGAGCCTCTCAGTTGGCTCTTTGCTTTGGGGTGAAGAAATGTTAGGAGACCCTCAGTTTTGTGTGGATCCAATAGCAGCCATGTTCAGTAATTAACTGGCCTGAACATCTGATTTTAGGTTTACAAACCTGGAGTTCTTCTCTTTGACACCTCATGTCTCCTTTCTGCAAGTTCTCAGAGAAAATGGAGGCTAGCCTCCAAGAGTGCTTCTGCCAAAGGAGGGCGGGGAATGTCGCCCACATGCTGCAAAGGGGAAGAATTTGGAGGGAAGGTGACTTCGATCTTGAAATTCTGCTTAAAACAACTGGGCTTTCAGTGTAGCCCCGAGGCATACCAGTCCATGTGAACTGTTGATTTCCCAGATGCAGGCAAACACATTTTGACTCTCAGGCCAGCAGGGGTGCTGAAGAAATCACTACAGAGTCGACCACAGTAAAGGGTGGGCCCTCAGGGGTGTGGCTCAAAGAAGGCAGGGGCATTCGGCCCAGCTGGGTGTCAGGGTGCAGTGATGTTGCTAATGGCTCTTAAGTCTTGAACAGACCTCCAACTTCTTCCAAGTGGTTTCCAAAGAGGGTACATGGAGTGCTGCAGGGGCTTTCACACGGAACGATCACCCTTGTTTAACATATTCTTCAATTACACGCCAGATTGCCTGAACAGCCTCTGCTTTCACTGGACACTGATGAACACGTGGCAGAGGTTTTCTTTTACCCAGCTGAATCTTCATGCGTGGCGCAGAGTGGATGTGACTCGTAGACCAAGGTTTATCAGGGATGGTGTCTAAAAGACGGTTAGGCTCAACCATGGAGGGTTAGGGTCAAAAAGGTAGAATGGCAATAGATGAGTCTCCTTGGAGACATAAAAATATTTCCACCTTTGGAGAGAAGGAAAGATGGCCTCTATACACTTCTAGGAAATCTTTCTGGGAAATCTCTCCCTAATAGGTGGCTAGGGCAGGAGGAAGTGGATGAGTGCCTTGAATCAGTCATAATAAAAAGGGACTGGAAGAGACTGGATGGATGGTGAACGGATTAATGGAGGGAAAGATGGGTGGATGGTGGGTAAAACAATCCTCCTGTTCCTTTCCTCTATGGAAGTCAACTAATTATATTTCTAAGCTGCCTTTTATACCAAAGGCAACTTTCCCCAACCATGATCCAAATAATTTCTCAAAATATTACTAGCAGTCAAACAGTTTTGACCTGCCTTCTTCTATGTTTATACTTAGTTGAACCACTTAAGAAAGACCATCGCTCAAGTACAATTATATTTCTTCTTGAGAAATGATGCCACTAAACTCAATAGATATTTGTTGAATAAATATCAAGATGTACTTTGTGAAACAGCTGAAGCCATTGAGTGGCAAATAAAAAAATGTAAAATGTGGCCCTAAACTCTGAATAACCTGCTTTACGTCTCTCAGAGGGAAAGCTGATTGTACCATACCATGAGATTCTGAGCAGTGGGTCCCCAAATGCTTTAAGAACTTTTCTGATCGCACGTTCATTATGAACACAGTTAAACTCACAGCATTCGTGTTTAACTAGGGAGCACGTGGAGACTGCAGCTGCCTGGGAATCCGTGTGGACTTACACCCTAAGTCGTTCAAGCCCAGAGTCCGCTTCGGAGGACACTCAGTCCGAGTGCTGGCGTGATGGATGGGGGCGCAGGACGTCCTGGGAGAGGGGCTGCCAACAGGGAAGTGAGGAGGCCCACCTCCTACCCGGGACCCGGGAGCCACTCCAGGTGAGGCTGGCCCTCTCCACTTGTCTGCGCAAGCCTGTCTTCCGTTTGGGGCCGAACACTGTGTGTTCACAGTTTCCAGCTCCAGTGTCAGCACCTTGATGAGACAGTTAAAAGTGTTGTAAGAGCTGCCACACAGAGGCACATACATCAAAGAGGATGCTGGGCAGTGAGCCTCTTCCTGGGGTCGGGGGGCTCTGGGGTGTGGAGACCATGTTGGCAAACTGGACACTGTGTATTTTTCCTCCCCTGGATCCGTGGGAAGACCTGGCCATCTGACGGGCTTGGGTCAGTCACGTGTCCCAGGGCACAGAAGCTGGTGTGACAAGCTTGAGGGAGGAAGCCAGCTCCCTCCAGGGGTGCCAGCCTCTGGGGTGACTTCCCGGCCCCCAATTCCAGGCGGGTGAGGTGACAGTTTAGGGATTGAGGCCGAGGATCTGAGACAGGAGGGGCACTGCCCCCCCCACCCCACCCCCTCCCCCCACGTCGGTCTTTGCAACTTCAGGCTTTGGGTACTCAACAAGATTCTCCATGCAGAGACATCACCTTCATCTGCGGTACGTACTGAGCATCTCTCCGGATGTGTCAGCAAACAGATAAGCGAAAGGACCCTCATCCTTGAAGAGTCTACAGGGTAGGTCGCAGTGCCTGCCTCGGGCCCCAGGAGGATCCCAGGAGAATTTATTTACTCAGTTCTTAGTATGCGGACTCTCAGATTCTTCACAGCTTTCCATTAGCGTAAACAAGAAAGCCATCAGTATCCTGGCATGGAACTTTGGGAGCAGAAATTAGCCTGATCTGGGGCAGCTGCATAGCTGTTGGCTCGCCCCTTGGGCTCATCAGCTTCCCACTTTGGTGCCCTTTCTCTTAGAAGCACGATAAGGACTCTGGAAGGAAGGTCCTGGCAAAATACTCCCCCTCACAGATCTGAACTTGCAAACACTTCTGGCGTCATCCCTGGACAAGATCCAAATGAGCATGTAAGAGGTAATTGGAAGTAAACACAATTGTTCTTTCTGGTGTTTGGCATCCAGCAGCCCTTTCAGAAAAATTCTGCACAGTGTGATCTGAGACCCCCGAGTTGGTCCTGGGGGCTGAGGTGGGGGTCGGAGGGTGCTGTGCAGGGAAGGCCCCCGCAGGGCCCTGGGAAAAGCACATCCTTTGCTCCCCACGCTGTGGGACCCAGGGGAGGGGGCCAGGCTGCAGCGCGCTGGAACTTGGTCTTCCCATGGACCTGGGGCGGCCTGCCCTTCTGGCCGCCCTCCAGCCTCGTCAGCCCTTTGTCCTGAGAGCGAGGCCACACGCTGACCCTTTGCCAGCGGGTCATAATTCTTCACTGAACGGCCGCCACTTCGATGAAAATCATTTGCCTTTATCGCTGTGGGGCTCTCCTGATAATCTCCCAGATTATCAACTAGACCATGCCGTGTTGCCATCCACGGCACTATCCTGCCCTCACCTGGGGTCGGCCCTTCACGAGGTGCTTTGGAATGTTCAAGGGTCCCCACGATGCATGAACATGTTTCTCCATGGTGATGCTTGGCCCCAGAAACATGAAACCAGCTTTACAATCTTCTGTTATAAATGTTCTGTCATTTTAAAAGATGAATTCAGGTTAATAAACCTCAAGGTGTTGCTTAAGCCATCAAGTGGGGACATGCTTTACCCCTGCTGTGACCACACCAGAAACAGCAGCATCTGGTTATTTAGTGCCCAGAACCAGAGAGACACATCGGACCATAAAAATAAGCCTTCAGGCCTATGTAATGTACTCCTGCAACCCAACAAGCAAGTTCAAAAACGTTCACTGTGCCCTTAGTCACTCAGTCGTGACCCCGTCGCCTGGGGCCCTCCAGGTTCCTCTGTCCATGGGATTCTCCAGGCAAGAATTCTGGAGTGGGTTGCCATGCCCTTCTCCAGGGGATCTTCCCCACCCAGGAATCGAACACCAGGGTCTCCTGCATTGCAGGCAGGTTCATTACCAGCTGAGCTACCAGGGATGCCCTAAATTCAAAAGTGCTACAATTCAAAACCAGCAAAGGACTTGAGTAGACATTTCTCCAGGTAAGGTAAACAGACAGCCAATGGGCGCATGGAAAGAGTCTCCATGTTGGTCACTGAGAAACACAAATCTAAACCACAGTGAGATACCACCTCACACTCATTAGGTGACCCTTGTCCCAGAAAAAAACAGAAAGCAACAAGTGTTGGGAAGGATGTGAAAAGGCTGCAACCCTGGTGCCCTGCTGTTGGGATTGTAAAATGGTGCAGCCCTGCTACAGGACATGGTATGCTGGTTTCTCTAAAATTCAATGTAAAACTACCCAGCTATTAAAAGTAGGGTCTCAAAGAGATGTGGATACACTCCTGTTCATAGCAGCGTCACGCACCATCCATCGCAGTTAAAACATAAGAAGCAACTCAAACGTCCACAACAGATGATGGGTCAGCAAAACATGATCTCGACGCACAGCGGAGTGTCATCTGGCCTGTAAGGGGGAGCAGATGCTGACGCCCGCTGCAACACAAGTGAAGCTTGAGGATGTCACGCTCAGTGAGACAAGCCAGACACAAAAAGACGAGCACTGTGCTTCTGTTCACGTGAGGCCCCTGGAGGAGGCAGACACGAAGAGACAGGGAGGCTGGGGGAGGGGAGGGAGCCAGCGTCTGATGGGGACAGAGTTTCTGTTTGGGCCGATGAGAGAGCTCTGGAGAGGAAGGGGTAAGGGTTGCCCGCCACTGAGCTGTGCCTCTGAGACTGGTTAAGGTGGTGATTTTATGTTGTGCGCATGACGGGCTCAGGACCACGACGTCACCCGGTTTGGGGCAGGCAGGAGGGGGGTGGTCAGGGAAGCAGGCCCAGCCCGGGGACCGGACAGCAGCAGCGGGTGCCACCTGGAGTCCACGCGCAGTGAGAGAGCCACGCCCTGGGGCCCCCGGTCCCTCCTGCTCTTCTCAGTCTCCATCTCTCACTCCAGAGTCACGGGGCTTGGAGGGGCCGGGGTGGGGGCATCAGGAGGCCCTGGCCTGGGAGGAGTGAGGGGTTGGCATGGCACTTCTGCGTCCATGGGGTTCTGGGGCATCTTCTCAGTTCGGCTACAGGAGCCCCCATCTGCCTTGGGCCCTCTGGCCCTGAACCAGTTAATAAAAAAGACACAATTTAACTGAGCATCATAAGAAAAGAAGTAGAACACTCCCAGCTGAGCAGACTCTACAATTTAAAGATGTCAACTGGAACCTAATAAATCCAAGAGCGTGATTCCAAACAAAAGGCCGGACAGGTGCCACCCTTGCCGGGGCTGGACGGAACAAATCTGAGCCTCACCTGCCAGAACAATGGCATGAAAGACACAGGCGCTGCTCCAGTTTGAAGACAAAGGAGGTGGAAAACCAAAGGGAGGCACTTAAGTTCACAGCGGTACTGCTCGAATGAAAGAAAAAAAGCTCCGTAGAGAAGCCTGGTTATATAATAAATGCTTTTCTTGCTGAGAGAGTCCGGTGTTGACGCTAAGTCCCCACGCTCCCCTCCCACCCCGCGGTCAGGGCAGGGTGCTGTGGCCTGAAACGGGCACGGTTGGGACACCGCGCACCAGACCTCAGTCAACCTCCCCAGCAGTCAGAGCCCCAGCCACCCCTCTCGGACCCGGGTCAGCCCCAGAACCCCAGGCTCCAGCCCCCCAGGCCTGCACCTCAAGCCTCCAGGCTCTGACCCACTTCCATGCCAGGCCCTTCCACGTTCCTTCCACCAGCACCTATCAAGAGCCCACAGCATCCATGATATTTGCAAATATATCATTCTATAGGAAACAAAAAACTCTCTCACCCAAAGAAAAGAATGGACATTAAGGTTGATTACGCCCAGCTCCCAGCCAGTCCCAGACTCTGGCCGATCTCCAAAATTCCTTGCCCCAGTCATTTAAAAGATAACTACTATGAACAACCTTGGAGAAGAACAGGCCCCCTTAAGACAATAGCTTTCCACATATATGCCTGTATATACGTACTCTTTCCTTGGGTCAGTGCTGCTGCTGCTGCTGCTGCTGCTGCTGCTGCTGCTAAGTCGCTTCAGTCGTGTCCGACTCTGTGCGACCCCATAGACGGCAGCCCACTAGGCTCCCCCACCCCTGGGATTCTCCAGGCAAGAACACACTGGAGTGAGCTGCCATTTCCTTCTCCACTGGGTCGGTGCTGCAGCTCACTAACCTGACTGCTGCCACTTCTCGCCTCATTAAAAGTGATCTGTTCCTGTAAAGTGCCAGTCTTGCTCTTTCTCCAAACCTCGCTTTCCCTAATTCCCTTACCCTGCCATCTCTACAGCGCTTTACAAGGAACTTCACTAAACTTTCAGTGACTTGCCGATGGCCTGGAAAGCACACAGCTGCCAACCACGCCCATGTCCCTAGGCCTCGAGCCTGGCTGGCACCTCCCTCCAGCCCCCCAGGGGTAGCCCAGGGCTTGGCCAGGTCAGGGGAGTGTGTGTTTGGGGGACCCTCTGCCCCCACCTCCAGCCGTCCTACTGGGAGCCGACCCACTAAGCAAAATGACCTGTTTGCATCTAAGCAGAGTGCCAGGGACAACGCTGTGCATGGTAGCCACTGTTTCAGGCAACGGCCTTCAAGAAAAAGCCGTTTCCAATAGGCCTGTCCTGCTGCCATCCACCGTCACCTCAGCTGACTCAGCCCTGTGACTCTGACGGGGACCTGGGGACACAGCCTGCTGCATACGATACAAGCTGCTTCAATGATGAGATCGCAGTTCAGAACTCACAGGAGAACAGCCATCGTCGCCCTTAAATGTGAACAAGATGATGCCCCGTGGCTGAAGGAACTGACCACCTGCCGGGGGGCTTTCAAGCCACCACGGGACCCACCTGCGTCTGCTCGGGATGCCGGTGAGAGATCCCCACGAGGCTGGAGCCTGGAAGGCCCGGCAGGCTCCGTGTCCAGGGGGAGTTCTTTCTGGATCACAGACGTGGCCTCAGGGAGGAGTTGGGGGGCCAGCGGCAGGGGTTCTCTGAGTCTTTACAGAGGACCACGACCTCACCGTGGGGGCTCCACCCTCCCGACCCCATCACCTCCCGGAGGCCCACCTCTGGACACCATCCCCTGAGGCTTGGTTTCAGCAGGTGAATCTGGGGGCACAGGCCTTCAGCCCTCGGCGTGCAGAGCCGTGTGCAGAGCCGCTGACGTCCAGAGCTGCCCTGTAGGGAGAGGGAAGCGGAGTTCTGCTGTCATGTGAAGACAGGTCAGTGCACGTGATCATAAAAGGTTGCGGCTGCGAGCCATGAACTGTGCTGGGATTCGTGGCCCCCAGGGGAGAGGAATTCGATCCAGGACCAGAGAGGAGGCTTGATCACTAGGAGGTTTGCATGGCAGAGTTTGATTAAAGTGCAAAAGAGATAGAGAAAGCTTCTGACAGAGACATCAGAAGGAGACAGAAAGAGTGCCCCCTTGCTAGTTTTTAGCAAGGCGTTTAATACCTGTTGGCAAGCTGCTAATCAGATAAACGAAACACCTCAAGACTGAGAGAGTTGCACCAGGTGCCTCTCCCACAACATGCATTTAGAGATAGAATGGCAGAAGGGGAGTCATCTCCGGCCAGAAAACAATTGACAGGAGTCTTGAAGAAAGGAAGGTTTCCAAGCAAATGCATAGTTTCACTGACATAGCTTAAGAAAATGTTTCCATAAGAAAAGCGCACTGGTTAGCTCAAGGTTTGAGATAAAGGTAAGTTCAGGTGGAACCAGGTGTCGTCATGACAACGCAGGATTAAAGCTGGCTTCTTTAATTTTGTGCAGGGAAGTGAAAAACGTCTGCCCCTTAGAATTTATTTCCTCCTGCCTCTTGAGGACCTCTGGCCTCCCTGCCGAGCCTGTTAACCTTCTCAGACGCACAGGGCGGCCGACCTGAGACGGTGAGAGTGGCTTTGCTGGACACAGCCAGACACCCCACCCGGCTGTGAACCCAGTGCCTTCGGGCCCCACCTCCCAAGGCCTTTTCTCCACTCTGCCATCCTAAACCTTCCGTATTTATGAGCATGAATTACTTTTATAACAGAAAATGGTAAACCATTTTTAAAATAAGTTACAATCGTCAAGAAAAAATCAGCTTCATAAAGTCTAGTTGTATAATCAAATGGTAGGTTTCTTGCCAAAAACAGCCAGTTTGAGCTTTTGTGCAAGAGATTCCCCTTCCAATGTTAATATTCTGAAATCCCAAAATACTTGATTTCCCATAGTCAGAAGACTCCACGATCCTTACAAGACATTACTGTGCAAATTAGGATGATCATTTCTGAGCCATGGAAAAATCAACTGGGGACATCATTTTTTAACATTTGTTGTTAATCTGGGATATAAATGCCTTTAATTTGGGATTTCTCTTCCAGCAGCTAATTTTAGATTAGCTGTTAGAGTGAGCGCTTCCACATGGAGAGAGTTTATGTTTATACCAGCTGACAGGAAGCTTCATCTCAGAGCCAGGAGAGGCCAGAGCTGATGTGAACGTTTGGAGCCATTTTTAACGCAGGGGTGTCTATTATTCTTAACAGAAAGGAGCATACTTCAAATAGTAACAACAAAATCACCAACATGAACATTTTCTCTTCAGGATTTGTGGCATTTGTCTTGGCCTCTAAAGAAGGCCCTGACTTCCTCTTTCAAATCCCATTTCATTTCCCGCCTTTCCCCCGACACTATTATGTTTTCAGAGTAAACTCTCTAACGTTTCTGGCCACGAAAGTGAAGAAACCAGTGTGACTGACTGGTCGTCCTTGAGAAACGTGTAGACCCCAGCTTCCTGAACAGAGTCCCCAAACGCTGCGTTTCCGAGATGTCAAAGGTGACATGAGGGGGCAGGGATGGGGGTGGGACTGTTAGGGGAAGCATGCTGAGACCACCCACCCTGGCCAGGCACCACAGCAGCCATTTGCAAGAGTTGTTTCATGACAGGAGATCCTGGTAAGGAACATGGAACTAATAAGCCACCACCAACTGGAAGAGTTTGGGAAAGATAGAAAGGAGACACCACATGTCTGACCACCTCCCAGAATCCTCTCTGGCATCCATCTTGGCTGAACAGGGCGTGCACCACCAGGAAGGACTCTGAGTCAGAATGATTGGCTAAAGACAACCCGAAAACTAATCCCATCACCATAAAACAGAGCAGCTCTCCTGGGTTCCCTTACCCTCCTGCTCTCCCCCTGGGAGCCCCTCGCCAATAACGTCTCTGACTTTGTCAGCACGTGTGTCTCCTTGGGCAATTCATTTCTGAGTGTCAGACAAGAGCCCAGTTTTGGGCCCTGGAAAGGATCCCCTTCCTGCAACAGGGAGGGGTGGGGCAGGTCCTGTGGTTCAAGGAATTTTCCCTTGTCTCTTATTAACGGACCCTTCACACACGTGTCCCACATGCTGGTGGACATACAGCCATGCGTTGCTTCATTATTTATTCCCTGACTCCCTGCTGGAGACTCACCCTCCACAGTCCCTCTCGGGAAGTCTGCAGTCAACAAGCACTTTGTTCTCAGCCCAGTTTTTTCAAATGCACTGTAATCCGTTGACTCTAAGTAGCCACTGATTGAAAACATAGCACGTTTGTGCACTAAGGAAGTAGGAGAGCAGCAGGTGCTGTTAAGTAAACTACGCCACCACGGCTGCGCACTACAGGCTGCTGCTGCTGTATTGTTCAGTCACCAAGCTGCGTCTGGTTCTTTCCCACCCTATAGCCTTCAGCAGCCCAGCCCTCCCAGTCCTTCACCATCCCCCAGAGTTTGCTCAGATCCCTTGTGGCTCAGCTGCTAAAGAATCCACCTGCAATGAGGGAGACCTGGGTTCGATCCCCAGGTTGGGAAGATCCCCTGGAGAAGGGAAAGGCTACCCACTCCAGTATTCTGGCCTAGAGAATTCCAGGGACTATACAGTCCCTGGAGTCACAAAGAGTAGGAAACGACCGAGCGACTTTCACTGTCTCATGTCCAGGAGACATTGTGACTGTAAACTGTTACAATGCTCTAACGACCATATTAGGGTCTGGTGACCTCTGCTCCCCCTCCAGGCACATCGGTTACCTGCAGCACCGGGCACACCCCCCAAAAGTCAGTGGTGTGAATGGGCCTCTGTATTTGCTCAGACTCCAGAGTCTGCACTGTGGGCCCGGGGTGCGGGGTTCCCTTGCCCACTCCAGGGCCCTTCTCTGAGCCACCAACACGAGCGGCCCGTGAATATGGCTGGTCACAGACCGTGCTCCCTCGTGCGTCTGCTGGGCTGCCTGGGGGAGGTGCGCTCAGGGCCCTTCCCAGTGGTCTCAGGGCTCCGAGCCATCAGACGACGGGGGCCTGGGTGTGCCATGAGAGCCAGAATGAAAGGCACCATGCCTGAAGGATGTCCAGGGCCACTAGAGGTCAGGGGCCTGGAGGGAGAGCAGCTTGGGGAGGCCCCAGGCCTGAGTCTAGCTCCTCAGCCCCTTGGTGACCCCTGAACTGCACTGAACTCCCCTGGAGGAGCCCAAGGGCAGGACAGGAGGGATCCTGGAGACTGAAGGGCTGAGTGGATGGCCTCCGCCCTGGACCCTGGAGTGTGGTGCCTGAGTCTCTCCAGGCTCAAGGCAGGGGGCTGACTCTCCACTGAGATGCCGGCAGAAACCTGACTCACAGCCAAGAGCCAAGGGGAAACTGAAATAGATCCGTCCTAACCGGCAGTGAAGCCAGCCCCCACGAGCTCAAGACCCTCCAGCACACAGCCCAGAACTTCTGAGGGCGTTGGGGGAAGCCAGCTCCAGGAGGTGTCCGTCACAAGGCCAGGGACACAAGCAGAAACAGGAACACTGGCTCACAGCTAAAGGTCAGTCAATAGGAGCAGACCCACCAATGAGTCAGAGCCTAACCAGTAAAGGGGCATTAAAATAGCTATGAAACACGTGCTAAAGAGTCTGCAGGTAACAGATACACACAAAGAGCAGGAACTTTCAGAAGAGATTTAGACACTTTTCTAGAAAGATATTCTAGACATGAAAAATATAGTATTTAAAGTAAAAAAAGTCACCGATTGGGATCAGCATTAGATTAAACACATCAAACTAAAATACTTGTGAATTTGAAAGCAGGTCAATAAAAAAAAAGATCTATTAAAAAGTGAAGAAAACCTAATGACCTGTGGACAATATCACATGGTTTACACATGTGCAGTTAGAGTCCCAGAGAGAGACAGAGCAAGAGAAGGGTGGCACATAAAAACTACTTAAAACAAGTGGTGAAAAAAAGGATGTTTAATGAAACTTGCGAAAGATGGTGAGGGTCTGCCCAGAGGAGTGAACAAGGACCCTCTCCAACGGACAGCTCCCCTGCCCAGGAGGCCAGCAGAGGAGCGTTTAAAGGGCACCTTTATCTTAGACTTTCCCCCATTGCTGGGTCACTCTTTGCTATTCTGCTGCTGTGACAACACCCAAACTCTGGGTTCCTTTTGTCTAATAAGCAGGTCTCTCGTGCACAACCCGAGTCAGCACACACCAGTGGACCCCTCTTCCATTTTCCCGCAGTAAGTCACTGTGCTTGGCCATCACTCACCTGTGTTACTCACCTGCCACTCACCCATGCATGCAGCTGTCCTTCCGAACTGACTCAGAACAAGGCTCACGTGTATTCAGCTCTTACCCTGTGCCAGGAACTGTGCTAAACATTCCACATGGAAGGTGAATAAATTCATTAAACCTGCCGGCCCTCCACGCATGGGCATCATCACAGCCTCTGTGCCAAGTGGAAGGAGCCCAACCAGGCCAGGAGGGGCCCCTGGTCTAAACACCGTCTAAATCCATCCTTCCTGCAACATCCAAGTGCTGGAGCAAATAGAAACCAGGCTGAAGCAACCGTGCCCCTAACTCCCCCAGGCCTGCTTCCCTTTAGGAAGGTGACAGGAGCAGGTTATATGTCCAGTGGTGTCAGAAAGACAGAAACATGCGACGGGGGCCGGGACCACGGCGTGAGGTGTTCTGTGGGGAGTCATGTGAGACTCCCCATCACAGAGGCACAACTGTGTGCCCCAGCTAGCAGCCGCCCTCAGAGAAGACACTTGAGGAGCCCCTCGGGGCCTTCTAGCAACCTGCTCCCCCCGCTTCCCGTCTCTTTTCCATTCCTTCTGCGTTTCAGGCTGTTTCTAAAACTCAAACAAATAAAGAAAACTTCTAGAGTCTGAGAGCGTGAGGAAGGGCTCACCCCTTCTGTGGTGAGTCGACCTGGGAGACGCCTCCCCTGGGTGACAAAGAGGGCCCTGTGGAAAGCAGCGAAGGGTCAGTGGCCGAAATCAGGAGGAAAGGTGGCTTCCGAGACCAACACGCCTGAGAGGCCGCGGAGGGGCAAGCTCGGGACAAGCTCGCGGCAAGCCGGCTCCAATGACCCCCCAGCCCCTCCCGCTCCTGCAACCGCCACCAAGCTCTTCCTCCCACATCCTGGTTTCTGCAGGCGACTGCTCCCCCCACGCCCCACTGGAGCCGCACGGGAAGCTCTCTGTGAGATGGCCGCTTTTCCATCCTTTACACAATAGGAGGGGCTGGATTAAAAGTAAAATGGTCGCCGCTTACAGGGCTAAAGCAGGATTTGACATCCCAAACAACAAGTGTAAAGGAAGTCTGGAATAATATCCGCTCATAAATCCCAGATTATTTGCATATGAATAAAGGCACAATTAATTCAGAAGAAAAGAGGTTCTAACATTGATAAAGAAAACGTCGGTCATCCAGGTATTTATAACAGAAGAGACAAGGTAGAAGGCCCTTTCAGAGGCCGCGGACACTGAGTCTGTGACGAGCCTGTGCTGAGAGGAGGTTGTCCTATAACACTGAGGAGGAAGGTGAGGCAGACCGGCTTCTGATGAACAGTCATTAATAAAGCCGAGTGGCCTCAGAGATCGCTCTGCCAGAAAACTGTCACTGTCGCCCAGACTTTGGGGAATTTCCAGGATGGCCCCCAAGAGCCCATGGAGCCTCTAGAACTCCTGCAAGGGAGACAATGCACCCCCACACACGTTCCTGCGAAACAGCGGGAGAGGCGGCTGCCTGAGCCCAAAGAGGGCAGCAGGGACGCCCGACTCCCCCCGTCAGTGGCAAGGGCGGCGTTTTCCCTCCCTGCGCCCCCTTCCCACCCTCAACAGCGCTGGGCGGGAGGGTGAGGTCGTCAGATTCCATGCTAAGGACCCTGCAGTCAGCTTGGGACTGCTTTGCACCTAAATTGAGGCAATCTGGGCACAGAAGTTTCCACCTGGCCTGAGAGGCTGGTGAATGGGATTTGGGGAAAGAGCCTGCTGGTCTGGTTTGACTCTTTGCTGGAGGCGCCCTCCTTTAGCTTTTGCTTTTCCTCTGACGCCCTCTTCAGGGTGTTTGTGAAAAGTGCCCCGAATCTAAGGCCTCTGGGTGAGCCGTGCTCAATCTCTGGGCTATTGACACGGAGCTGGGGCAGCTGCCAGACCTGGGGTGACGGGGGGACGTGCACTGACCGCCTCAGCCGGCCCAGAGCTGGGTCTCGGGGAACTGTGGCCACCCCAGAGGACAGACAGGTCCTAGTCGGAGCCTGAGTCCCCTGTGCGGTTTGCCTCCGTGGGGCGGGCACCACTGTGGGTGAGCTTGCTGGAGCCCCTCCTTTAAGTTATGGGAAGGAAAGAGGCACCGAGCGTGTGCAGGTCCAGTGAGAGGCCCCTTGTGAGACCCAGAGCGCCGTGCTCATACCAGGAGAGGCCTGGCTCCCCGCCTGGTGGGACTGGTCAGTCACTGAGGGGCCCCTGGCCTCTGCCCAGGGCGGCCTGTGGTCCTGCGTGCGGAAGCCTGGCTGGATTTCCCTCAGGGGGAAGGGCTGAGCTCGCCTTTCAGCAAGTCTCCCTCAAATTTCCCAGTGTCACACAGCACTCAGCTTGTCCTGGACCCACAGGTGCTGGTCTTGTGAGGCATCTGAACAGTCACAAACACAGGCTTTCAGAGTCAGAAGGGAGCTCAGCTCCTCTGCACTGAGTTCAGTGTCTCAGATTTCATATGGCGACAGTCGCTGAAGGCCAGGCCCACAGGACTCAGCAGGAAAGTCTCCGATGACCAGGACCAGCCCAGAGGACGTGGCAGCAGTCCTCAGTGTGGCAAGAGCTGCCACACTTCACACACTCTATGTGTAAACGTTTGTATGCTTACACATTTTTTGGGTAAACGTTTGTATGCTTACACGTTTTATGGGTAAACATTTGTATGCTTATACACTTTATGGGTGAACGTTCGTATGCTTACACACTTTATGGTAAACGTTTGTATGCTTACACGCTTTATGGGTGAACATTTGTATGCTTACACATTTTATGGGCGAACGTTTGTACGCTTACACATTTTATGGGTGAACATTTGTATGTTTACACATTTTCTGGGTAAATGTTTTTACAAGAGGCGAGGGGACCTGTGGAGCTGGAAGTGGTTACTGACCAGGTTTGGGGGGCTGGGATTTGGATGTGTGTATGTCACCCAGCCCAGATTATCCCAAGCTTTCTGGGCAGGTTGGCCAAGGAGCTGATGGGAGCAGACAAGCCACATGGCTGTGTCTGAGCAATACGATGCTCGGAGCGGGTGCCCTGGCCTTGCTCTCCGGACACCAGCAGCCACTGGAGGCAGGAGCCAGACTCTGACTGGGGGTTCTGGAGCCCCGGTGAGCAGGAAAGAACGGCTGTGTCTGGGTCTCCAGTTGGCAAGGGGTGAGGTGATGCCATTGATTTCTCAGATGACAGGCACAGACGTGCCCCTGAGCTGCGGCGCTTGCTGTGCGCTGACGTTTCTGCAATCAAGGTGCATCTCAGAACCAACACCAGAGGAAATCAAGCAGACACACGCTCACACTCCTAGCCCAGCCCTGTGGCCTGGCGCAGCTCCCTGCCTCTGTCACCACACACTGCGAAACCATAACTTCAGTTTCAGTCCCTAATTATGACTTCAAATAGTTTCAAAACCCCTTCAGTCTGAAGCATTAAAATAAAAAGTTAGTGGGCATACCACTGACTGTGAGCTGATGGCCGAATGGCAGGGAAGCCCAGAGCCCAGGCCTTCCAGCCCACCATCCCCTTCCCACCCCCTTGTCTGCCCTGTGTACAAAGGCTAAGGAAGCAGATGGGATGTGCACTTCTCTCGATGCCGAAAGCCTGACACTGGCTGGGCTGAGGTCCCAGGCAATGCCGGGAGCCTGACACTGGCTGGGCTGAGGGTCCCAGGTAGGGCCATGCCTCCCTGCACAGGGACAGGCCATCCCTGACCTGCAGCAGGCACACTTCTGGCTTCCTCGTGGGCACAGCACACTTCTGAACGTAAGTGGATTGTAGGGAGTGCCCCCCAGTGCAGATGGCACAGATGCTCCTGTGAGAACCGAGGGACGTTGCCCCGCATCTGGACAGATTAGCCAGTTGTTAGTGGCTCTGTCCCTTGGCTCCAGACGGAAATCTTAGCAAAGGGCCAGCTGGCCTGCAAAGCACAGGATGGATCAGGGAAAACAGATTTGTGCAACCCACCAGAGCTTCTAAAAAACAGCTCGAAGGGCAGACAGTGCAGAGAACGGCCAGGAGTTTCTTTTATACATGATAGGCTTGAGCACTGTGGGACGGGTCACATTCTTGATTTTTTGAGAATAATTATGCTCCACTAAGCCGTAAAGCCACCTCCAGGTTATCTGACGCTCCATTGCTAATGAGAATAAGAGAAGTGCGATTTCAACATGCCCCTCATGTGACTCATTTAAAAACCCAGACGTTTGGAAACATCTTCAGATTCTGCTTTGCATCCTCAAAGTTACCTCCTAAAATCACCCCAAAAAACACACCAAGAAGAACTCAGTGTCCACTAGAATGGAGTCCTTGGAGCAGAATGTCCCCCTAGAATGGGGTCTTTAAGGTAGAATGTCCCACTAGAATGGAGGCCTTGGTTAGAATGTCCCACTAGAATGCAACCCTTGGGTAGAATGTCCCACTAGAATGGAGGCCTTGAAGTAAAATGTCTCACTAGAATGGAGCCCTTCAGTAGAATGTCCACTAGAATGGAGCCTTGGGGTAGAATGTCCCACTAGAATAGAGTCTTTGTCTAGAATCTCCCACTAAAATGAAGTCTTTGGGTAGAATGTTCAAAGGAATGGAGCCCTTGAGTAGAATGTCCCACAAGATAGAGCCCTTGGGTAGACTGTCCCACTAAAATGAAGCCTATGGGGTAGAATGTCCCACTAGAACGGAGCCCTTGGATCAGAATGTCCCACTGGACTGGAGCCCTCAGTTAGGATGTCCCACTAGAATGGAGCCCTTGGTGTAGACCGTCACACTATAATGGAGCCCTTGGGTAGAATGTCCCACTAGAATGGAGCCCTTGGCCTATAATGTCCCACTAGAGAGGAGGCCTTCAGTAGAATGTCCCACTGGAATGAACCCTTGGGTAGAATGCCCTATTAGAATGGAGGCCTTTGTGCAGTAACACAGAGCTAGTAACCTAGTTGTTAGTTCTTGCAGAGCTGGGTGTGGGCCTAAAATGTGGCAGGAAGGCAGGCACCGTCTCTGGGTCTTGCAGGAAATGTTGGTCAGGTTCGGTGCTACTGAGGTGCTTACCCTCTCCATGGACAGACCAAACATGTCTCTAGGACAACAAGGAAGCAAGTGGCAGAATATCCTGACTGGATAAACACATCTCATAAAAAAGACAATGGTATAGTCACATGCAAAAGAATGATACTGGGTCCCTATCTACTTCACACTATGTGCAAAAATTGACCCAGAATGGATCAAAGAACTAAATTAAAGAGCTAAAACTAGAATATGCTTAAAAAGCATACAGTGAGTCTGCAATTTCTTGTCAGGCAAAGCCTGTCAGACATACCACCAGAAGCAGAAGCAACAAAAGGGAAAAAACTGGGTATCCTCAAGATCAGAAAATTGTGTTACAAAGTAAACCGTCAAGAAAGTGAAAAGACAACCAACAAAATTAGAGGAAATATTTGTAAATCATATATCTGATGAGACATATCTAAAAATATATGAAAAACACTAGTCAACAATTTCAAAGATAAATTGCCCCATTTAAAAATGGTGGAACATTCTGCATAAACTTTTCTGTAAAGGGCCGATATGTGTGAATGGCTAATAAGCACATGAGAAAATGCTCAACATCACTGGTCTCTCAGTTCAGTTCAGTCGCTCAGTCGTGTCTGACTCTTTGCGACCCCATGAACTGCAGCACGCCAGGCCTCCCTGTCCGTCACCAACTCTCACACTGAGACACCAGTGCACACATGGGTTATAATCAGAACATCAGACGGTGAGTGTTGGCAAGGATTCCACCCCAAGATGTGTACCCAAGTAAAATGAAAACACACAAAAACCAGCACACAAATACTCCCAGTAGCACAGCAGCCCCAAACTGGAAACAATTCGAATGTCCAGATGACGAATAAATAAAATGTGGTAGATCCATACAAGTGAATAAAAAGAAATGGGGTACTGATACATGGAAGAACCTTGTGAACATCATTATGTAAGTGAAAGAATCCAGCCATAAAAGGCCACATATTCCATGCGATTCCATTTGTATGAAATATCCAGAATGGACAAATCTACAGAGACATGAAGTAGTTCAGCGTCCATCCTGGGCTGGTGGGACTGGGGACCATGGGGAGAGACTGCTATAGGACAACCGGGCACGAGGTTGCTTTCTGCAGATGCAGGAACGTTCTAAAGCGGGGTCGGGGCTTGCTCGCACACTGGGCTTACAGCGCGCTCACCCTGAGCGGCGCGGGGCCTGCGGCACAGGGGGTCTGCACTGCAGCGCACGGCTCTCCACTTGCGCAGGGCGGCCTCAGGAGCTCTGTGGCGTGCGGGGTCTCAGTTCTCAGGTGAGGGATGGTGCCCTCCTCCCCTGCACTGGAAGGTGGAGTTTCAGCGCCGGACCACCAGGCAAGTCGAACCCTGTGGTTTTAATACCAAAGCCATTGAACTGCACACTTCAATGGGTGAACTGTATGTGAACTGTATCTCATAAAGTTGTTGAAAAAGTAAGAAAAAAAAAGACACAGGAAAGAAATCCAGCAATATTGAAGATATTTGCCTCTGGATGGTCCAAATACAATTATCTTTTTATTTACTTATTTAGTTTATTGGTAAATCTTTATTATCTTTCTAACTACAGAACAGTGTGAGATTATTTATTTGTTGAAAAACTGGATATATATCTCCAGCTCTTGGTGAGTCCTTGACGTGTGACAGGTTATATCTTCATTCAAGTAAAACTGTGAGCAAGAACCAGTAATACTGTATTGTGTTGAGTCCAAGCTCACTCTGTTCACTGCACGACAGGCCCGTGAATCTGAGAGACGAGGTGTTGAGGCAAGGAAGAGACTTTAGTCGGGGAGCTGGTGGACCAACAGGATGGCAGGCTAGCGCCTCAAAATAACCATCTTATTGGGGTCTGGATGCCAGGTTCTTTTACAGATCAGAGAGAAAAGAGCAATGAGAAACTAGAGTCAAAAGGCAGAGCAGAGAGGGAGATGCAGTGGGGAAGTCAAGCAAAAGGGTCTTTCAGTTCAGTTCGGGCGCTCAGTCGTGTCCGACTCTTTGTGACCACAGACTGCAGCGCGCCAGGCCTCCCTGTCCATCACCAACTCCCGGAGTCCACCCAAACTCATGTCCATCGAGTCGGTGATGCCATCCAGCCATGTTATCCTCTGTTGTCCCCGTCTCTTCCTGCCCCCAATCCCTCCCAGCATCAGGGTTTTTTCAAACGAGTCAGTTCTTCACATTAGGTAGCCAAAGGGTCTTTAGTCTTGCAAAACGTCTCCAAGGGAATGTCCAGCCTTCGGAAGAGGTCTGTTAACCTCTTCTATTCACAGGTGGGCAGGGATGAACTATCTCTCCTTGAGCCGAACAAGGCACTTTAGTTTACAGTCAAACAGAGGGGCAGGGTCCTGCAGGCAAGCCATTGAGTAGGATTGTAATAATAAAAACAAGCCAAAGAAACAGTTTCCAACATGGAGTCAGAATTGGCTTCCTCCTTGCAACTATAAGATGATACCACCATATTTAAGAGAATTCTTCTCTTCTAACCACTGTATACAAATTAAAGAATCCTGACAGATTAAGAGCTTCAGCTCGGCCCTGCTCACACAGCCCTGAGGACCGGGCTCTGCGGGGAGGCGGCTGCTGACCCAGCGGGTAGAGCCACTCCAGGGCTTAGGGAGGTGCAAGGGGCAGTTCCACGAACATTTGCAAATGTTGGGCATAGATGCAGGGCTCGGAGCAGCTCTCCGCTCTGCTTTGCTCTGTCATTTCAGACCTGTCACTTCCTGGGTATTGACACCACACCACACAACACGCTGTTTCCCCAGACCGATCACACGGAAGGAGCACAACCCTCAGCAGGCCGATCACACAGAAGGAGCACAACCTCAGCAGGCCGATCACACGGAAGGAGCACAACCTCAGCAGGCCGATCACACGGAAGGAGCACAGCCTCAGCAGGCGCAGGCGACTGCCCAGAGGACAGAGCCCAAACCCGCAGACCAGACCCTGGACCAGTCTTGTTTACTGTTTCCTGTCTTGATTGCTTTTCCTCAAATCTCTTAAACGTAAAAAAGGAACACAAGATTACAAATAGCTAGATATAGAAGCCAAATTACGTTCAGGTACTTTAGTCCATTCAGGAAAAAAAGATGAATGGAGGGCTGAACACTTTCAAAGTGAAGTTTTCGCACTGAAGCAGTGATGCTGACCAGGTTCTCTCTGCAAGAGATCCCTCCAGCGGCCCCCACTCCCTGGAGCTCCTGCACAAGTGGGCAGAGACCCCGAGGCTGACACGGAGCAGCCAGAGGGCAAAGGAGGCTGAAGCTCCAATACTGTGTCCACCTGATGCGAAGAGCCAACTCACTGGAGAAGACCCTGATGCTGGGGAAGATTGAAGGCGGGAGGAGAAGGGGACGACAGAGGATGAGACGGTTGGACGGCATCACCGACGCGACGGGCCTGAGTCTGAGCAGGCTCCGGGAGGTGGTGAAGGACAGGGAGGCCTGGCGTGCTGCCGCCCCTGGGGTCGCAGAGAGCCAGAGATGACTGACTGAGTGGGCAGCAGCAGGAGGCTTCCAGAGGCAGGACCAGGGGAGGCCCCGGAGAGGAAGTGGCTCTCAGCTGGCCACAGCAAGGGCCACACAAGCAGGCGCAGCAGGGCACAGGGCTCTAGGAGGGCCCTGGGCAGCTGAGGGGTTTACGAGAAACTCAGAGAACATCGGCCGGGGGCCCCGGGAGCCTGTGTTCTCCGCCAGCTCCCAGTTCTGGCTTTAACCCTCCTGTCGCTGGCACAAAGCAGCAGCTGCTTGTGGCCCAGAGAGGAGAACAAACCCCTCCCCGTGCTGACCGCTCGCCTGTCACCATGTCAGTGATACCGGGTGTGGGCAGAGGCCATCAGCCCAGGGTTCTCCCGCCCCTAAACTGCTATGATAACTGTATAGACAAGAGAACTTATATACTCAACAGCATCTTGACACAAAGCTAACTGTTAACACTAAAGCATAAAGCAAACGTGCCTCAGTAGACATTCCAACACTTCCAGTAGAAGAAGCCCAAGAAGTCCTAAGAAAACACAGTGGGAGGTCATCTCACTGGAGTCACGTCTTTAATTTAAACCAGTGAATATATCATTTTATATAAGACTAAGAAAAGTGTTCATTAAAGTACATTTTCATTTGGAGTGCTTAAAAATCTAATAATAAATTTTACAAAGCTGTTTTGAAAACGAGTAGAAATATCGTTCGAAAACAGTGCCCGTATGGCTCTCTGTGGCCTTTGGAGTTTAGTATACACTAAAAGCTTTGCTGTTTCCATTCAAAAATAGTGATTTATTTATGGCGTATTAAGTTTGAAAGATGAATTCTGTACAGACACACGCCTTCTATCGATACAAGTGTCCATGCGTCCGCTGTAAGCTTGGAGCCACCGCACAACTTCACCTCAGGGTCCCGCCACCTACAGGGCTTCCCGCAGCAGCAGCCGCAGCCTCTGCAGCTCGTCACTGGCCGGGGCTGCCCACTCCCGCCGCAGGTACTGGACCTCCATGCTGCCAGAGGCTCTGGCCAGCACCAGACCCAGGAAGCCGCCGCGGGTCTTCTCTGCTTCCCCCACAGCGGTCATGGCCACCAACCTGAAATCAAGAAGCACATGCTGTGTGATCCGGGGTCACCTGGTTACCCACCTCCCCCGGGGGCAGCAGGAGGGACAGAAACGCTGAGAACACAGCGGGCAGCTCCCTGACATCAGTCTGGGGATGGCTTTCTGGATCTGACTCCAAAAGGAAACAGGTGGGATGACTGAGAAGGTAGGAGAAGCCAAAAACAAGCAGGAAGGGCCACCTAGAGATGGAGAAGACACCTGCTGATCCTGCATCTGTTAAAGGGTTAACATCGAAAAGATATAAAGACTCATACAACTAAAGAGCAAAAAACCCCACCAGTAATCCAATTACAAAGTGGACAGAAGACCTGAACAGACATTCTTCTAAAAGAGACACACAGACGGCAAACAGACATGTGAAAAGATGCTGAACATCACTAATCAACAGGGAAATGCAAATAAAAACTACACGGAGATATCGACATCAGAATGGCCATCATCAAAAAGATAGAAAATAACAAATGGTGAGGACAGAGAGAGAGGGGAGCCCTTGGTCACTACAGATTGGTGAAGACACAACGGAAACAATATGGAGGCTTCTCAAGATTTAAGCACAGAACTAACATAGATCCCTGTATGCAGGTCAGGAAGCAGCAGTTAGAACTATGGAACAGGAGACTGGTTCCCAATAGGAAAAGGAGTACATCAAGGCTGTATATTGTCACTGCTTATTTGACTTCTGTGCAGAGTACATCATGAGAAACGCTGGACTGGAAGAAACACAAGCTGGAATCAAGATTGCCAGGAGAAATATCAATAACCACAGATATGCAGATGACACTACCCTTATGGCAGAAAGTGAAGAGGAGCTAAAAAGCTTCCTGATGAAAGTGAAAGTGGAGAGTGAAAAAGTTGGCTTAAAGCTCAACATTCAGAAAATGAAGATCATGGCATCCGGTCCCATCACTTCATGGGAAATAGATGGGGAAACAGTGGAAATAGTGTCAGACTTTATTTTTGGGGGCTCCAAAATCACTGCAGATGGTGACTGCAGCCATGAAATTAAAAGACGCTTACGCCTTGGAAGAAAAGTTATGACCAACCTAGATAGCATATTAAAAAGCAGGGATATTACTTTGCCGACTAAGGTCCGTCTAGTGAAGGCTATGGTTTTTCCTGTGGTTGTGTATGGATGTGAGAGTTGGACTGTGAAGAAGGCTGAGCGCTAAAGAATTGATGCTTTTAAACTGTGGTGCTGGAGAAGACTCTTCAGAGTCCCTTGGACTGCAAGGAGATCCAACCAGTCCATTCTAAAGGAGATCAGCCCTGGGATTTCTTTGGAAGGAATGACACTAAAGCTGAAGCTCCAGTACTTTGGCCAGCTCATGTGAAGAGCTGACTCATTGGAAAAGACTCTGATGCTGGGAGGGATTGGGGGCAGGAGAAGGGGATGACCGAGGATGAGACGGTTGGATGGCATCACGGACTCAATGGACGTGAGTCTGAGTGAACTCCAGGAGTTGGTGATGGACAGGGAGGCCCGGCGTGCTGTGATTCATGGGGTCGCAAAGAGTCGGACACGACTGAGCGACTGAACTGAACTGAACATAGATCCAGCAATTCCACTCCTGGGTATTTATCCAAAGAAAATGAAGTCAGTATCTCAAAGAGATATCCACATCCCCACGTCCACTGCAGCACTGCTCACAACAGCAGGACCTGGAAACAACCTGAGTGTTGGGGCAACCCCAGGGGCACAGGAGGATTCATACTGGGAAAAGTCTCCCTCACGTGGGCCACGGCATCCTCAGCACCAACTCTGGCCCCAACACCAACAGGGCTCAGCTGTGAGTCAGTGTGCAGCCACAGGAAGGGGTCTGGCTCCCGCAGCTCCTCTGTCAGCCATTGGTGACAACATGGATGGATCCTGAGGGCGTCACTCAAAGTGAAATCGGTCAGAGGACAGACACTGTGTGATCTCACTCACACGTGAGCCTCCCCCATCTAAACAAGCTCAGCTCACAGAGAACTGACTGGCGGCCAAGCGAAGGGGTGGGGCGGGCCAAACGGGTGAAGGCACACAAGCTTCTAGTCGTTAAACAGCAAGTCATGGGAAGCAGCGCACATGAAAAATGCACTTAGTAACTACTGCAAATCTGAAAGTTGCTGAGAGAGTAAACACTAAAAGTTCTCATCACAAGAAAAGAATTCTGAAACTATGTGGGGTGACCGATGCAGTCCTTTGAAAATATATGCAAATATAAAACCATTATATTGTACACTTGAGACTTGCATATTTTACATCAATTATACCTCAGTATAAATGAAAACCAACAGATAATAATTCTTTAATCCTGAGACTATTTTGGGCTATCATGAAATAAACCCATTTAAAAGTGGCTTTTTCAGGACTTAAATATAAAAATAATATTTAAATTTAATATATAAATATAAGTAAATATAAGGTTGGAGAAGGAAACAGCAACCTACTCCAGGATTCTTGCCTGAAGAATCCCATGGACAGAGAAGCCTGGCGGGCTACAGTCCATGGGGTCGCAGAGTCAGACACGACTGAGAGATTAACACAACACAACAACAACAATAAAGCACGGCGGTCTCATACATAAATCAAGATAGAAGACAGTCAGTCATGCGTCTGCAGAAAGTCACCTGTGGCGTCTCACCCTGGCTTTCCCAGACTCACCTGTCTGGACGGATGGGCTGCCTGGCCACAGGCCCCAGATCGCTCTCCAGGAGGTCCCACACGTACACGCAGGATGTATCATCCTGCACCAGAAACACGGCCGGCCTCGTCAGGGACCACTGCAGGCCAGTGACGGCGCGGCCGCAGGTGCTGTGGTCCCACTGAAGGAGCGGGCGCTCTG
This sequence comes from Budorcas taxicolor, assembly GCF_023091745.1. Taxonomy (NCBI): domain Eukaryota; kingdom Metazoa; phylum Chordata; class Mammalia; order Artiodactyla; family Bovidae; genus Budorcas; species Budorcas taxicolor. Next base: position 121,226,954 of record NC_068913.1, on the reverse strand, counting down.
CCGTCAGCCGGTGCAGCCTGATGCTGCCGTCAGAACAGCCGGCCTGGGGGAGGCAGGGAAAGCGCATCACAGTTCTCTCTCTCTCAAACCAAGCGGCCAAGGAAAATTCTCAGAACATGAGCTTTCACACTTACCCAGCAAAAACATTTGGTTTATTCTTTTGTTTCCCCAAACATAAAATTGTAACATTCTATCTTGTTCTCACAAATTATACAGGTGGGGCATTGGGAGATCCTGACACACTCTGTACCTCCTCCCCTCCAAAGAGGGCTAATCATCAGTGAATTCAGTGAGTATATAAATAGGTGTTTACTTTTTAACAAAGCTGAATATCATTCAAACACAGGACATTAAGACTGGAAAGACTGACTTTAAAAAAAAAACCCACATACATTTGTACCAATAATATGGCTTTATAATCCTTTTCAATTGAATTTCCCATAAAACAAAACTTAGCTGGTCTAGCAAAAGAATAAATTTTAGCCTACTAAAATTAATTCCTTTTTATTCAATATATTTAACTCTTCACATATTTAATCTTTCCAAGAAAGCAGAGGCAAGAGACAGCAATCACAAAAGGCTCTGTGAATCCCAAAACGGAGGAAACAGACTTAGTACAGGTAACAGGAACCGGGTGTGCACTGCTGGGAGGGCGGGGGGCCCGGAGGCCAGCCGGGGACTGGGGTGTGGGATGAGAGGACACCTTGACAATGTCCTATACAGCGAGCACTCTGACTGCCCAGGCCTGGCATCTAGGTGTCTTCCTCCTAACAGGAGCCAAGACTCCTTGGAGGAATGGCTGACCCCAAGGGTTCCTGTACCAGAAAGCAAGCGGCGCTCACAGACCCAGTGCCCTTGCTCCCGGGGGACTATCTGGGAGCAGACTAAACACAGCCAGTGCCTCTGAACCCACTGAGGACACTGAACTCAAGCCCTGTGTCCATGTTAAGAAAGAAAAATACACAAGGAGAAAAGGAAGTCTTCCGACCAGGGTGGCTCACAGGGACCAAAAAACAGGGTGAGAGAACCTCCCTGGGACAGAACCTCCCTGGGAACAGAATTGCCCTGGGGACAGACCCTCCCTGGGGACAGATCTGCCCTGGGGACAGAACCTCCCTGGGGACAGAACCACCCTGGGGACAGAACCTCCCTGGGGACAGAACCTCCCTGGGGAAAGATCTGCCCTGGGGACAGAACCTCCCTGGGGACAGAACCTCCCTGGGGACAGAACCACCCTGGGGACAGAACCTCCCTGGGGACAGAATTGCCCTGGGGACAGAACCTCCCTGGGGACAGATCTGCCCTGGGGACAGATTCACCCTGGGGACAGATCTGCCCTGGGGACAGAACCTCCCTGGGGATAGAACCTCCCTGGGGACAGATCCGCCCTGGGGACAGAACCTCCCTGGGGACAGAACCTCCCTGGGGACAGATCTGCCCTGGGGACAGAACCTCCCTGGGGACAGAACCACTCTGGGGACAGAACCTCCCTGGGGACAGATCCACCCTAGGAACAGCAGGAGCTCAGTCCAGGCGTCCCCCCACCCAGCCCTGACTGATCAGACGGGGAAAGAGGAGCCCACGGTCAGGACAAGGCCTGCCTCTAACCACAAGGAGACACCCCCAGCCTCGGGGCGTCAGGTGCCCAGGCCCTCTATGAGGTGCTGAGGCTGTTCCCAGGCGAGGGCAGTGAGGATGGGACACAGTAAGCGGACAGGACTCCTGACCAGGGCCACGATCCCGCTCACAAAGGACACTGGTGGGGCAGTCACGGGGCTGCAGTCAGACCTGCAGAGAGCAGGCCCGACAGACTGAGCTGTGAGCACAGGAGATGGCCATGCAGACCCTGGGGGTGGGGGGGCGCCCTGGCCGCACGCAGGCCACCGCACGTGCTCTGGGAGTGCTCTGCGCCGGCCCTGTAACTGCTCTGCAGACTTAGACTGGTCAGAACAGAAGCTGTGAAGAGGACCCGCACAACAGCGCAGTGGAATGAAGCGTACTGACCACGCAGATGGGCACTGACCACGCACACGGGACTTCAGAAAGCCAGCAGGCAACGCATCCAGACCCAAGGCTGGAGATAACAGCAGACGCTGCCAAGGCGTCAGAGCTTACAGACAGGCGCCCTTACCAGGAATACAGGCTCCTCAAATGGTGAGAAGTCAATCACGGTCACTTTCACGGGCCTCGGGCCCGGCTGCTGGGGCCGGAACAGCCTGGGAGACACTCTGATGTCCCGTCTGCTGCCGTGGCTGACGAGGCCCTGGGTTGGGGGTGAGGCGGGGTGGGAACCAGGCGGGGTAAGGCTCGTATTCTCGGAACTATTTAAACAACATTTTGATTAGAGCAAACAGGAAGCTAAGCTCCAATGAAGATACTTCTTAAGCCACTGTAGTTATAGAAAAAGGTCTAGACGGTTACTCACCACGTCTGTGCCGACAACAAAGTGATTAGGGTCCGAAGGCAGAAATTTAACGTTCAGTGTCTGCACAGACCCCCAGGATTCGTAACCTTTATGAGAAAGGCTGGAAAACAAAGGTAAAGATGAATAGATGGGCAGTCTTGAAACCATCAGGGCAGAGGTGACACCACCACCACCTGCCGTCTGCCACTTGATGCATCTCCACTTCCATTTCTAAGCTCCAGACAGTCCCTTCACCCATCCTGTCACTCACTGACTCACTCGCCCACACTCCACGTGTCCCCTCCAGCACGTCCCGTGTGTGCCGTGCCACGGGGACAAGGGGACAGGCCACCAGGACCCCTCAGCAGAGGCCCTGCAGCCCCAGGGTTCCCTCCACCCCAGGGATGCTCACGTTCAAGGACTGACGGAGGGGGCTGAGGCTGGCAATGTGGCTCTGAGCTCCAGGGCCGGGCAGCTCCCTGTCCCCCTCCTGCCAGATGCCAACCTGTGGGCTGCAGCGGCCACAGGTCACTGGTCTGCACTTAGGGGCCCCTAAGGGGAGAGGCGCCATGGAGCAGCTGACGGGGCACCCTCCACGTGGCCGGCGTGTGGACGAGGTCTGAGGGGAGGTTTGCTGCATCTGGACAGGGGTTGCGTGTTCTACAGGGGAGATCCAACATCAGCTCCAGGTGACACTTTCTTTAAAGCAGGTGAAGATCAATGCAATGCAAGGCACAAAGTGACAAGGCCCTAACGGAGACAACAGTCTCACGGTAATTCCACGAGGGGCTGGGACTGGAGTCTGCAGTTTATTAGGTGGGTTTTTGCAAACGTTAACAGATTCCTCGTTATACTGAAAGCAATGGCAGCTAATGTCTAACCACAAAGCATGCATGGACTCATTAACACAACCCAGGGGTGCTCCAACTGACGGCAGCAGGGAGGCTAACATCAGGACTCGCCTGGCCAATCGCAGGCTGGGAGCCAGCCCAGCTGCAGTGCGTGACAGGAAGAGACAGCTCTGGGAAACAAGTTAACATGATACATAAATACACACAACATTCACATAGCCAGTAAGGTTTTCGCATCACAGTAAGTTATTTGAGTAAAAACAGAAAACTGATCTCTGAATAAAACTTTCATGTCAATGTTTCCAGTTTCTGAACCTCATCTATTTAACTTCAGGGCTATATTAAAACTGGATGAAAAACAGTCAAATAGTACCAATTCATAAGATAAAAAATATTTTAACCCAAGAAAAAATGTTAGCTGTAACACCTGGCAACTGCATTTGTTACACTGACTCATTAATAGCAAATGAGTTAGCAAATAAACTACTTAGCAAAACTACAGTGTGGGAAGCCAGGATTCGCCTGTGCCAGTCTGGCCATGATTTATTACCTAAGGCTGTTTCCTCCTGTGGGAAACAGGGCTTTATGGGCACAGACCCACCTGTCACTCAGCTGGATCGCAGCGCTGTGTACCAGTTTTATCCGTCCTCCAGGTATTAAACCTACAGACAGAGTAAGGCACCTCTTAGTACAAGTTACACCGTAACCCAAGTAATCAGGAATAAAGGCACCTCTTAGTACAAGTTACACCAAAACCCAAGCATTCTGGAATTCCTTCTCAGTGTTTAAGGTCAGTGCTGGAGGAACATCAAAGGCAGGGCGGTGAGGACTACTCCCCCCTCACGCAGGGGAGAGCCCTGCAGGTGCCTCAGATGAATTAGGAGCTGGCAGCTGAGGGCCTGGCGGGAAGAGGGCTGCTGGAATCAAAAAGCGTTTCCATTTTTAGATTTGATTTTAAAAGGGAAATATACTTTCTAAAAGCAAAAAGTCAACATTCAACAATCTTCCAGTTCCCCACAGAAACCCTCCTCTGGAAATCTCCTCCCACAGGTCTGGGTTACCTGTGCTGGCGGGGATGTCCCTCAAGCCCCATCCCACCCCAATGTCCCCTCATGCAGCCCTGCTCACACAGCCCTGCTCACGGCCCAGGGAACAGAGCGGACTGCATGAGGGGTGGAAAAAATGGCCCCTTGGGAGTGAAAGGTTGTTGTTGAGTCATGAAAGATGCTGGGATACTTGGCCGCCAGAGATGAGGCTTGATCGCTCAGAGCTTTTGTGTGATAAAGTTTATTAAAGTATAAAAGAGACAGAGACAGCTTCTGACACAGACATCAGAAGGGCGCAGAAAGAGTGTCTCCCACACCCCGCTGGCCTTCAGCAGTATCTTATATTCCTATCAGCAGGCTGCTAAGTAGAGAAAGGCAATGTCTCAAAACTCAGAGTGGTACCAGGCCCCTCACCCACAACATGCACTTTGAGATAACACTGGCACCAGGTGAGTCGTTCCGGGCCGTAAGACCAGTGACATGAATCTTGAAGAAAGGCAGGTTTCCGCACAGAGACACAGTCTCCTTAACACATAGCTTAGGAGAACACTCGCGTGAGTAAAACCTACTGGTTTGTCAAGTCAGTTCTGAGTCTCAGGCAGAAGTGGCTTGAAGAAAGACAGAGTCTAGGGTAAATACACAGTACATTAACATACCTTAAGACAAACACTTCCATAAGAAAAATGCACTGGTTGGCTCACAGTTTGAGAAAAGTTAAGTTCAGGTGGAACCAGGTGTCATTATGGCAACACAGAATTTTAACAGAAACCTCTTTTAAAATTTGTATAGGAAAGGGGAAAAAATATAACACTAGTTTCCTCCCGCTGCTTAAGAGAGAGGTGAAAACGTCTGCCATTTGCAGCCTGTTTCCACCGTTTGGAGACTCCTGGCCTCCCTGCCTGTTACCCTCTCAGGAGGGACCCCCGCAAGGCCCCGCGGCAGCACCGGGCTCCCAGCAGGGGCCCTGCTTGCAGGAGACACCCCTCCTTCATTTCTAGAAGTCAGAGACAGTCAGAGTGGCTCTGGTCCTATTTTTTGGCCGGATCTGTGGCCGATCAGGCGCCTGCAGCCTGGTCACTAAACAACCAATTGGGGCTCTGAGAAGTGCAGGCTGGGTCTCCTCGGTGCCTGAGACCAGGGCATCAGGACAGTGAACTGCCAGCCAATCCCCTCACCACCACCTAGGGGTGGGGCCGCGGCCTCAGAGACCTTGGGGGTCACACCAAGGGCTCCTCAGACACTGGAGTCACAGGGATGCCCTGGGGGATGAGAAGAAATGCCACAGAGGCACAAAGAGGACACACATCCTCCTGCGACAAGGTCGTCAGGCCTGTGCAACAGCCGGCAGGTGGTAAAATACACAACTTAATCTCCATTTTCCATGCAGCTAGTTACTGATTCTTCAAAGTGATTCTGGGTATCCTTAATCTTTACTGATTCTAGCAAACGCTGACTGAAATTAGTTTTTTTATTTTTAGTTACCTAAGTCACTTATTGAACCTGCAACATCCGCCTTCTGTAATTCAACCACCACCTGAAACAGAGCATCAGAGAGGAGGGTCGGCACACAGGACGACCAGGAAGCAGTCCAAGAAAGCACAGCTCTGATCAGGACAGCACTTCACACAGCACGCTGAGGACACAGTCGCTCCAGAAGGAAGACTGACGTCTGCCTGTTATAAACCCCCGGCTTTGACCTGCTTCTTTCCGCCTGTGACAGGCCCTGAAGCTGCCCCCTTCCATTCCTCGTTCCCTCGCGAGTTCCCTGCAAGCTGCCTTGTCCTGGTTCCCTGGCTGAGAGCTCAGCCACCCTCACATACACGTCACCCCCTGCCCTTCCCCACCCCCGCATGCATCACCTCCTGTCCCCCGCCACCGACCACGCGCCCGACTCACCCACACGTTGAGAAGCCCGCTTTCATCCAAGGAAGCGACGAGGAAGGACAGGCCTGCCATCTCTGGTGAGGGCACAAGTGGGGAAGGCCTGGCTCGTAACCAGAAACCACATCTCATCACTGGAGCTCAGATTTACAGAAGCGAAGGCCACGTACCTTCTTGAGTAGAAAAGGGTGAAAGCACACAGCTCTGCCTCTTGCAGACAGACCCCGCGATGGGCTCTATTGCCTGGAGGGGGCTGCGGTGGTTCACGGACGCCAGGACGCCGTCTGCGGGCAGAGCACGGGCAGCGTGTGCGCACGGCAAGCCACAGGGCGCAGCCGCCTGCACAGGCATGCGCGAGTCCCCCAGCGCCCGGGCACGCGTGTCACCGTGGACCACAGGCCACATCTGCCTGGGACAAGAAGGCGAGCGGAGTCCCTCGAGCCCCGTGTCTGCACAGCTGCAGGTGCGAGGATAGACACCGGGGGGGGGGGGGGCACTCTCCACAGCAGGAGGGGGTCCCAGAGCCAGCGGAAAGTGCTTCCCAGGCTGGGGCCCCATGGGCCCCCAGCTTCAGGAGGAGACGGAGGCTTGCGGCCAGAGCAGAAGCAGCTTCACAGCCCAACAGAACAGAGCTCCTCTGACCTGGCAAACCCACCTACAAAGTGCCCCCTAGCAGAGAAAGACAAACCGCACACAATGCTACCACAGAAACTAGACAGAAAATGCGAAGGAAAGCGTTTCAACCCGTGAAGGTTCTCCCTCCAGAAAGGAGCATGAAACAGAAGGCCAAAGTCCAGCACCCAAACGACATCACGTGCCACCAAAAACCACTCAGAAATCCATTTAACAAACAAAGACAGACACTTGGAATCAGAAGCCTAGAACAAAAACGGATTTAAAGACATCAGAAAGAAAGTAAGAGTTAGGGTTGGGATGGAAGAAAAGACAAAGTGCTCTTGGGGATGGAGAATGACAGGCTTCAGACTCATCGAACTGGAGGCCCCTGGGGAGGCGTTGTCCGACTCAAAGTCACTAGAACTCTGAAGGTTTTAGTGACAATGTTTACATAGCAAAAAAAAAAAAAAAATGAAGGAAGCATTTTAACGGAATATTAAGTTTCAAATCCTAAGCGTTTTGGTGTTTTGAACATGGTGGTGAATTCAAAGCTTAATTAGTAATAGCAGCAGCAGTTAAAAAATACATGTTCTTAAAAGATACCTTTTCCTATAGCATCAGATCTATAGTGAAGTGAAGTCGCTCAGTCATGTCCAATTCTTTGCGACCCTGTGGACTGTAGCCAACCAGGCTTCTCCGTCCATGGGATTCTCCAGGCAAGAATACTGGAGTGGGTTGCCATTTCCTCCTCCAGGGGATCTTCCCAAGCCAGGGATCGAACTCAGGTCTCCTGCATTGCAGGCAGACACTTTACCGTCTGAGCCACCAGGGAAGCCCTTATCTGATCCATAAGGTACCTATAAACACACACATTCTCAACAGTGGCAATTTCACCCCCAAAGGGGCAAAGATCAAGTTGTTGGGGCACAAAAGAAACCTTGCCCTTTTATGCGTAAAACACAGACAAACTCACAGTACGTAAACAGGGGTGCAATATATGCATGGAGTTCCCCAGAGGGGGGCCAGGAATGGAAAGTTCAGGGCTGGCCTGGTGAAGGGCTGGAGACAGCCCAGACAAGTCTACACAGCACGGTACTGAGAACACAAGGACTCTTAAAGCACAGCAGTCTGAAGCAGCATGTCGATTCACTTGTGTGCGGAAGGCCCGCACAGATACCCCGTTGAAGAGACACTCGGCACCCTGCGTCCTCAGGGATGCCTGCTGGAGCAGAAAGGCTGCCGGCCCGCAGCGAGGACCTGCGGCTGTGGTGCCCGCAGTGCAGACGCCCGTCCTGACTGCCGACAGAGGGAACTGACCAGAAGCAGCTGACCACTGGGCGGGTAAAGCCACGCGGCGCCCACAGGGGCCCTGCCCAGTGGAGGAGTGACGTCCTGACCCCGCACACCTGCAGGCACTTTAAGAGAAGGAAAGCAGACTCCCAGGTCTGGACACCACAGAGTCTCGCCCTCACCATGGGAGAAGACAGAGACAAAACCTCGTGGGGATGGAGAGGGCGAGGGACGCAAAGTCAGCAGGGTAGTGGGGGCAGTGCCATTCTGCGCAGGAACGTGAAAGTACTGGAGACGATCTGGGTGCTGGCCCCGTGTGGCCAGTGTGACCACGGACAAGCCTCCCATCTCCCTGAGCACCGGGAGGGGCCCAGACGGGCCTGCGTGGGACACGTCCACACAACACGGGGGAAAAACCCAGACACAGTGCCTATCAGGGGCGGGGGCGGGGGATCATGCTTGTCCTCGTTTGAGGTTGTGGTTTCGGTTGTGATTGCAACCGTGGTTGGGCTTAGGTTGCAATCGGCTGTGGTTGTAACGGGTTGTGGTTGTGACCGGCTGTGGTTGTGACTGGCTATTGTTGTAATTGTGGTCGTGGTTGTGGTTGGTTGTGGTTGGCTGTGGCAGCAGCAGCCTGGCATGAAGTATGCATACGAGTCTAACTCGGGGTCCTGATGGGCCCACTGGCTCTGGGTCCTTCCAACCCCAAGGGGCACTACCTCGCCTGTCCTCCAGCCTGGGCCGTGGGAGCACACAGACCAATGACCCCAGGCTGAGCAAGCCCGGCGCCCCTTCTCTGAGGACCTGGAGCCCCCGAGCTGACAGGACAGGCAGCCCACCACTGCCCAGAAAGATGCTGTTCCCTCAGCTAGCGCAAGCTTCCTGTGCCCTTAGGTCAGGGCGTCCTCTGGGGCCACCTGCATGGAGGACGCAAAGCGGCCCCACAGCTGCTCTGGGGACCCGCGCCAGTGGGCAGCGTCACTGACCCGTGGAGAAGGTGGGGGTCCTGAACGTCCAGGAGCACCCGCTCAGCGTCACGCGGAGATGGATTCTGGGGTCCTCCCTCAGGTCCCACACGACCACCGAGCCGTGCAGGGTCCCCGCAAACAGCAGGCAGGCTTTCACGGGGCTGAAGCAGCAGCACGTGACCTAGAGAGCCGCACAGAGAGCAGGGTGGGGGGACACGGTGAGGAACCAGGTCGAGGGGGGGGGGGGGGGGGGGCGGGCCGGGAGGCGGGGCTATGTGGGAGGTGGGGCTGTGTGGGAGGCGAGGCCACGTGGGAGGCGGGGCTGTGTGGGAGGAGGGGCTGATGGGGGGCAGGGACCGGGAGGCGGGGCCGTGGAGGCGGGGCCGTGTGGGAGGCGGGGCCGTGTGGGAGGCGGGGCCACGTGGGAGGCGGGGCCACGTGGGAGGAGGGGCTGATGGGGGGCAGGGACCGGGAGGCGGAGCCGTGTGGGAGGTGGGGCCGTGTGGGAGGCGGGGCCGTGTGGGAGGCGGGGCCGTGTGGGAGGTGGGGCCGTGTGGGAGGCGGGGCCACGTGGGAGGCGGGGCTGTGTGGGAGGAGGGGCTGATGGGGGGCAGGGACCGGGAGGCGGGGCCGTGGAGGCGGGGCTGTGTGGGAGGCGGGGCCACGTGGGAGGCGGGGCCACGTGGGAGGCGGGGCCACGTGGGAGGCGGGGCCACGTGGGAGGAGGGGCTGAGTGGGGGGGCAGGGACGGGGAGGCGGGGCCGTGTGGGAGGAGGGGCTGAGTGGGGGGGGCAGGGACCAGGAGGCGGGGCCTGTGGGAGGCGGGGCCATGTGGGAGGCGGGGCTGTGTGGGAGGAGGGGCTGAGTTGGGGGCAGGGACCGGGAGATGGGGCTGTGGAGGCGGGGCTGTGTGGGAGGCGGGGCTGAGTGGGGGTCAGGGACCGGGAGCCAGGCCAAGGACGGGAGCTGGGCCCAGTGCCGGGCAGGGCCGGGTAGGGGGCAGAGACGGGGAGCACCAGCCCCGTGGACTCTCCATCCAGACACGGCGGGGGGACCGTGGCAAGCGGCTGGTGCCTCTGAGGGTGCCCTCCTCGGGACACAGGGGTGGTGGCCACAGGGTGTCCAGCACAGCGGAATGGCCGGTCATTCATAGTAAACTATTTTCAAGACCCCAGCACCAGCAAGCAGTGGAATGGAAATCAAATGGTTCTGAAGAACCACAAGACCAGAAACAGCTCTCCCCTGCACCCTGCGGTCACCACGCCACAGCCCCGCTCACCAGGGGCCAAGAAACACACGCGCTAAGGACTCGGAAAATCCCAGGCACAGGAAGAAACCTCTAAAGCACCCATAACCCAAACCAAGCAAGCTGGGAAGCTTGCTTCTGCGACCCCAAGGACGCCAGGCTGGTGCTTCCACTAACCCACAGCCGGGATGATGCCCACCCTCGGGGCCCTGGGGACTGTGGTCCTTCCTGTAAAGAGCTCCTGCGCCTGTCATCCTGCACATGGTGGCCAGGATGAAAAGCCATGACCCTGGACTCCCCTCCCTGGGGCCCACCCTCTCAAGTCACACCCACAGGCCCCCCAAGCTGTACCTTCGACTCGCACACCAGGACCTTCTGTGGCCCTGACGGCTGCCGGACATCCCACACGCAGAGCACGTGTCTGTGGTCCAGCAGGGGCACCAAGGCCTTCCCCGGCAGCCCGTGCACAGACACCACCGTGCGCCTCTGAGCCTGACATGCGTGCAGGCAGGACACTCTCCGGTCTGAGGACAAGACAAGAAAAATGCTGCAGAACGCACATTACATTAACACACAGGACTACTCCAATATGTTTCAGCTTAATGAAGAAGACGTGGTCTTTCAAAGACACCCTTGCCTGAAATCGGAGTTTTGATGAGTGGCCAAGCTCAACTCGAAAACATCCAGGTGGCCTCATTTGCAGCACAGCCTAGGACCCCACCATCCACCATCTACTCCCACGGGCCAGGGGTGCGGAGGGGACCTGGGGGAGCGGGGGGTGGGGGGGGCATCACATCTGCCCCATCAGGCGCCCCTTCTCCACCTGCAGCGGGGCCCCAGCCGGCCTCCTCCCAACACCTGCCCTCGGATGCACCGTCCAGTGCCCTTGTTCATCCTGTGATGCGAAGTTTCTGTCTGTCCACTGGGGCTCCAAGGCCCGGGATCTGCCCATGCGCCTGAGTGTCTGCAGGGCCCACAGAAGGACAAGCGGGCAGCGGGTGCTGGACAGCCCGCTGACACTGAGAGGGCCCACCGCTCCCTCCAAGCTCAGGTCCAGGACGGGACCCAGGCTCAGGTCATGGGCACCTGCATCCCAACTTCCCTCTTCACCTCAAAACTCACTTTACTAAAACAGACACGAGAAAAACCTCCACTCAGCACACAGGTGGAACTAAGGGGCAAATCCCAGGCAACACACCTGCACCATCCTTCTCTGAGGATGTGTTTTGGTGAGTGTGGCCTCCCCACCCCTCCTCCCCACCCACTTTCCCCACCTCCCGCCTCCCCATACCACGCCCCCCCAATCCCTGCCCCAATCCAGGGCTCTTTGATCCCTCCTCAGCTGAGGAAAGCACTTCTTAAACTCCTGTGTCCTGGGGTGCGGAGGGAGGTAGGTTTGTGGGCTTCTGTGTTTTCAATGCTACAATCTATTGCTTTTCTAATAGGATAACACAACTTTTAAAAACAAAAACATGCTCAAATAACACACGCTTGTTAACTTCATGCCATTGGTGCTAACAGTCAGTGCAGAGGGCTGGACGTGAATCTGAATCTCCATAGAAACTTCTAGAACAAGTGCCAGTCACACACCAGGTCCCACTGGCCCAGAGGCGCCCTGGAAAGCCGACCGCAGGGCCAAGCACGGCCCGCCCTCCTGCACTCAGACCAGGACCCTGGCCCCACCCAGGCCCTCAGCAGCCGGCAAGGCAGAGACTCACTGAAGAACTGAACACACACAGTTTGTTCAGCTTTTGTTCAGCTTATGATCACAGGCAGCTACATGCCGTATGTGCAGACACAGGCTTAACCGGGGTAGCATTTGTGCTGTGGCCACGGATCAGCTCAGATCTCACCACACGACTCCCACCTGGACTGCCCGCGGCTCCCACCACCCCTCTACCGAGAAACCAAAAGAAATTAAGAGACACAGGACTGAAAACAAATGTCCCCTTAAATCACTGAACATCCCTCCCATGAGGACCGTGACACACACGCTCAAGGCTGCAGAAGCCGAACCTCTGCTCTGTTCAACAAACTCCTCCCAGGATGCATCCGTGAGGATCACCATCTCGGGGTCCACGCCCACCCTGAGGGCCACGTACCCTGCAGGAAGGGCAGGCTGGTGCCCAGCCGCACACAGCTGTCGCTGAAAGGCAGGGTGCAGTCCTGCGCCTGGGACGCCCAGCCCGGCTCCGCAGCTGCCCGGTCCTCTTCAAGCAGAACTGCTATCACCTGTAGCAGACATGCAGGCAGGCCTCCATCAGCACTCTCAGATGGGCTCATTTTCAAAGAAAAAGCAAAAACCGCAAAGCACTACCTAAACTCACCCATCCCTTAAGTTAACCAAGTCCCAGACTCATGGAAATGAAGAGAAGGAAGCTGTACCGTCCCCTCTGCACAGCAGCAGAGACTGGCAAGTAAAGCCCCCTCTGTAAACCCCAGAGCCACAACGTAACACCAATGCTGTTTTTCACAGCAGACACATAGGAGGGGGGATGGGGCCCCTACCTCCTCTAGAAGAAACAGGGGCACAAACACATTACCCACAGCAACGCAGCCTGCCTGCTGGGCTGCGGTGAGGACCAGCGTGACGCCAAGTCCTGCCACTGCCCTTGTGGGTGGTGGGTTACACTCAGGACGACCATAGGGAGGGAAGGCGGTGGTCACTGGGACCCTGAAGTACACGGGACCACGTGTGCCCTCTGACCTTTGTATGGACTTTGAAAATGCCCATAACCAGTCTTCAAAGTCACGAGTTTACTAGTTTTAAAAACCCTAGACCTGTGCTCGCCTTGCCGATTTAGTTATGTCTGTTCTTCTGTCTATATTTATTTTAAAATGCAGGCAATCAGCATTACTGTTCAGAATCCAAACAGCATGTGCAGCACTGGGTTCCCTGTCCCCAGTGGAGCACACCTGGCAGGCCGCCCGCAGGAAGCTGGACAGACGGGGCGTGTCGACCTTCGGGACGATAGCAGCATCTCTGGGGCCACTCCGCTCACTCCCTGAAAAACAGGTCACATCAACCCCTGCTGAGGGGAAACCCACCGGGTGGGCTCCCAGTCAAGGCTGCACACCCAGAAGGGCATGCCTGAGAACCAAGACCCCTAGAAGGAGAAGCCAGGAGGTCATGTCTCATTCTCCAGAGCTCGGCTCCTCCTCATTCCTCACAGGAAACTGCTCACAGAAAGTCTGTAAGCAGAGTCCTATGCAAAGCATCATTTTACTGTGGACGCGTTACGTTTAGGATCTTGGTTCATTCCCAAGGCAAACCATTCAACGTCACGGTAATCCAAGTCAATGCCCCATCCACCAATGCCACCTTGACCGGTTCTATGAGACCTACAACACCTTCTAGAACTAACACCAAAAAAAAAGATGTCCTTTTCATCATAGGGAACTGGAATGCAAAAGTAGGAAGTCAAGAGATACCCAGAATAACAGGCAAGTTTGGCCTTGGAGTACAGAATGAAGCAGGGCAAAAACTAGTTCTGCCAAGAGAACACACTGGTCATGACAAACAGCCTCTTCCAACAACACAAGAGAAGATTCTACACATGGACATCACCAGATGGTCAATGCCGAAATCAGATTATACTCTTTGCAGCCAAAGATGGAGAAGCTCTATACAGTCAGCAAAGACAAGACCTGGAACTAACTGCGGCTCAGATAATGAACTCCTTATTACAAAATTCAGACTTACATTGAAGAAAATAGGGAAAACCACTAGGCCATTCAGGTCTGACCTAAATCAAACCCCATACGATTATACAGTGGAGGTGACAAATAGATTCAAGGGCTTAGATCCAGTAGACAGACTGCCTGAAGAACTGTGGACAGAGGTTTTTAACACTGCACAGGAGGCAGTGGCCAAAACCACCCCAAAGAAAAAGAAATGCAAGAGGGAAAAATGGTTGTCTGAGGCGGCCTTACAAATAGTTGAGAAAAGAGAAGAAGCAAAAGGCAAAGGAGAAAAGGAAAGATATACCCATTTGAATGCAGAGTTCCAGAGAACAGCAAAAATAGATAAGGCCTTCTTGAGGGAACAATGCAAAGAAACAGAGGAAAACAATTCAGCACCACCAAACCAGCTGTTCAACAAATGGGAAAGGATCTTCTCTGGACAGAAAACACAGAAAAGGTTTATAAACTTGAACCCCAAACAACAAAGTAAATGGCAATGGGATCATACTTATCAATAATTTCCTTAAATGTAAATGGGTTGAATGCCCCAATCAAAAGACAAAGACTGGCTGAACGGATACAAAAACAAGACCCCTACATATGCTGTCTACAAGAGACCCACATCAAAACAAGGGACACATACAGACTGAAAGTGAAGAGCTGGAAAAAGATATTTCACACAAATGGAGACCACAAGAAAGCAGGAATAGCAATATTCATATCAGATAAAATAAGACTTTAAAATAAAGGCTGTGAAAGGAGACAAAGAAGGACACTACATAATGATCAAAGGATCAATCCAAGAAGAAGATATCAGTTCAGTTCAGTCGCTCAGTCGTGTCCGACTCTTTGTGACCCCATGAATTGCAGCACGCCAGGCCTCCCTGTCCATCACCAACTCCCGGAGTTCACTCAGACTCACGTCCATCGAGTCCGTGATGCCATCCAGCCATCTCATCCTCTGTCGTCCCCTTCTCCTCCTGCCCACAATCCCTCCCAGCATCAGGGTCTTTTCCAGTGAGTCAACTCTTCACATGAGCTGGCCAAAGTACTGGAGTTTCAGCTTTAGCGTCATTCCTTCCAAAGAAATCCCAGGGCTGATCTCCTTCAGAATGGACTGGTTGGATCTCCTTGCAGTCCAAGGGACTCTCAAGAGTCTTCCCCAACACCACAGTTCAAAAACATCAATTCTTCAGCGCTCAGCCTTCTTCACAGTCCAACTCTCACATCCATACATGACCACTGCAAAAACCATAGCCTTGACTAGACGGACCTTAGTCGGCAAAGTAATGTCTCTGCTTTTGAACATACTATTTAGGTTGGTCATAACTTTTCTTCCAAGGAGTAAGCATCTTTTAATTTCATATAACAATTATAAATTTATATGTACCCAACAGAGAAGCACCACAATACATAAGGCAAATGCTAAAAAGTATGAAAGGGGAAATTAACAGTAACACAATAATAATGGGAGACTGTAATGCCCCACTCACGCCTATGGACAGATCAACTAAACAGAAATTGGCAAGGAAGCACAAGCTCTAAATGATACAATGGGCCAGTTAGACCTAACTGGTATCTACAGGACATTTCACCCCAAAACAATGAATCTCACCTTTTTCTCAAGTGCACACGGAACATTCTCCAGGATACATCACATCTTGGGCCATAAATCTAGCTTTGGTAAATTCAAAAAAATTGAAATCATTTCAAGCATCTTTTCTGATCACAGTGCAGCAAGATTAGATGTCAACCAGAGGAAAAAAGCTACTAAAAATATAAACATAAGGAGGCTAAACAACATGCTTCTGAATAAACAACAAATCCAAGAAGAAATTTAAAAAGAAAACAAAATATGCATAAAAATGAATGAAAATGAAAACACAATAACCCAAAACCTATGGGATTCACTAAAGGGAGTGCTAAGGAGAAGGTTCAGAGCAATACAAGCTTACCTCAAGAAACAAGAGAAAAATCAAATGAAGAACCCCAGGGTTAGTAGAAGGAAAGAAATCATAAAAATTAGGGCAGAAATAAATAAAAAAGAAACAACAGAGACCATAGCAAAAATCAACAAAACTAAAAGCTGGTTCTTTGAGAAGATAAATAAAAGAGACAAACCGTTAGCCAGACTCATCAAGAAACAAAGGGAGAAAAATCAAATCAACAAAATTAGAAATGAAAATGGAGAGATCACAACAGGCACCACAGAAATACAAGGTCGTAAGAAACTACCATCAGCAACTATATGCCAATAAAATGGACAACGTGGAAGAAATGGACAAATTCTCAGAAAAGTATAACCTTCCAAAACTGAACCAGGAAGAAATAGAAAATCTTAATGGAAATCGAAACTGTAATCAAAAATCTTCCAAAAAACAAAAGCCCAGGACCAGATGGCTTCACAGGTGACTTCTACCAAAAATTTAGAGAAGAGCCAACACCTGTCCCACTCAGACTCTTCCAGATTGTTGCAGAGGAAGGTAGACTTCCATACTCATTCCATGAGGCCACCATCACCCTAATACCAAAACCAGACAAAGACTCCACAGAAAAAGAACTACAGGCCAATATCACTGATGAACATAGATGCCTCTTGAGAAATCTGCATGCAGGTCAGGAAGCAACAGATAGAACTGGACATGGAACAACAGACTGGTTCCAAATAGGAAAAGGAGTATCTCAAGGCTGTATATTGTCACCCTGCTTATTTAACTTCTATGCAGAGTACATCATGAGAAACGCTGGACTGGAAGAAACACAAGCTGGAATCAAGATTGCCAGGAGAAATATCAATCACCTCAGATATGCAGATGACACCACCCTTATGGCAGAAAGTGAAGGGGAACTAAAAAGCCTCTTGATGAAAGTAAAAGACGAGAGTGAAAAAGTTGGCTTAAAGCTCAACATTCAGAAAATGAAGATCATGGCATCCGGTCCCATCACTCCATGGGAAATAGATGGAGAAACAGTGGAAACAGTGTCAGACTTCATTTTTTTGGGCTCCAAAATTACTGCAGATGGTGATTGCAGCCATGAAATTAAAAGACGCTTACTCCTTGGAAGAAAAGTTATGACCAACCCAGATAGTATATTCAAAAGCTGAGACATGACTTTGCCGACTAAGGTCCGTCTAGTCAAGGCTATGGTTTTTCCTGTGGTCACGTATGGATGTGAGAGTTGGACTGTGAAGACAGCTGAGTGCCGAAGAAGTGATGCTTTTGAACTGTGGTGTTGGAGAAGACTCTTGAGAGTCCCTTGGACTGCAAGGAGATCCAACCAATCCATTCTGAAGGAGGTCAGCCCTGGGATTTCTTTGGAAGGAATGATGCTAAAGCTGAAGCTCCAGTACTTTGGACACCTCATGCGAAGAGTTGACTCATTGGAAAAGACTCTGATGCTGGGAGGGATTGGGGGCAGGAGGAGAAGGGGACGACAGAGGATGAGATGGCTGGATGGCATCACGGACTCGATGGATGCGAGTCTAAGTGAACTCTGGGAGTTGGTGATGGACAGGGAGGCCTGGCGTGCTGCAATTCATGGGGTCGCAAAGAGTCGGACACGACTGAGCGACTGAACTGAACTGAACTGAAAGAAACAAAAGACCTATATATCGAAAACTATAAAACACTGATGAAAGAAATCAAAGAGGACACTAATAGATGGAGAAATACACCATGTTCATGGATCGGAAGAATGAAAATAGTGAAAATGAGTATACTACCCAAAGCAATCTATAGATTCAATGCAATCCCTATCAAGCTATCAACGGTATTTTTCAGAGAACTAGAACAAATAATGTCACAATTTTTATGGAAATACAAAAACCTCGAATAGCCAAAGCAATCTTGAGAAAGAAGAATGGAACTGGAGGAATCAACCTGCCTGACTTCAGGCTCTACTACAAAGCCACAGTCATCAAGACAGTAAAATACTGGCATAAAGACAGAAATATAGATCAATGGAACAAAATAGAAAGCCCAGAGATAAATCCACACACCTGTGGACACTTTATCTTTGACAAAGGAGGCAAAGATATACAATGGAGAAAAGACTATCTCTTTAACACGTGGTGCTGGGAAAACTGGTCAACCACTTGTAAAAGAATGAAACTAGATCACTTTCTAACACCATACACAAAAATAAACTCAAAATGGATTAAAGATCTAAATGTAAGACCAGAAACTATAAAACTCCTAGAGGGGAACATAGGCAAAACACTCTCCGACATAAATCACAGCAGGATCCTCTATGATCCACCTCCCAGAATTCTGGAAATAAAAGCAAAAATAAACAAATGGGATCTAATTAAAATTAAAAGCTTCTGCACAACAAAGGAAAATATAAGCAAGGTGAAAAGACAGCCTTCTGAATGGGAGAAAATAATAGCAAATGAAGCAACTGACAAAGAATTAATCTCAAAAATATACAAGCAGCTCATGCAGCTCAATTTCAGAAAAATAAACGACCCAATCAAAAAATGATCCAAAGAACTAAACAGACATTTCTCCAAAGAAGACATACGGATGGCTAACAAACACATGAAAAGATGCTCAACATCACTCATTATCAGAGAAATGCTAATCAAGACCACAATGAGGTACCATTTCACACCAGTCAGAATGGCAGCAATCCAAAAGTCTACAAGCAATAAATGCTGGAGAGGGTGTGGAGAAAAGGGAACCCTCTTACACTGTTGGTGGGAATGCAAACTAGTACAGCCACTATGGAGAACAGTGTGGAGATTCTTAAAAAACTGCGAATAGAACTGCCTTATGACCCAGCAATCCCACTGCTGGGCATACACACCGAGGAAACCAAAACTGAAAGAGACACGTGTACCCCAATGTTCATCGCAGCACTGTTTATAATAGCCAGGAGATGGAAGCAGCCTAGATGTCCATCAGCAGATGAATGGATAAGAAAGCTGTGGTACATATACACAATGGAGTATTACTCAGCCGTTAAAAAGAATTCATTTGAATCAGTTCTGATGAGATGGATGAAACTGGAGCCGATTATACAGAGTGAAGTAAGTCAGAAAGAAAAACACCAATACAGTATACTAACACATATGTATGGAATTTAGAAAGATGGTAACGATGACCCTGTATGCGAGACAGCAAAAGAGACACAGATGTAAAGAACAGACCTTGGACTCTGTGGGAGAAGGTGAGAGTGGGATGATTTGAGAGAATAGCATTGAAACGTGTATATTACCATATATGAAACAGATCGCCAGTGCAGGTTCAATGCATGAGACAGGGCGCTCAGGGCCGGTGCACTGGGATGGCCCTGAGGGATGGGGTGGGGAGGGTGGAGGGAGGGGGGTTTCAGGATGGGGAACACATGTACCCCTATGGCTGATTCATGTCAATATATGGAAAAAACCACTACAATACTGTAAAGTAATTAGCCTCCAATTAAAAAAAATTTTAATAAAAAAATAATGATAAAACTTTTAAAATACTAAAAAAAAAGAATCTTGGAAACATCTCAAATGAAACAATAAATCTTATGGTGTAAGAATTAAAAAAAAAAAGATAGATTCCTCTCAGCCTTCCATCTATTAACATATATAAACTTTCCTTATTATCTAGCCTGTTTTTAAATTACTAGCATATCTTCCCTATGCAATAATTTTGTCATTTTCTACTTTTTTGACCAATAAACAGTTTTAAATCAAAAAAAAAAAGAAATAGAGGAAAACAACAGAATGGGAAAGACTAGAGATCGCTTCAAGAAAACTGGAGATACTCAAGGGGAGATTTCATGCAAGGACGGGCATGATAAAAACATAAACAGGAAGGACCTAACAGAAGCAGAAGCAATAAGAAGAGGTGGAAAGAATACACAGAAGAGCTATCCAAAAAAGCTATTAATGACCAGAATAACCATGATGGTGTGATCACTCACCTAGAGCCAGACATCTGGGAGTGCGAAGTCAAGCGGGCTTTGGGAAGCATCACTATGCACAAAGCTAGTGGAGGTAACAGAATTGCAGCTGAACTATTTAAAATCGTAAAAGATGCTGCTGCTACAGTGCTACGTTCAATATGCCAGCAAGTTTGGAAAACTCAGCAGTGGCCACAGGACTAGAAAAGGTCAGTTTTCATTCCAATCCCTAAGAAAGGCAATGCAAGGAATGTTCAAACTGCTAGCAAGATTATGCTCAGAATCCTTCAAGCTAGGCTTCAGCAGTATGTGAACCGAGAACTTCCAGATGTACAAGCTGGATTTAGAAAAGGCAGAGGAACCAGAGATCATATTACAAACATTCACTGGAGCAGAGAGAAAGCACGGAAATTCCAGAAAAACATGTTTCACTGACTACACAAAAGTCTCTGACTGTGTGGATCACAGCAAACTGTGGAAAATTCTTAAAGAGATGGGAATACCAGACCAGTTTACCCATCTCCTGAGAAACCTGTATACAGGACAAAAAGCAACAGTTAGAACTGCACATGGAACAACAGACTGGTTCCAAACTGGAAAACGGGTACGTCAAGGCTGTATATTGTCACACTGCTTATTTAACTTACATGCTGAGTACATCACGTGAAATGCCAGGCTGGATGAATCACAAACTGGAATCAAGATTGCTGGAAGAAATAACAATCTCAGATATGCAGATGATACCACTCTAATGGTAGAAGTGAAGAGGAACAAAACAGCCTCTTGATAAGTGTGAAAGAGGACAGTAAAAAAGCTGGCTTAAAACTCAATGTTGAAAAAACTAAGATCATGACATCCAAGCAAATCACTTCATGGCAAATAGAAGGGGAAACAGCGACAGACTTTATTTTCTTGGGCTCCAAAATCACTGTGGATGTTGGTGACTTCAGTCATGAAAATAAAAGACACTTGCTCCTTGGTAGGAAAGCTATGACAAACCTAGACAGCATATGAAAAAGCAAAGATATCACTTCGCTGACAAAGGTCTGTATAGTCAAAGCCATGGTTTTTCCAGTAGTCATGTATGGATGTGAAAACTGGACCATAAAGAAGGCTAAACACCAAAGAATTGAGGGCTTTTGACCTGTGGTGTTGGAGAAGACTCTTGAGAGTCCCTTGGACTGCAAGGAGATCAAACCAGTCAATCCTAAAGGAAATCAATCCTGAATATTCATTGGAAGGACTGATGCTGAAGCTGAAACTCTAATACTTTGGCCACCTGATGTGAAGAACTGACTCATTGGAAAAGACCCTGATGCTGGGAGGGACTGGGGGCAGGAGGAGAAAAGGGCAACAGAGGATGAGATGGTTGGATGGCATCACCGACTCAATGCACATGGGTTTGAGCACACGCCAGGAGATAATGCAGGACGGGGAGGCCTGGCGTGCTGCAGCCCACAGGGTCACCAAGAGTCGGACATGACTGAGCAGCTGAACAACAACGTTCAGGTTTGTTACTTCTTAGGACCAGGCTTCCCTGAGGGACGGGAGTGACAGAGGTCGCTCCTCAGAGCAGACAATCACCCAGCAGCCGAACATTCAGCACAGGAGAAACTGATCAGAACCAGCGGGGGCAGGACTCGGCATCGCCCAGGGCCTTCCACCTGTCTTGGTGTGACACACCCGGAGGATGTGCTTAGAGAAGAGAATTCTCCAAGAGTGTGAACCACTGAAGAGCACGGGTCTCTCAACAGTGCCTCTGCAGGTGCTGGTCTGCAGTCAGGCTCTCTACTCTGTTCAGGAACGAGCGTCACGAGCCCCGATTAGGGCCCAGACCAGGCCTCCAGGCCGGGGAGGCATCTGCAAACTCACTGGCATTTCCACAGTCAGCTCACATGCAAGCACACGTGAGAGCAAGGAAAGAACGAGAGAGGGGACGAGCACAGCCGCCAAGGCCGAGAGCAGAGGCCATTACCCCCGGACACAGCGGAGCCTTCCCCCGGGTGCTGGGTCCACACTTCCCGAGTCTCCACTTCCTCGGTCTGGATGTCCCGGTCCACGCTGTCTTCACTGCACTGAACGTAGGCCTGAGAAGGAAGGCAGGCTGAGTCAGCCGTGGGTCTCCACCTCAGACCCATTTCTCATCACTGAAAAGAAAACAACTAAATTTTTTAAGTTAAGGATGACACTGTTCTTGCTTCCGTCAAAATTAAGTATCATGGCATGAATAACAATCATGCAAAGACTGCTTACATCTTAAACGTTTGAAAAACATGGGCCTAAATTTCAAAAGTGTTCTCAAAAGTCACATCAAACAGTTCAGCTCCAGTTTGAAAATACTATGACCCAGAGACGTCCCTCATGGTCCAGAGGTTGGGAATCTGCCTTCCAGTGCAAGGGACGTGGGTTCCATCCCTGGTCAAGGAGCTAAGATCCCAGCTGCCTCAAGACAACCAAGCTTGCACATTGCATCTGCTGGGCCCAACTACTGAGCCCAGGCGCTCTGGAGCCCACACACCACAGCTAGAGAGGAGCCCACACACCACAGCTAGGATCCGGTGCAGCCAAGAGCAAATAAACAAAACCTTTACAAACTCTTATGACCTAGTCTGCCAATACCCTAGTCTCTTACAACATAGCAGCTCTGCAAAACTGGACACAAATTTGTTTCAAAAAGGTACGTGCTTCAGTTTTGATACTAACTAACAGCTTTGAAAAATTGATGCTTTTGAACTGTGGTGTTGGAGAAGACTCTTGAGAGTCCCTTGGACAGCAAGGAGGTCCTAAAGGAAATCAGTCCTGAATATTCACTGGAAGGACTGATGCTGAAGCTGAATCTCTTTGGCCACCTGACGTGAAGAACTGACTCATTGGAGAAAACCCTGATGCTGGGAAAGATTGAAGGTGGGAGGAGAAACGGACGACAGAGGATGAGATGGTTGGATAGCATCACTGACTCGATGGACATGAGCTTGAGCAAGCTTCAGGAGATGCTGAAGGACACAGAAGCCTGGGTGTGCAGCAATCCATGGGGTCACAAAAAGCAGGACATGACTGAGCGACTGAACAATAACAACAAAAAGCTTTGAGATGAGGAAAATAAGCAAAGTTAAAGAGTCTACTCAAGGTCAGAGTGGGTCAGCTGCAAAGCCAGGGTTAATCTGTCAGCTTCTTAAATGTCCGGCTGTGACCCTCTTCCTGTTAAAAGATTACTGACAGACACACCCAAGAGCATGTTGAGGGATGGCTCCATGGGGCAGGAGAGAAACAATGGAGGGACTGCTGACTTCAGGACCTCAGCACCCCGGAAGGCCAGCCAGCTCACAGTCAGTGGCCGCAGGTGAGACGGGCAAGGGCAGAGTGGTGTGGGGCGGACTGAGCAGCGCTGGGGTCAGAGAGCATGCAGGGACAGATCACCTAGCTCACCTGGAGGACAGGCGGTGAGCAGGGAGACAGGCAGGCAGATAAGGGACGAGGTGCAGCCAGCACAGGCCAGGCAACAGAGAAAGCCAGGCAGATGAGCAAGGGGCCTGCGAGGGGGTGCAGGGGGAGGTGAGGGCGTCCGGGGACGGGTGAGGGGAGGCTGGTCAGGTGGGGGATCCAGGGCCAGGTGATGGGGGAGCCTGGTCAGGCGAGGCGGTCCAGGGGCAGGTGATGGGGGAGCCTGGTCAGGTGGGGGGGCCCAGGGGCAGGTGATGGGGGAGACTGGTCAGGTGGGGGGATCCAGGGGCAGGTAGGGGGGACCCAAGGGCATTTACCAGAGGGCCTGGCCAGGGCTGCATTTTCCTGAGTAAGGGCGAGTGGAATGGAACAGGCAAGAGGGACCCTGAGGCAAGTCCAAAAGCTTGGGAGCTCGCAGAGAGGTGGGCAGGGGGCCACTCCAGCCTAAATCCTGGAGCCTCTGCACCTAGGGTCACACACACAAGACACTGCAGCCCCTTGAGGACGGGAGCAGGTGACACTTGGTGACTTTCATTAAAGCCTCCCTTCCCAGGCTGTCCTCAGAGCCTGAGAGTGAGCCACGTCTGTGGCCAGGTGCCTCCAGAGCACAGGCTCCGGGTGAAGAGTGTTCTGGCCACCCCCGCTCTGATGTCGGGGCCACATGCGCCACACCTCAGGGTCCTGCCACCGCACTGGCCGGGCCCCTGGCGGGCGTGCTGTGCTAACCTGCTTGGTGTTCTTCTTCCCGAAGTTCCGGATGTACATGTCGTACTCGTTCACAGGCGGGAGGTCAAGGAGGGAGAAGGTGAAGGAGAAGTCCATGTCGATGAGCCGGAGCAGCTTTGTGCTGCGCATCCTGGAGGGAAGAGCACGGACGGGAACTGGGGTTGGGGAGGGGGGGGCAGGACGGAGGCCAGGGCCTGGGGGGCAGGGACGCTCAGTCACCACGCTGGGGCCCCCTGTGGACAGCGAGGCTGCAGGGCCGAACCCCCACCTCCCACTGCTGTCGGTCCCCCTCTCCCTGCTCTGGGGGTGCGTCCAGCGGGGCGAGCCCCCGCCAGCCTCACCCTGGCTCCCCCTGCTGCAGAGGGCAGGCGCTCTTGGGGGAGGCGGGGTGGGGAGGGCTGCTTCCTGCCAGCACAGCTCCCTGGCTGACCAGACACTCTCCCTAAGTCCACTGTGTCCAGCCCAACCTGGTGGACTCCGACATCTATCCCCAGACTGCACTGGGCTTGGTACCGAAGATGTGAGCTGAGAGTCTGTCCTTCACTTTCACAAGCTTCTGGGTTCACAGCAGTCAAGCCTGGACTCTGACCCCGCTGGCCCTGGCTCTTCACCCTTATCTCCACCCTTGCTGGGCAGACCCAGGCCTGCACAGGCGGCCGGCAGCCCACGGAGGACGCTGACATGGGGGCTCAGTGCCTGAGACATAGGACGGCTGGCCGACGTGGGGCTCCCTCGCTGAGACGAGGGGTGCCGGCTACGAGAGTAGGGCCCACACGGCGGGAGGCACGGGGCGCGGGCGGACTTGGCCCGCTGTCTGCTCTAGCTCCTGCCGCCCGCCTGCAGCCTCCAGAGTGCCTGTGACACTGCCCGGCCGTGAAGGCGGGGCTCCCGGGGCCCCCAGAACGGACACAGATGCCGGGCCGAGCTCGCCTACTGCACACCTGCACCAGAGCACGAGCCGGAACCCAGGAACGCAGCGCAAACAAGACCACAGCGTGAGAACAGCAGCGACAAGAAGATAAACGCTAACGTTTACAGGTCCGCTGCAGGAAAGTACAGAAACTGCTAATTCTTTCTGCAATTTTCCCAGAACACCTACTTTTGCTTAAGGGCCTGAGTCCGATTCTTTTGACGGTGTGAGGCTGTGGCAAAATCCACGAAAATTCCACACAGTGGGGTTTTGGAAGGGGAGCTGTTTGCATCTGCACATAAAAAAAAGCTACTTTTGTGAAACTGAAATATTTCTTTCAAGCAAAAGAAATCAAGAGTAAACCAATTAGATGCATGTAAACCAATCATGTTCACTCAACTAACGACAAATGTCTTCTAGGTGCACTTAGGAACCACTTCTGCTCACTGCATCTAAAACCTGCAGCAAAGCAAAATTTCCCACATCTGTGCCACGCTACTTCCAGAAATGGGTAAGAACACGTAAGCGCGGTCAGTCCTCCACTCCCACCCCCACGCTCCCCTGCCCGCTCCAAGACCCGTCTTCTCAGGTAAGGGAGTTGAGGTGTGAGTACACAGAGCAGCTGGGAAGCAGACAGAGGCTGGTGCGTGCTGGACAAGCCACTCACTGCAGCAGAAGACAGGAGACGGCGGACCCGGGCTGGGGTTCAGCAGCCAACAGGGTGCAGGCTGGTCGGCCTGGTGATGGGCCTCGATCTTCAGAAGCCCCCACAGGACAGACCGCTCCAGCCCCTCCCTCTGCGGGGTCCACCTCCGTGGCCTCGGCCACAGGGAGCCCTGCGCTTCGCGTGCACAGACCCGCGTACTTCTCTATGCACTTATTCTCACTCTGTCTTCTCGTTCCCCTTGGACGTGTATTTGGACCCAGGCAAAGAGCGCGCCCCGTCCTGCCCTCCTGCAGCCTCAGAGGCTGTGAGCACCTCCTGTTTCTCCTGCCTCAGAGCACCGTCCCTCGGGGCTGTCAGGGGCATTCATGGAGAGCGCTCTCCTGCCCTGACAAGTAACCTTCCTACACCCAGGTGCCAAGAGCTTTGGAGCAAAGCACATTCCCAGTTTCACAGAGAAAGTCGCCAAGGCTGCCCCCCCACGGCCGGCCTCCTGCCGATGCCGTCACTTTGTCAGAAGAAATGCAGCCGGGGCCTCGGACGCCGACTGAGCACAAGGCACGAGGCTGGCCCGCCCCACCGCCGCGCCCTCCCCAAGGAGGGCCTCAACACGCGCCCCCGGGGCTCCGAGCGCGTCACGGGGGCTGGCACCGCCCGCAGCGCCACTGTGCGCTCACGTACCCGGGCCCGGCCCCCCAGCGCGCGCCGGGCAGCCGTGCTTCTCGAGCAGCTTCGAGGACAGCTCGCCGACCCGCTGGTTCTCCGCGAGGATGGCCTTCTGGATCTCCCGGATCTCCCTCCTCCTGGCCGGAGGCAGCTCCTCCGCCGCCGCTCCCTCTTTGGGCTCGTCCGCCCCGCCGTCGTCGGCCCCGTCACAGACCTCGAAGTCGTCCTCATAGTCCTGCGCGCAGAGCAGACACGCTCGCGGGCGGAGCACGCAGCCAGCAGGAGGCACAGACAGGGCCCCGGTGTGCTTGGGCGCCCTGCAGCTCACAGGTTTCTGTGCAAACCGCTGCGCGTGCTCCTCTGCGTCTGCACACACCCTACACAACTGTGCACTCTGAGCGCCCCGGGTGAAAATAAAGTGCAAACGCACCTGTGCCGAGAATGGGAGCAGGAGCACACGGAGACCTGTGTACCCATGTGACTTCATGTAGACACACACACATGCACACACATGATGCACATATGTGTGCGCACACACACGTTTGACTGCAGGGCACTATCGACAGGCTAAATTGAAAATTTTAATTACACCATACTGGTCAGCAATGATGAGACATAGGGCAAACTTTTTATAGGTACCAGATCTAAATCAGATAGATACGGAGTACTGAGAGCAATAAGAGGAGCTGAAAAGAACAGCTGTTTCTGATTCGAGAACAAACTACCCTTAAGATGAGAAAATTTCAAATACCTACTTCAAAATCATCTTCAAAAATGGCTGTGTACTCATCTGTTCCAGCATTTTCTAAATCAAGGTCTTCCTTTTCAATTTCCTACGGGCAGAAATCAAACGTATAATTAAAATATTTAATCTCAGGTTCATTCTTGAAAATAGGCTGGAAAATACATGTTTTCTGAAATTCACTTCAGGTTGTTAATTTAGAAATTCAATTATTTATAAAATTAACATAACCTAATCACAGCTCTTAAGTACCCTGACTTATAAGTATGACCAGAAAAAGGAAACAGTTAACAATCATATTCTTTCTGAGAAAACTCTAAATTCTGAAGGCCAAAGAAAAAAGCGGGTCTCTGGTTACTGAACAAATAAACCAGAGACCCAGCATCGCAGGCTCACCACGTCCCAACAACTCATTGCTCGGCAAACACGCCACAGGCCCCCTAGCCACCCGGGATGCCTGCCAGGGACAAACGGGAGGAAGGGGACAGGAGAGAGTCCCTGGCCTGCCGCTCCGAGCTTAGGGCCCCCCGCTCCGCCCCGGTTTGGAAAGAACGCCCCAGCACCACCAGCGGCTCCTGCAGGAGCTGGCTGCTCCTCCACCGCTGGCTTGGTGTTTATTTCTGCAAACTTTCTGCTCCCTGGACCATTCCTCACTGACGACACCTGGATCATATCTTTGTGATGCCTCTGTTCACTTTCTTGCATTCTCCCCAAAGCTACTGACTTTCAAGGCAGAGAAACGGCAAGAATGCTGGGGCCGCGTCCAGCTCAAGCTCCTGGGAGCCTACACCGGGGGCGCAGGGCAAACGCACGGCAGCCCCTGCGGCCCAGCCTCCTCAGGGCCCGAGGCGGACACACAGCGCAGACGGATGCGTCCTCTCCTCACCATGGCCGCTTCGCTCCCCTGCCTCTGCTCCAGCTTCCACATCGAGGGGCCCTCCTCGCGGCCGTGCTGGGGGACAGAGCACAGCGCGTCAGCCGGAGGGCGGAGGCAAGGCCCGCCCTCCTCCCGCGGGGGCCAGGGGCCGGCGCGCAGTGGCACCGGCCTCTCCGGGCCTCAGGGTCCTCCTCCGAGAAACGGGAGACTGTGAGACTTCCTCCAGGGGCCGGTGAGGCGGGGGCACCTGGCTGTCCTGCTGGGGCCATGGCCCCAGGAAGGCACGGCTCTCAAATGCCGCCGCCAGCAACCATCCGATGCAAAGGCGTGGGGATAGCATGGCGCCCCTAAGAGGAGGGGAGCACCTTTCCGCCCAGAAACTTAATCTGGCGTAGCGTGGGCTCTCCGCGTAAGTGCTGAGCAACTACGTCAAGGTAACTCAGGGCTGATGCTATAAAACACGTGGCCAGTCATAAGCCAAGCAGGCTGCCAGCTATCTCAAGATCACTTCTGGGCTCTCTCAGGGGGAAACACACCTCTCCTATTTTGCTCCCTTAGTGAAAAGAGAACGTAAAATGTCTAATTTTGTACACTGGCTACATGTTGAAAGACTATTTCAGAAATGTTGGATGTTATTAAAACTAATTTTATGTTTCTTTTTTAAGGTGACCACCAAAAAATTAAAATTACAAATGTGGCTCACATTATAATTCTAGTGAACAATGCTAACCCTTACCAAAAAAACTGAGAGACAGAAAGAAAATATTACAAACTGTATATTTTCATTCAATAATTCCAGTTCAAGAAACTTACTCATGAGAAGTAGGAGGGAGATCTGAATCATTACAGCTAGAGGGGTTTCCACAGAGTCAGGGCAAACAGCACATGCCGCAGGTGTGAGCAAGACAGAAAAAAGGCATCGACCCCCGCCCCCAACACAGACATCAGAAGAGCACAGTGAAAAAGTATACAGAAAAAAGACTACGTGGGGAGAATCACCTATAAGGCTCACTTTTCACTAAGGTGTGGCTATACCTGGACAGGGAGGAATCCAACCACTGCCCAGACTGAACAAAACATCCTCACATCAACCAACACAGCCGCACGACCTGACTTATCAGAAAATACTGTGCTTCTGTGTGTGTGCGTGGAATAAAGACCCATAAAAGCCCGGCACCAGAGGCTAAAGACACGTCTCTCATAGTCCAGTGTTTCAGATAACTATCAGAGACAGAAAAAGAGTCTTCTTCCCAGGAAACAAAAGAAAGTAGGTTAAACCATTAGGCCATTTAGCTATGACCTAAATCAAATCCTTTATAATTATACAGAGGAGGTGACAAATAGATTCAAGGGACCAGATCTGGTAAACAGAAAGCCTGAAGAACAATGGACAGAGGCTCATAACATGGTACAGGAGGAGCTTTCCTCTTGATGAAAGTGAAAGAGGACAGCAAAAACGTTGGCTTAAAGCTCGACATTCAGAAAACGAAGATCATGGCATCCGGTCCCATCACTCCATGGGAAATAGATGGAGAAACAGTGGAAACAGTGTCAGACTTTATTTTTGGGGGCTCAAAAATCACTGCAGATGGTGACTGCAGCCATGAAATTAAAAGACGCTTACTCCTTGGAAGAAAAGTTATAACCAACCTAGACAGCATATTCAAAAGCAGAGACATTACTTTGCCGACTAAGGTCCATCTAGTCAAGGCTATGGTTTTTCCTGTGGTCATGTATGGATGTGAGAGTTGGACCGTGAAGAAGGCTGAGTGCCGAAGAATTAATGCTTTTGAACTGTCGTGCTGGAGAAGACTCCTGAGAGTCCCTTGGACTGCAAGGAGATCCAACCAGTCCATTCTGAAGGAGATCAGCCCTGGGATTTCTTTGGAAGGAATGATGCTAAAGCTGAAGCTCCAGTACTTTGGCCACCTCATGCGAAGAGTTGACTCATTGGAAAAAAACTCCGATGCTGGGAGGGATTGGGGGCGGGAAGAGAAGGGGACGACAGAGGATGAAATGGCTGGATGGCATCATGGACCCGATGGACGTGAGTCTGAGTGAACTCCGGGAGCTGGTGATGGACAGGGAGGCCCAGCGTGCTGTGATTCATGGGGTCACAAAGAGTCAGACACGACTGAGCGAATGAACTGAACTGAACTGAACAGAAGGTGTGACCAAAACCATCCCAAAGGAAAAGAAATGCAAGAAGGCAAAGTGGTTGTCTGAGGAGGCCTTACAAATAGCTGAGAAAAGAGAAGCAAAAGGCAAAGGAGAAAGGGAAAGATATTCCCAACTGAATGCACAGCTCCAGAGAACAGCTAGGAGAGATAAGAAAGCCTTCTTAAGTGAGCAATGCAAAGAAATAGAGGAAAAGAAAAGAACGGGAAAGACTAGAGATTTCTTTAAGAAAACTGGAGATACCCAGGGAACATTTCATGTAAAGATGGGTTCAATAAAGGACAAAAACGGAGTGGACCTAACAGAAGCAAAAGATATTAAGAAGAGGCGGCAAGAATACACAGAAGATTTATACAGAAAAGCTCTTCATGACCCAGATAATCATGATGGTGTGATCACTCACCTAGAGCCAGACATCCTGGAATGCAAGGTCAAGTGGGCCCTAGGAAGTATCACTACAAACAAAGTTAGTGGAAGTGATGGAATTCCAGCTGAACTATTTCAAATCCTAAAAGATGATGCTGTGAAAGTGCTGCACAATATGCCAGCAAATTTGGAAAACTCAGCAGTGACCATAGAACTGGAAAAGGTCAGTTTTCATTCCAATCCCAAAGAAAGGCAATGCCAAAGAATGTTCAAATTACTGTACAATTGCACTCATTTCACATGCCAGCAAGATTATGCTCAAAATCCTTCAAGCTAGGCAGGCTTCAGCAGTATGTGAACCAAGAACTTCCAGATGTACAAGCTGGATTTAGAAAGGCAGAGGAACCAGAGATAAAACTGCCAGCATATGCTGGATCATACAAAAAGTAAGGCAATTCCAAAAGAGTCTACTTTTGCTTCATTGACTACACTAAAGCCTTTGTGTGGATCACAACAAACTGTGGAAAATTCTTAATGAGATGGCAATACCAGATCACATTACCTGCCTCCTGAGAAACCTGTACACAGGACAAAAGGCAACAGTTAGAACTGGACATGAACTGGTTCCAAACTGAGAAAGGAGTACGTCAAGGCTGTGTATTGTCACCCAACTTATTTAACTTACATGCAGAGTACATCAGGTGAAATTTAGCACAAGCTGCATGAAGCACAAGCTGGAATCAAGATTGCCAGGAGAAATATCAACAACCTCAGATATGTAGATGATACCACTTTAATGGCAGAAAGTGAAGCGGAACTAAAGCACATCTTGATAAATATGAAAGAGGAGAGTGAAAAAGCAGGCTTAAAATTCAACGTTCAAAAAACGGAGATCATGGCATCCAGTTCCATCACTTCATGGCAAATGGAAGGGGGAAAAGTGGGAACTGTGAGATTTCATTTTCTTGGGCTCTGAAATCACTGCAGACAATGACTGCAGCCACGAGATTAAAAGACGCTTGCTCCTTGGAAGAACAGCCGTGACAGACCTAGACAGTGTATTAAAAAGCAGATATCACTTTGTTGACAAAGGTCCATCTAGTCAAAGCTATGGTTTTTCAGTGGTCATGTATGGATGTGAGAGTTGGACTGTAAAGAAAGCTGAGCACCAAAGAATTGATGCTTTTGAACTGTGGTGTTGGAGGAGACTCTTGAGAGTCCCTTGGATAGCAAACCAGTCCATCCCAAAGGAAATCAACCCTGATTATTCATTGGAAGGACTGGTGCTGAAACTGAAGCTCCAATACTTTGGCCACCTGATGCAAAGAGCCAACTCACTGGAAAAGACCGTGATGCTGGGAAAATTTGAAGGGAGGAGGAGAAGGGGGCGACAGAGCATGAGATGGCTGGATGGCATCACTGACTCAACTGACATGAGTTTAAGCAAGCTCTGGGAGTTGGTGATGGGACAGGGAGGCCTGGGGTGCTGCAGTGCATGGGGTCTCGCAGAGTCAGACGCAACTTAGCGACTGAACCATCACCACAGAAGCCAAATCTGCTTGCCACAGTACCGACAACAGAGCAAAACCCAGGAAACGGTGTGATGATAATTTAGACACCGCAGTACACAATTCTAAAGACATTAAATAATCATTATGAAGATTCTTCTGGTGATAATTATGAAGATGGCATAAAAAATGAAGACCAGGATTGTGGTGTGTGAATGATACCATGTCACTGGCATGCGCTTCTCCTGTGTACACACGCATGTGTACCCAGAATGTGAAGAAGCCATTACACCTTATGACTTGCACGTGCTTCTCATGCACACGTCCACACACATGCGCACACACTTGGTCCAGGACATGAAGCAACTGTGAAAGGAGAGGAGCCATGAGGGCATCAGCGTTAATAACAAGCGCCTGATAGAACCTGCCAGCCACCCAAGCCTGCGCTGCTTTGTGGAAACATTTCCAACACTAACGCAACTTTTTTTACTAAGTTGGTCACTCAGTCAGTAAAGAATCTGCCTGCAATGCAAGAGATCTGAGTTCGATCCCTGGGTTGGGAAGATCTTCGGGAAAAGGAAATGACTACTCACTCCAGGATTCTTGCCTGGAGAATCCCTGTCAACAGGGGAGCCTCGCGGGCTATAGTCCATGGGGTTGCAAAGAGTAGGACACAACTGAGGGGCAGTATATATATATACACCCTCAGACTTTTTATTTCTTCTCGAGGCAACGTCACTAGCGTCGATCTCCCAGGAATCTCCCTTTTATCTGAGTCATCTAATCTGTTAGCATGAAATGCTGCCATTCTGTTTGTGGAAATGGGAGCTGAAGTCCCAGTCCCTACTGGCGTCTCCATTTTTCCCTTCTTGTATTCCGGGGCTCTCTTCTGAGCAGCACGCTCATTTACGCTTGTCATGTCTTCCTTGCAAGCGACCTGTCTCATTCTTGTGATGTGTTTCTGGGCCTCTGGTCCAGCCACCCAAGCTCCAGTATAACTGTTGTTTGGTGGCCACCTTGTCCATCTTTTCACTTTAATCCATTTGAGTCTTTTAATATAAAATGTATCTCTTTTGTGCCTCGTGGAATCACCACTTAAGTAAACCACATGAAAATAGGCCTGCCAGGCTCTGCTCTCTGAGTCTCAGGACCACACCACAGAATCCCCGGGAAGGGTCTCACCTTCCTTTTTGAGTCTCTGTCCTTCCCGTTAGTCCTCACTAAGTTCTCCACATGCCTAGAAAGCAAATATGATCAAAGTCAAATTAATTTTCACAAAGACTTGAAAATTAAAGCATTTCCATCTCAGTGAAGGCTGCTGTCAGCATTTGATACAATTAAGAATGGCTGTAGGTTGGCATGTTTGCAAAGCACGCTTTATTAGAACTATTATTAGAACTTTATTAGAACTAAGGCCTTTTTAAAACTATTTATTTAACTATAGTTTAAACTTTTTTAAACTATTTTTACTGTCTTAGCAGTAGTACAGGATAGGAAATATCTTCAGTAGAGAGAAAAAACTGTGTTTTAACAAACTTGTGTTTATAAAATCCATATCCTTTAAGAGTTCTAGAAAATTCCTACAATTTTATTAGAGAATCCATCCCAAATGTTTTAGGTTTAATCTAATATTTATATTTCCAAAAGATTTATCTTGAACTATGTTCTATTTTTATAGAACATATTTTGTATGTTTACTTTGGACCTAAAATTAAGGTTTTCAAAATTACAACCTGATTCTCAATATTTGGAACCTAACATTCACACTAATCCAACACAGTGTATGTTTAAAATCACACAGAGCCAAGCAGAAGCTTCACTGCGTTTCTAGCAGATCTGCAGCACAGAACCTAGGGATCTGCACCCCAGGCTTAAGTATAACTTTGTGCAAACTTGTAAGATTTAGGGCAAGGTGTTTAACCTGAATCTCCCTAATCTGTGAAAAAGAATCATCAAATATCACTGCTGTAAAGAATAAATTATAATCTGGAGCTCACATACAAAATGAGGATTTACAGGCAAACTCTGACCTTAATCTTCATAAAACCCACAAAATTTGCCTCATCCAAGCTTCACCAGTAAAGACAGGCTCTGAAAGGCCAGCCACCTCCAGACAGAGCGGACGCAGCAGTGGGCAGTGCCCAAGCCGTGCCTGACCTGCAGTGGAGCAGCGGGTCTACTGGGCACGTCTGTGCTCAGCGTCCAGGGGTTGCGAACCGGAAGCCCGGAGCCGCTGCAGGTGCCCTCCCCCGCAGAGTGGAGACTCCCGGAGACCGGTGCCCGGGGAGGGCTGGTGTCCTGAGGCCACACCAGCCAGTGTGTGAAAGGCCGCGCAGGACTCATAACCCACAGCAAGCTCCCAGCTCCTGGAGGACCCCGAAGACACCACTTGGAGGGTTCGCGTCTGGAGAACCTGCAGTCTAGCTGTAGCGCACTCTAGTCTCCTGGCCATCATCAGGCCCCAGAGGACAAGTCCATTTTGATGCTTTCTGGGAGAACTGAGCTATAAACACAGCAATCGGCCAAGGGACACATTCACTCACCGGCTGCCCGTGCCGTCTCTCCTCAGACTTGTTCCTCGATGCCTGTGCTCCCCATCCTGTCGGGAAATCCCACACCCGTTAATGAGCACAGCACAACGAATTCACAATTACTAGGCTCCGAAAAAGAAGCCACGGGCTCAGAACCTAACAACCGCTCCATGCTACAGGCGCCTCTTAAAATGACTGTTTTTACCATTTGTCTTAGTAAATAAGGTGCTTGACATAAGGGAGATGAATAAGGCACACTAAAGGTAGTTATCCGTCGTCTCAGTGATATTACCTAAGTGAAAGAAACTGACACTTACCAATTCTTCATAATTTTCAGAAAATCTGACTAGATCCTTATACTGTTTAAAATGATAAAACTTTCAAACACATGGAATATGGTTGTTTCACAAATCTGCACACCTATGGAAAAAATTTAAAGGCTCTTCTGTTAAATTAAGTGAATTTTTAAAAACAGAATGTAAATCAACACATGAGGGCAGGCTGTTTAAAGGAGAGCCATCTGTTGAGTGGACAGTGCCCGGAAGCACGCAGGAAACGAGGGGCATTAGGCTGTTCCCTCAGGAGGGCCTGGGCCAGAGAGGCCGCGCCTCCAGACAGAGGGGCTCCAGACCTGGGGGGCCGGAGGTGAGGGGGAGGCGTGGGGAGAGAGCCAGAAAAAGCACAGAACGGAAGGAAGCTTGGCGTGCAGGGCAATACACAGCAAGTAGCAAACGCCTAATAAAAGTTAACACTATTCAGACACTGTCTCTGACCAGTAAATTCTACTGACCTGCATGTCCAGTATCAGGTCACTTGTAAACAAATGAGATTATGGCCATGGCAGAATGCCAGGCAGCTAGTTAACGTCGCACCGGTAAAAAAGCAATTCCCAGAACAGCAGCAAAGCATGACTCCAGTTCTGCATTTTTAGGAAGCTCATTTAGGCTCATTATGTACAAACAGGACTGCAAGGGACTACATCCTGGCGCTGCTGTTGAGTCGCGCAGCCGTGTCTGACTCTTTGCGGCTCCAGGTACTATAGCCCACCCCGCTCCTCGGTCCATGGGATTTTCCAGACACGAATGCTGGAGTGGGTTGCCATTTCCTTCTCCGAATATATATTACAAAATGGATTAGCTCCAAGTCTAGGATTCCAGGTAACTGTTGTTTTATTCTTTTCTTCTTCCTAAGTTAAAAATCTTTTCAAAATCAATTAGAAAAAGCATAATTAACATGTTGAACAGCGAGAACAGTCTGGCATCAGCCTATAAAACAGACTGGGACAGAAGAAACAGAACGAAATCAGTAGTGCCAGGCAGGAAAGGATTATGATTCAATGGCTACCTAGGTATAAAGAATTCTCAAGGAAATCAGTCCTGAATATTCATTGGAAGAGCTGATGCTAAAGCTGAAACTCCAATACTTTGGCCACCTGATGCAAAGAGCTAACTCACTGGAAAAGACCCTGATATGGGAAAGATTGAAGGCAGGAGGAGAAGGGGATGACCGAGGATGAGATGGTTGGACGGCATCACTGACTTGATGGCCGTGAGTTTGGGTAAGCTTCGGGAGTTGGTGATGGAGAGGCCTAGCATGCTGCAGTCCATGGGGTCGCAAAGAGTCACACATGACTGAGTGACTGAACTAAACTGAACGGACAGAAACACAAAAAACCTTGAACAGCCAAAGCAATCTTGAGAAAAAAGATGGAGCTGGGGAGGAGTCAGCCTGTCTGGCTTCAGACTCTACTACAAAGCTAGTATAGTCATCAAGACAGTATGGTACCGGCACAAAGACATACATATAGATCAATGGAACAAAATAGAAAGCTCAGAGATAAATCCATGCACCTATGGACACCCTATCTTTGACAAAGCAGGGAACAATGTACAATGGAGAAAAAACAATCTCTTTAACAAGGAGTGCTGAGAAAACTGGTCAACCACTTGTTAAAGAATGAAACTAGAATACTTTCTAACACCATACACAAAAATAAACTCAAAATAGATTAAATATCTAAATGTAAGACCAGAAACTATAAAACTCTTACAAGAAAACATAGGCAGAACACTCTCTGACATGAATCACAGCAAAATCCTCTATGACCCACTTCCCAGAGTAATGGAAATAAAAACAAAAATAAACAAATGGGACCTAATTAAACTTAAACACTATTGCACACCAAAGGAAACTATAAGCAAGGTGAAAAGGCAGCCTTCCAAATGGGAGAAAATAACAGCAAATGAAGCAACTGACAAAGAATTAATCTCAAAAATATACAAGCAGCTCATGTAGCTCAATACCAGAAAAATAAATGACCCAATCAAAAAGTGGGCCAAAGAACTAAACAGACATTTCTCCAAAGAAGACATATAAATGCCTCACAAACACATGAAAAGATGCTCAACATCACTCATTATCAGAGAAATGCAAATCAAGACCACAACGAGGCACCATCTCACGCTGGTCAGAATGGCTGCTACCCAAGAGTCTACAAGCAATAAATGCTGGAGAGGGTGTGGAGAAAAGGGAACCCTCTTAGACTGTTGGTGGGAATGCAAACTAGTATAGTCACTATGGAGAACAGTGGGGAGATTCCTCAAAAAACGGGAAATAGAACTGCCATATGACCCAGCAATCCCACTGCTGGGCATACACAGCGAGGAAACCAGAATTCAAAGAGACATGTGTACCCCAGTGTTCATCGCAACACTGTTTATAATAGCCAGGACATGGAAGCAACCTAGATGTCCATCAGCAGATGAATGGATAAGAGAGCTGTGGTACATATACACAATGGAGTATTACTCAGCCATTAAAAAGAAGCATTTGAATCAGTTCTAATGAGGTGGATGAAACTGGAGCCTATTATACAGAGTGAAGTAAGTCAAAAATAAAAACACCAATACAGTATACTAACGCATATGTATGGAATTTAGAAAGATGGTAACGATGACCCTGTATGCGAGACAGCAAGAGAGACACAGATGTAAAGAACAGACTTTTGGACTCTCTGGGAGAAGGCAAGGGTGGGATGATTTAAGAGAATAGCATTGAAACATGTCTATTACCATATGTGAAATAGACCGCCAGTCCAGGTTCAATGCATGAGACAGGGTGCTCAGGGCCGGTGCACTGGGATGGCCCTGAGGGATGGGGTGGGGAGGGAGGTGGGAGGGGGGTTCAGGATGGGGGACACATGTACACCCATGGCTGATTCATGTCAATGTATGGCAAAAACCACTACAATATTGTAATTAGCCTCCAGTTAAGATAAATTAAAATACATTTTTTTAAAAACCAGCTTCCTTTTAAATGTTAAATTTCAAAATGTTATGATAAATTTATGAATATATGGTAAAAGTTCATTCTACTTCACGTGCGCTGGGAGATCAGCCACGTGCGTACAGTGGTCCCGTGATGCTGCCCTGACTCTCGTCTACAGCGGGTCACCTTTGGGCAGCAGCCTCTCCCTGTGGGAGCTGGTCCCAGCAGCCGGGAGGCGGGGCGGGGCGCGGGGCGCGGGGCGCGGGGCGCGGGGCGGCGGGGCGCGGGGCGGCGGGGCGCGGGGGGGCGGGGCGCGGGGGGGCGGGGCGCGGGGGGGCGGGGCGCGGGGGGGCGGGGCGCGGGGGGGCGGGGCGCGGGGGGGCGGGGCGCGGGGGGGCGGGGCGCGGGGGGGCGGGGCGCGGGGGGGCGGGGCGCGGGGCGGGGCGCGGGGGGGGGGCGGGGCGCGGGGCGGGGGGGCGGGGCGCGGGGGCGGGGCGCGGGGCGGGGCGCGGGGCGGGGCGCGGGGCGGGGCGCGGGGCGGGGCGCGGGGCGGGGCGCGGGGCGGGGCGCGGGGCGGGGCGCGGGGCGGGGCGCGGGGCGGGGCGCGGGGCGGGGCGCGGGGCGGGGCGCGGGGCGGGGCGCGGGGCGGGGCGCGGGGCGGGGCGCGGGGCGGGGCGCGGGGCGGGGCGGTACCTTCAGCTCCCTCCTCCGGTGCTCCTCCTTGCGGGCCCGCTCTTTCCTCTCCGCGTGGCCCCGTGGCCTCTCCTCGCCCGCGGGGAAGCCCTCTTTATGGCGCCTCTCCTTATGTCGCGCTTCGCCTTCCTTGTCGGAGAAAGAGCTGCCTTTTTCTTTTGAGGAGTTCTCCCTCCTCTCCCTCGTGCTGCTCTTTTCCCGGTGCTTCTTCTCCCGGTCTGGCTCCTTCTGCTTCCTGTGCCGCCTTTCGCCCTCTTCTTTGTACAGCCAGTACTTGAGGGGGTTGTCCTTGCTGTCACCATACTGCAGCTGTGAAGGCGCCGGGGCCAGACACGGAAGCGTGTGTAAGCGGCACGCGCCGTCACGTGCTCACGCCCCGCAGAGGCGGAGGCGCAGGCCTCCGGCGCGGCCACCCTCCCAGACGCACGTGACAGCCAAGGCCCTCACCGCGGCCTGGCCCTCGGGGAGCCATTGCCCCCGCTCCTCCGCGGGGCGAACCCTCCTGACCCAGCTGCTGTCCCCTCCCCGGCTGCCCGCAACCCGAGCACCCGGCCCGCCAGCGCCGTCCATGTGAGGCGTCTGGGGGCAGCACACGGCTCCTCTCCTCCCGGCACGGGTCTGCCCCAACCCGCAGGGAGACCGCTCCTCGGACCCAGGGGTGCCTGGTGACCCCGGGGGCAGGCACCACAAGGCAGTGAGCGGCTGCAAACTAACACGGCATGGCGGATCGTGAGCGTTACCACGACGTCTTAACAGAACACAAACCGCACCATCCTTTCCCTTCACTCAGGGCCTCCTCCATCTCTGCACCCTGTGGGCCCACCTGCCATGCCTCTGGAGACAATCCCACCGCCCCCACCCACTCTGCTCACAGCACTGACATATATAACTATCAGACAGTTCATCTTTAAAGCACGCTTACTCCCCGCACCAGCAGTAGGCAGACATGCACAGGTGGTAACAAGTAGAAGGGCAACAGACCCTTTCCCAGAATGCCTCTTGTGTCTGAGTCGAATGAGCAAACATTACAAACTAGGGTAACGCCCAGGCACTGCTTAGGACGGGGGAGTCACACTCGGCCAACGGGAACGACCACGCTCGGTGTGAACTGACAGGTGAGCCAACACAACGTGATCGAGCAAGTCCGCTTTCAGAAACTGATCATTAGGAAATAATTATGCATAAACGCAAACAGTCTACACCTCGGATGTCCTCCTAATAAAACCTTTAGAATCAAAGTAAATGTTCACGGAAGCAGATGTGACGTGTCAACATCACTGAATAATGTATTATGCAGCCATTAAAATACTACAGACAGGTGTGATAGCTTAGAAAAAATGCTCAAAATGTATTCAGTTTAAGCGGCTATAAAACAGCAAAGATCCAACTTAAAACGAAGTTTCTGTGTACATATCCAAACACATACATATATATGAATATATGGACACAAACCTACAGGACATATATACTTAAACATTCTCAGTGATTATCTCCAGGTAGGCTGCTGCTGCTGCTGCTAAGTCGCTTCAGTCGTGTCCGACTCTGTGCGACCCCATAGATGGCAGCCCACCAGGCTCCCCCGTCCCTGGGATTCTCTAGGCAAGAACACTGGAGTGGGTTGCCATTTTCTTCTAGGCAGGCACCTACCTTTAATTTTCTTCTTCTTATTTATTTGTATTTTGTAAATTTTCCAGAATAGCCAATGTTGACTCTTGGAATTGGAGAAACACACTTGCCTAAAGGATCTCAGTGCCTGAGAAGAGTCTCAGGTCTTGGACTTTGTTTTACACTCTTCACCAGAAAAGCTCCCACAGTGCCCGCCTGGGTGTCCTGGGCCCTGCAGCTGAGCCTCAGGGCCACTCCCCGCATACCTTTCTCTCTCGGTACCTTCTCTCCCGATCCTCATCTCGTTCAGAGTCTTCATCTCTCTGCTCCCTCTCTTCAATTCTTGCTTTACTTCCTACAAAAATAAAACATATTTTTAACATGCCCAAACTTTAACGTCCTGCAGCAGTCTCTACAGCACACGTCACACAGTATCACATATGTAAACATGTTCTTTAATTAAGAAACATTCTCCAATCTCAAGAATGGAAAGTTCTAGAATCTAAACTTGAAATGGAATAAAAAAGGAGGAAACCTGGAAAGTGTGTCAGAGGAGCCCCGGACGGGCACCAGCCCAAACACAGGCCTTCAGAGCCCCGGTCGCTGGCAGAGACTCAGGGAAGCAAACTCCAGCCCAGCTGGGCAGGCGTTCCCTCCCCATGCTCAGCCACGGGGAAAAGCCGCCTCGGACAAACTGGGGGACTGCCCCCTCCTGCCCCCAGGTCCCCTGGAGGACACATGAGTGCAGGAGGCCCTGTGATGCAGGGGGCAAGGATGGCCCACTCCAGTGGCCCCAGGTGGAGGCTCCACCCTGTGATCTGTCCCTGCCATGGGGACCCAATACAACCACCTCAATCACCAGTGATGCCCGCAGCCCCATCCAGGAGCGAAAACCAGACTTTCACTTTTCAATCTGCACAATACTTATTAGGCTTAAAACTACCAAAACCCACATTTTTAAAGGTGAGGACAAAACTCAACATACAGAGATCACTGAAAACAAATTTCATTCACCACAAAAGTATTCACCAAGCCTGACCACTTTCTAAAAGTCTTGGACAAACGAGAACAGGGGCTTCCCTGGTGGCTCAGATGGGAAAGAATCTGCCTGCAACGTGGGAGACCTGGGCTTGATTCCTGGGCTGGGAAGAACCCCTAGAGTAGGACATGGCAACCCACTGGAGCATTCTTGCCTGGAGAACTCTATGGACAGAGGAGCCTGGCAGGCCACGGTCCACGGGTCACAAAGAGTCAGACATGACTGAGCGACCAAGTGCACCCATAAGAGATCAAAACACGCAGTGGGCCCCTTGGTGGGGGCGACAGGAGTGCAGA
This sequence comes from Budorcas taxicolor, assembly GCF_023091745.1. NCBI lineage: Eukaryota > Metazoa > Chordata > Mammalia > Artiodactyla > Bovidae > Budorcas > Budorcas taxicolor. Next base: position 121,185,565 of record NC_068913.1, on the reverse strand, counting down.
GACGGGCTAGGCTCCGAGAGAGAGTGGTGCTCAGGGCGGTTCCCAGGGCTTGTGACGTAAGGAAGGGAGGGAGGGTCTGGGGACCCAAGGGAGACAAGGAGGAGACAAGCAAAGGGTGAGAAAATGGCCAGGGGGAGGAGGAAGGCCCATCAGAGGCAGGGTGCACAGACTCCTGAACAACCAGACCAACGCTGCACTGAGAAAACAAGACCAGGCAGCGACCAGAACGACCGGAAAACAAAAAGGACTTCATTACTAAAAACATACCAAGAACATGAAAATGATAATCCTGAAAAGAGGCGATGGATGGCAAGGGAGTCAGTGCTTGAGTAGAAATAGCCTACTTAACCTCACCCTGCCTGAACCTCGGGTCCCAGGGCCCAAGCCCCTACACACAGCAACACCTGCCACCAGATCATGAACTGAGGTCCTGCTTCCATTTCGGTCACAGCCTGAGGATGCTGGAGCCACGATATGCTCTTCTAACACATTCCTTTTTAGTTTATGTTGGCTAGTTTGAGTTTTTATAGGAAGAAGATATCATTTGTATAATAAAAAACAATGAAGATACTTAATTCCATTTGGGAAGAAAAAAGTACTTACCTCTACCTTCAGAATCTCTAGGAATTTGAACAAATATTTAAATATGGCTAAAATAAATCTGATACTTTTGAGAATTCTTCTTATCAAAGAGCATTATTTTTTAATTTAAAACAGGGGCTGTGAATTATGGAGGGAATAAACCTAAAGTACATTTCAGTAGTAAAACTCCAGCCAATAATTAAGTGGCTGCTCTTTCTGTTCCCTGAAAACAGTGCAAAGTGCGCACACAGGCATCGCAGGGGCTCTGACCTCACAGCCTTTAGAAAAACCACAGGAGAAGACCAGGGGGCGGGGTTGCCTCCACGGAGACACAGACCTGCCCGCCGGCGCTCCGGCCTGTCCTGGTCCCGGTCGCGGTCCCGGGCCACCAGGTTGTGGTCGCGGTCCCGGTCCCGGTCGCAGTCCCGATCGCGGTCCCGGTCCCGTTCGCGGTCCCGGGCCAGCAAGTTGTGGTGCCCGGCCGCCTGCCTCAGCTCCTCGCGGCGCGCCCGGTGCTCCTGGTCCCTCTCGCGCTCCTTCCCCCGGCCATGCGGCCTCTCCGCGTCCAGCTCCCGGCGCCTCTCCTTCCGCCGGTCCCGCTCCCTGTCCCCGCGGGGGTGCTCCCGGGCGGCGTGGCCGTCCCGCTCGGCGGCCCGCTCTCTGTGCTTGGCCTCGCGGTCGGGGTCCCTGGGTCGGTGCTCTTTGCCGTCTGCCAGGTCCGCTTCCGACTCCCGCAGCGGTTTCCGGTCTCTGTGCTTCTTCTCCTCCTTGGGACCAGAGGCCTGAGCCGCCTACACGAGGGAAGAAGAGCGAGGTCTGCACCCTGGGGCCGCACCCACTGAAGGGCCCTGGGCAGCACTGGCTGGAACGGCCGTTGCTCCCTGCAGGCCAGGCCTGCAGCCAGCTCTGCAGCCCCGGGACCAGCCAGGTGCTCACCTCCAGGGACATCCGAGGCTGCTGGCCAGTCAGACCTAAAGGGCCCCATGAATCCGAAAGAAAGGAAGGGAGCTTGAGGCTGTGCCCGAAAGCCTCAGGACACTGGCCGCTGGGGTCCCCCTCAGAGAACAAGGACCATCACCATAAACTCTCAGGAGGTGTTTTGTGTGTGTGTGACCTCGGAGATCCAGCCAGTCCATCCTAAAGGAGATCAGCCCTGGGTGTTCATTGGAAGGACTGATGCTGAAGCTGAAACTCCAGTACTTTGGACACCTCATGCAAAGAGTTGACTCATTGGAAAAGACCCTGATGCTGGGAGGGATTGGGGGCAGGAGGAGAAGGGGATGACAGAGGATAAGATGGCTGGATGGCATCACCGACTCAATGGACGTGAGTTTGGGGGAGCTCCGGGAGTTGGTGATGGACAGGGAGGCCTGGCGTGCTGCAATTCATGGGGTCGCAGAGAGTCGGACACGACTGAGCGACTGAACGACTGACTGCCTGACCTCGCAGCATGGCATGCGGGATCTTAGCTCCTGACAGTGATGGAACACATGCCCCCTGCAGTGAAAGCGTGGAGTCTAAACCGCTGGACCACCAGGGAAGTCCCTTCTCAGGAGGTCTTGATTGCAACCCTTCAGCTCCCCACATATACACACACAGACCACACACACACACACACACACACACACACACACAAGGCTCCAGTTATGAACCCCAACAGGAACCCCACTGGTGGGATGCTGGGCTGAAATGGGCCAGAAAACCGCAGCCAGGACGGTTCCTGAGCAACTAACCATGTGGCTTGATCTCTGCGTCAAAACGCCTCTGAAATGAGCCACATGTAAGCAAAGCTGTGCAGAGCTGAGAACCAGGTAACACTATCCAAGATTACCATCCAGGGTCCACACAGACCCAAACTCAAAATTTTTTCCCCAAAATCTTTAAAATATACTACCCAAAGGTGTTTTCGGAGGTCATCTGCGTTCCAAGTATCATCTTTGGTTCTTCTCTAAAAAGAAAAGTATAGAGTTAGAATTTAATTTTAGAGTTTAAAACATCTAATTTTTTATGCTCCAGTGAGCTGCTTTTTCATTAGACCATTTTAGTCAATGGCAATCCTTGTAATGCCAGAAATTACTGTCTGTCTATAAGAATAAAAGGTATCATAAACAGATTTTTTTTTAAGTTACCCATAAATGATCACAGGCTACCCTGTATTCCTGCTGCTCTGAGGCTCACGCCCAGTGCAGACACCCAGCCCCACCTCCCCAGGCAGACCCACAGCGGAACCCTCAGTGGGAAGTTTGCCAGGCAGATGCCTCTTCAGGTGCTGACAGCAACAAGTCCACAACACAGGGCCCCAGCTGTGAGCCTTGGGTGATGATAGAAACTAGTCAAGGGTGGTTTCCTATAGAGAACAAGATAAACCTATCCCAACTACGTCATCTGCCTTGGAGAAACTGCCTTAAGAGCATAAATACAGGAGGACCTGGTGTGTTTCAAATTTAAAGCAAATGGAGTGCAAATAAAAAACAAGAACAGATTCATGGGCCAGCCACCGAAAACCATCCTGGTGCTGTGTGAATGAAGGAAGCAGGGGGAAACTCACAACAGCTCATAACACTAAGGAGAAGCAAGCAAAAAAGCAGCAAGGCCAAGAATCGGCCAAAGCGCAGGCAGAAAGGGCATCATTCTCTGCTCTCAGTGGAACATGTACTCTTTTCTGATAAGCTGGTCGATTTAACAAAAGGAGTGCACAGTAAGACATGGTGAGGATGGTGAGCAACAGTTAGCATCACTACAACCTGCAGCTGCTGAACTTTAAAACATTTTCTCTCAAGTTAACTGCTCTTTAGAGAGGTTTAATACATGATCTTTTCCAAACAAATGGCCCAAAGCCAACAGAGTGTACTGCTGGTGGAGCAGGCAGTGGAGTCCAAGACTTCTACCCATGGGAGGCATCTGCAGGCATCTGATCCAGTGTGGAAAACCCACTGGATCAGGGCCCTTAATGGTTGTAATTATATTACTTACGCAAATAAAATTAAAAAAAAAAAAAAAAAGAAGAACAAGGCAACAAATCAACAGGGACCCCAGGATTTTCTAGCTGCCTCTTACATTTTCACCAACAAAAACCTGGCTTCGGGCCTTACTTCATCCTGAAGCTTTTCTTCCTTTCCTTTTTAAATTTCTTGTTTAAATTCTTTAAACTGTAAAATGACACAGAGCTCCTCATGCCCATCAAAACCCCAGGCGTCACCCTACATATGCTTAGCCACTGTGATTCAGACCAGGAGCCCCTGCCTCCTGCCCTCTGCTCCGCCAGGGTCCCATCCTGTTAGGCAGATAAAGGTAAATAAATTAAAACTGAGGCTCCAAGTAGGGAGGCAGTGTTTTCCCCCTTGAGAGGAATAAACCGCAGCCTGAAGACAAAGGAAAACTCCAGAAGAGATGCCTGAACAGCAGAACCTCCAACCTCCCTATGCAAGTGTAACATATACAAACCAACCCTCCTGCTTACATATATTTAGGTATACGCATGCCCGCATCGCTCTTTAGGCAGCAAGACTGCACTCTCCCCCTTGGTCCAAGCACACAACTTAGCTCTGCAGTGAGCTCTGTGTGAACTCTGCTTATATAATCACGATATGACAATTGATGACAAGCGGACATTACAATGACGCGACCCCAGTTCAGGCAAACAAAAGGGGTGGCCACTGAGGACCCTCAGTGGCCTCAGACACCACCCCACAGCACCGAGCAATGAACTGTCTCTGAACAGCACCCACGCCCAAGATCGCCACCAAGCAAGCCCTGATCTTCTCCCAGCTCCAGTGATAATTCTTGACAAACAACTCAAGCAGCTAAATGTAACATTGTAAACTCTTGCCTTTATAAGCCTCCCCCACTTTGCAAGCGGGGAACACAGTTCAAGAGCTTGAATCTGTGTCTCCCAAGCTGCAGTCGTAACATACGCCACATAAACACCTTTTAACCTCAATCAAGTCTCCTTTTCTACAATTTTGGTTAACACAACTTTTAAAACTTCCTATAAACAAATCACAGAAAACAAGTTACAGAATAACTTATGGAAAGGTAAAGAACCGGTGCAGAAGACGATAGAAGTCGGGAAGTTGATGCTCTAACCCTAATCGATATTACTAAGATAAAAGTGAACGACAGAAGACAAAAAAGGGAGGGAAATGCATGCAAAGTAACTCCTCATCTTTTACGGGACAGCTCAGTTACTGAGTTAGTTAGTTACTGAGCACTTTAACGTTTAGGACCTCATCCAGCCCTACTCGTACTGCCCCGATGTATCCGTTGGGAAGTAAGACACGTCGCTAAGGTCCCACAGCGCAGGCCCGGGGCGCCTCCCGCCCCCGAGGAGGAAGCGGCCCCGGCGAGCACCGGCTTGCCCGCGTGGCGTCTGCACCCACCTTCCCCGACTCCATCGCTGCGCGCAGGCCCCGGAGGCCGCGTTGCCCTCAGGCCGGTCAGGCCAGGAAACAGACGCTCGGGCTGCCGCGCGCCCAGCCGGCGTCCCGCCTCCTAGCAACCTGCAGGCGCGGTAGCCGAGCACCGAGCAACCGCCGGCCCGGCGTGCCCCTCGGCCGCCCCCAGCGCGCCTGCGCTTCTCCTCTGCCCAGCAACTGATAGACGGCGCCGCGGAGCGGCCTCTCCTAACGCGCTTGCGCCGCCCTTCCTCCTAGCAACCGACAGCCTGGGCAGTAGAGCACCGAGCGACCGCCGGCCCGGCGTGCCCCGCGGCCTCCCCAGCGCGCCTGCGCCCTCCTGTCTCCTAGCAGCCGACAGGCCGGCCCTCGAAGCCTTGAGCGACTGCTGGGCCGGGATTCCCGTGGGGCCGAGGGGAAAGGGGTGCGCAGCGGGGCCGAGCGCGGCCGGAGCTCGGCCCAGCGGCTCTCTGGGCGGGGACGCAGCCGGGCAGAACGGGAGCTGCTGCAGGGAAACGGGCAAACCGCCTTTGAAGCGGAGCGGAACCCAGCCTCGGTCCGGGCGGGCGGCGGAGGGCGCTCTCCTTCCGCGGAGGCGCACACTGCTCGAGTCCGTGTGCGGCGGTTGCCGCTTGAGTCCGCGTGGGATTGGTAGGAATCACACAGTGTCTGAAAAAGTAATTGTTGAAAGATTCAACTTTTACACAACACGAGAGACAAGGGGACTGAGATATTAAGGCACTAGTCTGCAGCTCACGATTATAATATTTTATCACAGCTGTTTTAAGGTTAACATAAAAGCCAACCTTAAACACGCAAGACTAGAGAGGGATGGGTCCTACTCCCGTGATGCACATCGTAACTGACATTTAGCTCTGATTCTGCGAAGTGTTTCGCGTCAGTTTAGCCTGCAAGTGTTACTTAGAAAAGATTTAACTTACCGGTAGAGAGAGAGAGGACTCAAATCTTGTGCTAAGGAGCGCATCCGTGAGCGTGTTATTAGGGGGTCTTGTACTTTTGATGTCTTTTTCCATTTTCATACTGTTCATGGGGTTCTCAGGACAAGAATACTGGAGTGGTTTGCCATTCCCTCTTCCGATGGACCGTGTTTTGTGTTGTCAGAACCTTTTACTGTGACCCATCCATCTTGGGTGGCCTTGCACAGCATGGCTTATAATTTCGTTGAATTCTCTAAGCCCCTTCCCCAGGACAAGGCTGTGATCCATGAAGGGACCATAAAAACGGCTGAACACCAAATTGATGTTTTTGAACTGTGGTGTTGGAGAAGACTCTTGAGTCCCTTGGACTTCAAGGAGATCAAACCAGTCAATCTTAAAAGAAATTAACCCTGACTACATTGAAAGGACTAATGCTGAAGCTCCAGTACTTTGGCCACCTGATGGAAGAGCCAGCTCATTGGAAAAGAGCCTGATGCTGGGAAAGATTGAAGGCAAAAGAAGAGTGCGGCCGAGGATGAGATGGTAGGATGGCATCACTGACTCCATGGACTTGCATTTGAGAGATAGTGAAGGACAGGGAGGCCTGGTGTGCTGGCCATGGGATCACAGAGAGTTGGATGTGACTTAGCAACTGAACAACTTTTGATGTCATGGTTTTGCTGTAGATACGCAATTTTGCAGACGTGTTTTGAGTCACATACTGTTATGGTTTATGGATCTACTTCTCTCCGGATATAAAAGCCATTTTCTTGGCTGCTTGCCTCAGAGGAGTTAGTAACATCAGATCCAGTCGGCCTTTTATATTGAATTGTTCTCTGGTTTTGAACTTTGCAGTACTACCTTTTTCATACAGCATTTAGGAAGAACCAAACAGGAAACAAGAATAGGAAAGGTGATTTCAGTGATAGCCTTGATTTACTTAGGGACTGCTCCAAAGGAGGCAGCAAACTGGAAATGTCCGCTTGGTAATTCATTTAATTCTCCTAGTGTTCCTGTGAGACAGGCATGTTACTGTTTTTCAGAGGATGAGCCTGAGGGCCAGAAAGATTAATTTAGTTGCCTGAGCTCAAAGCTAGGCTGGTGGATGATCTGACAGCAGTTAATTCTCTTAACCACTGGGTCAGTCTTTGTCAGCCGAGAAAACAGCTGATACTGGAAAGGCTTCAGCCTTGAGGATAAGGCGGTCAGCTACAGCGTTAGATGAAGTCAAGGACACACCCACCGTATGAATGACCTGGGCCTGGCCCAGGAACTCCTCTCTCCCCTCCCTAGAGTAGGCATACACTCCTGTCAGGATCATTGTGTCTTAACTCTCTTCCTCATCCTTTCCCTCTCCAGCCCTGACCAATCCATCGTCCATTGCAGCCAGCAATCTAACAGGTGCCGCACTTCAACTCCCTGCTTCTGACTCCATCTGGCTCTCACCCAGTTGCACTCTTTGTCACCAAGCAGACTGACTTAGGGTTCCCCAGATGCACCATATTCACAGGTCTTTGCAAGTGCTATCTCCCCTCTCTCACCATTCCCACCATGTGTGCCAAATCAATGTCCATAGAGGAAGTTAGAACAGTTTTTCTCTCCTTGGACCTCTTAGAAGAATTCTTTTCTAAACAATTCATTTGCCAGTCACATTTTATCTTGTGCCAGTCACATTTACCTTCCATCGCTTTATTCACTAGATGACGCTCTAGTTCATTTGATGACGTGGGAACTCAATGCTGAAGACAGATAAATAAAACACTGCCTGGGAGACGTCCCTGGTGGTCCAGAGGCTAAGATCTGCACTCCCAATGCAGGGGCCTGGGTTCCATCAGGGAACTAGATCCTACATGTAACCGCAAGATCACAGATCCTGCACACCACAGTTAAGACCTGGCAAACCAAGTAAATAAGCGTTTCTTAAAAAACGCTGCCTGGACCTCCAGTTCCTCATAAAAGCAAACAACAGTTAAACACCATGAAACTGTCAGAGCTACTCACGAAAATGCAGTGACTGAGGAGGTGACAAAGTCTGCCTGGAGGAAAGGCATGAGTTTGGGAAGGGCCTCCTTGCAGGTGGACCCTGAAGCACAAACAACCTACAGGCAGAGACGCACAGAGAACATCTTAGGCAAAAACAAATGTGGGTGCAAGTGCAAAGGAAGGGAGGGAACGGTTTGGAGGGTTTAGGAAATGTAATAACTTATCTATAGCAGAGTCATTATAAATTATCTAGTAGCCACATTTTACAAAGTGAAAAACAGATGAAATTAAATATAGTATTTAACCAAGTCTATACCAAATGTTATCATTTTGTCATAGAAAATATATGTAAAATATTGAGTTGTTTTGTACTTTTTTTATACTGTCTTTGAAATCCAGTGTGTTTTTTATACTGACAGCACATCTCGGTTCAGACTGGCCCCGTTTCCTGGGCTCACAGCCCAGGTGGCCAGTGGCTTCCACTCCGGGCAGTGCTGGTCTGGAGAACAGGGTGTGTGCGTGGGGGCAGGGGACATGCCATGGGTGGATGGCAGGAGATGAGACTGGGGGCGGGGGCGCATTCATCCAGGGCCTTGGAAGGTTTGATGTAAAGATTGAAAGCATTAGATTAGGCAGTGATCAGTCCTTAAGATGGGGAGAGAAAGCTGCAGCTGAAGCCTGGGCCCGTGGAGAACACCTGGCGCCCGGAGACCGGGGGCAGCTCGGCGGCCTTCATGCCGGCCGCTTCTCTGCCTGGGCCTGCAGCTTCACCTCTGCCTCCCCCAGCGCCTCCAATGCTCCATCTCTCTCTGATTCTTCCACCTTAGTCCCCCGTATCCTTGTCCCTGTAATTTGAAAATGTATGTTCTGGACTCCTCTGGGACCCCAGTGGTTAAGGCTCAGAGCTTCAACTGTAGGGGGGGTGGGAGCTAAGATCCTTCCTGCCACCCAGCGCAGCCAAAACATGCATAAAAATAGGGATGTGTGTTCACTCTGGCAGGTTGTGGTGAAAGTAAAAAAATTCCCCACAGTGTTGACTTTGTTACAGAAGTCACAACGCAACAGTGTCGCTGAGGTGTGTGGGTGTGAAGCTTGCCTGCGGTGCTAACTGAGGGCTGGTGGGAAGTCCGAGCTCAGGTCACTAGCAGGGCGTTTTACCACCTGCGTCAACGCGGGATCACAGGGCACGCACTCTGCAGGGATTACGAGGGCTGAACGAGTAATTCTATAAAGTGCTGAGCATCTGTACCTGCAAAGCTGAGCAGTCAATAAATGTGAGTTATTGACATTTTTATTATTGTTGGTCTTCTTTTGTTGTTCTATCTAGTTTATGTGACTGGAAATTTTGATTTCTTTTTTTTTCCAACCTGGAAATTAATGAGAGAGGCAGCCTCACTGCAGGAAGCAGAGTTGTTGTTCAGTCACTAAGCCAAGTCCAACCCTTTGCAACCCCGTGCGCTGCAGCACGCCAGGAAGCAGAGTGGCTAGCGGCAAAAGTCAAACCCCACAGGCTGAGGATCAGGGCTGAGGCTACGCAAGGATTATCGGAGCAGTGTGGACACCCCTGACTGCTGTCTCCCAATTCACGTTTTGCACTCTGGGCTCTGCAAGCCGCACCCTTCCACCTACAGTTCTTACCTACCTCCCTGAGCCCCGGAGACTTAGTGAGGCCAGCACTTGTGTCTTGGACGAGAAAGAAGCCTTGTAGCCTTTCCACCCATCTTTGTCACTGTGATGGACTTTCGTAATTGCAAGGTCAGATACCCTGGAGAATGAGCACCACGAGGCTCTGTTGTCATCATCGACTCGATGGACACGAGTTTGAGCAGGCTCCGGGAGTTGGTGATGGACAGGGAAGCCTGGCGTGCTGCAGTCCATGGGGTCACAAAGAGTCGGACACGACTGAGCGACTGAACTGAACTGAGGCTCTGTTATTGCTGTTTAGTTGCTAAGTCCTGTAACTCTCCTGCCACCCAATGGACTGTAGCCCGGCAGGCTCCTCTGTCCATGGGATTTTCCAGGCAAAAATATTGGAGTGGGTTGCCATTTCCTTTTGCAGGGTATTATGGCTCTTATAGACTAGTGCGTAAACTATAAGCATTTAGAAATAAAAATGGGTGCAGTACCAAAATTATAGCCTTCCTTTGTAAATTCATAAATCATCTGCTACCATGGGAAACCAGGCTTCTATGCTGGCTCAGTGGTCAAGGATCTGCCTGCCAATCCAGAAGACCCAGGTTCAATGCATGGTCTGGGAAGATCCCCGGAGAAGGAAATGGCAACCCACTCCAGCACTCTTGCCTGGAGAAGCCCATGGACAGAGGAGCCCGGCGGGCTGCAATCCGTGGGGTCACAGAGAGTTGGCACGACTGAACAGCAGCAGCGATTTGAGACCATAATCGGAGCCCCTTTTGCGATTTCAGATGGCCCATCCGCACCCCTTTCTTCTCTCAGTCCACAAAGAGACCATAGTGGTGGAGCCCTAAACGTCGCCCAACGCCACAGCCCCTTCTCCTTGAGAGTGTGATGGGATTTCACACCCAAGACTAGCTTACTGATCAGCCAAGTCAGAAAGAAGATTGCCCTGAGTGGACCTGACAGCAAGGAGGTGACTCTTGAGAGAGACACTCCTGCCGTCCTGAGAAGATGAAGCGAGCTGCCACACGGGGAGGGGCAGCATGGAGGCAGCCCAGGGACAGCCCTGACTGTCAGCCCCACAAATCAGGACCTGCGTCCTAGAGCCGCAGTGAACTGGGAGAGGATCTCAGGTGAGGCCCTCCGAGAGGACTCAGCTAACACTTCACTTGCCTTCCTACAGCTGAGCAGAGGGCCCAGAGAGGTCATGCAAGCCCATCTTCATTACTGGTAAACACTGAAAGACGGCTTGACTCGATGCCTGGCTTCAGTTGGGGGGTCTCAAGTGTACTGCCTAATTCAGACATCCCAATGAACACCAGGGCTCCCCTCAGAGGCACAGAGCTTCCTCAGGGCTCCTGAGGGCTGAGCTGTATTCAGTAGATAAGTTTCATCATGGAGACAAGCATCAAGTATAGACAAAATTAACTCACTACAACAAAAGGCTTCTCAGAAGTGGAGACATACAAATCGGGTTTTGAAAGATGCATGGGAGTTTTGCATAAAGACAGAAGGAAAAAGTCCAGACACAGAGAAGAGCGGTGCAGGTGCAAAGGCTTGGAGAGACAGAGGGACAAAAGTGAGGTTTGGCGAGAGCACGTGGGGAGCAACGTGGTGGTGCAGGGTGCAGACCCTGGGTGAGGCGAGACACAGGCCAGACAAGTAAAGCAGGTGAAACGAGTCTGCTGGAGAGCTCTGCTTGCTCTGCAGAAGGCCTCTAACTTCACAGGAGAGGAAAAGGGGACAGTCTATAAGCAGGGGAGAGAGGCAATCAAACTCGCACTCTACATTGGCCATTTGATAGAAATAGGGACTTTCAAAAATAAGTTTTGAAATAATTTCAAATTTGGAGAAAATATTTGAGCACAAAAGTCTCCATCACCAGATCCCCACTGTGAACCTCAACAGCATGTGCTCTCCTCGCCTGACCCCATCTCTCATTTAGCAAGCATCTCTACACACACACACACACACAGACACACACACACACACACACACACACACACACACACGCTTGTGCTTAGTCACTTAGTCATGTCTGACTCTTTGAGACCCCATGGACTGTAGCCCAACAGGCTCCTCTGTCCATGGGGATTCTCCAGGCAAGAATACTGGAGTGGGTTGTCATGTCCTCCTCCAGGGGATCTTTTTGACTCAGGGATCGAACCCAGGTCTCCTGCATTGCGGGTGGATTCTTTACCATCTGAGCCACAAGGGAAGCCCAAGAGTTCTGGAGTGGATAGCCTATCCAATCTCCAGGGGAACTTCCAGACCCAGGAACCGAACCAGGGTCTCCTGAATTGCAGGCAGATTCTTTACCAGCTGAGCTACCAGCTGAGCTTACCTATCATTATTAGTCTTTTTCTGAGTCATCTGACAAAGGCTTTCAGATATGATTACTCATCGCCCTGAAATACTCCAGTGCCCAATTCCCCAAAGTAAGGACAGCCTCTCCTCCACAGCCCTCTTGCTCAAGAAGCAAAGGCTGATACTGCTCTACTATCTAACCCACAGACTGTCCCCAGGGCATTTCCTCTGTGGCCCCAACCCCACTCCAGAGCACACGCTGCAAGGAGTGGTGTCCTTTCAGTCTCCTGGGGTCTGAAACAATCACAGTTTCTCAGTAGGTAAAAGGGCACCTGAACACCCCATCTGTCTGAATAGCTCGCAGGCCACACTTGGGCCAAGCTTTCTCGCAGAAATGCCCCAGGCACGCTGCTCTGCTCCTCTCCACTTGCAGAGTCAGGACACAAAATTCCACCCTGGCCCCCCACCCCAACTAGGTCACATCTTCCAGTTTTTCCCTTTGAGATTGAAGAGTACCTTGTGACAGGTATTAAGGCCTCCACTACCATCCTTAGCCTCCACTAACAACTCACTGCAGCCCCATGATGACTGCTAAATGGTGATTTTTCAGTTTTCATCACTCCCAATTATTTACTTCTACACATTCAACACTCACTTGTCTACGTACCTTGGTATGGACTCACGGGTTCCTGTTTTACTCACTGGATGGTAATCAGTCAACATCATTCTTGAATTTGCTGCTCAAATTCAGTTCAGTTCAGTCACTCAGTTGTGTCCAAGTCTTTGCAACACCATGGACTGCAGCATGCCAGGCCTCCCTGTCCATCACCAACTCCCAGAGTTTATTCAAACTCATGTCCATCGAGTCAGTGATGCAATCCAATCATCTCATCCTCTGTCAGCCCCTTCTCCTCCCACCTTCAATCTTTCCCAGCATCAGGGTCTTTTCAAATGAGTCAGTTCCTCATATCAGGTGGCCAGCGTATTGGAGTTTCAGCTTCAGCATCAGTGCTTGCAATGAACATTCAGGACTGATCTCCCTTAGGATGGACTGGATGGATCTCCTTGCAGTCCAAGGGACTCTCAAGAGTCTTCTCCAACACCGCAGTCCAAAAGCATCAATTCTTCTGCACTCAGCTTTCTTTATAGTCCAACTCTCACATCCATACATGACTACTGGAAAAACCATAGCTTTGACTAGACGGGCCTTTGTTGGCCTTTGTCTCTGCTTTTTAATTAGCTGTCTATGTTGGTCATAACTTCTCTTCCAAGGAGTAAGCAACTTTTAATTTCATGATTGCAGTCACCATCTGCAGTGATTTTGAAGCCCCCCAAAATAACGTCTGTCACTGTTTCCACTGTTTTCCCATCTGTTTGCTAAATTACCCATATTTAATCAGGGGGCACCCTTCCCATTACCTCCCATGTGTCCTTTGACATCACTCAATTCTTTGATAATTTTCTTACTTTTTGGCACGACAAAGTATTTCAGGCTCAACGGAAGTACTTTCACTTCTTCAGCCCTGAAGTCAGCTATTTCTCAAAAGATCCCTAGTTCCTTTTACTGGAGAATGGTATTTAGGAGCAAGATCTGGGAACTATGCACATGATCTGTACACTTACATCATACTCCCTCCAGTGCCAGCCCAACACCTCAGGGCTCTTTCCAGCCTTCCCCTTTCCCATGGTTAGAAGATCTCCAACAGCAGGAAACCTGGCTTGCAATATCCAGCGTAGGTGTCTCTGCCAGTGTATCCAGGCTGACTAGCCACTAGCACTAGGCCTACCACTGTCCCTTCTGTGCTGGGGAGCAGAGGCCTCTCGAGAGCTTTTAAAGAGAGAAAGATTAAAGGGGTATCAATCAGTTAAGACACAACTGTAATAATCTAAGTGAGCCAACGAGGACCAAGCTTTCTCCGATTCCTCTAGTTGCACAGCAAAGAGATCCACTTGGTGACTCAGATGAAGAATTCATGATTGTGTCACCAGAGAAGCATCTCAGAGACACAGGAATAGCAGTCTTGAATAGTTTGGGTAAAACAAGTCTGGTTGGTAGAGTCAGCTAACAATTGTCATCCGCTATCTGCCTCTACAAGGATGAGGTCACCAGCCACTGCAGTAGCTGCCCTTCCACACCCCTGAAAGGAGTTCAGGGCAGAGACCAGGAATGAGGGAGGCCCTCTGTGCTCTGGGGAAACTGGCAGAACAGGCTTTTAGGCAGTTTGATATGTTCAGGAGAAGATTTTATGAGCTCAATTTCTTGCATCCTGTCATAGCTTAGAAAAGCACTACGATCATTAACAAAGACGCCTGCCCTTGTGACTAGTAGCAACCTTCTGCCAAAACGTGTCCCATTTCATGCACCTCCTTCACCAAAATCACACATATACTACACCCCCACCCCAGCCTCGACCATCTCTTTGGAACAGTTCCTCAGAACTATCTTACAGGCTGTCTTCTGAACTATGGTCCTCATTTTGCCCCAAATAAAACTTCACTCACAAGTCTCACTTTGTGTGTTTATTCAGTCGACAGCATGAAAGGGAGGCTGACTGTGCCCCTCCCCTCTGCAGTGAAGAGGTGCAGGGAATGAGCGAGGACACAAAGCTGGGAAAGGTTCATTAAGGCCCAGCCCTCCACCAGAGGGGAATCTAAAACAAAGCAGAACGGATTGAACTTAGAGAAGGCAGCACTTTGCTCTGAAACTAGACAGGATGAATGCAGAGGCTGAACTTCTACAGCTCTGCACTGGAACAGTCATGATCATGCTCGTCTCCTCTGAAAACTGTCTGCCCCAAAGGTAAGCAGCACCATGAAGAGGTTACAGGAGACTGGGGTGTAGAGTAACATGCCGTCAAAACCTAAGAGCTGGGCTGTGTTTGCCGACAGGCTCAGTGCAGAAGGAGATGGTTCCACCCTGCTGGGAAGGGGCCCGAAGTTCAGTGGGGGCACAAAGGCAGCAGAGAGGCTGGAGACAGACTGGTGCACAGAGTGTTTTATTAGGTTGGTGCAAACATGATTTCAGTTTCAGGCCACGAATTTTAAAGCATAACTAGGCTCAAACACATCTTTATTAATCAAAATAGGAGCCATTACAATCGACACAGCTTTCCCAATGAGAAATAAGTCTGCTTATTCTTCTAGCTTAAAAATCCATGCTTTGGGATTCGATGAACTCTTGGAAAGCATTTCTTGCCTCCTCTGGTTGTGGAAGTGTTTTCCCTGCAAAAATTTGTCAAGATGCTTCAAGAAGTGGTAGTTGGTTGGCAAGAGTCAGGTGAATATGGCAGATGAGGCAGAACTTCGTAGCCCAATCCATCCACCTTTGGTTGGTTGTACGTGCAGCTGGGCATTGTCGCGGAGAATTGCACCCTTTCTGCTGACCAATGCCAGTGCTGCAGTTTCAGGGCATCTAACCCATTTGCTGAGCATTCTTCTCAGATTTCACGGTTTCACCGGGATTCACAAAGCTGTAGTGGATCAGAAGGGCAGCAGAGCACCAAACAGTGACCATGCCCCTTTACTGGTGCAAGCTTGACCTTGGGAAGTGCTTTGGAGCCTCCTCTAGGTCCAACCATTGAGCTGGTCATCGTCAGTTGTATAAAATCTACTTTTCATCACATGTCACAGTCCAGTTGAGAAATGGTTCGTTGTTGTTGCACAGAATAAGAGAAGATGATGATTTTTCAAAACAACGATTTTTAAATTTTCAGTCAGCTCATGAGGCACCCACTTACAGAGCTTTTTCACCTTTCCAATTTACTTCAAATGTCCAACAACTGTAGAATTCTGAGTTCTACAGCAACTTCTTGTGTAGTTGTAAGAGGATCAGCATCAGTGATCCTCTCAGCTGGTCACTGTCGACTTCTGATGTCAGGCCACTACACTCCTCATCAAGGCTCTCATCTCCTTTGCAAACCTTCTTGAACCACCACTGCACTGAACATTCATTAGCAGTTCCTGAGCCAAATGTGTTGATGTTGCAAGTTGTCTCTGCTGCTTCACAAGCCATTTTGAATTTGAATAATAAAATTGCTTAAATTTGCTTTTTAATATAATTTTCCAAGTTTCAAATAAATATAAAATATACAGTAAGTAGCAAGTCATTAGCAAAAAATATAAAAGCAAGAAATTCACATTAAAATTATGTATAACATAACCACTTTTATTTAAGAATGTACTCCGGTATCAAACAGCAAAGTTTAACAATGCAAAACTGTAATTACTTTTGCACCAACTTAATACATCCCTAGGTCCCCAGGAAGCTTCCACAAGCCTCTTATCCTCATCTATCAGAGGGCAGAAAGAATGAAAATCACAATCACAGAAAACTAACCAAACTGATCACATGGATCACAGCCTTGTCTAACTCAATGAAACTATGAGTCATGTCGTGTAAGGCCACCCAAGATGGACGGGGTCATGGTGGAGAGTTCTGACAAAATGTAGTTCTCTGGAGAAAGGAATGGCGAACCACTTCAGCCTTCTTGCCTTGAGAACTCCATGAATAGTATGAAAAGGCAAAAATATAGGACACTGAGAGATGAACTCCCCAGGTCGGTAGGTGCCCAATATGCTACTGGAGAATAGCGGAGAAATAGCTTCTGAAGGAACGATGAGGCTGAGCCAAATCAGAAACAATGACCAGTTGTGGATGTGACTGGTGATGGAAGTAAAGTCTGACGCTGTAAAGAATATTGCGTCAGTCCAGTTCAGTTCGGTCGTTCAGTCGTGTCCTACTCTTTGCGACCCCATGAACCACAGCACGCCAGGCCTCCCTGTCCATCACCAACTCTCAGAGTCCACCCAAACCCATGTCCATTGAGTCGGTGATGCCATCCAACCATATCATCCTCTGTCGTCCCCTTCTCCTCCTGCCCGCAATCTTTCCCAGCATCAGGGTCTTTTCAAATGAGTCAGCTCTCTGCATCAGGTTGCCAAAGTATTGGAGTTTCAGCTTCAACATCAGTCCCTCCAATGAACACCCAGGACTGATCTCCTTTAGGATGGACTGGTTGGATCTCCTTGCAGTCCAAGGGACTTTCAAGAGTCTTCTTTAACACCACAGTTTAAAAGCAGCAATTCTTCGGTGCACAGCTTTCTTTACAGTCCAACTCTCACATCCATACCTGACTACTGGAAAAACCATAGCCTTGACTAGACGGACCTTTGTTCACAAAGCAATGTCTCTGCTTTTTAATGTGCTGTGGGTCAAAGTGGAGAGGCCTGACAGAATGTGGTCCACTGGAGAAGAATACTGCACAGGAAGCTGGAATGGTGGGATCATGAATCAGAGTAAATTGGAAGTGGTCAAGCAGGAGAGGGCAAGGGTGAACGTCGACATTGTAGGAATTGGTGGATCTAAAATGGACTGGAATGGGCAAATTTATTCAGATGATCATTATATCTACTACCGTGGGCAAGAATCCCTTAGAAGAAATGGAGTAGCTCTCAGTCAACAAAAGTGTCTGAAATGCAGTAGTTGGGTGCAGTCTCAACAATGACAGAATGATCTCTGTTCATTTCCAAGGCAAATCATTCAGTATCACAGTAATCCAAGACTATGCCCCAATTGCTGATGCTAAAGAAGCTGAAGTTGAAAAGTTCTATGAAGACCTACAAGACCTTCTAGAACGAACACCCAAAAAAGATATTCTTTTCATCATATGGGACTGGAATGCAAAAGTGGAAGTCAAGAGATACCTGGAGTACTGGGCAAGTTTGGCCCTGGAGTACAAAATGAAGTAGGATAAAGGCCAAGAGAACACACTGGTCATAGCAAACACCCTCTTCCAGCAACACAAGAGACAACTCTACATGTGAACATCACCAGATGGAAAATACCGAAATCAGATTGATTATATTCTTTGCAGCTGAAGATGGAGAAGCTCTATACAGACAGCAAAAACAAGACCAGGAGCTGACTGTGGCTCAGATCATGAACTCCTTATTGCCAAATTCAGGCTTAAATTGAAGAAAGTAGGGAAAACCACCAGCAGCCGTAACCATTCAGGTATGACCTAAATCAAATCGCTTACAATTATACAGTGGAAGTGACAAACAGATTCAAGGGACTGGATCTGATAGTCAGAGTGCCTGAAGAACTGTGGATGGAGGTTTGTAACAGGAGGCAGTGATATAGGCCATAATCAAGAAAAAGAAAGGCAAAATGGTTGTCTGAGGAGGCCTTACAAAAGGCAAAGGCAAAAGGCAAAGACAAAGGCAAAGGAGAAAAGGAAAAATATCCCCATCTGAATGCAGAGTTCCAGAGAATAGCAAGGAGAGATGAGAAACCCTTCCTAAGCGATCAACGCAAATAGAGGAAAACAATAGAACAGGAAAGACTAGCGATCTCTTCAAGAAACAGACAGCTTTGACGAACTCCTTTCCCAATTTGGAACCAGTCCATTGTCCCTTGTCCAGTTCTGGCTGGTGCTTCTTGACCTGTATGCAGGTTTCTCAGGAGGCAGGTGAGGTGATCTGGTGTTCCCATGGCATTAAGAATTTTCCAGTTTGTTGTGATCCATGGTAAGGATAACAACAAATTTTCCCTTCGAGAAAATTAGAGACATGAAGGGAACATTTCATGCAAAAATGGGGACAATAAATGACAGAAATAGTATGGACCTAACAAAAGCGGATGATATTAAGAAGAGGTGGCAAGAATACACAGAACTCTGCAAAAAATATCTTCATGACAAAGATAACCACCATGGTGTGATCACTCACCCTAGAGCCAGACTTTCTGGAGTGGGAAGTCAAGTAGGCCTTAGGAAGCATTACTACAAACAAAGCTAGTGGAGTTGATGAAATTCCCATTGAGCTATCTCAAATCCTAGAAGATGGTGCTGTGAAAGAGCTGCACTCAATACGCCAGCAAATTTGGCAAGTTCAGAAGTGGCCACAGGACTGGAAAAGGTCAGTTTTCATTCTAATCTCAAAGGAAGGTGGTGCCAAAGTAGGTACACCTTACTGTGGATCACAACAAACCGTGGAAAATTCTTAAAGCCATGGGAATACCAGACCACCTTACCTGCCTCCTGAGAAACCTGTATACAGGTCAAGAAGGCCCAGTTAGAACTGGACATGGAATAACAGACTGGTTCCAAATCAGGAAAGGAGTACATCAAGGCTGTGTATTGTCACCCTGCTTATTTAACTTATGTGCTGAGTACATCATGAATATTGTCACCCTGCTTATTTAATTTGTGTGCAGAGTACATCATGAAAAATGCTGGGCTGGCTGAATTACAAACTGGAATCAAGAATGGCAAGAGAAATACCAATAACCTCAGATATGCAAATGACACCACCCTTATGGTAGAAAGTGAAGAGAAACTAAAAAGCCTCTTGATGAAAGAGGAGAGTGAAAAAGCTGGCTTAAAACTCAGCATTCAAAAAGCTAAGATCATAGCATCCGGTCCCAACACTTCATGGCAAATAGATGAGGAAACAATGGAAACAGTGACGGATTTTATTTTCTTGGGCTCCAGAATCACTGCAGATGGTGACTGCAAACCATGAAATTAAAAGATGCTTGCTCCATGAATAAAACGTATGACAAACCTAGACAGCATATTAAGAAGCAGAGACATTACTTTGTAACACAGGTTCGTATGGTCAAAGCTATGGTTTTTCCAGACGTTATGTATGGATGTGAGAGTTGAACCATAAAGAAGGCTGAGCACCAGGGAATCGATGCTTTTGAACTCTGGTGTTAGAGAAGACTCTTGAGAGTCCCTTGGAGAGCCAGGAGATCCAACCAGTCATTGGAAGGACTGATGCTGAAGCTGAAACTCCAATACTTTGACCACCTGATGTGAAGAACTGACTCATTTGAAAAGACCCTGATGCTGGGAAAGATTGAAGGTGGGAGGAGAAGGAGCTGACAGAGGATGAGGTGATTGGATGGCATCACTGACTCAATGGACATGAGTTTGAATAAACTTCAGGAGTTGATGATGGACAGGTGCCGGGGGCCAGCGTGAGGAACTCCGCCCATGGCAAAACTCATGAGGAAGGAGGCTTGGCATACGCAAAGGTGTGATCAAGCCTCAGGAAACCCCCTGTTCCCGAGCATCTACCCCAAAACCAGAGTCTGTTTTATGCTCTCACCTACACCTCTGACTTTACGGGGGGCTCTCCCCCATAACCGTTTCTCTTGGAGAAGGAGTAAACGTGCAACTCCAAGGCAATAAAAATTCTTCGGCGTGACAAGAGTGTTTCAGCTTACGGACTCCTCTGAAGATTATCTAGCCCACCTGTATAGGTTCGTCCGGCCACATGTGATTGTTTACAGCCTCCCAACCTGAGAGGCATGAGATGTTTTAGACTTATTAAAGGCGAATTCTTTTGGGGAGTTAGAAATTATTAGTACAGCGGGTTGGTTAGGAATTATATTGGTGAAGGGTTTTTCATTTGTTGTGCCAATAATTGCTGCTAATTCCCTGCTCTGGGTGGGACAAGGATGTCTCAGGTCAAACCTCTCTGCTGACAGACTAGCTTGTGTGACAGGATTATCTATACTCCTGCCACATGATTGTTTACTACCTCTCAACCATAAACAGCACAGAGAGTTTTGGAGTATTTTGAGAGTCTTAATTAGCATAGGGTTTTTTCTTTTTGTTGAGTCAATGATTGCCTCCATATCCTTAGGCACCTGGGAATATATTAATCAATGTATTTGGACTATAGAAAAGGAAATATAGTAGTTTTTAAGGTTAGCAATACTAGACTTTTTGAGTGAATGAATTTTCTCTTTTGTAATAGATCACTGTGCTTGGTTATAAATCACTGTGTCCTTGTTATGTAAAAATGTAACTTTATCACTATCTTAAGACTAAACAGATCTTAAGGGGAACAGTGGTGAAAGGATTTTCATTTGTTGGGCTGATGTTTGCTGCTAAATCTCCATGTTCCCTATTCTTATAATGAATATAACTAGCATATAGGAAGAAGTAAATATTAACCTTTAAGCATATAGGAGAAATAAGCATTAACCTTTAAGATTAATCATGTTAAGCTTGGGTCAAATAAATTCCTTTCTTGATTGTAACTCACTACACCCTCACCCTATAGGAATGTAACTTTATTTGGAGGGTGGTGCCTGGTTTAAGAAAAAACACCCTTGGAAAAAATAAGTTTCTGGTTATCAGAAAGAAAGGATCATAAAATCCCTAAGACCTTTTTATGTGAAGCACCTGATTTTGATAAAGGTCAGGACTACTGACCCCCACGTGACTCTGTATTCATCCCTATGTGTAACAAAAGGTATATAAGCAAACCTAAAAATAAAGAAAATCGATCGGTTTCCTGAAAGACCGATTCCCTCATGTCGTTCTTTTCTGCTCCCCATTTTTCGGCCTGAATTCCCATCTGGAGCGTGGGTGCCCTCCAAGTCTACTTATTTGCCCTGGTTTTCAAGCCCACGCAAGAAGGAGCCCAAGGAGGGGCACCTTCCGATATTCACGTGGCACCGGTGGCCCAACGTAGATGGTGCAAATTCCTTGTCTTGGAATTTTATTGGTATCCCACGTAAGCCAAGTTATTCGGCCCCTTTTCTCTCTTACTATTTTCTGGCCGAATTCCCATCTGGTGCATGGGTACCCACCAAGCCTATTAATTTTGCCTGGGCTTCTAAGATCGGACGGGGGGACCTCAGTGCCTCCTCTCCTTCAGGAGAACGGGAAGACGCCTGCGGCCTATGTAGGTGGTGATTGGTATCCCATGTGAACCAAGTTATTCAGCCTCTTTTTCTCTGCTAATCTTCTAATCCCTCTCTATCTGTAATTAAATAAATTATTCCCAAAGACGCCGACTCCGTCCCCCCACCTTCAAATCACCCTGGATCCACCGGGGCTGGACCCCGGCAGACAGGGAAGCCTGGTGTGTTGCAGTCCATGGGGTCACAAAAAGTCAGACATGACTGAGTGAACTGAACTGAACTGAGGCTTTAAGTTGGTAAGGGCAGGAACCATATTTATTATGTTGATCATCATATCTTCAGGCTAGCACAGTACACGTCACAGCAGGTCCTGAGTGAATAAAGGATATCCCCTCCCCTCACCTGTGAGTCTGTATGTAATAGGTACACGTAAGTGTAGGTGTTTGTGGCTATGGAGATATATGTAAATATATAATCTCATAACATTGCTCTAGGATCTGAAACATACAACATTAAGCAAGGGCACTAAACCACAAGCAAGGGAAGGAGTGGTGTTTTCTTTCTGTTCCCCAAATTACATTATGTGAGTTATAGATATGTAAAAGGGTGAGTCTCATCCCTTTTGCTAGGCAGCAGCTTAAAGCTGGAAGGCCACCTGTCACTCAAGGCCAATTTACAACCTCAAAACAAGTAATTGCCTTGTTAACCTAGGAAGAAGCATGAGCCTTTCTGTCTTGTGGTATTTCCTCTAAAAAGCTGTAGAATCATATCCTATAGATAAAAATTTGGACGAACATGATCCACATGAGAAATCCTGCATGTCTGTGATAAAGCCTTTGACCTGGCGGCCTTGTTGTTTAGTCCATCAGTTGTGTCCGACTCTTTGTGACCCCATGAACTGCAGCACACCAGGCTTCCCTGTCCTTCACCATCTCCTGGAGCTTGCTCAAACTCATGTCTGTTGAGTCGGTGCTACTATCCAACCATCTCATCCTCTGTCATCCCCTTCTCCTGCCTTCAGTCTTTCCCAGCATCAGTCTTTTCTGATGAGTTGACTCTTCAAAACAGGCGGCCAAAGTATTGGACTTCAGCATCAGTCCTTCCAGTGAGTATTCAGGACTGACTTCCTTTAGGGTTGACTGGTTGGATCTCCTGGCTCTCCAAGGGACTCTCAAGAGTCTTCTCTAACACCAGAGTTCAAAAGCATCGATTCCCTGGTGCTCAGCCTTCTTTATGGTTCAACTCTCACATCCATACATAACGTCTGGAAAAACCATAGCTTTGACCATACGAACCTGTGTTACAAAGTAATGTCTCTGCTTCTTAATATGCTGTCTAGGTTTGTCATACGTTTTATTCATGGAGCAAGCATCTTTTAATTTCATGGTTTGCAGTCACCATCTGCAGTGATTCTGGAGCCCAAGAAAATAAAATCCGTCACTGTTTCCATTGTTTCCTCATCTATTTGCCATGAAGTGTTGGGACCGGATGCTATGATCTTAGCCTTTTGAATGCTGAGTTTTAAGCCAGCTTTTTCACTCTCCTCTTTCATCAAGAGGGTTTTTAGTTTCTCTTCACTTTCTACCATAAGGGTGGTGTCATTTGCATATCTGAGGTTATTGGTATTTCTCTTGGCATTCTTGATTCCAGTTTGTAATTCAGCCAGCCCAGCATTTTTCATGATGTACTCTGCACACAAATTAAATAAGCAGGGTGACAATATTCATGATGTACTCAGCACATAAGTTAAATAAGCAGGGTGACAATACACAGCCTTGATGTACTCCTTTCCTGATTTGGAACCAGTCTGTTGTTCCATGTCCAATAGGCTCTGTCCCTCCTAAAGGTGATCATTCAAGGCTGCCAGAAACTGAATTAAAATATCCTTCGAAACTACTGGATATGCTTTAAAAACTTACTTAGGCTGTCCTCTGCAACTGTTTGGCTTTAAGGAGACTAGAGTGCAAATGTTACTTTGCCGACTAAGGTCCGTCTAGTCAAGGCTATGGTTTTTCCTGTGGTCATGTACGGATGTGAGAGTTGGACTGTGAAGAAGGCTGAGCGCTGAAGAATTGATGCTTTTCAACTGTGGTGCTGGAGAAGACTCTTGAGAGTCCCTTGGACTGCAAGGAGATCCAGCCAGTCCATCCTAAAGCAGCTACGTCCTGGGTGTTCATTGGAAGGACTGATGCTGAAGCTGAAACTCCAGTACTTTGGCCACCTCATGCGAAGAGCTGACTCATTGGAAAAGACTCTGATGCTGGGAGGGATTGGGGGCAGGAGGAGAAGGGGATGACCCAGGATGAGACGGCTGGATGGCATCACCGACTGGATGGACGTGAGTCTGAGTGAACTCCGGGAGTGGGTGATGGACAGGGAGGCCTGCTGTGCTGCGATTCATGGGCTCGCAAAGAGTCGGACACGACTGAGCGACCGAACTGAACTGAACTGAGAGTGCAAATACAATTACCCTGCCTGAGTTTAAGCGGAAACACAGCGGTCAAGGGCGGTTTGCCCTTCTAAAGAAGGCATTCGGGAACCGCGGGCGCCCGTCGGAAACCCTGCTGAGGGCGGGTGCCGGGTCCCCGCGATCCCGCGGGCGAGAACAAGTGCCGCCCTCGCGCACAGAGCGGCCTAGCCGAGCTTCCTCGCCTCCAGGGCCGCGGAGAGAATTCCGTCAGGAAACCGTCCGTCGGCTGTGAGCGGTCAGGACCCGCAAACTCAGGAGCGCGGGCTTCTTCCGCAGTATCCCGGCACGAAGCGCCGCCCAGGTCACTGGGCGAGCGGAGCATCCTCGGTGAACACGGAAGTCCGCGGACGCCCCGTTCCCCGCCGCAACCTCCACGCAAAACCCGCCCGCCGCGCCTCAGGGGCGCCCCGCCCATCCGTGATGGCGTCACGAAGCACCGCCCACTCCGCCTCAGGGCCGCTCTCTTAAGCCCGTGAGGCGACACCCACGCCGGGCCCGGCCCCCCAGCGTCAGAGGCGCCCCGCCCCCCCGCGCGAGGAAGCCACACGCCAGCCAGCCCGGCCCACCCCCGCCTCCGCGGCGCTGGCGGGCCCTGTGGCGTGACGTCCCACGCGGGCCGGGCCCACCCCGTGTTGGGCCGCACCCAGGCCCGGGGCCGCGCCCGGCTGCCGCAGGGGGACACCTCCGCTCCTGGCCGCCCGCGCCCCCGCCGCGCCCTGCGTGCTGACGTCACACGGCGCCGCGGGCGGAAGCGCGGGCGGGCGGCTGCGCCGTGCCCTCGGAGGGGCGCTGCCGCGCGGGCGGAGGCGCCTCGGCCGGGAGCCGGGGGCAGCGCTACGCGGCGGGGCCATGAGCGGCTCCAGGGCTCCGGGCCCCGAGGCGGGCGCCTCCAGGCCCGAGCCCCCCGGCGCGGCGCTGAGCGTGGACGTGGCAGGGCTGCTGGCACAGCTGGCGCGCAGCTTCGCGCTGCTGTTGCCGGTGTACGCGCTGGGCTACCTGGGCCTGAGCTTCAGCTGGGTGCTGCTGGCGCTCGGGCTGCTCGTGTGGTGCCGCAGGAGCCGCGGCCTCAAGGCCACCCGCCTGTGCCGCGCGCTGGCGCTACTGGAGGACGAGGAGCGCGCCGTGCGCCTGGGGGTGCGCGCCTGCGACCTGCCGGCCTGGGTGAGTGGGCGCCGCGGACCCCGGCCCGCCTCCGCCGGGCAGGGCCAGGGGCCCCGGGCCCGCTCTGACCCCGCCTTCCCACTCGCTCTGGGGGCTCCTCGGCTCCCTTGACTCTGGCTCAGGCCAGACCGGGGATGCCCGCCCGCCCGCCACGGTCCCGGCCGGGAAAGCGCCGGGAGTACCGACCCGCCACTACCCGGCCCGGGTCGGGTCCCCGGCTGCCCGCTGGGTCGGGGGTCCCGCCCGCCCCGTCCGGGGTTCCCGCCTGTCCTCGCCCCGCCCGAGTCGGGGTCCCGGCCCTGACCGCGCCCGCCCGCCGGGTCGGAAGTCCGGGCTCGTCCCCGCCGCTCCCGGGTCTGGGGTCCCCTCTCTCCTCGGCCCTCCCACCTGGGGCGTTCTGAGCCCCGGGCGCCGGCGTCTGTCCGAGCCGTGTAAACCGGGGGTCGCCGCCGCTGTCGCTGGGCCCCCAGCCCCCGGCCCACTGTCGGCCCGCAGACCCCGCGGGTGGGCGCCTTCCCCTCTCCGCGCGGGCGGTCCCCGAGCACAGGTGAGGCGCGCCCCGCGCGCTCCTCCCGCGGCCACGTCCCCAGGCCTCCCGCCGCTGGAATGTGAGCTCGGGGCGCCTGGTGCGCTCCGCGGGCCTGAACGCCGCTCCCTTCTCTGCTGCGGAGAAGGCAGCCAGCGGTGAGCTGGGAAGGGCGGTTTCCTCCTCCCCTGAGACGCCTCAGCCGTTTCTTGGTTGTTTCTGACACAGTTGAGCAGTGAGGGTCCGCCGAAAAGTCCTCTGATGTTAGGATAATTGGAGGTTTGTTTCACTTCTTTGGAAGTAACGTTAGGAGCTGAGTAGCTTTTATGTAGGGTAGACTTGAATCCAAGGCGAATTTTAGGTGGGTGGGGGCAGGAAGTTTTGGAATAGTTGCGCTAATGGAAAGAGTCCTGGTACTGATTATTTTTACACCCAGCAATTCTCATAATTTATTTATGCAATGTGGAAACTAATGGAGTTGGCTCCCTCCTGCTTTCTTAACCATAAGTTGGTGTCGCAGTTTCAGGCAACAGGAAATAGTGCTTATTTTAAGATGAATGATGCTCGTGTTAGGCTTGATGTAAAACTTCATGGGGAAATGGCCAGCCAGTGACTTTCAAAAGGGTCGTTTTCTCTTAGCGGAGAAAAGGACTTGGAGTGTGATCCCTGTTTCCAGTCATAAGACATTTGTCATGGAGTATATGACACAGGCAGACAGGTTGGAAAGCTGGAGTGCCCAGGGTCAGGAGGAACCTAACCTAGTGGCTGCTGCCTGTGAGGACAGGGAGCAGTTGTAGTAAGAATCTCACAGTCAGGGACTTTGGGAATTTAAAATTCTATCAATACGTGGTGGATGTGTGCCCAGTAGTATTTGGAAGAGTCAGAATAAGTAGTGTGGCGTGAAGTGTAAAAACAGGAACTTAGAAACCCAGGTGTGAAAAGCCAGGAACAGAGGTGCGCTTTTTGGAAAGGCAGAGGACTTTCAAGTGGCATCTTGTGTCTTATGTTACCCCAAATTAAATGATTACAGAAAGTAGCCAAAAACAGTGAGTAGGGACATTACCCAAACAGCAGACATAATCAGGGTCGAGTCACAGGAATTGGGGGTGTTGACATTCATAGATAGTTGGTTATGGAACAGTTCGCTAACATCAGATTTGCTTGTCAAAGTTGTGAAATGCATGCTACTTTAACAATAATTTAAAAGGTATGTTTGTTACCATATTGAAGGACATGACAAATTATTATTTTTTTACCAGAAGAAAGGGTGATTAGCCAAAGATTCCTTTCTTGGATTTTCCTCTGTGTGACTTAAACTGATGAACCTTGGTGTTCATCTCATACAGTATGGAATTTTTGTTTTTTTCACGCAGCTTTTCACTTGTTCATCAAATTTGTATTTGCGCTCACATTACACGTATATACACTTAAACATGCCTGTATTGCTTAGAAAACTGCTGTGAGAATTCATGCAAAACTTGATTGTGATCATATCCAAGAAAAGCCTAGGAGTCTGAGGTTTGAGGAAGTTGTTTTAATACCTTTTTAATTGTAATACCCATGTGTTACTTTCCTAATAAAACCAGTGAATTGCACTGCCTAGAAGTGGGCCTGCTGTTCTGTTATAGCTAGGGACTAAATCAGCACTAGACATCGCTCATAGATACACAGAGTTGTTAAGATTTCTGTATTAGTAGTTCTTTGATTTTTACTGTACAAACTTAGGTTCTTCAGGTTGGTATTCTGCTTTGAACAAGATGTGTTTGTGCAGATTTCGTAGTGGGCCATTGACAGCTGTGATTCACAGCAGGGTAGAAGCAGAGGAAAACGTGAAGTAATGTGGTGCTCACTTCCTAGCTTCACTTTTGAGTATGTTTACTCACAATTTTTCTTCTTTTTATTTAGTAAAGTAAAAATTTATGTTGGCTGTAAAATGAGATGATAAATACGAATACTTTGAGAAAAATATATATACTATTTCAAATCAAGGCTATTAGGAGGATATGAAAAACAGCTCTCATTTAACATGTGACAGTTCTGTAAGGCTTTGATCTTACAGCTTTAATGAACCGCAGTACTATTCATTTCTTTACTCTTTTTTTCCTTCAACAGGGAAATCACCTGGTAAGTCTGAGTTGACAGATCGAGGACTGGCCTTTTTGCTGTCCCTGTGGTCATCCTTTGTTAACTGAGCCCTGTAAAATTAGACTGTGGGTGAAGAAAATTCTGAAGAGTTTTTAATAGAGATGTGTAAAGATGGTTTTCCACTACGGTTTTTGTTTATTTGAAAAATTAGAACTTGCTGTGGAGTCTACCCTTTTTCTGTTTTCACTGCTGCCAATTAGTGTTGATTCTGTGGCTGCAAATATAGAAACCCAAACCTGCCATAAATGACAATTGGTCTTCTGTTCTTCTTACACCTTGATGATCGAGATTAAAGCATAGTCAGCTTATGTGTTCTGCCGTTTTTACTATTATGCACTAGCTTTTCTTTAGGGAGAGCTTTCTTCCCATGGTTCTTCTGGGAAGCGCAGGAGAATTTTAAGTCTAGCCAAAATTTATTATGTGTAGACTAAAAACCAAATGAGCAAAAGAGAAGAATACACTTTGGTCTTATGTAAAGGAAGGGCAAATACTTTTATTCTCAGTGTTAATCGTTGATTTATACTATTAAAAAATTTTGTGAAGACTCGTCAACAGACTTGTAACTACATCATGTCCCAGAGTTTAGCTATTTTAAACTGCAGTTGCAACTTTAGGTCCTAGACCAATTAAGTGCTTGGAGAAACTGTTAGAACCTCCTCAGAGCTATGAAAGAGAGATGGATACTCCTTGGGTTTCTTTTACGCACCCGCTACTGCTGTAGTCACCCGCAGCTCGCTGTTACGCTTAGAGCTCCATGAAGTTAGAGCAGAGGCTCCACGGTTGCTGGACATGAAGCAGTAAATGCCTATTTTTTAGTTCAAGCTGAAAAGTGGATTTAAATTCAGGATCTATGCATGCATCTGGTTTTTCTGCTTTAGGTGACTATTAGCCTCACTTTATATTTCAAGATTGGAGAATGTAGAGCTAGGACTAAACTGTAAATAATTAAACAGATACAGGAATTTTAAATATATGTAAGTATATTAAATTATATTTAGTTAATATGTTGTGTTAAATTATATTAAATATATGTGTAAAATATAGATCTTGGTCCTGTGAAGAAGCAATTATGAACAACTGACTAGTCACTTAGTGTTCTCCTTAGGCCTGGTGAACCTCTTACTATATTCTTTGTGAGTTTTCATGATTTCTACATTGGTTGTGATATTTAACCTTAAATGATATCACAGATGTTGAAAGTAGATTAAAAACAACTGAATTGTAGACATTAAATGAGTGAGTTTTATGATATGTGAATTACTTGTCAGTAGTGCTATTGAAAAATATTATAGACATTACATTTCTTTTTAACATAAGTGAAACAGGTGATTAATTATAGTACAGAGTAAGCCACACAAACCACCTTGCTTATGGAATTCCAGCTAAAGCTGTTATAACTTTTTAAAATTATTGTTTGAATGTAAATTTGGAATAATTTATAAAGAATGCTTAATGAACGAGGAGGGCTTATGAATGAAAAAAGTAACTCCATAAATATTTTTACCTTAAACCTAATGTTACTTTCTACTTCCCTATGGCTCAGTGGTAAAGAATCCGCCTGGTAAAGAATCCAGGGATGTGGGTTTGATCCCTGGTTCTTGAAGATCCCCTGGAGAAGAAGGAAGTAGCAACCCACTCCAGTACTCTTACCCATGGACAGAGAATCTGACACAACTTAGTGACTAAACAGCAACAGATGTTACTTTAAGCATCGCTGCTAACGGAAGGAATAGAGATTTTGCTTCAAAGATATAAATAGCCTAAATGTGTGTGCCTGTAGGAGGTTGCGTGTGAGTTATTCTAAACGCTTAACTGTAATTCTGGGTAATGATACGTAATTGCCATGTGTGTTTGGGAAATATAGCTGATACATTGGTTTGTTTTTATAAGATACATTGTATCATAGGGCTTCCTGGAGGCTCAGACTGTAAAGAATCTGCCTGCAGTGCAGGAGACCCAGGCTAGATCCCTGGGTTGGGCAGATTCCCTGGGGAAGGAAACAGCAACACATTCCAGTATTCTTGCCTGGGAAGTCCCATGGACGGAGGAGCCTGGCGGGGTACAGCCTGTGGGATCGCAAAGAGTCAGACATGTCTGAGCAGCTAACACTTACGCTATCATAGCGTGATTTTATTTTTTTAAGGCCCACTGTTTTTTTAGAATTTTAATTAATTTATTTGTGTATTTGGGCCACCGTCATGTGGCATGCAGTATCTTGGTTTCTCTACCAGGGCTAGAACCTGTACTCCCTGCAGTGGACGTGAGAAGTTTTTATACAATACAGTTCTCCATGTTTATTTCGTGTATTGTGTGGCTGTGTGGGGCCTTCGCTGCCGCGTGGCCGTTCTCCTGGGACCGCTCTCTGGCTGCAGGGCTCTGCCGTCTCAGCGTGCTGCCTCCTCCTGCTGAGCGTGCGTTCTAGGGCACTTGGGCTTCAGGAGTTGGCGGCGAGAGGGCTCAGTAGCTGCGGTTCGCGGGCTCTAGGGCACAGGCTCACTAGTCGGGGTACAGGGCTTAGTTGCCCCACAGCATGTGGGGTCCCCCTGGGACCAGGGATCTAACCCCTGTGTCCTGCGTTGGCAGGTGGATTCTTTACTACTGAGCCCCCAGGGAGTCCTGGAAATGTGGAGTCTTAGCCATTCGGCCACCAGGGAACTCTTCATAGCATGACTTTAGAATGAATGTACCATTTGTAGACTCTTGGATTTTGTTGTTTTGTTATTCTCTTTTTTGGTTTCCATGCCAACACTGTGTCAGATTAGTTTTCCGTCTTCATTTAAAGCTCTAAGGACCCACCATCTCCAGTCGCGTTAGAGGTCACCTTCCCTTCCTGTGTGTGCTTATTCCAGGCAGCTGTGCAGTGGGCTGTGCTGTGAAGATGCCCTGGTGGTCAGAGAGTGGTTGGTGGGGGGTGTGTGTGGACACCCTAAAGGGCACTGAAGAATAAGAGGGAACAGCAG
The DNA here is from genome assembly GCF_023091745.1 of Budorcas taxicolor. Lineage (NCBI taxonomy): Eukaryota > Metazoa > Chordata > Mammalia > Artiodactyla > Bovidae > Budorcas > Budorcas taxicolor. Next base: position 121,154,800 of record NC_068913.1, on the reverse strand, counting down.
AATCGGGCGTGTCTCAGGGTGGAGGTGTCGCGCGTCAGAGCCCAGCAGGACAGCACAGTGGATCCCTGGGCTCTTCCTTGGGGCGGGGGCTGGGGGGGAGTTGTAAGTAAGGTGGGAGTTGTCAGCTGGGCCCAGGGGTGAGGAACGGAGGTGCTCAGACTGGGGCCTGGACCACCTGTCAGGGCGGCACTCCCATGTCTCTGGGAGGCTGCGCGATGTATTCAGAGCCAGGCTTGTGAGGTCGGAACATGGAGCCCTGCGCCGTCTGGAGAGCTCCTCCCCTGGCTGCAGAGCGCTCAGCGCTGCGCTGCTCAGCGCCTGGAGGGTGCTGCTGGAGGTGCCCGGCCACCTTCCCTCAAACACTCTGCTCTTTTACTCCTAAGGATCTCATTGTGCTGTAAACACTGAGTCACCTTGTGTTCTTTTGGAACTGGGTGGGGCATAGTTCTTGTATAAATAGTGTCTGTAGTTGTCTTGCATGGCATTTTTCCATTTAACATGTTTAATTCATAAGTTTTCTCATGGTCTTTTCTCCCTGTCAGTTGTTTTGCTTCATTTTTTTCCCTGCTTAACTGTTTTTTAACAAAAGTCTTATAAGTTTTGTTTAAAGGAAACTATTTTGGTGAATTTTTCCTAGAGTAAATGACATTTTAAGTAACAAGCCTAGCTTAAGTGCGGGAATCAAAAATGAGCTTTTATTGATTCATCTGTTCACTGAGCCAGTATTTATTAAACCTTTGGTATGTTCCATGTACTGTACTAGGTGATAAGTAAGACAAGGCCTTAAACTCAGAAATTTATAGCTAATAATAACACAAATCTAGGAATAATCCTAATTTTAGTTATAGTGTGCACTAGCGGTTTTTTCTTTTTTAAAAAATAAAAATAATACATACTCATTTTTCTTAAATCAAAAAACTGTATTAAAACATTCATATGGAAAAAGAAAGGCAAACCTTTATTAGATCTTTCAGTTGGTAAAATGATATGTTCATTTTTTTAAAAGAGTCTGCCTTTTAGAGCATTTTGTGCATTTGTTTAAGTAATAGCTCATCTCTTTAAAGGAGAAGGCGATGGCACCCCACTCCAGTACTCTTGCCTGGAAAATTCCATGGACAGAGGAGCCTGGTAGGCTACAGTCCATGGGGTCCCGAAGAGTTGGACACGACTGAGCAACTTCACTTCCACTTTTCACTTTCATGCATTGGAGAAGGAAATGGCAACCCACTCCAGTGTTCTTGCCTGGAGAATCCCAGGGATGGGCGAGCCTTGTGGGGTTGCACAGAGTCGGACACGACTGATGCGACTTAGCAGCAGCAGCAGCATTTCTTTAAAGCAGTGTATTGTGAAAGGGTTTATTGGTAAGGATTAAACCCTTTCTTCCAGGGTTTGTAGATGTAGCTAGCTGTGCATATAACTTCAATTTTATGTTGTCCTGTCTTTGCCTATTTTGGGAAAGGCAGCCTTGTGATTACTCATAGTGGATGCCTCTGAGACCTGTAGTTCAACATCTGTGTCTATTAAATGGATTACAGCAGGATGTGCAGAGGAAAACATCAGAGCGATAGCACTGTCAGCAGCAGTGACTTTGTTTTTTAAAGAACGTCGTCGTCGTACCTGGTGACTATACTTGAGAGTTAGTGATAACCGCACAAATGGAAGATGTGGAAATACTAATATGAAAGTGTTTATTATTCTTTCTTTTTTATTATTTCCAAAAATGTCATTGACGTTGAGCTTGCAGTTCTTTCTTCGTTCAGTCGCTTAGTGGACTTCATCTCTCCACTCTGAATGAATATGCGGTCTCGTATTCCTTTCATTGTGGCTGTGTGCTCAGGGGCTCAGTCCTGTCTGACTCTTGGCAACCCCGTGGACTGACTGCAGCCTGCCAGGCTCCTCTGTCCATGGATTTCCCAGGCAAGAATACTGAAGTGGGCTGCCCTCTCCTGCTCCAGGGGATCTTCCTGACCCAGGGATAAACCTGTGTCTCTTGTGACTCGTGTGTTGGCAGGCAGATTCTTTACCACTAAGCCATCGGGAAAGCCCTTTATATTAGGGCTAGACAAGTTTTAAAAACATGCTTTTCCGGTATGAGAACACATACTCATTGTAGAGCATTTCAAGCTTTGGAGAAGAATAAAAGGAAAAAAGCTATCTGCCGTCCTGCTAACCAGTGATAGCCATTATTAGTGTGTTGGTGATTCTCTGAATCTTCAGTATTGACATGATTGGAGGTCCATGGATGTATGTGTCTGTTGTATTTGCCTTCATTAAGCATTATGATGTGAACATTATGTCATTGTTCTTCAGAAGCATGCCTGGTTTTTGCAATAGTGTCTTGTTTATGGAGTGCCATGCTTTATTTAAATTGTCTCATGTACAGATTCCAAAAATAAGATTGTTAGTTACTGAAGGTTAAGAAAAGATAAAACTAGAGTCTGAAATATTTAATTTTTTACCTTTTCAAGTTAACGAAAGATGGTTTGCGTGAGCCATTCATGTAATCTGTCCAGGATATGTGAACTATTTTTGAACTCCTAAGAGTGGCATAGTAATTTTATAAGCAGAAGTCTAGCTTTAGAGGGCAGTGTTTGTTTTTGAATAGTGTGATGTTAAAATAAGCACAGTAGATTTATCCAGATCCCCTCTTATGTAAATAACCTTTAGAAGAAGAGAGTGCTCCCACGCAGTTACTCTTCGAAGGGCTTTTCTTCCTCTGTGCTGTGTTGGCAAGTGAGAGTTGGGTAAGCCAAGTCATTGCTTTTTGTAACACGGTAGCAGCATAGGGATGGTTGTTTGGAAATGGCTGAGAGGGCTCACTGCATTGTCCTTGATCTCGTCTGAAAATAGCCAGCTGTGTGATGGGCGTCGTCAGTGTTACCTGGCAGTCCTTGGGCACTGAGTGCTGTGGGTCACCCTCAGGGGCCTGTGTCACACGTGACGGCGTTGCCGCTCGGGCACACACTCGATCAGCAGGCTCGGTCTGGCCCGTGTGGTTTCCTGTCTGAGGCCCACCCACTCCCAGCTCTGTGCTCTCTGACAGGTCAGCACCCCTTTCAGAACCTTAGTTCCGACACCGTGAGGTGGGCACTGACAGGAGCCTCGGCTTGCGTGTTGTGCTCTTGAGGCTGGAATAAGGAAGGCCCCGGGCTGGCAGGGTGGCTGCAGGTCCCCTGGGCTTAGGAGTCCCTGCTGATGCCTCCTTTGAACTGGCTGGCTGTTAACCCCCAGCTTCCTGCTGCCTGAGGCGTGTCTCTCACCTTGCCACCGCCTCCCCCACTTCAGCTGGAGCAGGCAAATGACGGAGCTTCACTTCGTTTCTGTTTCACTGGGGTTGTTTGTGTTCTTGCTAAGAGTTTATCCACCATAATGCTTTATTATGAGTGGCACTTGAAAATATACCTTGTATTTTCTTTCTCTTTTTTCTCTGAACGTCCTGACGTAATATCCAAGGAGCCTGTGTTATCACCCCTCATCCTCGCTGCCTCTTCCTTAAAACAAATTCTGTCCTGCTGCTGTTCAGTCCCTCAGTCGTGTCCAACTCTTTGTGACCCCATGAACGCTGCAGAATGCCAGGCTTCCCTGTCCTTCACTGCCTCCTGGAGCTTGCTCAGACTCGGTCCACGGAGCCGCCTCGTCCTCTGTCCCCGTCTCCTGCCTGAGGCTGTGGTTGCCCTCGCTCTGCTGCAGCAGCCGCCCTGACACAGCAGATGGCCGGAGCTCATTCCATTCCCAGACTGTCACGCAAAACCTTCAAGTTCATGTGCTCATTTCCTTCCCCTTGTGAGTAAGTGTTGGTTGGGGACTAAAGTAGGGGTTTGAAACTGCATATCAATAACCTCAGATGCGCAGATGACACCACCCTAATGGCAGAAAGTGAAGGGGAACTTGGTGAAAATGAAAGAGGAGAGTGGTATAACTGGCTTAAAACTCAGCATTCAGGAAGCTAAGATCATGGCGTCTGGTCCCGTCAGTGGCAGATGGATGGGGGAAATGGAAACAGTGACAGACTTTATTTTCTTGTGCTCCAGAATCACTGTGGACAGTGACTGCAGCCATGAAATTAAAAGACACTGCTTGGAAGAGAAGCTATGACAAACCTAGACAGTGTATTAAAACCAAAGAGATGTCTTTGAGACCTTTGCTGACAAAAGTCCGTCTAGTCAAAGCTATGTTTTTTCCAGTAGTCTTGTCTGGAGGTGAGAGTTTGACCATAAAGAAGGCTGAGTGCTGAAGAATTGATGCTTTCAAACTGTGGTGCTGGAGAAGACTCTTGAGAGTCCCTTGGACTGCAAGGAGATCCAACCAGCCCATCCTAAAGGAGATCAGTCCTGGGTGTTCATTGGAAGGAATGATGCTGAAGCTGAACCTCTGATATTCTGGCCACCTGATGCAAAGAGCCAACTCATTGGAAAAGAGCCTGCTGCTGGGAAAGATTGAAGGCAAAAGGAGAAGGGGATGACAGGATGAGATGGTTGGATGGCATCACTGAGTCAATGAATGCGCTTGAGCAGGCTCCAGGAGATGGTGAAAAACAGGGAAGCCTGGCGTGCTGCAGTCCACGGGGTCGCAAAGAGTCGGACACGACTGAGCTGAACAACAACAGTAAAATTTTGGGCCAACTATAATAGTTTAATTTAACTTACATTAGATGTAGAGTTGTTTCCTTCTGTTTCCATCTGGTGGGCTGTGTTTCGGGTTTCTTAGAGTGCGGTGGATCTGCAGAAGATGAATCCAGTGATGAGGAAGGACAACGTCCTCCAGCCTGCTTTGTGCCATAAATTCTGCCCTGGAGTGCGTGTGAGATGCTGGGTTTTGAGTGTGCCACTCATATTCTGAGATACCAGCATCAGGGGAAAGTTACTCATCTGGGTGATGCTCTTCTTGTTTTCTCACAGAACTATTTCGTATCAGTCATTCAGTTAAGTGTGCTTAGTCTTGTAATTCTGGATCAAGAGTTTGAAGACAGGGACTTTTTCTGTCTGCTGCAGCATCTAACAGTTTGCAAGGAGTTTGCACAGAAAACCTAGTGAGTGGTTGAAACAGTGAACTACTAATACGAGGACTCTCTACACTCGATTATAAATGGTCGGGTAATGCCTGTGTCGCCAATATACGTATCTGGAGTGAGCTGCCTACTGACATCATTCATTTATTTCATTTGTGCCATAAACATTTGCATGCATGGCAAGTGAACACGTAAGGACTATTAATGCTAAATTAATGTACCAGATTTTTAAAACCAAAAAGCCAAATATAACCTGTAACAGAAATGAAAATAATTTTTAATTATGTTTTTTCATATACATAGATTTAAAAAAACTATTTGGAGCTGTTAGAAAGTGTTGATTTTACTTAATAGCTTGAATCTGATTGTGGTTTTACACTGGGGGAATGAAAGCATGAACACTGCTGTGTGTGTGAGGGATAGTCTTAGCGGGGCTGTTTCATCATGGATGGGCAGGAGGGGAAGGGGGCAGCCCCCTTGGCTTGCTCCCGGGACTGGGGCCACCGGAGAAAAGCTCTGCAAACTGGTGGCTTAAAACAGCACAGATTTATCATTTACAGTTCTGGGGGCCAGAAGTCTGGAAGCAGTTCCCGAGGGCTGAAACCAGGGGATCGACAGGCCCTTCCCAGCTTCTGGAGCTGCGTTCCTGGGTGCGTGGCTCCGCACCCTCACTGCCGGCAGCTGCTCAGTCCTCACATACTTTCTGTTTTCTGTCTGTGTCTGTTCCGCCTCTGCGCCCACCTGAGAGGACGTGTGTGATTGCATCACAGCCCACACAGGATGCAGGACAGCTCCTCAACTCAAGAGCCTTAACTTATCACATCTGCTAAGTCGTTTTTTTTTGTTTCGTAAGGAAACACGAGCCCTAAGGAATGAAACGTGGCCATCTCCTGCAGGGCCACCCGTACCCCTGCGTCTTGGATACTCAGCAGGAGGGTAGCTGAGCGCAGTGGCTATGGCTCAGCTTTGTCTCATCTGCTCTGAAAGGCCTTTCCCTCCACTGGACCTCTGGGCTCAGATTCATGTTGTGTCTTGGGTTCAGTACTGTGACTATTCCCCTTCATTGCCGTTCTCCTGGTGCCTGGGAATCACGTGTGTCCTTGTGGGTGCAGGCGGCGGAGAGGAGCTGAGCCCTTGGATGCAGCGTGGCCCAGCTGGGCCACAGTGTTTGTGTCAGGAGCTGAGGAGCGGAGCAGGGCCTCTCGCTGCTGGTGTTTGGGCCAGATCTGAACAACGCCAGGAAAACACCGAAACATTTAAAGCAATGGCATGTCCCAGTTTGAAAACTGGACGTGTAGCAAGATAAATCTGGCAGTGATGACCAAGGAGACTGAGGGGACAGAGTGGGGACCGGCTCCGAGCTGGAGGAAGGAAGCAGCGCCTGGCCCTGAGGGCTCCCTGGAGGGAGGGCCACTGGGCTGGGCTGGCGGAGGGAAGGCGGCTCCACTCCAGCTGAGCCCCTGGGGGAGCGCGCATGATGGCCTTCGCCAGTAACCATTCAGTAGGAGCAGGAGTTTGGAGGCCTAGGGATAAGGCTGGGAGATGGTTATCTTATCTTTTAAATGTTGAGCTTAAGAACCCTAAAGGAGTTCTTAGAGGAGTTGTCCAACAGCAGCCAGTGGCTGGTAGGGGAGACCTGGGAGCATAGCCAGATACCTCAGTTTGCAGGCAGTGCGTGCTTGAGATCATGCTTGAAGTGGAGAAATGGAGGAAATGAGTGTAGACAGTGTAAAAAGACCAGAGGCCCCAGGACAGGCCTTTGCTCCCCGGAGGAAATCAGGAGGTGGAAAGTGAGGAAAGGGAGTTCCCTGGCCGTCCAGTCGTTATGAGTCCTCGCTTTCACTGCCATGGCCCAGGCTCAGACCCTGGTCAGGAAACTAACATAGCACCAGCCACACAGCACGGCCGAAAAAAGGAGGGACACGGTGCATGCGCTAGTGCTCACCTTGCGCAGCTTCTCTTCCAAGCACTCTGCGTAGAGGAAGCCAGGTACGGCCACAGCGCACCTGCTACCGCCTCTTAGGAATGAGGGGACAGGCCACGCCAGCACTTATTCTGGGTCTGCGACAGATTTTGAACTGGGAAGTCTGTGAGTTCTCTGCCCTCTCTTGATGGTGGTGAGGAAGAAATTGGGGATTAGACATCACTTCATCTAGTCATTTACTAATGTGGGCAAGAATCCCTTAGAAGAAATGGAGTAGCCTTCATTGTCAACAAAAGAGTCCAAAATGCAGTACTTGGGTGCAGTCTCAAAAACAACAGAATGAGCATGGTTCATTTCCAAGACAAACCACTCAGCATCACAGTGACCCAAATCTGTGCCCCAACCACGGATGCCAGAGAAGCTGAAGTTGATCAGTTCCAAGACCTTCTAGAACTAACAACAAAGAAAGATGTCTTTTTCATCATATGGGATTGGAATGCAAAGTAGGAAGTCAAGAGATACCTGGAATAACAGGTTAAGTTTTGCCTTGGAGTACAAAATGAAGCAGGGCAAAGGCTAACAAAGTTTTGTCAAGAGAACACACTGGTCATAGCAAACACCGTTTTCCAACAACACAAGATACGCCTCTACACATGGACATCACCAGATGGTCAAAACCGAGATCAGACTGTATTCTTTGCAGCCGAAGATGGAGACGCTCTAATGCAGTCAGCAAAAGCAAGACCTGGAACTGACTGTGGCTCAGATCATGAACTCCTTATTGGAAAATTCAGGCTCAAGTTGAAGACAGTAGGGAAAGCCACTAGACCTAAGTCAGATCCCTTGGACAGTTGGTGACAGTGGAGGTGGCAAATAGATTCAAGGGATTGGATCTGGTAGACAGAGGGCCTGAGGAACCATGGACAGAGGCTTACAACATGCTATAGGAGTCAGTGACCAAAGCCGCCCTGTCGCTGAGTCCAAGCTCACTCTGCTCAGAGCACAGCAGACCAGTGAGTCTAAGAGACAAGGGGTCGAGGCAAGAAAGAGGCTTCATTCAGGGAGCCTGCTGATGAAGGAGATGCCTCGGAATACCCATCCCATCGGGTCTGGATGCCAGGTTCTGCTACAGATCAGAGATGGGGGAGGGTCAGTAAGTCAGTTCAGTCACTCAGTTATGTCCGACTCTTTGCAACCCCATGAATCGCAGCACGCCAGGCCTCCCTGTCCTTCACCAACTCCCGGAGTTCACTCAAACCCATGTCCATTGAGTCGGTGATGCCATCCAGCCATCTCATCCTCTGTGATCCCCTGCTCCTCCTGCCCCCAATGCCTCCCAGTATCAGGGTCTTTTCCAATGAGTCAACTCTTCGCATCAGGTGGCCAGAGTACTGGAGTTTCAGCTTCAGCATCACTCCTTGAACGCCCAGGACTAATCTCCTTTAGGATGGACTGGCTGGATCTCCTTGCAGTCCAAGGGACTCTCAAGAGTCTTCTCCAACACCACAGTTCAAAAGCATCAATTCTTAAGTGCTCAGCTGTCTTCACAGTCCAACTCTCACATCCATACATGACCACTGGAAAAACCATAGCCTTGACTAGACAGACCTTTGTTAGCAAAGTAATATCTCTGCTTTTGAATATGCTATCTAGGTTGGTCATAACTTTTCTTCCAAGGAGTAAGCATCTTTTAATTTCATGGCTGCACTCATCATCTGCAGTGATTTTGGAGCCCAAAAAAATAAAGTCTGACACTGTTTCCACTGTTTCCCCATCTATTTCCCATGAAGTGATGGGACCAGATGCCGTGATCTTAGTTTTCTGAATGTTGAGCTTTAAGCCAACTTTTTCACCCTCCTCTTTCTCTTTCATCAAGAGGCTTTTCAGGTCCTCTTCACTTTCTGCCACAAGGGTGGTGTCATCTGCATATCTGAGGAAATTGATATTTCTCCTAGGAATCTTGATTCCAGCTTGTGTTTCTTCCAGTCCAGCATTTCTCATGATGTACTCTGCATATAAGTTAAATAAGCAGGGTGACAATATACAGCCTTGATGTACTCCTTTTGCTATGTGGAACCAGTCTGTTGTTCCATGTCCAGTTCTAACTGTTGCTTCCTGACCTGCAGGTTTCTCAAGAGGCAGATCAGGTGGTCTGGTATTCCCATCTCTTTCAGAATTTTCCACAGTTTCTTGTGATCCACACAGTCAAAGGCTTTGGCATAGTCAGTAAAGCAGAAATAGATGTTTTTTGGAACTCTTTTGCTTTTGCCATGATCCAGTGGATGTTGGCAATTTGATCTCTGGTTCCTCTGCCTTTTCTAAAACCAGCTTGAACATCTGGAAGTTTGCGGTTCACGTATTGCTGAGGCCTGGCTTGGAGAGTTTTGAGTATTACTTTACTAGCGTGTGAGATGAGTGCAATTGTGTGGTAGTTTGAGCATTCTTTGGCATTGCCTTTCTTTGGGATTGGAATGAAAACTGACCTTTTCCAGTCCTGTGGCCACTGCTGAGTTTTCCAAATTTGCTGGCATATTGAGTGCAGCACTTTCACAGCATCATCTTTCAGGATTTGAAATATCTCAACTGGGATTCCATCACCTGCACTAGCTTTGTTCATAGTGATGCTTTCTAAGGCCCATTTGACTTCACATTCCAGGATGTCTGGCTCTAGGTGAGTGATCACACCATCATGATTATCTGGGTCGTGAAGCTCTTTTTTGTACAGTTCTTCTGTGTATTCTTGCCACCTCTCCTTAATATCTTCTGCTTCTGTTAGGTCCAGACCATTTCTGTCCTTTATCGAGCCCATCTTTGCATGAAATGTTCCCTTGGTATTTCTAATTTTCTTGAAGAGATCTCTAGTCTTTCCCATTTTGTTGTTTTCCTCTATTTCTTTGCATTGATTGCTGAGGAAGGCTTTATCTCTCCTTGCTATTCTTTGGAACTCTGCATTCAGATGGTTATATCTTTCCTTTTCTCCTTTGCTTTTCGCTTCTCTTCTTTTCACAGCTATTTTTAAGGCCTCCTAGACAGCCATTTTGCTTTTTTGCATTTCTTTTCCATGGGGATGGTCTTGATTCCTGTCTCCTGTACAATGTCACGAACCTCTGTCCATAGTTCATAAGGCACTCTGTCTATCAGATCTAGTCTCTTAAATCTATTTCTCACTTACACTGTATAATCATAAGAGATTTGATTTAGGTCATACCTGGTTTTCCCAGGTATGATCTAGTGGTTTTCCCCACTTTCTTCAATTTAAGTCTGAATTTGGTAATAAGGAGTTCATGATCTGAGCCACAGTCAGCTCCCTGTCTTTTTTTCGCTGACTGTATAGAGCTTCTCCATCTTTGGCTGCAAAGAATCTAATCAATCTGATTTCAGTGTTGACTGTCTGGTGATGTCCATGTGTAGAGTCTTCTCTTGTGTTGTTGGAAGAGGGTGTTTGCTATGACTAGTGCGTTCTCTTGGTAAAACTCTTATTAGCCTTTGCCCTGCTTCATTCCGTACTCCAAGGCCAAATTTGCCTGTTACTCCAGGTGTTTCTTGACTTCCTACTTTTGCATTCCAGTCCCCTATAATGAAAAGGGCATCTTCTTTGGGTGTTAGTTCTAAAAGGTCTTGTAGGTCTTCATAGAACCATTCAACTTCAGCTTCTTCAGCATTACTGGTTGGGGTATAGGCTTGGATTACCATGATATTAAATGGTTTGCCTTGGAAATGAACAGAAATCATTCTGTCGTTTTTGAGATTGCATCCAGGTACTGCATTTTGGACTCTTTTGTTGACCATGATGGCTACTCCATTTCTTCTGAGGGATTCCTGCCCACAGTAGTACATGTAATGGTCATCTGAGTTAAATTCACCCATTCCAGTCCATTTTAGTTCGCTGATTCCTAGAATGTCGACGTTCACCCTTGCCATCTCCTGTTTGACCACTTCCAATTTGCCTTGATTCATGGACCTGACATTCCAGGTTCCTATGCAATATTGCTCTTTACAGGATTGGACCTTGCTTCTATCACCAGTCACATCCACAGCTGGGTATTGTTTTTGCTTTGGCTCCATCCCTTCATTCTTTCTGGAGTTTATTTCTCCACTGATCTCCAGTAGCATATTGGGCACCTAATGACCTGGGGAGTTCCTCTTTTGGTATCCTATCATTTTGCCTTTTCATACTGTTCATGGGGTTGTCAAGGCAAGAATACTGAAGTGGCTTGCCATTCCCTTCTCCAGCGGACCACATTCTGTCAGACCTCTCCACCATGACCCGTCCGTCTTGGGTGGCCCCACACGGCATGGCTTGGTTTCATTGAGTTAGACAAGGTTGTGATCCATGTAGTGACATTGGCTAGTTTTCTGTGTGTATGGTTTCAGTGTGTCTGCCCTCTGATGCCCTCTTGCAGCACCTACCGTCTTACTTGGGTTTCTCTTACCTTGGGCGTAGAGTATCTCTTCACGGCTGCTCCAGCAAAGCGCAGCCGCTGCTCCTTACCTTGGACTAGAGCCAAATAAGGCCATCAGTCTTGCAAACACTGTCTAGAATGGTGCGCCTCAGGAAGAGAATGTGTTAGTTTCTTCTTCTGTGCCCCCTGCAGGTGGACAGGGCTCTGAGCAGAGGCGCTTCCGTTTAACAGGCAGAGGGGCAGCGTTCTCTGAGGCAGGCCATTCTGTGTGATTATACAGAAGCTACTAAAGGCAAGTCAAAGAAACAGTGCCAACATGGAGTCAGAATTGGCTTCCTCTCTGCAACAGTCCCTGAGAAAAATAAATGGAAGAAGGCAAAGTGGTTGTCTGAGGAAGCTTTACAAATACCCGAGGAAGGAAAAGAAGCAAAAAGCAAGGGAGAAGGGGAAAGATACACATAACTGAATGTAGACTTCCAAAGAATAGCAAGGAGAGAGAAATCCTTTTTAAGTAAGCAGTGCAAAGAAATAGGATGGGAAAGACCAGAGATCTCTTCAAGAATATTGGAAATACCAAGGGAACATTTCATACAAGGGTGGGCACAATCTCTAAGGACCTAACAGAAACAGAAGAGGTTAAAAAGAGGTGGCAAGAATACACAGAATATAAAAGAAAAGGTCTTAATGACCTGTATAGCCACAATGGTGTGGTCACTCACCTGTAGCCAGACATCCTTGAGTCTGATCAAGTGGGCCTTCGAAAGCTTTACTACAAACAAGGCTAGTGGAGGTGATGGAATTTTAGCTGAACTATTTCAAATCCTAAAAGATGATGCTGTTACAGTGGTGTACTCAAAATGTCAGCACATTTGGAAAACTTACCAGTTGCCACAGGACTGAAAAAGGTCAGTTTTCATTCTAATCTCAAAGAAGGGCAGTGCCAAAGAAGATATACCCTGCTGTACAGTTGTGCTCATTTCACATGCTAGTAAAGTTATGCTCAAAACCCTTCAAGCTAGACTTCAGCAGTGCATGAACCAAGAACTTTCAGATGTACAAGCTGAGTTTAGAAAAGGCAAAGGAACCAGAGATCAAATTGCCAACATTCTTTGGATCACAGAGCCCAAGAATACTGGAGTGGGTAGCCTTTCCCTTTTCCAGTGGATCTTCCCAACCTAGAAATCGAGCCTAGGAATCCTGAATTGCAGGCAGATTCTTTACCAACTGAGCTTTCAGGGAAGCCCAGATCATAGAGAAAGCATGGGAATTCCAGAAAAAAACATCTTCATTGACTAAGCTATAGCCTTTGTGTGGATCACAATAAACTCTGGTAAATTCTTCAAGAGATGGAAATACCAGACCACATTACCTGTCTCCTGAGAATTGTGTAGCAACAGGTCAAGAAGCAACAGCTAGAACTGGACATGGAACAACAGACTGGTTCCAAATTGAGACATGAGTACGTCAAGGCTGTATATTGTCACCCTGCTTATTTAACTTCTATGCAAAGTGCATCATGGGAAATGAAAGGCTGGCTGAATCACAAGCTGGAGTTAAGATTGCCTGAAGAAATATCAACAGTCTCAGGTGTGCGGATGTTACCATTCTAATGGCAGAAAGTGAAGAGGAACTGAAGAGGGTCTTGATGAGGGTGAAAAGGAGAGAAAAAGTTGGCTTAAAACTCAACATTCAGAAAGGTAAGATCATGGCATCTGGTCCCATCACTTCATGGCAAATAGTTGGGGAAAACGTGGAAGCAGTGACAGATTTTATTTTCTTAGGCTCCAAAGTCACTGTGAACGGTTACTGCAGCCATGAAATTAAAAGACACTTGCTCCTTGGAAGGAAAGTTATAACCAACCTAGACAGCATATTGAAAAGCAGAGACATCACTTTGCCAGCAAAGGTCCATCTAGTCAAAGCAATGGTTTTTCCAGTAGTCATGTACAGATGTGAGAGTTGGACCATGAGGAAGGCTGAACACTGAAGAACTGATGCTTTCAAATTATGATACTGGAGAAGACGCTTGAGAATCCCTTGGACTGCATTGAGATCAAACCAGTCCATCCTAAAGGAAATCAATCCTGAATATTCGTTGGAACGATTGATGCTGAAGTTCTGATACTTTGGCCACATGATGTGAAGAGCCTTCTCACTGGAAAAGACCCCGATGCTGGGAAAGATTGAAAGCAGAAGAAGAGGGCGACAGAGGATGAGATGGTTAGATAGCATCAGTGACTCAATGGATGTGAATCTGAGCAAACTCTAGGAGTTAGTGAAGGACAGGGAAGACTGATGTGCTGCAGTCAATGGAGTTGAAAAAGTTGGACATGAGTTTGCAACTGAACAACAATCTGGTAATTTTTATGTTAATAATGTCTACGTTTCAAAGAGGAGGAGACTCAGGCCTGGGGGTTCAGCTGTCACCACAGTCTCACAAGAATGAGAGGGGATGTCCCTGCAACCACGCCCTCTGCACCCCCCCCACCCTTGGCCCAGAGAGCACCCTCATTGCACTGGGGCCTGGCTCACTGCGTATGCAGCATCAGTCTCCTGAGGTTTGTGTTAAGCAGCAGGATAGACTTGGAGCATTTTTAGTCTCTATAATTGTGACAAGACCTCCTTCCATTTCCACGTTTTTGTGTGGGATCATTTTCTTTCTACCTGAAAAGCTCACATTAAAACTTCTTTTAATGCAAGTTGGACAGCAACAGGTTTTCTGTACTCACTTGGTTTACAGAAAAGTCAAGCAGATACAGTTCCCATATCCCCCAGGCAGGCAGTTTCTTGAGTTAGTGTCTTGTATTAGCATGCTACATTGTTGCAATTATTGAAACAGTGTGATACATTATTAAGTAAAGTCCCTGCCCACATTAGGAGGCTCTATGCTAGTCTTCCCTCCTCCGATCCCTGAACTCTTGGTGGCCACTTACCTTTTTCCTTCTCCAGTGCCTCAGGGAGTTGGAGTCATACACTGTGTAGTGTTCTCACGCTGGCTTCTGTTTCTCTTAGCAATATGTGTTTAAGCTTTCTTCTTATTTTTTCCTGGCATGATAGTTCATTTGTTTTATTTTTACTGCAGTCAGTTTCAAGTAACATAAAGTTATTCAAGGTCATTTAGTACCTTCACAGTGTCGTGCAACCATCACCTCTGTCTGGTTCCCTGAGTTTTCATCACCCCAAAAGAAAGCCTATAGCCCTTAGCAGTCATGCCACGTTTCACCCTCCCTGTGGTTGTGCCATCACATATATTTCTGTCTTTATAATTTTACCTTTTCTTAATGTTTCATATATATGGAATCATACAATATTGAACTTCTGCATCTTTCACTTAGCGTAACATTTTTAAGATCTTGTCTGACAGCATGCTTCTTTTATGGCTGAAGAGTGTTCCATTGCACAGGTATGCCCCACTTTGTTTATCCTTTCATCCTTTGAAGAACTTCTTGGGTTGCTTCTGTCTTTTGGCTATTATGAGTTGTGTCCTGAACATTGATGTTCACATTTTTGTTTGAATACTTGTGTTCCGTTTTGGATGGTATATACCTAGAAGTAGAATTGATGGGTTTAACTTTTGGAGGAGCTGCTAAACTGCTTTCCATAATGGTGGGAATATTTTATAGTCTCACCAGCAATGCAAGAAGGTTCTAATTCCTGCACTTGCCTGCAAACACGTATCATTTTGTGTTTCGATTGGAAGTCCTCCTAGAGTGCGTGACCTGGAATGTCGCCGTGGATAGATCTGCGTTCTCCAATGACTGATGCGCCTTCCCACACGCACTTCCTCCCAGCTTCACAGGGCGAGGCTGTCTCGCAGCGTGAAACGGCCATGCTGGGCCAGTGTGCCCTGGCATTCGGCAGCCCTGGGAACTGGCTGTGGACGTGTGCCAGCCCTGCCACTGCCCCGAGCCGTCTTCGCTCCCCTCCTCCAGAGATCTGCACCTCAGTCGCTAAGGGCAGGGGGAGCAGACGCTGTAGCCCAGCAGGCTGGAGGTGGCCGAGGGCGGGGACGCGGGAGAGTGCTCGCTGGTCTGGACCCACCTGTGCGCCGGGCGCCGGGCTCCGTACGGTGGAGGCTGTAACAGAAGAGGACCTGCCCTGTTGACCGGGCCCCTCCAGTCCCTGTCAGGGCCCAGGCTGTGCTTTCTCAGTGCAGGACACCTGCCAAAAGCTCTAGTTTGCTTTTTATAGGCTAGCTTCTTGCCCTCAGCAGCTCAGGAGTTTGGCAGATGCCTGAAGGGAAGCTTAGCTGGCCTCTCCTCCCCACCCCAGCCCCCCCCCACCCAGGGTCTGGGCCCCCAGTGTCGCTCAGCCGGCCTGAACTCCAGTTCCCTCTCCCTGGTCTGGTGAGGTTTCTGTCGGCTCCTCTGGCTTCTCAGCTGCACTCCTCTGGGTTTCTCAGCCCCTGGTGCCACAGCGGTGGGGGACAGGCGCCGCAGAGTGCTGCCTCGCTGCCCCGCGTGCCTTCTGCCCTGTGTCCTCGTCCTCCGCGCCGTGAGTGCCCTGTGACCTCAGACAGCCGTGCACTCTGGTCTCTTCTGGGTTTCTCATGTTCTCAGCAGATGGGCTGCTGCACGGTGCTCTGATCATCATATCTGGAAGCCAGTGTTATTTTTAGAGAAGAAACAGATTTGAACTCTAGTGTAATTCCATGTGAAAGTTGGAAGAACAGATACTTTCTGTTGGGAGATAGGTTTAGAAGAAAGAGGGCGGAGGTTGAGTTTTAGATGTGTAATTTGTTTCAAAATATTTCTCTGGGTAAATATTTTAAATTTAGGTGGGTTTCATGGTTTTGGGGGTTTGTTGTAATTGTTGTTTTCAGGAAAATACTGCCCAAGGTGTGAGGTAAATTTTAAGCAGTGAGGCTTGACGTAAACAGCTGTAGAAAAATTACAGTCAGGGCTTCACTTATTTTACCTGTGAAGTGCCACCTAGCAGGTCTGGTAAACTCTTGGAAATACCTGTTGAGCTTGACCATTTAGCGGACTTATATCTTTATGAGTGGTGAGTACTGTTTCTTGCATTTTATGCTTTGTAGCTTCAGGACAAAGACACCCTGAAAACACTGGGACTATTATAAATAATGGAGAAAAGAGTTCTGAAAAATGGGTTTTAGGACTTTTCACTAGAGCCCCTCCTGTGTAAGGAGGGGCCGAGAACCTGCCCCTGGAACAGTTTGGCCTGGCACTGCCTCGGGGACCCCAGGACCCGGCCTGGCGCTGGGGCTGCGTTGGAGGACAGCCTCGGCATGCGCATCTGCGCTCCGTGGCCTCTGGCTAGCGCCCGCTTTCTGGAACTCAGATTCTTCGCCTGCCGAGTGGGGAGGAAGCACAGTGGTTCACCTGTCAGGTTCCTGCACGGCCTTAGAGATAAAACAGCAAACGGGCCAGGAGTCGGGCCTTCAGGGAGGGCAGCGGCGAGCAGGGCAGTGCAGACGGGGGAGAGGCTGCTTTCAGGTGGGCAGCGGGCGTTAGCACGCTGAGGAGGAAGCGAGAGGTGCTGAGGGAAGGAGCAGCTGGCCGCCAGGAAGGACAAGCGTTGGTTGTTGTATATACACAGTGGATCGTATGACAACGCAGTTTATTTTCATAGTTTTATGGCTTTAGGAAGTGTTTTGCTTCTGGTGTATAAGCAGGTTTTAACTTCAGGAATCATCTGGGGGCCCCAGTGGTGTGACTCGGCTCTTCCTTCACAAGTGAGTGGACCAGGGGTCCTTTAAGGCCAGACCATCACCAGCGTGTCCTCATTTACTGGCTGATCCACTGACAGCTCTGAGGCAAGCCACTGGTCTGCCTTGGGACTCTGCAGTCACTTACTTGGTTTTGCTGTTATTTGGGGAAATATTTGATCCGCATGAGTACACAATACTACATGATCCACGGTCCATTGGAACTGGGGATTCGGAGCACTGACTGTAAATCATATGCAGATTTTTGGCTGGGCAGAGGGTCAGCTCCTCTAACCCCTAAGCTGTTCAGGAGTCAGCTGTATATGGTTGAGTTTTTTGTTATAGTCACAAGATTGTGTCAGTTCAGTTCAGTTCAGTCGCTCAGTCATGTCCGACTCTTTGCAACCCCATGAATTGCAGCACGCCAGGCCTCCCTGTCCATCACCATCTCCCAGAGTTCACTCAGACTCACGTCCATCAAGTCCATGATGCCATCCAGCCATCTCATCCTCTGTCATCCCCTTCTCCTCCTGCCCCCAATCCCTCCCAGCATCAGAGTCTTTTCCAATGAGTCAACTGTTCGCATGAGGTGGCCAAAGTACTGGAGTTTCAGCTTCAGCATCATTCCCTCCAAAGAAATCCCAGGGTTGATCTCCTTCAGAATGGACTGGTTGGATCTCCCTGCAGTCCAAGGGACTCTCAAGAGTCTTCTCCAACACCACAGTTCAAAGCATCAATTCTTCGGTGCTCAGCCTTCTTCACAGTCCAACTCTCACATCCATACATGACCACAGGAAAAACCATAGCCTTGACTAGACGGACCTTAGTCAGCAATGTCTCTGCTTTTGAATATGCTATCTAGGTTGGTCATAACTTTTCTTCCAAGGAGTAAGCGTCTTTTAATTTCATGGCTGCAGTCACCATCTGCAGTGATTTTGGAGCCCCCCCAAAAAATAA
The DNA here is from genome assembly GCF_023091745.1 of Budorcas taxicolor. NCBI lineage: Eukaryota > Metazoa > Chordata > Mammalia > Artiodactyla > Bovidae > Budorcas > Budorcas taxicolor. The sequence goes on along the minus strand of NC_068913.1, from coordinate 121,136,840 downwards.
AGTCTGACACTGTTTCCACTGTTCCCCATCTATTTCCCATGGAGTGATGGGACCAGATGCCATGATCTTCATTTTCTGAATGTTGAGCTTTAAGCCAACGTTTTCACTCTCCTCTTTCACTTTCATCAAGAGGGTTTTTAGTTCCTCTTCACTTTCTGCCATAAGGGTGGTGTCATCTGCATATCTGAGGTTATTGATATTTCTCCCAGCAATCTTGATTCCAGCTTGTGCTTCTTCCAGCCCAGCGTTTCTTGTGATGTACTCTGCATGGAAGTTAAATAAGCAGGGTGACAATATACAGCCTTGACGTACTCCTTTGCATTGTGTAACCATCATCAAAATCTAATTTTAGAATGTTTTTGTCCATAAGCACTGGCACTCACTCTCCACTCCCTCTGCATTCCTTATGCCAGCCTCAGGCAACAGCTAGTCTCCCTTCTGTCTCAAGGCCTCCCTTTTCTGGATGTCCATGCCTGTGGAATCAGACACTGTGTGATCCTTGTGGCTTGGACAACCCATGTGATAGATGATAGAGGTCGGTAGATAGGTGATAGAAAATGAGAGAGGTGATGTGATTGATAGATACGATGGTGATGCGTTGATGATTGATAGATACGGTGCTGATGGGTTGATAGATAAATGGAGATAAACAGAGACACCTGTCCATTCCCTCTTGTGATGTACTCTAGTTGTATAATATGTAACCACTGGGGAAGTCTGGGTGACGTGCACACAGGGACTTTCTTTTGTAATATTGGTCTTTTGCAATATCTGTAATTATTTCAAAAGAAAAAAAATTGAGAGTGATCTTATGATCTAGTTACTGGTTTCTATATAATTATGCATTTATAGTGAAGAAACTAGTGGGTTTTTCTAGGAAAAATTGCACAGAGTTTGGGATTTGATCAAGAGATATATAAAAATTTTTGTAGTGTTTTCCCCTGAGATTTCTTATTTTCTTTTCCCCCTGAGATTTTTGTGTGGAAAACAAAGAATGACAAGGTAAGCTGTAGTATTTCTCCCTGGGTTATCAGTGTAACACCAAAACTGAAGGGCTTCTCTTTTTATTTTTGTTTTTAGGCATTTCTGTATTCCATGATCACAGTTAATTATAGACAAGCACTGAGGGATGTACTGGGACTTCTGTCTCAAACCTCCAATAAAGATAAATGATTATATTCAGGAAAAAGTCTCAGGGTTTTCAGGTGCTTGATTCTCTATTGTTTCTACATTGCATACAAATAAAGGAATAAAAGGAGAAAACAATAAGATTTTAGGTTCATAAATTTCTCTGACTTCATTCTCATAACTTGAGATATTTGTGTCAGTGTGAGAGAATGAAATTAAGCTTTTAGAAATATATATTTCTTTACTGTAAATCAAAAGATTCATTCATGGCTTTTCTGAATTTGCATTTGAAAAAACAAAACCAAAACAAACACCTCTCCCCCCAAAAAACTCCCACACGTTTTTCCAGCATAATTTCTCAGAGCTCTAAGATTTTGCTACACTTATTACAATGGTAGTTTTCCCCCAGGATAATTGTGTAGATATCTACAGAATGGAAATACAGCTGAAAGGCACTCTATGTTAGTGTTTAATTACAGAGTTGCTTTTTCTCCTTAGAAGAGTATTTAAAAATTTAATAAATATTGCATGGTACTAAGCCTATTTCTTGAAAATGAAAAATTTATAGTAAAATTTCAAACATAAGGTGACTTCTGATTTCATGTGGATGTTTGGTGTACCTGTCCGTTCTGTCATCTGTAAGTTTAACCCCAGCATCACAACATCGTGGTCTCATAGGTTCTTTCTTCCCTTCCTCCTTCCCTCCCTTCTTTCCCTTTTCCTTTCCTTTTCATTTTTATAGCAGAAAAAAGCTGGGTTGATTCCACTTAGTACAGAATGTGTCCAGTTAATTCAGCGCAGTAATTACCTCTCTATCTTCTTGTCCATTCCAGTCAAGATGTAAGCTTGTAAATTTGAATGGTAGCTCTCGATTTGAATTTAAAATAAAAAACAACCATATTGTCTTATGTGTTTAGCAAAGGAGATGAGAAGACATGTTTCCTGTTGTTGGACTCATTTTAATTTGTGAGATATATCTCATGCCAAAACCTCAACTTTAAACCAAGATTGTCAAGTAATTTCCTTGTGTAAGTTTTTTTTTTTTTCTTTTTAGCATTTATGGAAAGAAATGTCCATGACTTTAGAATTTTATTAAAATATGCTTCAAGTCTTTGAAAAATATCACAAACATGCATCTGTATGTAAGGCATTAACCCTCTTGGCATTAGTGTTTTGATGAAGGGGGATGTCTGATTGTTCTCCTGGGTGGAAGCTGTGGTGCATCCCTGTTGGGTTTTTTTTTTTTTTTTTGGGTTTTGCTTGTTTTCTTCTATCCCTGTTTTGACCCAGCCATTGATTCTGAGTCCTGGCTTAAATCCCCTTAATCATTCTATGCATGCAGTGAAATTTAAGTCCCCTTCAAAATTAAATGGATAGATAAATAGTGTGCCTAACACAGCAGATGCATGAGATTATAGGGCCTCACAGTGGCACTCTCCTCAGTGAATCAGAAGTAAGGGCTTGTTTTCACATAGCTTGGGCAGCTTTCCTGATTGTGGAAATCGTGCTGGGATAGACCTTGCTCTCTTTTCCTCTTGGCCATGCCGTGTGGCACATGAGACTTCAGTTCCCTGCCCGGGGAGTGAGCCCGTGGCCCCTGCGGTGGAAGCGTGGAGCCCTGACCACTGGACCACCGGGAGATTCCCCACGCCCAGCTTTTTCAGTTTCATTTCACTGTTTCCTGATCTGCAAAAACAGGTAGTGGTGAGCAATCAAAGTCTGCACAAAGCTGATCAGACCAGCCAAGGAATAGTAATTGTGGGTGCTGAGAAATATTAATTGCTGTATTTACTGTGTGACTATGGATTGATTGCCTCCTTTTTTGTGCACTAGACATAGATGAACCGAATTATTCTTTTACCCTCCAAAGGAGTATTTTGGCTTGCTGCTACCATTTGACAGAGGTTCTGAAAGACATTCTTCCCCCCACATTTTTAGCCTTGAATACTTTATTCTTTATAGAAGTAGCTATTAGAAGAAAGTGTCCCGGTATTTAGAAAAAAATATTAAGGTTTCTTGACCCTATTTTTCCAATTTCCATGCACACTGAATCTCTGGAGAAGATGGGAGCCAGCAGATTGGAACTGGGAATTGTGAGGCTTTAAAGACAGATGGTTTAATAACCCACGCGAAATGGATAAAGAAGTTTTAATACAGAAAATTAGAGGCCACACATGTAGCTGATGCTGATTTGCGTTTGAGTCATTTTCTCCTGACACGCTCCCCAGCCAGTCTTGAGGATGCTCAGAGTCCCCCTGTGCGGTGCTGGAAGGAGCTGGCGGGGGCCTGCAGGATGCGGTGCCGTTTAAACCTTGTTCAGACCCTCTTATTTGGAAGTTCTCGCCAGTGTCAGTGCTTGTTAGTGTCTCTGATGCTCTTTTCCCGTCATAATTACATCGCATAAAGAGGTTTTGAGGGACTTTTCTCCAGGCCTCATACAGACGCTCCCAGTGCCCCCAGTTCATCGCAGCAGGCCAGTCACAGGCGGTGTTCTGAAAGCACTGGCATAGAGACCGGTAGGTGTCTGATTGACCCAGGGTCCAGAGAGGGAGAACGGTTTCTGACCTCTTGGACTGGTGTCTGTCTTTCCCCATCATTGACATCTCCCAGATCCTGGTTTCTCCAGGCAGTCCTGGCTTGATTGGCCAGTTTACTGTTTGAAGTTTAATGACATTTCATTTCTAAATTGATCATTTTATCCATTATCTTTTGTATTTTACTTAAAGATGTTAAATCAGTAATGCCTCCGGTGTAGCTTAGATAGGCCATCTTTACTTCGATTTCCCAGACTGCCGGGGTCCGGCCCCGGTGGATCCAGGGAATTCGAAGGGTGGACGGCGTTGGCGAGGAAAGACTTGTTTATTTATTAATATAAGATTAGATTAGAAAGAAATAGTGTAGTAAAAAAATTAAGTGGAGGAAGAGGGCTGAATAGCTTGGATTACGCGGAAGACCAATAAAATTCCAGACAAGGAATTTGCACCATCTACGTTGGGCCACCGGCGCCCGCTTGAATATCTAAGGGTGCCTCGCCTTAGGCTCCCTTTTGCTCGAATCTTAACAGCCAGGGCAAGTAAGTAGACTTGGCGACCCTCCGCACCCCAGGTGGAAATTCAGCCTGAAGTTAAAGTAAAGAGGAAAGAGAGACACGGGGAAAACCAGTCCAGCGACTGGCTCCCGGCGCCAGACGTTGACTGCCTTCTTTTAGATGTTTAAATAAAGGAGTGAGTTACTTTCCACCGCAGTTTCAGTACTAATGGTGCTCGTGGGGTTTCAGTAGGGTTCCCTGCGGCCGCACTGTGTGGTTGTCTTGGGCTGAACAGAGATGTCTGCACGAGTGCTGACCATCAGCCGCGTCTCCCAGAAGAGAGTCCTCTGTTTAGCTTCAGTTCCAAACATTATCTCATGTTCAGAAATGGGGGAAATAGGATTTAAGTAGAAGATGTCAGCTGTGTGTAAACTGGTTCCATCCTTTATGCTTCAGGGAGGACTTTACAGTCATCGGGGTCTGGGCCTCTTCCCTCTAACTCACTTGTTTCCTCGGGACTTTGAAGAGATTATCCCTGGAGAGACTGTGTTTCCTCATCTGTTAGGTGGTACATGGACTGCTGACAAGGTTGTTGTGAGGACTAAAAAAAGGCATTGTTTGCAGGGTTCTGGCATACAGTCAGTGTTGTGTCTTGGATTTATTTTCCCTAAGCAAGCAGCTTTGATACTATCAACATCACATTAGAATCAAAAATATGCCTTTGTTCTTTTTGAGGAAAAGATTAAAGAGATTTCTTAGTGTCAACTCTTAAGTATAGTCAGAATTTCAGTGCTCCTACAGTGGTTATTTCTAGTTTGTAAAGATACTATGAATAATAAATGTGAAAACATGTTTCATAATTAGACATATAGAGATTTGAATGGATTTTCTTCTTTTCTTTGGATTTTTTAAAATGATTTAGAACCAAATGACATGTGTTCATTATTCTTCAATGCTTTGGGGACACATTTTCTATTTTCCCTGTACATCTTTACCTATCTCTCTGAGTTTTTTGCTACTTTAAATTGTTTTGTGGAATATAAACAAATGTCTGTGAGTATGTATTAGTGAGAAGCAGATTTTTTACTTAGTAAACAGAATGAAAATGTAACAGGTTTACTTTCTTCAATTTTGAAATATTCTTTTTCTTTGGCACTTTGAAACAATCTCTTATAAATTGAAAACCACAGAATTGTTGAATGTCTTGGGATTCTTTACTAAGAGATGGCTTGATTTTCAAATTCTTCTTATATAAACTTTAGTGATGTAAGCCTGTTCTCTTGCCTTGAAAGCTTACTTGTGCAGATGGTTTCTCTGCCCTCTCCTCTGGTAGTTACAAAATAGAATTCCTCAGATATTAATCTTATGTAATTTTCCTCCTAAAAAGCCCCAGGTTGACCCACTGCCAGTAGAACAAAACCCACACTCCTCTCTGTGGTGCAGAAGGCACATTGGGTGGGTCTGGACCTGATTTTCCAGCTTCAGCTCCTACTGTTCTTCCCTTCTCTTGGTCCAGCCAGAGTAAATTGCATGCTCCATTATTTTTGTTCAGAATGTTCTCGTTCTTTGCATGGCAGACCCCAGCTAACCCCATCCAAGCCATGTCGCGTGCTCTCTTCCCGAGTCTCTCCCATGGACTCTCAGAGGCAGCGTCGGGCCCTCCCCAGCCCGCACTGTGCTGCTCTCCTAGGCTGGTGGGCACACCTGTCCTCGCCAGTGCGAGCCTCCAAGGACACGCCCACACCCAGTTCTACGTTATGTCCTTGGCGCTGGACACAGCGCCAGACCCAGCTACCTTAAAAGCGACTTCTTCAACCTGTTTTTCTAAAAGAACTGTCTGTACGTTTCCGGTAGATTAAGGAATAGCATCTGGTCCCATCACTTCATGGGAAGTAGATGGGGAAACAGTGTCAGATTTTATTTTGGGGAGCTCCAAAATCACTGCAGATGGTGACTGCAGCCATGAAATTAAAAGACGCTTACTCTTTGGAAGAAAAGTTATGACCAGCCTAGGTAGTATATTCAAAAGCAGAGACATGACTTTGCCGACTAAGGTCCATCTAGTCAAGGCTATGGTTTTTCCTGTGGTCATGTATGGATGTGAGAGTTGGACTGTGAAGAAGGCTGAGCGCCGAAGAATTGGTGCTTTTGAACTGTGGTGTTGGAGAGACTCCTGAGAGTCCCTTGGACTGCTAGGACATCCAACCAGTCCATTCTGAAGGAGATCAACCCTGGGATTTCTTTGGAAGGAATGATGCTAAAGCTGAAACTCCAGTACTTTGGCCACCTCATGAGAAGAGTTGACTCATTGGAAAAAAACTCTGATGCTGGGAGGGATTGGGCGCAGGAGGAGAAGGGGACGACAGAGGATGAGATGGCTGGATGGCATCACGGACTCGATGGACGTGAGTCTGAGTGAACTCCGGGAGTTGGTGATGGACAGGGAGGCCTGGCGTGCTGCGATTCGTGGGGTCGCGGAGAGTCGGACACGACTGAGCGACTGAACTGACTGAGGAATATCACAGTGGTGAAGATGCAGTAACAGAATCAGACCTTACACCCGGTGAGCTGTCCCCTTCCTGGTGCATGGTGGTGAGTAGAGAAGTCCTCTTATTAGGTGTAGGTGACTCAAGGGACTGGTGTGTTTTGCCTGAGGTGTGTGACAGGATGCATAGGAGCTGGTGGTTTGTTAGCAGGAATGGCTTGAGGAATATCAGTGAACTTGAAGAAATCACGTTATGTTAGAGAAGGCAGATATTATATTTTTGAATAGTTTTGCAAGAGTAATTATTGTATTTGATCATTAAGGTGTTTGTTTCAACGTAGTCAAACTTTAGCTTTAAAACTTGAGGATTCAGAAAAAATTTTTTTTCGAATCAGATTCAGAGTAGGTTACTTGTATTATAAGAAAGTCTTGTTTCCAAGTATTCTCGCTGATATAATCAGTATGTTCAAAATCAATTTATGAAAACTCTTGTTACACAGTTTGAGTTACTTATTATATAAAATACTACTTTCTGTGTTAGAAAATTCTTGGTTATAATCTTAAGTTAGACTAATAACTGGAAAAGTAGTTCATGTATAGAAATAGAGGAAAATGTAAAAGCCTCATTCCGCTTCTTTACACTAGTTTGATATTTTTGCAGAGTTTTTCTGTACGCTTATAAGCATGTGTAACATATATAAAAGCATATGTTTATATGTACACAGAGAAACATACCAGTGTTTTTAAGAATGTGTGATCTCTGTTTAGTACATTTTCATTAATTGGAAAGTTTGGCAATACTTTATTACCAAACATAGTAATTTCTTGAACTGCTTTCATTGAGAGTAGAAGTTCATTGAATGATATTTGCACAGGTGAATTTGGTCCACTGTACTGACTTGCTCCTTGGAAGAGAAACTGTGACAAACCTAGACAGTGTATTAAAAAGCCGAGACATTACTGACAAAGGTCCGTGTAGTCAAAGTTACACTTTTTCCAGTAGTCATGTATGGATGTGAGAGTTGGACTATAAAGAAAGCTGAGTGCTGAAGAATTGATGCTTTTGAGCTGTGGTGTTGGAGAAGACTCTTGAGAGTCCCTTGGACTGCAAGGAGATCCAGCCACTCCCGGGTGTTCATTGGAAGGACTGATGCTAAAGCTGAAAAACTCCAGTACTTTGGCCACCTCATGCGAAGAGCTGCTGATGCTGGGAAAGATTGAAGGCAGGAGGAGAAGGGGACAACAGAGGATGAGATGGTTGGATGGCATCACCAGCTCGATGGACGTGAGTTTAAGCAGGCTCCGGGAGTTGGTGATGGACAGGGAGGCCTGGCGTGCTGCAGTCCATGGGATTGCAAAGAGTCGGACACGATTGAGTGACTGAACTGAACTGACAGGAAGACAGAGGGGCTGACAAGGGCCCAGTTGGTAAATGAAGTCCCTCGTTTGGTCTGTGAAGGAGTTCTCTGACCCTGGGAAAGTAGAAAGGAGCCATGTAAGTGTCTTGAGGATGTGAAGAGTTGGATGGGGAGGCGGGAGCTGAGGACGTGCCCCACCCCTGCTGGTGAACCGCGAGGCCTGTCTGTGCGGTGACTGTGGGACGGCTGGCCTGCCCCAGACCCAGACGGGAGCAGGACCGGGGAGCTCACTTCCACCTGGGGCCCTTCCCCTGCTCTCGTCTCTCCTCTCTCGTCCCCTTCCTTGAGAACTGTGTTTGTAAGTTTTTGTTCATTTTTATTTTAAAACTTTATTATATACACCTCCTCCCTCCACCCCACCCCCCTGAATGAATGGTAGCCAGTTGTAGCTGCTTTTCTCTGTATTTTCACTGAAAACAAATCTTGGCAGGTACTCTACCGAAGTGCTCCAGCAGCTCTGGCAGCCCCCGCCTGGGGCCGCTCCACGCTCCAGTAGCTGCGCAGCCCTCGCGCGTGGGCACGCCTGTCCCCCCGGCCGCTCGGGGCGGTGGTGGCCGCTCCCGGCGTGCTGTGCGTGCACCGTTTTCCTAGGCAGATTCTGAGAGATGGGATTGCTGGTTCACAGGGTGGAGGGACGCACGTGGGATTCTGTCATTACTCCTTCATCGTTGTTGGGTGTTCATGGACACGAGCGCTTTCCTGTGGCAGGTTTGGATGCTAAGTGAGACCAGTCTTGAACTGCTCTGCTCTGGGTCTCGGGGGAGCACTAGGCCTGGCAGCAGTGTTTCGCTGTGAGCTGCTGTCTGGTCTCTGTGCTTTGCCGTCAGCTGTTTCAGGCTTCGTACAGCCTTTGGGGTGTAGGTTCCTGCTGCTCAGTCGCTCAGTTGTGTCCGACTCTCTGCAACCCCGTGGACTGCAGCACTCCAGGCTTCCCCGTCCTTCACCATCTCCCGGAGCGTGCTTGAACTCATGTCCATGGAGTCAGTGATGCCATCCAGCCGTTGCATCTTTTGCCAGCCTCGTCTCCTCCCGCCTTCAGTCTTTCCCAGTGTCAAGGTCTTTTCCAATGAGTCAGCTCTTTGCATCAGGTGGCCAGAATATCAGAGGTTCAGCTTCAGCATCAGTCCTTCCAATGAACACCCAGGACTGATCTCCTTTAGGATGGACTGGTTGGATCTCCTCGCAGTCCAAGGGACTCTCAAGAGTCTTCTCCAGCACCACAGTTTGAGAGCATCAGTTCTTCAGCACTCAGCCTTTATGGTCCAACTCTAGGTAATCACCATTAAACACACATTTTCTACCTCTGGCTACCACTCAGGATCTCGTACATTTTAAGGCATGAAATCAGACTTTCAGGTTCTGCTCTTTCAGGGGGTGTGTTCTCTTGAGGGTTCGGCAGGCTCTGTGAATGGCGATCGTCATGCACCTGCCACTTCCCTTGGTAGCAGAGGGGCCAAGAGCACAGGCAGACAGCCTACTTTTCACCCCCATCTTTCACTAGGAGCGGCCCTGTACATTTGCGAGAGTAATAGTCCCAATTTGCAGATTTGTTGTAAGAATCAACTCAGGGAATGTCTCTGACTAACTTAGCGCAGCACCTGCTGCATAGATAGCAGTTTATACTCAGTCAGTGGTAGTTCAGTCTGGTGCTCAGTAGCTCAGTCATGTCCAGCTCTTTGTGACCCCGTAGACTGTAGCCCGCAAGGCTTCTCTGTCCATGGGATTCTCCAGGCAAGAATACTGGACTGGGTTGCCATACCCTACTCCAGGGGATCTTCCCGACCCAGGGATCGAACCCCCAACTCTTGCATCACCTGCACTGGCAGCCAGATTCTTCACCACTAGCACCACCTGGGGAGCCCAAAGGGTAGTCACTCTTATGATTTTATACAAAAGTGGTTGCATGGCATCACTGACTCAGTGGACATGAGTTTGAGCAGACTCCGGGAGATGGTGAGCGACGGGAAGCCCAGATTTCTGCTGCAACCTGTGGGGCCACAAAGAGCCAGACACGACTGAGCGACTGAAGGGCAAACACAAAAATAGCTTATAGTTCAGTCGTGTTGTCCGCCTTGCTCTCCAGAGGCCGCCCTAAGGGCAGGTTTATGGTGTGTGCCTTGGCCCGCCCTCAGCGTCCACCTTTCCTCACTGGCTGCTCCTCTGAAGCATTCACCTGAACGACCTTGCAGAGACCTTGCCCTCTTCGTCCCCCAGCCCCCACCCCTCTTGTAGCCTAGTCTGGCTGGTCTGGAGAGCCCTCCGCTTTCTCCAGCCCCGCACGCCTCCTGCCTCTGGGGGAAGTGCAGTCCTTCTGGTGCTCCGGTTCCCCTCAGGTAGAAATGGCTCCTCTGCAGCGACGTGACCTCCAGACAGGAGCAGCATCGCCGGCATCCTTTCCTAAATCTCTGCTTCTTAAGCATCATCTTTCTCAACTCTTGAGCCTTTTCCTTAATTCTGGAAGGTTACCATCTGTTTGGTTTTGTTCCAGGATGGGTTCAAGCTAAAACTTAATTTAGAAAACTTGTTGCCGGCGTTCCCGCCCGCCCTTGGGGTTCAGGCAGATGGAAGGCTTCCCATCCTGCGGCGTGAAGGGGCCGGTCTTAGGCGTGTGGGCGCGAGGAAGGCGGGGCTGTTTAGCCGCGGCAGACGTGGAGACAGTGGTCTCGCCAGCCAGGACCTGGCGGGTCATGGCCCTGTGCCCTGGTTTGTGCTCGGGGACCAAGCCTGAGAGGTGGGATTAGTCCTCAAGGAAGCATCTTCTTGGGCACATACCCCAAAGCAGCTGCGCTCAGCCGAGGCTGGGATGGGGCTTGGCTGTTACTGCCTGCAGCGTGGCCGTGCCAGGCCCTCCCTCCCCCCACCCCCCCACCCCCACCCCCCAGTCCCCAGGACAAAACTGCCGCACTCCAGCCTACTCCAGGCTGTCTCAGGGCCCCAGAGCAGTTTTCAGAATGTTTGCGTGGCCAGCATGTTCTTCTTTCTTGAAGGGGCGTGGAAGCATTTCTCAGACCACTCCCTGCTCAAAACTGCTTTAGCCTTTTTTCTGCAGGGGTTGTTTTAATAACAAAGAAAGCACTTTCTCAGCTATTTCTAAGTAGGTGTTTTGTTTTTTTTTTTTTTTCCCTACCCCTCCACTTATTTTCTCCAGTATACAGGCCCCATCATGGAGAACTGTAATTATAATCCTCGCTTGGGAGACTCTGTGGAGAGGGGCCAATTAAGGAACATTGTGTGCCGGATCCTTTGGGCCAGAAGGGGAAGAGAAAGGTGGGCTTCTGAGGCTCTGAGCCTGGAGGCCTACGGAGGGTGGGGTGCTAAGGGATGAGCTCGAGGTTTCGGGCTCTGCGGGTGCTCCTGAGGCCACCCGGGAGGTGGGCAGGGGTTTCAGAGTGTCCTCACAACATGAGAGCCTGGGCCACACGCTTCTGTGGAAGCTTTCCCAGCACTGGGTGAAAGAACCGCAGACACAGAGTAGATATACAGTAAGAATACCAACTGGCCTGGGAGAGATTTTACTTAGAGTTGTCAGGAGTTGCTAAGTCGTGTGTGTGTTTTCCTCTTAGGTTCATTTTCCAGACACTGAGAGAGCAGAATGGCTAAATAAGGTAAGAGAAGAGAGCACGAAACACCAGATATCAGCGGGGACTCGGGGGTGAGACGCCGCCTTCCCGTATTTGGGGATTTGGATGTTGACAGTATGTGAGCGCATTTGGACTTAGCGCGTTGGCTTCTGCTCTCAAAATAACTGAGACATTACTTTCCTTTCTAAGCAATGCAGACTGTGTCTTTGACATAGAAAGCTAACAGTACTCTCATAGTTGGACATTTGGCCCTGTATCTCCTCACTCTGATGGTAGTCTTAAGTGAAAATTTTAGAACATTCTTACGAAGAGGGGAATAACTCCCAAGAAATCTAGCCTTTTTAGAAAGGTTATGTGTTTAAATCATTATACTTTGAAGTAGATCTCTCTTATCTCTGTATTTTATATATCCTTAGAATTGTATAGTAAAAGCTAATATAGGTAATGATTACCCGTAATGTAATCACTGGAAGTTAGTCCATCCTTAAAGACAACTCATCAGTGTTTGCTAAGAGCAACACAGTTTTAGGAAGTTTTTAGCGCTGAGTTGAAGCTACAGGATTATCTGACTGTCTGCGCATACCAAGTTGCTTCAGTCACATCCAACTCTTTGACCCCATGGACTGTAACCCACCAGGCTCTTCTGTCCATGGGATTCTCCAGGCAAGAATATTTGAGTGAGTCGCCATGCCCTTCTAAAGGGATCTTCCCTACCCAAGGATTGAACCCTCGTCTCCTGTGGCTCCTGCGTTGCAGGCAGACTGTTTACTGATGGGCCACTGGGGACGCCCCTTTCTGACTTGTTAGTAGTGACTAAATGTGCTGATGTGTATAAACAGAACATTCAGCTAGAGTAACTGATCCCTGCAGTGTGCTGGTCAGTTAACCAGTAGTTTATTGTCATGATACATTTTTAAATTTTAGATGCTGTTTTTGCCTAACAAAAAAGGACGCCCCCCCACTTTTGCCTTTCAAAAATTCTGGTAAACTGTACGAGCATGATTTTTCATGGTGATTTAGGTACTGTACTATTTATTTGAGTGAGTGAAAGTTGCTCAGTCATGTCCGAGTCTTTGTGACCCCACAGACTATACAGTCCATGGAATTCTCCAGGCCAGAATACTGGAGTGGGTAGCCTTTCCCTTCTGCAGGGGATCCTCCCAACCCAGGGATTGAACCCAGGTCTCCGGCATTGCAGGCGGATTCTTTACCAGCTGAGCCATGTTTAACCTGAACTCCTTCTCTTTTCCAGACTGTAAAACACATGTGGCCTTTTATTTGCCAGTTTATAGAGAAGTTGTTTCGAGAAACCATAGAGCCGGCCGTGCGGGGTGCACACACCCACCTCAGCACCTTCAGCTTCACGAGGGTGGACCTGGGGCAGCAGGTATGTTTCCTCCCAGGCTCTCTTACCTGCGTGCCACTGGAGAGAACGCTCAGCCACCTCACGTTATTCTCTGGAGCGAGCTGTTTTCTGGAAGGCTGGCTGTGGGCGCAGGTCCCCCCCGGTCTCCTGTCTTGGGGTCTCTGCTCTATCGGGACCTCGCCTCCTTCGTCCGCTGGGGTGTCTCTGTCAGTCCGGCCAGGTCCATCTGCGGGCCCCTCAGCCGCACGTTCTCCCGTCACAGTCACCTTCGTACTGTCCTGCTGGAGGGGGGCTGCTGTGGAAGCTCACTAATGATGAATACAAGCGGGAAGGAGCCCCCGCCCCCTCCCCCGTGCTCCAGAGCAGCAGCTCGGGGCTCCAGTGCTGGGCTCGCAGCCCCGAGTTAGTGAGACCGCGTTAGTGACACCGTGAAGGGAAAGGTGGACTTGGTTCTTGGAGTCGAGTTACGTACAGGGGGTGGCCGCTAACTCCAGCGCTGCGGGAAGCCTCGGGACCACCATAACAGCTAGTTTCCTTTTTTATTTTTTTATGTCAGTGTTCACAATAGCTAGCAACCGCTGAAGGTAGCATTTTTCTATTGAGGCATAATTGACACATAACTTTATATTAATTTCAAGATAACATTGTTTTTATGCCGAATAAGAGTTCAGAGTCCAACAGTACTTTTTTTTATTTTTTGGCTACACTGCGACCCTGCAGGATCCTAACTCGCCAGCCAGGGGTCACGGCTGCAGAGCCCCACAAGCACCTTCCCCGCCCTGCGAGCACCTTCCCCGCGCTGCGTCCTGATGCCGGTGCTCCCGCCCAGCAGCGGTTCAGCGGGGCAGAGGACCGTGACCCCAGCCGTGCCCCTGCCCCAGGCCCCCTCCCAGCCCACACTCCCAGGTGTCGGTCGCCTTTCCTTGTCGAGGTCCATCTTCTTTGTGCACAGACAGGTGTGTGTGTCCTGCCCAGCTGGGTCATGCAGCTGTTTGCCCTCTTGGCTGAGTCTGCAGCACGCTGCCATTTTGGATGTGGTCCCTGTTCAGCTCATGGGGCCAGCGCAGGACTCCTGTGGGACACTGCCTCTCATTTCCACTTTACCTCAGTCCCCTAAAGGGACCACGACAAGTGGGAATGCACAGTTAGAAACCGGAATGCCACGTGAATGTGAAATGGGGGTTGCAAGGTTTTCTGTGAGGGGCAGGTGGTGAATAGCAAGTGTTTTGACAGCTGCAGACTCTTTCGGAGGCATGTCCTCCCCCGCCCCGCCCCCTCCTCCTCCTGTAAAATAACAGTCTCCAGCCCACAGGCTGTGTCTCTTGGTCAGGCGCGCTCACGTGCGTGCACATCTGGAATTCTTGCTCCAGCTGAGTTTGTCCCAGAAAGAATTACATTTATGTTTGTGTGTGTGCTTCCAACCTACTGCTGACGAAGGGTGAGGATGTTGAGAGCAGCGCAGGCCTGGTCAGAGAGCTCAGTGTCACAGGGCGCTTGGACTTCTGCTAGGAATAGGGGGCCCAGGCGTCTGATGCAGGGACCCTGCGACCTGGGGTGGTGGCAGCGTGGGCCCGGAGTGTGCTCCTGTGGCCGACTGGGGGGTCAGACTTCAGGACACCCGCACCGTCGGCGTGGGCGTGGGGACCCGGTGGTTCTTCAGCTCGAGTTTTTCGTGCCCAGCTGTTATATTGAGAACTTTCTTAGAAGGGGGTCTCAAATCAGCAAATTGAGAAAAGTTTCTGAAATGATGTTGAAATATATTATTGTCTGCCTTTTCTTTTTATAGTCATTTGATTCTCACCTTGTTGCCTGTATCGTCTGTTGAAAATATAGTTAATATTTTTGATTCACTCAAAAAGTCCCATTTTTATAAAAATATTAAAAAATAGAAAGTTATGACATAAAGATAAAATGAGAAGAACTTCTGTTTTAGACAGGGTATTAAGGGTGCGGGAGGGAGCGGGTCAGAGTCCCCTGGGGGAGACAAGGACTGAGGGCCTGGGGCGGGAGTGAAGCCAGGCCCCGGCCCCGGCGCCTGTGAGCTAGGCAGCGTTCTGTGGCCTGCTGGCCCTGCGCCCCGTGGGCGGCTCTCAGCCTGCAGGGCCCTGCTGAGTGCCTCACAGATGAGGGTGCTCAGGGCCAGAGGCCCCGGCGCACGGGGGGTGAGACGACAGCACCTTGAAGCAGAGTGTTCCTGCCCAGGCCTGGGACCCAGGCTCGTTTTCTCAGCTCTGCTGGGTCACGGGGTTGGTGTTCTTTACCCTTCCTATGTTTTAAAGAAGCCAATTTTTGTTTCAGCCCCTCAGGATCAATGGTGTTAAGGTGTATACTGAAAATGTGGATAAAAGGCAGATTATTTTGGACCTTCAGATTAGGTAAGTTTGTGTGTTTGTCATCGTTAATGATGTGTGATGTCACTTAGCTATGCCCATAAAGTAGAGAATATAATGAGCGCATATCTTACTGCTATTTGATGGGATTGGACTAGCTTCTTGTTGAGGATCTAAACTTAGCTATTTCTGGGTTTAGTTCCTGATAGCTTAGATAATTGCCATTCGTAGAACATGTTAAAATAAAAAAAATTAAAGGCACTACAAGAAAACTACAGGCCCATATCCCTTGTGAACACTGATGCCATAATCTTCAAGAAAATGCTCGCAAACTGAACTCAGCAACATAGTGAAAGGATTATACACCATGACCAAATGAGATTTATTTCCAGAATGTAAGAATGATTCATCGTAAGTGATTAATGTAATACTCCACGTTAATAAGAGTGAAGGGGAAAACCGCCTAATCATCTCAGTTGATGCAGAAAAGGCATTTGTTGAAATCCAGCACTTTCATGATAAAAGCATTTAGGGCACAGACGTCAGCATGATGGGCTTGTTTATTGGGCTTGGAATGCTTGGCATGTGTCCCCAGCAAGTAGCACGCTCAATGGTGAAAACCTGAAACCTCTCCTCTGAGCTCAGGAGCCCGGCGAGGACCCCCCTGTCACCACCGTTGCCCAGCACGGCACTGGAAGCTCTTCCAGAGCAACTAGGTGTGAAAGAAGCAAAACGCATACGTTGTTGGAGAGGAAGCAGTAGTGAAGTAGGAGGGTACAGAGTCAGTGCAGAGACTCTGTACGCTACCAATGAACACGTCCAGAGAGGAAGTTAAGAAAACGCCATTGACGGTAGAAACAGGAAGAACGAAATACTTAGAAATTAACCGCAGCGGTGGAAGGCTCGTGCAGTGAATACTACGAAACATTGATGTGAAAAAGAAGACGTAAATACACAGAGATACGGCACATGTGTGTGGTTTGGAAGACTTAATATTGTTAAAAGCCAACACTAGAAGCACTGTAAAGAGCCAGTGCAATCAGATATATGCATATAATCAAATATGTGGTAAAGGATTGAGATTCAGAATATGTAGAGAACTGCTACACTCAGCAACAACAGCAGCAAAGCAGTGTGGTTCAGAAACGAGCAAGGGACTGGAATGGACGTTTCTCCAAGGCAGATAGACTAGTGCTCACAACCGCACGAGGGCTGCAGACGCCGCTGCTAAAGCCACTGCGAGGCGGCGCCTCAACCCATCAGACTGCAGCTCTGAACCCAGAATGGCGAGTGAGAACGTGCAGAGGTCGGAAGCCCGGCACACTGATGGTGGGACTACAGAGGGCACGGTTGCTGTAGAAACAGAGCAGTCGCTCCTTAGAAACAAGGAACAGTCACTATATGACCCAGCACTTCCACTTCTGGGTGCATACCCCGAGGAACGGAAGACAGACTCCCAGAGGGGTAGTTGCGTACTTCAGTCCACGGCCGCTTTCTTCACGATAGCTAAGGCATGGAGGCGACCCGGGTGCTCACTGACTGTTGGACGGGTAAGAAGGCGTGTTGTGTGCGTGCAGGGGAGCGTCGTTCAGGCTGTACAGAGAAGGAGATCCCACAGTGGGCCGTGTCCATCCAGCTACGGTGGGTGCACGGGCCTTGGGGTCATCATGCCAAATGAAGCAGGACAGTCACAAAGAGATGGTGTGTGATTCCCCCCGTGGGAGACCTCTCGAGGAGCAGACCCACACAGGCAGAGAGCAGGCTGCAGGCTGCTGGGGAGGGGAGGATGGAAGTCACTGAGTGATGGGCATAGACTTTCAGTTTTGCAGGATGAAGAGAGTTCTGGAAATGATGGTAGTGATGGTTGCACAGCAGCCTGAATGAGCTTAATGCCACCGCCTTGCACTTCAGAATGCGTGAGATGGTAGTGTTATGTATATTTTACCACGATAAAAAATAATTGGGAGAAATCGATTAGGGATCTGCCAAGTGCCTTCCCTGGTGGTAAAGGGCTTCTCTGGCTCTCGTCTTTGTCCTTCAAGAACCTGCTTATGGCTTTGTGAGGCCCCTGCCCAGCTGTGTGCCAGCTACTGACTGACACGGCTCAGCAGGGTTGGTTTTGTTTTGATTAAGGGTCATTTTTTTTATCGTGTCATCTTTGAGTTTCTAAAGTGTATTAATGTAGTAAATGAACAGAGTCCGCACCAATTGCCTTTATTTTAGAAAGAAACAGAGTGTTATGATGATGTAATGTGATGGGAAAACTCTGCGTTCAACACATTTGGCACCACTGCAAATACTGCTGTCATGAGTGGAGTTAAAGAGGTGGCCCCGTGTTTGCCTTGGGGCCAGCTGCACCTGGCAAGGCTGCCCACAGGGCTGAGGGCGAGCTTCAGGGGGTGGGAACCTTGTTCTCTCATTCCATCACCGAGGGAGCCCTTCGCACACGTCTGTTAAGCAAACACTGAAATGAGTCTCTTACCTGGTGTCATTTTGAAGACTGCAGTCTGGCTTTTGTGGTTTCAGCAGACACAGCAGCGTATGCAAATTAGGCAGCTTAGATCTTTACGTCTCTGAAGCAGTCTGCATTCTACCTTTCCCTATGTTCCAGACAAGAACTGTAACTAGAGTACTGCCTGTAGAGCTGGGGAGGGAGTCACTGAGAGAGAATATAACATCGCAAGATCCCATCTTAGGGTGTGTGGAGAAAGCTTGCCATCCGCCATCTGCCTCTACAAGGGTGCGGTCACCAGCCACCGGGGTCGCTGCCCTTCCACACCCCTGGAAGGAGCTCAGAGCAGAGACCAGGAATGAGGCCCTCTGTGCTCTCGGAAAACTGGCAGAACTGACTTTCAAGCAGTTCGGTATTTTCAAGAGAAGATTTTATGAGCCCAGTTTCTTTCATCTTCTCATAGCTAGAAAAACTCTACAGTCATTAACAAAGATGTCTGCTTCTTGTGACTACTAGCAACCTTCTGCCAAAATGTGTCCTTGATTGTGTGCACCTCCTTCACCAAAAGAATCTATAGGTAGTGACTGTTACGGCAGGAGTGTGACTGTTGGCAGACTTCATCCCAGATGCCTTCTGTTGATATTTTGCTCATGTGCTTGGACACTGTCTGTTGTGGACACTGTTCCTCCCAATGCTCCAGGGCAGGAGCAGGATGACCCACTTCTAGAATCAAGGGTGGGCATCAGACCATTCAGGATCCACAAAAACATCGTGGGCCTGTCACGTTTTTATGAAGATAGACAAAGCCTTACATGCAGCGTCACACAGCGTTCATGGGTGTTCACATTAACGATTGAAGGGACAGTCGCTGAGTAAAACTGATACCTCAAACAGGTGTAACGTCTCTGAGGGCCTGAGCACTGCTGGTTTCTCACGGTGGGGGAGCCCGGGCACATTGTTTGTGATGAAATATGACCTAAGCTTTGTATATGTTTTAAACAAACAGAGTTATTTATGAGACAAATGAAAACTATACTCCATCAAGACACTGCTCCAGAAGCTGCCCTTTGAGAAGTGACATTTGTAACAAGGCCTCTGGCCAGGCAGCCCGCCTCGCCCTCCATGTGGCCGTGCTGAGCCTGGGGGCTGCGGCTGCCGCGGCCCAGGTGCTGGAACCCTGGCCTGGCTGGCCTGCGGGTTGCAGCCCGCCTACAGCCCAGCTTTGGTGGCTTTACTAGCACTGTATTCAGATTGTAGAGCCTGGGTCTGTGATTGTGAAGAGAGTGTAATCAGAACTTTTTCTTTGCTAGTTTTGTAGGGAACTGTGAGATCGATCTGGAGATCAAGCGATATTTTTGTAGAGCTGGTGTGCAGAGTATACAGGTAAGGTTTTTTTAAGTTTCATTTTATTTTCAGATGCTCTGTGCTCTATTCAGAAAGAAAACTGTGACGTTTTTATTAACTCAGAATTTCTTTGAAGTTAGAGAAACCTGAAGTCATATGCTCAGGAGTCACTGTCAGGATCTTGCATTCTCCTTTTGAGTCAATAAGGGCCTGTGAAATTATTTCCATTAATGTTTTGTTTTCCCATTTAAATTTAGATTCATGGTACAATGCGGGTGATCCTGGAACCATTGATTGGAGACATGCCCTTAGTAGGAGCTTTGTCTGTCTTCTTCCTTAGAAAGCCAGTAAGTCAAGGCCTATTTCATTCTCTTCTTCCCATTCACTGGCAAGAACGTGTGCATACCAAAGAGCGGAGTGAAGGGAAAGAGCTTATCGCACTTTATTCCCTTTGAGGCCTGAATCCTGTATGTTTTCACCTCTTTATGCTTTAACATCTCTTGATAGACTACTTTTTCCTCATAAAACTAATACGTTTGGGAATTCCCTGGTGGTCCAGTGGTTGAGACTCAATACTTCCACTGCAGGGGGTGAGGGTTCTATCCTGTTCAGGGAGCTAGATCCCGCATGCCGCATAGCCAAAAAATAAAAATAAAGTTATAATATTAATTTCCAAATGAAATTTTAGTACTCAGAAAAGCAGGATGTGGCTGTGAGAGGTTGAGAATCACTGGTACCCTTATATGGTGAATTACAGCCCCTAAGCACAATCTTCAGAGAAAAGGGGCTTTTTCGGTCACTTTCATCTGGAAAATATGAGAGCACAGTTCCCTGCCGTCTACCAAGTCCTTCCCCACCCCGATGAGAAATGAAGATTTTGGGATTTTGACTAGATGATTGAGACGTATGGGAATCTTTGAATTTGAAACTCTTGTACATCGTTTTGCTTGCTGATTTGTTTAGATTGCTACTTGCTTTATAAAAAACAAAACTGCAAGTTTCTGAAGTGCTGCCCTCGTGGAGCGCATGGACGGACGCGCTGCCCCATTTCAGGCTCAGTGATGGACGCAGGCCTCCCAGCCTCACTTCCCACTCTCGGTTCCTCCTGTTCTTTGATCAAACTGCCATCTCCCGCCACCGGTCTCCATAGGGGACGGTCCCAAGACTCCCACAACCAAGGTCCACAGATGCTCAGGTTCCTTAGGAAATGGCGTAGTGTTTGCTCATAACCTCTGCACAGCCTCTTGCATCCTTTAAATCATCTCCAGATCAGTAGTGACACCTAATACAGTGTAACTTCTATGTAAATAGTTGAAATGTAAATGATATGTAAATGGTTGCCTTAGTGCAGCAGATTCAAGTTTTGCTTTTTGGAACTTTCAGGAATATTTTTTCTTTCTGAATACTTTTGATCCTTGATTGGTTACATCTGAGGAGATGGAGCTGGAACCCTTGGACACTGAGGCCCAACTGTTTTTGATTTCTGTAAGCCTCAGTTTTCCCATCAGTAACGTGGAGAGTACAGTAATACCTCCAGTAAAAGATTAGATGTGACAACTAAATGTCCGTGGGTAAAAACACTCAGTATAGTACCTGGCATACAGAAGTCTTCAGGTATTTAACAAATAAAATATTTTCCTCTATGTAGGTTTAGTGTTCTGGTGGGGTCCTGACAGCAGAGGTCAAGGTTTGGTAAGCTTGGATGAAGGTTCTGGAAAGAGCCAGGGAGACCCACTGTCTGCCCTTGGACATGTCCCAGAAATTGGTGGCCACCCAGTCATGCTGACTTGACATTATTGGCGTTGCCTCTGTGGTATACTCTTGAGGGTGTTTCAGAATCCTTAGGTCACATTTAGGTTCATCTCAGGAGTGTGGATTAGACTAGACTGAATCGGGAGGCCTTTTCTAGAACTCCTCCAGGAGGTGGTCTGGGTTCCCCGGTAGCAAAGCACATGTCTTCTGAGTCTGTGATCCACGGATTGAGTTTCTTCATCTATAAAATGGAATTAATATCTTCCTTTAAGAGTGATTGTGAAAAGAAATTGAATCCATCTAGCTAGGACTCCAGCAATTGACGTCATTGTTTAGTCGCTCAGTTATGTCTGACTCTACGACCCCATGGACTGCAGCACGCCAGACCTCCCTGTCCATCACCAACTCCCAGAGCTTACTCAAACTCATGGCCATTGAGCCAGTGATGCCATCCAACCATCTCATCCTCTGCCAGCCCCTTCTCCTCCCGCCTTCAGTCCTTCCCAGCATCAGGGTCTTTTCAGATGAGTCAGCTCTTCGCATCAGGGGCTAAAGTATTGGCGCTTCAGCTTCAGCATCAGTCCTTCCAATGAATACTTAGGACTAATTTCCTTTAGGAGTGACTGGTTTGATCTTCTTGCAGTCCAAGGGACTCTCAAGAGTCTTCTCCAACCCCACAGTTCAAAAGTCTCGGCGCTCTGCCTTCTTTATGGTCCAACTCACATCCATTCATGACCACTGGAAAAACCATAGCTTTGACTGGATGGACCGTTGGCAGCAGAGTGACGTCTCTGCTTTTTAGTCCGCTGTCTACATTTGTCATAGCTTTTCTTCCAAGGAGCAAGCAGTTGATGTACATTAAGCAAAGGAGGAGGGGGAAGGGGGCCTTTAAAAGCAGAAGGAGCCTGTCCTGCTGTCTCATGGAGCCCATGCAGGGGCTGCAGCCGAGCATCAGGAACAGGGCGACTGGCGCGTGGCCACTGGGGCTGCCGTCCTCTCTCAGGCCTGTTCTGCCTGCTTCGTTCTCTCCCCCCGAGACTGTGGCCTCTGGTCCTTCAGGCCGCAGGCCAGAGTCCCAGCTGCCATGGCCCCAAGGAGGAGCGAGCCTCCTCGTCTCCCTCTGTCCTGGCCTGCCCCTCCCTTCCAGCTGCACCAGGCACAGGTCCTTGGCCCTGAGACCAGGAGTGGGCAGGACACAGCGTTTGAACGAGGGTCTTGGAGGCTGATCCTGCCACCCTCTGTGGGAAGCAGCAGTGAGGTGATGAGGCAGAAACTGGCAGGGGGGTCCTCGGAGCCCACTGCGCTGAGGAGGGCCCAGAATGGGGCCCCTGGGGAGTTTGGGGGTATTTATCCTGCCAGATGTTCTCTGAGTTTCCTGGAGGGGGGCTGATACCCTGCATTATTTTGGAGCTTCTTGCCGCACCACCCGGGTGCTGGAGCTCTCAGCGGCACCCCCCCAACCCCCACCCCCGTGTCCCGGGAGGGCCTGGCCTGCTCTCAGCACCCTGCAGCTGTGCGGTGCAGAGGGAGTTCTGCCCTGGCCTCTGGGCAGCCGGTCTGTCTCTCCTGTTTTTCTGTCTTGGCTCTCTCAGGGCTTGCTCCGGCTCGCCTGCCACCTCAGCTCTCTGTGCATTCAGGAGTGACACTCTTCCCAGCTTGCTGCGTCCCAAGTGGAAGCTGGAAGTCTCAGGGCTGTTAAAGCATAAGAAAAACATTCGTGACCTTGATCACCAGCCCAGACCAGCAAATTCAAAAGCTCTGGGGAAGGGCGGAGCCACCAGTCTGTCTGTAACAAACTTCCTGTGTAGGAGGCTGGCAGGCAGCCCTGAAATGAGCAGTGTCTCTGGGTTCGGATTCTGCTGGACCCACAGGCCCTCAGAGGGCGCTCAGGCTGAGGGTGCCCTGCTCCTGTACCTGCTCAGGCTGCTGAGGCTCCAGGTGCAGGGGGTCTCCTCCCCGCCCGGCCTGGCCCGGCCACGCCCCGGCCCGGCCACGCCCACCCTGCCTCGCCCCGCCCCTGCCCTGCCCGCACCCCACCCCACCCCACCCCACCCCCGCCCCATCCCTCACTGCTGCTTCTCAACCTTCAGAAAGAGGTAATTTCCTGTTCTTTGGAAACACTTCCCACTGGCTTTTCAGTGTCCCAAAGGGAGATCCATCCAGACTGCGGGCTGATAGGGAGGGCACTAATTTTAGTTGCTTTTCCTCTATCTGCCCCTAGGGCTGGGTGAACTTTTCTCTCTCACATACCTGGACACCTGTTCAGTAACACACCCTCAGTCTCGTCCTCAAACAGTCACTCACATTCCTCTCCCTCCATAGCCCTCCAGCTTGGATCTTGTGTCCTCTGGCCTCCCTTGTGCTCAGGGACAGGCCAGCTCCCCCTTCAGAGCCTTGAACAGGCGTGCCTGGAGCTTGCCTTCTTGCATTCATATGTCTTCAAACTCAACTGAGTCTGTCCTCCTGTGGATTCTTTCTCCGTCCCCCTAGTATTCTGCTTCTCTGAACTTGGGTAGCATTCGGGTACCTCCCATCATTCTGACCAGCGTCCTGCAAGTGGGCGCCCTGGTACCCCCGAGTGTACAATCTAGTTGTAGTCCCTCGACGCGATCGCCCTTTGGGAAGGCCATTGAGAGTCTCTTTGACCTTCTGATTCAGCAACATGCCCCAGGCTCCTGTTACCAGTTTTTGCCCCAGACCCAGAATCAGCCATTTCTTCAAAGTCCCCTGTTCCCTTTAGTGGAAGATACATCCAGAGATCACAGTCGCGGTCTAGGGCGTCCATGGGGCTTCCCTCTTCGTTCAGTCGGTAAAGAGTCTGTTTGCAAGACAGGAGACCTGGCTTTGATTCCTGGGTTGAAAGATGCCCTGGAGGAGGGCATGGCTACCCACTCCAGTATTCTTGCTTGGAGAATGCCATGGACAGAGGCGCCTGGCAGGCTACAGTCTATGGTGTCGCAAGAGTTGGACACGCCTTAGCAACTAAACCACCGGGGAGTCCTATGGAGGTTGGTTTCTCAGGACTTTATTAGAGTTGTTGCTTTGGAGTTTGGGTTCGTCCCCAGGAATCTTGACCCTTCAGTTACTCACAGCTGCTCACTCCCCAGCTCTGCCACTCGCGTGGCTGAGTAGTCGAGGCCATGCACTTTCACTAGCGGCTTCTACAGCGTAAAGCACAAGTGACTGCGTTATGTGCAGTATCCATCTTGACAGGAGCAGCAGTGCTTCAATCGGTACTTTTTACCTGTCCACATCTGTTTAATGGAATCTTAGCCAACTATATAGAAATTATTCTAAGATAAATACTCACTAGCTGCTGCTGCTGCTGCTGCTAAGTCGCTTTAGTCGTGTTCGACTCTGTGCGACCCCATAGATGGCAGCCCACCAGGCTCTGCCGTCCCTGGGATTCTCCAAGCAAGAATAGTTGAGTGGGTTGCCATTTCCTTCTCCAATGCATGAAAGTGAAAAATGAAAGTGAAGTCGCTCAGTCGTGTCCGACTCTTAGTGACCCCATGGACTGGAGCCAACCAGACTCCTCCGTCCATGGGATTTTCCAGGCAAGAGTACTGGAGTGGGGTGCGATTGCCTTCTCCGAAATACCCACTAGAAAAATGAGCAAAAGAAATACAAAAGTTGACTAAATGGATGGAACATATCCCAGTAATATCAGGAAAAAAGTGAAACTGAAAGTCGCTCAGTCGTGTCCAACTCTTTGCGACCCCATGGGACTGTCCAGTCCAGGGAATGCTCCAAGCCAGAATACTGGAGTGGGTAGCTGTTCCCTTCTCCAAATATCAAGAAAATGCTGTTTGAAATAGTGATAGAGTAACCATTCTTTAACTGCCAAATAGACTGATTTTTAACATCTGTGTTTGGTGTGGCTGTAAAGAAAGTACATTTCATACAGTTTTGATGGAAGTGTAAATTGGTACACTATTAGAGCAGTTAGGTAGTGACACGACTTAGCAACTGAACAACAAGGTAGTGTATGTCACCATAAAAAAATAAACATATATCTTTGACCAGAGCTTCCACTTTGTGACTGCTCGTCTCTGTGAGAACATGTGTGTGGAAAGATAGTCACGGAATCATTTTGTTGCTGTTCTTCAGTTGCTAAGTCATGTCTGACTCTGCATTCCCATGGACTGCAGCGCAGCAGGCTTCCCTGTCCTTCCCTATCTCCCTGAGCTTGCTCAAACTCATGTCCACTGAGCCAGTGATGCCATCCAGCCGTTTCATCCTGTCACTCCCTTCTCCTCTTGCCCTCAAACTTTTCCAGCATCAGGGTCCTTTTCAGTGAATCAGCTCTTCACATCAGGTGGCCAAAGTATCAGAGCTTCCAGTGAATATTCAGAGCTGATTTCCTTTTGGACTGGTTGGATCTCCTTGCAGTCCAAGGGACTCTCAAGAGTCTCCACACCACAGTTCAAAAGCAGCAATTCTTTGGCATTCAGCCTTCTTTATGGTCCAACTCTCATATCCATACATGACTACTGAAAAAACCAGAGCTTTGCATATACAGACCTTTGTCAGCAAAGTGATGTCTCTGCTTTTTAACACGCTGGCTAGTTTTGTCATAGCTATTCTTCCAAGGAGCAAGTGTCTTTTAATTTCATGGCTTCAGTCACCATCCGCATTGATTTTGGAGCCCAGGAAAATGAAATCTGACACTGTTTCCACTTTTTCCCCATCCATTTGCCATGAAGTGATGGGACCGGATGCCATGATCTTAGTTTTCTGATTGTTGAGTTTTAAGCCAACTTTTTCACTCTCCACTTTCATCTTCATCAAGAGGCTCCTTAGTTCCTCCTCACGTTCTGCCATTAAGGTGGTGTCATCTGCATATCTGAGATTGTTGATATCTCTCCTTGCAATCTTGATTCTAGCTTGTGATTCATCCAGTCTGGCATTTCCCGTGATGTACTCTGTACATAAGTTAGATAAGCAAGAATGACAATATACAGCTTTGACGTACTCCTATACAGGTTTCTCACGAGGCAGGTCAGGTGGTCTGGTATTCTCATCTAAGAATATTCCACAGTTTGTTGTGATCCACACAGCCAAAGGCTGTAGCATAGTCAATGAAGCAGAAGTAGATGTTTTTTTAGAATTCCCATGCTTTTTCCATGGTCCAGTGGATGTTGGCAGTTTGATCTCTGGTTCCTCTCCCTGTCTAAATCAAGCTTATACATCTGGAAGTTCTCGGTTCATGTACTGCTGAAGCCTGGCTAGAAGCATTTTGATCATAATCTTGCTAGCATGTGAAATGAATGCAATTGTAGAGTAATTTGAACATTCTTTGGCATTGCCTTTCTTTGGGATTGGAGTGAAAACTGACCTTTTCGAGTCCTGTGGCCACTACTGAGTTTTCCAAATTTGCTGGTATAATGAGTGTAGCACTTTAACAACATCATCTTTTAGGATTTGAAATAACTCAGCTGGAATTCCATCACCTTCACTAGCTTTTTTCATAGTAATGCTTCCTAAGGGCCCCTCAGGATGTCTGGCTCTAGGTGAGTGATCATACCATCGTGGTTATCCGAGTCATTAAGAGCTTTTTTGTATAGTTGTTCTGTGTATTCTCACCACCTCTTCTTAATCTCTTCTGCTTCTGTTAGATCCTTGCCATTTTTGTCCTTTGTTGTGCCTGTCTTTGCATGAAATGTTCCCTTGGTATCTCCAATTTTATAAAGAGATCTCTAGTCTTTTCCTTTCTATTGTTTTCCTCTATTTCTTTGCATTGTTCACTTAAGAAAACTTTCTTATCTCTCTTTGTTATTCCCTGGTGGCTCAGAGGTTAAAGCGTCTGCCTGCAATGCGGGAGACCTGGGTTCGATCCCTGAGTCGGGAAGTTCCCCTGGAGAAGGAAATGGCAACCCACTCCAGTATTCTTGCCTGGAGAATCACAAGGACGGAGGAGCCTGGTGAGCCCCGGTTCATGAGGTCACAAAGAGTCGGATACGACTGAGCGACTTCACTTTCACTTTCTTTCTTTGTTATTCTCTGGAGCTAGGCATTCAGTAGGGCATATCTTTCCCTTTCTCCTTTGCCTTTTGCTTCTCTTCTTTTCTCGGCTATTTGTAAGGCCTCCTCAGACAACCACTTTTCCTTCTTGCATTTCGTTTTCTTGGGAGTGGTTTTGGTTATCACCTTCTGTACAGTGTTATAAACCTCCGTCCATAGTAATTCAGGCACTGTCTCTAGCAGGTCTAGTCCCTTGAATCTATTTCTCACTTCCACTGTGTAACGATAAGGGATTTGATTTAGGTCATACCTGAATGGCCTAATGGTTTTCCCTACTTTCTTCAGTTTGAGCCTGAATTTTGCAATAAGGAGCTCATGATCTCTGAGCCACTGTCAGCTCCCGGTCTTATTTTTGCCGACTGTTTAGAGCTGCTCCATCTTTGGCTGCAAAGAATATGATCAGTCTGATTTGGGTGTTGACCATCTGGTTATGTAGATGTGTAGAGTCATCTCTTGTGTTGTGGGAAGAGGGTGTTTGCTATGACCATTACTTACAAAAAAGATAAACTGCAAATATTCTGAGTGCTCATCAATAGGAAGGTGGGTATATAAATAATAACGATTTTACTGGAGAAAATTATGACATCAAAAAACATAAGAACAGGCAAGCTATCAGTACCAATAAGGGACAACAGCTCTGATATTTTATAAAGTGAAAATCAAGGTATAGGGCAGCATTATGTACTGAGCAGCCCATTTCATTTATAAAGAAACAGACTTGTATAATTTGATAATGATAATTAGAAGTAGTTTGCATACTTACTATATTTGCCATTTTTTTAAAAACAGCTTTTAGAAATTAACTGGACAGGACTGACTAATCTTCTCGACATTCCTGGATTGAAGTAAGTACTCTGTCGTGCCCTGTGGCCAGCTTGCTGATGGCATGTGCGTTGTCGGCGTCGTGAGACAGCCCAGCGGCTGAGCGCCGTCTCCCGGGCCCCGTCTCTGCCTCTCAGGCAGGGCGCTCAGGCTCCGGAACCCGAGTTGCGCCTCAGGCTCTGGGTTGCAGCTGCACGCGAGCCCTGTTGGGGCTCAGTGGAGCCATTTCATTTGTCACGAGGTGTCTTTCCAGTTTTGGTGTTTTAATATCCCAGAAAAATAAAGAAAAGTTTAAAAAGTTTTCACGCTTACATGTTTCAAGACAAGCCCTTTCTGGCTGCGTTGAAGCTGTGCCGCCCCATCCCTTGCTGCCTTCTCTGCCTTGACGCGTTCCTCCAGGGCGGGGAGGAGTCCGCTCCGACACGCGGCTGCGGGATGCGCTGGGGGGCTTTGCTGTTCCGTGTGCTCTAGTGTCTGAACCTGAGGACTCCTTCCCCACCAGCGGCGAAGCCTTCGGGGCACGTCCCTCCGGTGAGGGCGGTGAGGTTTCCTAGTCAGGCTGCAGGCTGTCTGTCCTCCAAGACGGAAGGCGACAGCGGCAGACCTTCAGTCACCACCAAGCAGGAAGCTCGCTTCTTCCGATTTCACCGCTGCATTTTCAGGTTACGGTGCGCTGAGTGTTGGCTGCAGTTACGCGTGTTCCTGGTGGACACTTTGTTAATCTGTGAGGCTCTTCTCCCTGTTTCGCTTAGAAAATTGCATTATGAAAGCCTTGGTTCAGGCTGCTTTTTTTTCTGTTCCTTTGTATGTATTATCTCCTTGAAGTGGCCATTAGAAAGAATTTTATTCTGTTTCATTATCAGGAAAAAATGAAGGCTTTAATAAACTGAGGCATAGTTGTAATAATAAGACTTTTTTAGGTACTATGATTTTTTGGATATAGAAAAGTACCGTTATTTTTAAAAGATACTTGGAAAGGACAGCTTTAAAAGAATTTTGTAAAAGGGTTGATTAGGATTCTTACTTTCAAGAACAAACCCAGCTCACTTGGTCTTCATTAAGCGAGTAAAGGTTTTGACACACAGTTTGTTCTTCCATCTGCCAAGCGTGTGGAGAGCGCCTGCTCTGGGCGCTGTGTGGCCTGCGGCCCTGTCAGGTGGCCAGGGGGCCAGGCACTGGCGTCCATGGGATGGCTCCTGACCCACGTTCCCTGTGTGTGGCTCTGTTGCCAGGCAGGCTCTTGCTGTGAAGTAGCAGCTTCTAGATTCTATGCTGTGGCATGCTTAGCAACCTCAGTAGAAGATTCCAGCAAATGTCCCTCTGGTTCCAGCTGAAGTTCCAGAGTTGACCTCTGTTGGTCTACCTTTCCTTGGACAAATTTTCCTGGTTCTGATGATCAGGTCTGGGTCTCGTGCCCACCCTGAGAGGAGGCAGAGAATTCCTTGAAAAAGTTGCAGTGAAGGACAGGAAGTACCCCAAAGGAAGGGGTCCAGGAGTTGGAGGAAAGGGTGCCGGTCAGTGGCCAGAACAGCAAGTCCCTGCTGTTCCTTAGTGCAGAGAAGAATGTGCGTTCTGCTTGCCTGCCTTCAGTGCCATGACCCGTGCTTGCCAGGCGTCTCTGCAGTAGCGTTGTGGCAGAGAGAGCCAGTGGGCGCAGCCCGCAGCTCTGGAGTCAGTCCCAAACCAGCGGAAAGGGAGAAACGCACATACACGAGGACACACAGATACACACGTGCAGACGCAGCTTCGGCTCACTTCGTGGATTCATGTGAAGACAGACTCTGTGTGGCATACCTTCAAGCTGTTGTTTTATATATAGATTTCTATACACATATAAAACATTCTTATTTATTAGGTTTATATAGGATTGCATATATTGTTAAGAATATATATGCATATATATTAGAAATACAGGTGGAAACAGACACGCCATGCAAAAATGAGGCCATGGTATAAAAGAAATATAGTAAAATACTCCTTTGAAATTACGTATATTTATATATGACATTGGAGAAGGAAATGGCACCCCACTCCAGTGTTCTTGCCTGGAGAATCCCAGGGACGGGGAGCCTGGCGGGCTGCCGCCTCTGGGGTCGCGCAGAGTCGGACACGCCTGCAGCGACTGAGCAGCACATATGACATGATTCATATATGATTATGTACATTTCAGGCGGCAAAATATATGCATGTGTGCTTAACATAAAACTTGGGCCAGTATTTTGTGAAGATCTTATCAAGTAACAGCTGTGGCAGGCCTTTATCTTGTAAAAGTAAATATTTAATAACTTTGAACCTAACATAATGAAATCTTACCCCAAGCTTTACTAAATGAACGTCTGCCTGCTCCCTGCATTGACTGCAGAGCAGAAGCCAAGGTGTGAGGAGGTGGCAGGATGCCTGAGTCACTTCACCTCACCACGCGTATTCGCTCTCCCCACCACTGTTGAGTGAGGAGCCCTAACCTGAGTGTGAGAGGTGAAGGCTGTAGGTGATGGCCAGGGCCGGATCAGGAAGACTGGGAGGGCGGACGGCATGAGGAAGCTGTGCTGTGTGCTGAGCCCTGCCGCAGTCAGGACGGGGGGAACGGCAGCTCGGGGGGTGTGCAGCCCCACTCGGGAGCCGTCGGTGGAGGTGCCAGCTGGGCCTTCTGCTGGGGCACGGGCATCAGCGGGAGGTGAGGCGCAGCCCACCACCGGGGCAGCGAGCAGCTTCCTGAAGCACTTGCGTCAGCAGTGAGGTGCCTTCTGTCTCAGTAGATTTTTCGAAATAAACAAAACTCGTGCTTCTGCAGGGAGATTGCCTGAAGTAAGTGTGCTGGGTGCTAAAGCTTTGAGGGACCACTTCATTGTCAGCTTGGGGAGCACCGATCCAGTGTCCGCAGCTTACGCCCTCTGAGTTCCTCTGGAGTGTAGACACTGGTTAACTGGCCTCTTCACAAGAGCAGAGCTGTTTGGGGAACGTGGTTCCCACGTTGAGCTGAGAGGGCTGGCCCTGAGCCTCCACGCCTTTGTTGACATTTGGACCCCAGCCTGCAGCGAGGCTCGGCCATCTCTCAGGGCGTGATAGGACTGTCACTGTGTCCCAGGGAATGTTCTGGCTGTGGTCCCTTACATCTGCCTTGTCCGTAATGCTGACATCTGAGAAGTGCTGGCAAGAAGTAAGTTTCTCCTAAGACTCTGCAGCTCTGGCCAAAGGCTCTCTCGCACAGCCGTCTCTCAGGGCGCGGTAGGACTGTCACTGTGTCCCAGGGAATGCTCCGGCTGTAGTCCCTTACATCTGCCATGTCCGCAATGCTGACATCTGAGGAGCACTGGCGAGAAGTCAGTTTCTCCCAGGACTGCAGTTCTGGCCAAAGGTTCTCTCGCACAGCCATGCAGCTCAGGTTCTGTGCCTCAGGAGTGGCGTTGCAGAGACCCTTGACTCTCCATTTACACACATGTACAAAGAAGAGACAAAAAAGATGTTGGAAGGACATTCGTTTCTTTAGCCCCCACAGCTCTATTCCTGCTACTGAATGTGCAGTGGCGTATACTGTCTCAGATTGATTACGGAATTCAGTGCCCAATAAAGTGCAAAGAAGAATGAACTGTCAACTCTTCTACTTCATTAGGAGCTCTGCATATATAACAAGAAAGATGAGTTTGATGTAATAAATGCGAAACGAGTAAATGCTTGTTTTCACATTCTCTGCACTTTTATGTATGTTTGAAAGTTTATGTTAAAATAAGAAATTTAATTAAATGTATATTCAGTGTTAAATCAATGATAAAGTTACGTGGAAATGTATGAGTGTGATTTAGGACGTTGAGAAATGTAGCCAGAATCTTACCTCATGTTCTTAGAATAAATCCCACGTAATTGTCACCACAGCAGCATAAATACTGTGTTAGGAGAACTCGCTCTGACGTGTTGGTGGGATATTGGATCATGTTTATGCCGAGTTCACTGTTACGGGTGGTAACTATCATGAAGTGTCTGATCGCTGTGTTTTTTTTTACCTCCCACCTAACAGTGGTTTATCAGATACTATCATTTTGGATATAATATCAAACTATCTGGTGCTTCCCAATCGAATCACAGTTCCTCTTGTCAGCGAAGTTCAGATAGCTCAGCTGCGATTTCCTGTACCAAAGGTAAGCATGTGCTCATTGACACTTAAAAGGGACTGAGGAACTTTTCACGTACATGGGTGCTGAGTGTTGTATTTCTCCTAACAATGACTTTGCCATGTGGATCTTGATGCTGTAAAAGTGGTCTGTCCTGCCCATCCTTAGGAGGTGACTCGGTGGACGTGAGTCTGAGTGAACTCCGGGAGTTGGTGATGGACAGGGAGG
Source organism: Budorcas taxicolor (assembly GCF_023091745.1). Classification (NCBI taxonomy): domain Eukaryota; kingdom Metazoa; phylum Chordata; class Mammalia; order Artiodactyla; family Bovidae; genus Budorcas; species Budorcas taxicolor. The sequence continues at coordinate 121,104,776 of NC_068913.1, read as the reverse complement.
CCTGGCGTGCTGCGATTCATGGGGTTGCAAAGAGTTGGACACCACTGAGTGACTGGACTGGACTGAACTGAACTGAACTGAACTGAAGGGCCACTTGGCCTAAAGCTTTCGGAGACTTAAGGGCAGTTCTTAAACCTCAGAGGTACTCACAGAAATTTAATTCTGCAGATGTCACTGCACGCTGTAAAGGACAGCTGTGACAACTTATTTACTGCCTCAGAAAGCACTTTCTGCTTGTGTGTAAGATGTACATTTTAGCCTGAGCTGGGAACCTTGTGTTAGGCTCCTGCCAGGCGTGAGGAGCAGTCGTCTGGAGTGCTTCAGGGTTGGATGCGGCAGGCGTGCCGTGGGTGTTAAGCCCCCGGACGGAGTGAGCGGGCAGGGCTGGGCTGAGTCACGGCCTGGGGCTTGGCGGCAGCTTCAGTCTGGGAGTGCATTCCTCAGAGTGTCTTCATCTGTAGGTTGGGGTGGCACCTCACACACAGAGGTGACCACACATCTTGGAGGCACCTTCATTTCAGTAAAGTAAACGACCTCAGCCCAAGACCACGAGGGCCTGCCAGCCACGGGTGTGGAATCCTGCCCGAGGTCCAGAGCACGTTCTCGGAGGGCTGCTCCTACTGGTTTGCGCCCCGCCCGTGTGGTCTCACCAACCGTGGGCTCCAGAGGTGGAGTGGGCAGCCTGTCACGTGGTGTCTGGTCTCAGTTCACAGTTTGTTTCATGAAGTAGAAGTAGCCAGCCTTTCCCCCTGCCTGTTACCCTTCTACTAAGCTCGATCTTAGTAACAGTGCACAGACCAACATTCATGAGCAGTCCTGCTCTTTTCAAAGTAACAGCATCCCAGTGCTCATATCCCCGTTAGTCTATTGCTGGCATTCAGCAGGTGTGATGGGACACGGGTGAAGTGGGGATGTCTTTCTCCCTTCACTTAGCGTCCTCGGCTCGGAGAACGCAGGCCTGCCTCTGCACACAGGGATCCTCGTGCTCCTGGGCTGCGGGCTCTGTGCTCGGTGAGCACTGGGGACCGTCTGAGCCTGCCCGGACCCACCCTTCATGCTGCTTAAACATGTGACCACAGTGTCTAAGCACTCAGTTCAGTTCAGTTGCTCACTCGTGTCCGACTCTTTGCGACCCCATGAATCGCAGCACGCCAGGCCTCCCTGTCCATCACCAACTCCCGGAGTTCACTCAGACTCAGGTCCATCGAGTCAGTGATGCCATCCAGCCATCTCATCCTCTGTCATCCCCTTCTCCTCCTCCCCCCAATCCCTCCCAGCATCAGGGTCTTTTCCAATGAGTCAACTCTTCGCATGAGGTGGCCACAGTACTGGAGTTTCAGCTTCAGCATCAGTCCTTCCAATGAACACCCAGGACTGATCTCCTTTAGGATGGACTGGTTGGGTCTCCTTGCAGTCCAAGGGACTCTCAAGAGTCTTCTCCAACACCACGGCTCAAATACATCAATTCTTCGGTGCTCAGCTTTCTTCACAGTCCAACTCTCACATCCATACATGACCACTGCAAAAACCATAGCCTTGACTAGACGGACCTTAGTTGGCAAAGTAATGTCTCTGCTTTTGAATATGCTATCTAGGTTGGTCACAACTTTCCTTCCAAGGAGTAAGGGTCTTTTAATTTCATGGCTGCAATCACCATCTGCACTGATTTTGGAGCTCAAAAATATAAAGTCTGACACTGTTTCCACTGTTTCCCCATCTATTTCCCATGAAGTGATGGGACCAGATGCCATGATCTTCGTTTTCTGAATGTTGAGCTTTAAGCCAACTTTTTCACTCTCCTCTTTCACTTTCATCAAGAGGGTTTTTAGTTCCTCTTTACTTTCTGCCATAAGGGTGGTGTCATCTGCATATATTTATCTGTAAAAATATGTGTCATCCTCTGCTGATTGGTTCATGAACAGTACCTGGTAACTTGAAGTATTTATGGTATAGAATGCTACCCCCTCAAAAGATAACTTTACCACTTGTGTTTACCTTGAAAGAAATATGGGTGGATGTTTTTTATCAATTAAGGAACATCTTAGGGAAAGAGAACTATGTTGTCTGTGAATGTATGTATCTCAGAGTTTCAGTTTCCTATGCATAAAATAGGTTTAATGACAGTATTTCATAGGATTATTCTAAAAATTCAGCTCAGTGATCGGTGCGTATGAAGGACTTAGGAAGAGTCACCTACATCCCTGGGTGCTGGTCTCCACTGCAGTTACCGCCCGTGGAATTCCTTCCAGGACACCGCACTGTTCCGGGCCCACGAGGCCCTGTGTCGTCTGCCTGGCTCCTGCCGCCGGCCCTGCCCAGCTGGGGCCCCTCCCTCCCAGGAGGGTCAGCAGTTCACTCAGGCTCCTCCGTCCCTGGCCTCTGGTCAGACCCTTGGGCCCCGTGGTCTTGCCCCTGAGGCACTCGTGCTTGCCTTCTTTGCGCAGGGGAGAGGCTCTGTCATGTCCCCGAGCCAGCCTTTGCTCCAGGCCTGCGGGTGAAGCGGTGAATAGTCTGTTCGCTCTTCTTTCCAGGGTGTCCTGAGGATACATTTTATTGAAGCTCAGGATCTTCAGGGAAAAGACACTTACCTTAAGGGACTTGTCAAGGGGAAGTCAGACCCCTATGGAGTGATTCGAGTTGGCAACCAGATCTTCCAAAGCAAGGTCATCAAGGAGAACCTCAGTCCGAAGTGGAACGAGGTCTATGAGGTGAGGGAGTAGGGAGTGCTTAGTGTGAGGTGAGGGGTGGGTGCTGAGAGTCCTTCCCCGGGGTCCGCTCCCGCCCGTCCCCGGGGTCCGCTCCGGCCCCCGCTGTGTGCTGGTGGCGTGCTTGTTCAGTGCGCAGTTCTCTTTGCTTTGATTTTCCATCTTTAAACATACTTCACCTTGTATCCCTACCTCACACACAATTTTAAACCTTAATCACGTTAAGCTATCTCAGTAAACAACAGGCCATTAACACACAAGCGTGCTCCACGATGAGGTTAGTTGTGTGCTGTTGTGTAAGTTTTCATGTAGCGCATCTGGACATCTCTCCATGTCCCAGGTACAGCCACTCACGTGAGAAGACGCCCTCATATCTCCACACGAGGGATCTGGCCTTTGGGCTCAGCACTGTAACCAGTGCCTTTTGGGTGTCGTGGGGCCGTATTTAGTGCACTTGGCCAAGATGCCTCCAGAGAATCCCTCTCAGAGGGAACTGCTGTATCACAGGGCATGCGGCTTGGAAAGAACTGGAAGGGGGTACAGTTTCTACCCCACCAGCCTCTGGTCCCCCTGCCAGTCTGTTGCCGGACCTCCCAGCTTCTGAGTGGTGGTGAGGGCCCAGCGCTGACCAGGGCTGCTGAAGGAGGGGACAGACGTCCGCAGCTGCAGCCCCGGAGACTGGGAGCAAGCGCGGCGCCGTGTGCAAGGGGAGTTCCCCGGGGCTCCTGCCATCAGCCGTGTCTCGGGTCCGACTGTGGGGCCTGGGTGCGGAGCAGCTGCTGGCACCGACGTCAGCTGCGGTTACGCTTGTAAGGGTGAGACAGCCGTGCACCGGTGCCTTCCAGGCTCTGGTCTATGAACATCCCGGACAGGAACTGGAGATCGAGCTCTTTGACGAAGACCCAGACAAGGACGACTTTCTCGGGAGGTAAGTCCTCGGTGACCAGGGGTGTGGACTCTTCCTCTTTGATAGTCACTCTTAAACTTGTAACATCAGAGCAGGTTTATTACATGTTACATGTGTGTTAAAATGGCTTTTTGATGCCAGGTTTGTTTCACCTTAGACCTCTTAAAACATGTTTTGTTCCTAAAACAAGTTTTACATGTAAGTAAGAAAAGGAAAGCTAAGTTAAACAAAACTTGAAATTCACTTTCTTGGGTGTGCTGCCCCATTTAAGTGCTCAGCCACCAACTGTGGCCCCGTACGCAGCCCAGCTCCCCAGCCTTGCACCCAGCAGGCCGCTGGGCTCCGGGCTCTAGAAACAGGTTTGTGAACTTCTGATTTGTTATTGGCCTATGGGGGTGGGGATAGATGGTAATTTACATTGCGCCTGTATATTGGAAAAATAAATACTGAGTTGTTTACTTAAACTGAACATGTACAGCTGAAAAAATATGAACTATCAAAAAATACACTTTAGCCTGATCTGTAACTATATAGATTATATAGTTATATATGCTGTATAACTGAATTTCTTGTGGCAAAAAAGATAGAAGGGTAAATGACACTGAACAGGTCTGGTTTCATCCAGGGTGGCCTGCGTGTTAGGCTGTGACCTCAGAATTCATTTGCAAGACCCTTTATCGAAGAACAACGAAAAGGGTGTAAGCAAGGCAACGGGCAGATGAGACTTGGAGAAAGCCTCTGTTAGATTCCGGCGTCAGCGGCTGAGACCGGGGCTGGCTGGGCCCCGGGCGTCTGTAATGGAGCAGGGGACGCGGGGCCGTGCAGGGCAGTGCGCAGGGACAGAGGAGGGGCTGCGGAAGACAGGCGTGCGATTGTCCCGCCCTGCTCGTCTCTGGCTCCGGGCTGCCTCACGCTTCCCAGCAGAGCAGGACTATTGAGGGAAGTGAGACGGGCTGTTGGGGTCGTTCCAGGCACGAGGCAGAGGCCTTCGTGGCCCTGGAGGTGCCGGTCAGAGCTGAGGAAGCAGGGCTAGAAAGGCGGTCAGCGCCTGATTCAGCGCACCGCGACGGAGCCCGATCCGGAGCAGCTGGTGTCGCTCAGACAGAGCACGTGCCACCCACCCTGGTTGAATGCGCCCGCCCCGCACATCCTGGGCTCCCCTGTAGACCCGCCCACCCCACCGCTCCCCTGTACACATGCCCGCATGCCGGGGTTGCCTCCAGATCACTGCCTGTGGGGAGGACCAGTGTTCCCAGCCCTGACCTGCCGCGCTGCGTGCCCCCTGCTCACTTCACACCTGGGTGGAATCTTGCAGGATGGAGCTTGTTTCTTGATAAACTAGCATTCTGTTGCTTTTCTGGAGTACTTTTTCATAGAGTAATGCTTAAGTTAATTTCAGTTTTCAGAAGTGGTTTTCTGTGTTCTAAAGTTGTTGTGTTGTTATTTCTGTAGTCTTATGATTGATCTTACTGAAGTTGAAAAGGAGCGCCTTTTGGATGAAGTAAGTTTCCTTCGAGTATTGTTCTGTTTCGTGAGTGTTGGTGGCGAGCATCCACGGCCACCACCCCCGGCGGTCTGAGAACTTAGCAGCCGCTCACAGACGTTGGGAACTTAGGCCTTCCAGTACCAGCGAAGTGAAAATAAATCAGCACCTGCCAGAAACACAAAATCCCCAAGGGTCCAAACACATGCCCACTCTGTGTCAGGCAGGCGTGGTCTGCTTCGGAGTCAGGGCAGAGTCTGGTAAGAGCTCCCGAGAATCGGGCATCAAAAGGTGGCTGGGAGGCATAGCAGAGCGGCACAGTGCAGTTGATGAGACATTGTCCCAGGAAAGATCCCCACAAACGCATCATGAGCTGACAGCCACAGACGCTGCTTCAAGCAAGATGCTGCTATCAGCATAAAAAGGATAAAAAGGCAAGTTTGTGATGGCTGCTAAAAGATGGGTAAGATTTGGATAAATAAGGCACAGTTAAGCAAGTCCCTGTGAGAGCCGCTCTCAGCCACACACAGCACACCCTGGACAGGCGTCTGCAGTGGCCCTGCTGCTGCGTGCCGTGTGCTGCACGGGGCCTCCCAGACACGCCCTGCACTCGGACGTCTCTCCTAACGCCGAGTGTTTGAGCACCGTCCTCAGTTAACAGCTTGATGGCTTTTAAGCTGAAACAAGTGTGAACCGATTATTGTTACATAGTCATGAGGAAAAGCACACTTGTTAGCATGTCTGATACTGGAACTCAGTGCTTGGGATCAATGTTATATTTTTTCTTGGCCCCTAAATTCTATGGATGTCCATATGTAGAATCCTGGTAGTGCTGGGTGGTACGAGAGGACATTTGAGTCCTTGCATGTCAGACAGGGATGGCATTGGGAGTCAGTGCGTTAACACACAGAGCGGCCCCTGCTGTCAGCTTCTGGGGCCAGCCGCTCGTTCTCAGGCCTGGAGCTAAAGTGGCAGGACTTCTGGGTTTGTAGAGACTGCTCATCTCGCGTGTCTGGTCCAGGAGGGCTTTGGCTGACCGCTCTCACTTTCTCCGCAGTGGTTCACCCTGGACGAGGTGCCCAGAGGCAAGCTGCACTTGAAGCTGGAGTGGCTCACGCTCATGCCCGACGCGTCGAACCTTGAGCAGGTGCTGGAGGGGCCCCCGGCAGCCCACAGTCCTGGCCCTAAGATTAGTGCCGGAATCTGTGCTGCTCACTCACAGACTCGGAGCAGTGACCTGACTCGCGTGCTATGCATCGCCGTGGTGGCGTTGGTGCAGATTAGAGCCAGCGGGGGTTTGCAGGCGTCCACAGGCTCTCGGAGGCCTCGGGTCTCCTGCTCGGGTGCCCTTCGGGGGCTTGGGGAGCCTCAGGTCGCCTGAGCACGGTGACCTGAACGGAGGCTCGTCGTGTTCATTCTCTGTGCTGAGTATATAGGATGCTTATTTCTCCATCTTCCTTGTTTTCTTGAGCAGTGTAGGCATAATTAGACAGAAACAGGGTAGAGCTTGGAAACCCACCTGCTGAGGCTTTTCCCTTCCGCTGTAGGTGCTGACAGACATCAGAGCTGACAAAGACCAAGCCGACGACGGGCTGTCCTCCTCGCTGCTCATCTTGTACCTGGACTCGGCCCGGAACCTTCCGGTAGGTGCTGGCTTCTGGCAGCGGCTCCTGCTGGGTTTAGCCATGTGCTCTGCGCGCGTTGCTGTGCTTTCCCTTCCCTGCAGCCCAGGAGAGCAGCGGTGGAGAGGGATACAGCTGCACTCCCTTCGTGAATGTAGTGTTACTTTCCACCTTTCTGGCTTACCCAGGGTGGTCAGAATTCGCTGGCGTGTTTTAGTACACAGGAAAAGAAGGCACTTAGTAGTTAGGAAAGAAAATACCCTGTGGGAAAGTGCTGATTACTGAAATTCATGCCTGAAGATGAAAATCGAATCCCTTTGGCATCCCCCCGGCTGTGGCACAGCGGGGTGAGGGGCCGCATGGAGGCAGGGATGCCCTGCGCACGGCTTCTAGCCCCGAGCACGCTCCGTGGAGGACAGTTTCACAGATGGTGCCAGCGCTTGGAGAGGAGGAGGCGAGCGAGCCAGCCCTGCTGTGGCGCTGCCTCCACGCTGAGGGCGCTGGCTTGTCATCAGAGTTCACCGCTGCAACAGCATGTTTTAGAGCCCGTCTACCTGTTCAACAGATGGCCTGTCTGCTCTATTTCATCGTGCTGGAGGCCAGTTTTGTTAAAGACTGCTGTCTCCAGAGGCAGGGTGTTTCCTTCTGAGACGGCGTGGTGGTCAGTGCCCAGTCACCTGAGGGCCCTGTGTGTGCCCACTGCGTGCATCCTTGTTGCGGGTGGGTGCCTAGGCGTCCCTCCTGACTGTGGCCACACCACCCTGTCCCTTTACCTCATGAAACGCACACCCTAATTCTGTTCAGCACTTCTCCAGGGTTTAAATGGTACATTATTTGGCTTTGCTCAAAAGCAGACTTGATGTATTTTGTGCATCTCTGTTTTATTTAAAATTTTTAACAATTAAAATCTGATTGATCATCTGTTTTTTTCGTTTTGCAAAGATGTTAACTGTGTTTATGAATGTGTATAATTGTACCCTTTCTTTCAGTGAAGGTTTAACCTTTCTGCAGAATTACTTGTACGGTAGAACTTTTTGTTTTTAAACACAGTTTAAGTTTTGAAGTCTTTTATAGTGCCTGATGGGACTGAGTTTGCTGTATGTTTTAGAATAGAGGGAAGGAGTGGCGAAGGGGCTTCTCTTGAGAACTGTGTGTTTTGTCACATTAAATTAAAATGGAATGGTGTCACGTAAGCAAGAGACAGAAAGGAACGTGAATGTATCAACCTGCTGTTAGAAGGCCACTCTGTGCATGAAGTGTGCTCTGGCCATCAGAGGCAGAGATCTTGAGTAGCCCCACCCGTGGGCCTGCTGGGACGGGGGTGTGCGGCGCCCCCGCGTCTCTGTGCGGCTCTCTGACTCTGCCTGTTGCATCCTGGGTTTAGTGCTTCTGTGCCTCCATTGACCACAACCCACCATTCTTTGCTTTCTCCTCCCATTCCCACCTTCCCAAGAGTATCTACGAGGGAAACTTTGGGTGTGGCTACTTAAAAGAGAGGCGAGCGTCGGGACTAGTGTTTTGTGAAAATACTGCCTCAGTCTATAGAGCACTATTTGTGAGTTCTCAGTGTTCTTCCTTCTTGTGTTTGGTGGAGGCTGCTAGAATGTGGACTGGGGATTAGTGCCGTCTGCTCGGTGCCGGAATGACGCGCATGCCTTTCCGTCTTGCATGCTTTCCGTTCCTGTGCGTGCTGCTCTCGTGCTTGTCTTGTGAAACGTAACTCTGCTTTAACTAACATTGTTGACTGCATCTGATACCAAGGTGGACCAGCCCGATGAGCCATGGAGGAGCCTTGGGCTCTGACGCTGCTCCTGGCCCTGAAAATTCTTTTTTTTTTTAAATCATCTAAGTAAACAGTGAAGCTGTAATGATTAAAATGGATTTTCTTATGGTTCATCTCAACGTGAGATGTAAATATTTCTTTGCAAGCTTTCAGAAATCTTTCTTAAATCTCCTTTCTCCTCCTGACCAGACACAAGGGGTATCAGAGCTTGGCTTTCCATAAAGGCCCTGTGAACAGTGGTGAGACAGACGCTCACTGCTGCCTGAAGATGCGCCTTCTCCCCCGCAGAGCTCCTGGGGGAAGAAGTGTATGTTGCCTTTACGATTCGCTGCTTTTAAGGAGCTCCCAGAATTCCCGGGGTGGGTAGCTGAGCATTCTGACCTTTGTCTGGGAAGTGGTTTCACCCCTGTGTCTCCTGAGTCTGTGCTCTGGAGCCTAGGCTCCTGGCACTGTTCTGGTCCTTTTAGCAGAGTTAGTCTCCCTTGCTTCGGGCTCAGAGAAAGCCGATGGCTTGGTCCTTAGTCTAGAAACTAATTATTGATTTAACTCAATAGCTAGTGAGATTCTTAAAGCTCATTTGTTTCATTTTTATTTCAGCATGCATACTCAATTTATTTTTATTTTTTAAAAAAGGGGGCGGGGAGCAGCATTTTGTCCCATTTAATGGATGAAGACAGTCAAGCCAAACGAGGGGCGGGTGGGCTGCTGTCCCCCCTCCTGTTGGGGGGTCAGGAGGCGGCGGTTGTGCCTCTGGCTGCTGCTTCCGGTCGCTCCCAGGAGTGTCCCAGTGGGGCCTGTGCTGGAAGCTGCTGCCCTGCCAGCCGAGCTGGCTGTATAGCTACTGTTTTCTGTAGCTGCTCCTTTTATAGGAAATGCTTCTGACCTTGTGTCGGAATTTTTTTAATTGCTTTGTTATATTTAGCTAAGGTGTTGATTTATCCAAACTAACTTTCCTCCTGAGTTATCAAAACCACATACTCTGCGTGATGATTCAAATATAGGTGTCACCAAAAAGTCCTGCAAAATGAATCTGGATAGATTGATCACTTTCCCCCTCTGGTTTTCAGTATGTTGTAGATCTGTCCCTTTGTCAGCTGTCCCCAAAGGCTGAGCCTGTTGCTATTTCCAGCGGAGGTTTTGGGTGGTTGCCAGCCCCACACTCTGGTACCTTCTGCTGCTCAGAACACTCCTCCTGTTCAGCCCCGTGAATGTGCTTTCACCCCTGGTCCTGTCTGGAAAACTCAGCACACAGACCTTGCTCCCAAGCTGGAAAGGGCCTCTTTATCCTGTGGCCTCAGCACTTGGACCTCCTCCTCTGGCCAGAGGAACAAGAGGGTGTTTTCTGACCCATAAAGGCCTCCGTGACCACATGCATCTCCCGAGCACTATCCAAGGGCTCTGCGTGCAGAGCTCATTGCGTCTCAGGCCAGCGGGATCCCTTCTTAGATGAGGTGCTGAGATTAGAGACCAGGGTTGCCTCTAGGAAGCCGCAGAGCCAGGATGCTCTGAGCTCAGCCGTGTGACCCGGAGCCCAGTTCTCCACCCTCCTGTCCAGTCCATCCTCGTATAAAGGGAACTCGTTACCGCTTCACTCAGGCTGTGAGTTCATAGTGCTGTCTATGGAGTCCGTCTGGGAGGAGTGCTGTTTGCACTGATGCCCACTCCACCTGCAGAGATGCTGGCTGTGTGACGTGGAGCCCTTGGGCGAGGTGCTCCTCCGCACTCTGTCAAAAGTAATTTCAGCTCGCGCTTGGGAACAGCGCAGGTGACTATTGGTGGTGAGTCGCCCCAGTGCCGGCAGTGATGTCCAGAGGCTTCATGCTGGGCCCCCACCGAGCTCTGTCTCGCCCCAGGCCTGGGCAGCCTCCCATGCCCTCACATGGCTCCTCTTGCTCGCTTAGCCCACACCAGAGCCTCTCTCCTTGCATCACGTCAGCTGGTGCACGCTGGAGTAACACGCATGCAGTAAGGTCACGTCTGTAGAGAGGGAGCTAGCTGCAGGATGGGTTCTCGATGTCTGCACTCAGCTCTCCTCAGCCTCAGGGCTGCAGTTCCCAGCCCGGCCCAGCCCCACCCCAAGGGGATCTGCTGGACCCACTGTTCCAGGGTGCTTCATAAAGAATAACACTCTATTTGAAGTTTATTCCAACTCAGGTGATAAAATCTCTCATCTTAAATGTTAATCCTCAAAGGATCTTGCAAAACAACTCTATCTTGCCTTTCTGAGGGCAATAAAGTAATGAGTTTTTAAAACCAATAAAAGTAGGACGTGAAGCCCATAAAAATAATTATAATGGAATAGTACAACTTTAAAGCGAGGGGAGCTTCTGAGATGGTCTGATCCGCTTCTGCGTTGCTTGCTTGTAGAGGGGACGAGGTAGATCAGGTCCCATCTTTGCTGTGATTTTTTTTCATGAGAAGATAAAATTCAGAAGGAAGAAAGGTACCATTTGCTCTTCCAGGATATGATTGGCTGGAGAGCAGTTGGGGCGTCTCTGGCCCATTGATTTGTACTTTAGATGAAACCTTCAGCTTAATTATGGTTGAAACGTTACGATTTTTTTCAAGGGACAAATCCTAGGGTTTGTTCGAGCTAAGGAGACCAAACAGAACCCTTTCCTCAGGTGTCATTTTTGGATTTTTCAAACCCCAAAGACGAGAGGGGTGGGAATAAAAGAACAGTGATGTAGAGGCTGATCTGTCTTAATGTTTACGGATTAAATGTTTAGTCTAAGAAAATCTTGGACATAAAGGTACTTTTACAGCTAATATTTACTGTTTCTTTGTGTAATTCTTTGTGGGTTTTGTTTAAAAAAATTTTTGTTCTCATAAGTTTTCATGTCATTAACCTTAACATAAACTCCTCATTGCATGTTTATTAACCCTTGGTATATTCATTTTCTTCTGACTTGAAAGAGTAACCCATTAGAATTTAACCCTGATGTCTTGAAGAAGGCTGCAATTCAGAAAGCTTTAAAGGTAAACTAATAGTTTTCCCTTCGAAAGTTGATGAAAACATATTGAAAGAGATGATGCTTTAACCCATATAGGTTTATTGACAGATTCTTCACAAAGTAATAGAGTAATAATTACTTGTTTGGTTGAAGAGAGGCTACTTTTATTGTTAAAGAATTTAGTAGTTAGAAGAATTTAAATCAACTGTGATGATAAATTTGTAAGATATCAACGTGGTCAATTAGACTTTTGTCCTGTTGGCCTTAGGCAGCAGTGTCTAAGATGCTTTTAAATCATCTGTACTTTAATTGGATTTGAGTTTGTGAAAATGGTGAGATAGAAGTTCTGTTTAAAATCGTAACCAATTTTAGACTATGATTAGAATGTGTGCCCAGTGCACTGTGACTTCCCATTAAAAAATCGCCTCTTCCAATATGCCACAGCAGGGCCATCTCTGGGTCGGTGGCCTCGGGCGTTTGGTGCTGCTCGCTGGGTGGCAGATCTTTCAAGAAGCTGTGAATCTCATTGAGTGAGGTTTATTGAAAACTAAGCTCCACTTCTTAAAACAACATGCGCATGTATTTTCTTGCTAAATTAAAAATGTTTTACTATTTTTTTCTGATTTCTTTGAGGCCTTATTTTAAGCTTAAATATTTAGGGGAAGGCGGGAGGAGTTCAGTGTAGTTCTTTTAATTCTATGCAAAGGAATCAACAGTGGGTTTTGATCCGTTTCATCCAGAAGAATAAGTTAAACTTCAAAAGAGGAAGACTAGCATTCTGCGTTGATACAGGATTTAGAAAGCCCTTAGCACACTCCACTGAGGAGGGGAGGTGGATCTCCTTTGGAGTACTAGTTGGTTAGTGGGGTATTTCCTCACCAGAACACTGGGAAGGAACATCTCCACAGCCTTGGCTCCCCGCTTCTTTTGTAAGGGAAGATTATTGACCTGCAGAGCGTGATGGCTAGAATGAAGGCTCTCCAGTTAGACTAGACTTGCAGGGCTTGAACCCCTGCACAGCCAGCCGCTCGTCAGTGGGCCCTGCAGTAGGCAGCAGAGGCCTCCCTGCTTTGCTCCTCGGAGCAGAGCGGAGCTGACGTTCTCACCCCTGTGGGAGTGCCGAGTTTGTTAACTGAGGTTGTGCATTTAAAGGGCCCAGTGTCGCTAGCAGAATCCGTATATTTTTAATTGCTATTGTGTTACCTTATTTAAGCCTAACAACTCGGTTCTGGAAATGGTTTTACGCCCATGAAAACTGAGGTTCAAATAAATGAAATACTTGTAGATCTTAGTAATCAAGTAGAGAAAAGCTAAGATGTAGATTTAAGACAGTCTGACTTTAAAAGCTCCTGTTTTCACTATACCCTGTGTGTCTGTCTGGTGCTGAAGCATTTTGAATATTGCGTCCTGATATAAGACTTAGTCACTGATGTAACCTTTTTTCATAGCATCCAGAATATCATCCATTTCAGGACAGTCAGCCCTCGGTATCTGCGGATTTTGTATCCACTAGTTCAATCTAGGATCGAAAATACCCTGGAAAAATCTATAGAAAGCTCCAAATTGCAGCATTTACATTGTGTTTACAGCTATTTACGTAGCATTTACACACTTTATTAGGTAGTGCATATAATCTGGAGACGACGTAAATTATACAGAGGATAATACTAGGTCATTTCATAAGTGAAATCTGAGCATCTTTGGATTTGGCATCCTGACGGGGTCTTGGAACGAAGCCCCAGCAGATACCGAGGGATGACTCAACACCGTTATTCTGTATGTGACTGAGACAGAACCCGGGGGCTTCCTTCCTGGCCTAGTGGTAAAAGCCAACTTAGCAACACAGGAGACTGTAGTTTGATTCCCTGGGTCAGGAAGATCCCCTGGAGAAGGAAATGGCAACCCATTCCAGTATTCCTGCCTGGAAAATCCCATGGACAGAGGAGCCTGGCAGGCTACAGTCCATGGGGTTGCAAATGAGTCGGACACAACTTGGTAACTAAATAACAACAACAACAAAGAAAGAAAATAAGGTGCCAGTTAAGGTTTGATAGCATTTATTTTACACTTACTGAAAGAATTTTTAGACTTAGGATAAACATTTTTCAGGATGCCATTCACACACACACACACACATAAAAGGAAAATATAAGCAAAATAAATTGGGGGAGGCAGTGATAGCTGCCTTTCTGCTATAGATCTGCCCCAAAGCAGGCACTTAAAGTCACCCATTGTAAATTTCATTTTGTTTTCAGAAATGTTAGAGTGTTTAGACAAGGGGCTGGGGGAATGTATTTAAATTGATAAGCTACAGTAAATAGGGACGAATGGCTACTTTTTCAGAGACTAATTAAGTGTATAAAGTTAGCTTCAGTATCAAAGACACAAAAGTAGCAGTAGCTTAAGTGAGACAGAAGTGTATGTCCCTTGGATGCCACCGAATGCTGACTTGTGGCTTGTGGTGCTCCATACCTCCAGCCAGAAGGGGCACACAGCAAAGGCAAGACCCCCAGACCATTATGGGGCCACACCTCCCACAAGGGAGATTCAGAAACAGTACCGCTGTCACACAGGATGTGTGCTCAGCTCTGGCCCCAGGGCTCTCACATTAAGGGAAGGAGGAGTGGATTTAGGGGGAAATTAGTATTCTCCCGAAGTAGTCTGTAGCCTTGTTTTTTTTTTTTAACAGTGTTTATTTCATTTTGCAGAATTAATTCACATCAGAAAGCTGAACCAGAAACTAGATTATCACAGTAGGTTCGGGCTAGTAATATTTTATTCCAATAATCATAAATTTCACGTCTGTCATTGCTACAGTGTTGAGGATTGACTCTAAAATTACTTACCTTAAAAACATTTTGTGACTTTCTTCTAATTTCCACTAACACAAATATTTAACTGCATCTTCTTGTGGGGCTAAGTTATAAATAAACCTCATATATGTTGCATTTTACCGTGTTTTCTTCTATCAGCTGTCTGCACTAAAGTATGCTTCTTACCATTTTAACTCATTCCTGAGTGTTTCTCATTGCATTTGTATCTGCTTAAATGCAATTTAGATTGATGTCTATCCTTCCAGTCAAAATTACTTAGCAGCTGGTAAGCAAGATTTGATGATTGCTACATGTTCAAGCAGAAGATACTAAATTAAAAATGTAAAACCATGCCTCTGACACGTTAGTATTTTTAAGATTCCAACCAAAAAACCTGTTCTGAACCGCAGGCTCTCACACTTGTCCTTCTTGTGCTTTTCTCTTTCCATTTGTCTCACTTTATTCAGTTGTTACCTGAGTTTTCAGAGCTGGAATTAACATGAAAGATTTTCAGAAGATTCCATTTTTTCAGGGTTGCTTGCTTTAAACGTAAAATACCTTAACGTTTTAAAATTGTTTGCAAATACAAGTTTCATTGCTTTATGTAGATACAGTTATGGCTTTGGGGGGTGCTTAGCAATTAATTGTTTTCCACTTAAATCGTGTCTAGATACTCCCTGTAGCTGAAGTATCAGAAGTAAATAGAAGTGACTTAATATAAGCAGTAATTCCATTTTTAGTAATCCCTATTTCAAGACATGCTTATTGATTTTATCTATTTTCTCTTTTTGGATAGTCTGGGAAGAAAGTAAACAGCAACCCAAACCCTCTTGTCCAAATGTCCGTTGGTCACACGGCCCAGGAGAGCAAGGTAAGGTGGTGACGCTCTGACTGCCCCTGCGACCTTCCTGCCACAGGCTCCGTTGAGGAGGGGGAGGGTGCAGGTATTGAGACTGTTGGCTTCCATGTCTTTGTTTTGTATTCTCAAATCAGTCATTTGATAATGAGCTACTTAATTTGGAATAAAATATATTCACTTAAAAATAACATGAAAAAGACATGAATTTGTTAATTATGTTTTTGCTTGATTTCATGGGTAGATGACATGGGACAAACTTCTCAGTTTCCTTTGAATGCACTACTAATACTTTGTTTAAAAGACAACGGTGTACTTAAAATTCAAGAAATGAGAATTGAATAGAAGACATTGCTGTTGCTACAACATGTGCTACCTTCAGGAAACATTCCTCCCTTTTTTTGACTGCTAACCGTTAATTTAAGAAACTTCCTGACAAGCAGCACTCCACAGGCCAGGGGAGTGGGGTCTGTCCATGCAGATGACACGCTGTGGCGGGGCCGGGACCTGGGCTGGGAGCTGCTGGCAGTCATCCCCCTGACACACGGCAGCTTGCATAGTTGATGCCTAGCAGCACAGCCCAGCTGGAGAAGGGGTAGGCTACCCACTCCAGTGTTCTTGCCTGAAGAATCCCCAAGAACAGAGGAGCCTGGCGGGCTACAGTCCATGGGGTCGCAAAGAGTCAGACACGGCTAAGCACAGCACAGCCCAGAAAACAGGTGTCATCTCAGCTTCCGTACACGGTGCTGGCTGCACTTGTCCACAGAAGACATCCTAGAGCTGATTCAGGATATTTATTTCAGATTCGGTACAAAACCAACGAACCTGTGTGGGAGGAAAATTTCACCTTCTTCATTCACAATCCCAAGCGCCAGGAGCTCGAAGTGGAGGTAATTTATTCGCATGTTTACATAGATGTGTTTATATCTCCACGTCACACCGCACACAGAGAACTGCCACCACGGACCCACCAGATGTGTCCCTGCTGTGCGTGTGAGCAGCAGGGCGGGAAGGGTTCAGTCTTCACCTTCTGGCTGATTGCTCCTGGTGTCTAGAACTGCAGCTGGCGTCTGTATGGTGGCGCCGCTATCAGCCTTGCTGTGCGGGCGCCCCGGGCGCTGCTGCGTGTCGCCTGCTCCCAGTCAGGGCACCTCCCTTCCTCCCTTGCCTCACTGCCCGCCCGGCCTCGGCCCGAGTGGACACCTCTGCCTCCTTCAGGTCCTGAGGCACAGCCTGGATATCTCCCTGTTGCTAAGTCTGATGTTGGAGGAAGTTTCTTTCTACTTCTGCTGGTTTGCTATAGGTTTTTGTCATGAGTGGATGTTGAATATTGTCAAAGACTTTTCTATGATGTTTGAGAGGATCATGTGGTTTTTCCTTTTGAAGTTTGTAAGTATGGTGAAATGCAGTACTGATTTTCAAATCTTAAAGTTTATAAACCTCGATTGATTTTCAAGGTTTAACATTAGAAAGCCTTGCAAGCAAACCTTTTTTGGGGAATAACCCCGCTTACTTGTGATGTAGTATCCTTTTTACATACTCAATTTAATTTGCTAAAATTGTATTAAGAATTTTTGCATCATAAATAAGAATAAAGATGTGTGGTGCAACACAGAGAAACAGAGCCATTATTTTGTGATAACTTTAAATGGAGTCTAGTCTGTAAAATTACTCAATCACGTTCGCACACCTAAAACTAATGTTACAAACTGTACTTCAATTTAAGAAAAAGAATAAGACGGGATAATAATTTTAAAAGATAATTTTTACACTGCATCTCAGGGATTGAACCTGTGTCTCCTGCATTCCAGGCAGGTTCTTTACCTACTGAGCCACCTGGGAAGCCCACTCACAAAATAATTTATAGTAACTGGACCTTGAATTTACAACAATAACTTTTCAAGTTCTGTAAACTTAGTTATTTCATTCTAAAATGCTTTTGTGTTTACAGTTTAAAAAATAAGCAATGAGGCTTTTAGGTTTTCATGTGTAGTTAACTCATTTGGTCATTTTTGTGTAGTCTGTGAAACCATCAAAGTTCTCACTTTTTTTGTTTAAACGGTCTGTAGCGTGACAATCTTAACAGGAATAGCTCCTGTTGTAGAGGTGAAGCTGAAAGTTATTATTCAGCAGCCAGATATTGCCACGCCTTTAAAGCAGGTATTGTGGATTCTGAATAGAAAGCGTAAAAGAAACTTAGAAATGTGTCTTCTCCGTGAGTGCCCATGTTTACCCAGCAGAGACTTGGCACAGCACTAGGAATATGTGTCGTCACCATTTTCGCAGGACTTGAGACGCTTCTCTCGAAGCTCTGGGTCTGCATGGACCGCTGCCTCCGGCTCAGGGCTCTTGCAGCAGATTCTTTGGACGAGACTTTCCATCTCTTATTCTCAGTATGCCTGTGAGGAGATGGCGGCCCTGTGACACGGGTGCCCTGTAGCTCCACTTGATACAGTGTTGGGTTTCCCTGAGGAGCTTTCCTTCTGCTCCATGTATGGACACGTGGCTGAGCAGGGCAGGCTGAGCCGTGTCTCCGGCACCCAGGTTTTGGGCCCCCTGCGCGGCCTGTCTCTGTCTCCACGCTGAGCGCTCTGTGTGTTCGCAGGTGCGAGATGAGCAGCACCAGTGCTCCCTGGGGAACCTCAGGATCCCGCTCAGCCAGCTGCTCACCCGCGAGGACATGACCCTGAGCCAGCGGTTCCAGCTCAGCAACTCAGGTCCCAACAGCTCTCTGAAGATGAAGCTCGCCCTCAGGGTACTGAGTGTCCAGAGTGGCTGGGGGAAGGGTCCCGGGTGGACACGGTCCCAGTGCCAGACGCAGGGCAGAGGGGAGTGGGCAGACGACTGCTGAGGGCTGTGTAGCTCAGGGCAGCCGTGACCAAGGCTTGTGCTCAGACGCCGATGGCAGCGGTGTTTCCTGGCTGTTGAGCAGGCCGGAGCCGTTCCTCACACTTTCAGATGAATCCAGCCAGTCTTTTTTTTTTTTTTTAATCCTTTGGCCCAGAAAGTATTGCTATCTGGATCAATAAAGTTTTCTGCTATTGTTAAATTTTCAAAGTCATTCAGAAGGGAGAATTTAATAAAACTGTAAGATGGTAGAGATTACAGGAAAGACAAATTCTGTCCAAAATAGACAATGATTCATTTGTAAGTACCTAAGGAAATGCTGAAAATAAAACTGGCAAACATATGGGAAAGTGCTAAAACTCTCCAATTTTTAAAATGCAAATTTAAATGAAGAACCAACTTCTTAAAAAATTCAGTAGTCTGTGGAGGGTGTGGTAGAAGCAGTCTCCTTGGGCCTGGTCACAGCCCCTCCAGGTGGGACCACAGTGTCTCCAGTGGCGAATCATAGAGCTCTGTGTCTGGAAGCCCGACTCCTGGGGCCAGCATAGCACTGGGGCTGTTGGCTGCAGCTTTACTTGGGGAGAGGCCTCAGGCTGTCGAGATGACCCCCGATGCCAGGTGTTCACGTGTAGGCTGCTCAGGGGATGTGTGCACACACAGAGCAGGTATGGAAGGAGCATGCGGGGTGGGGCTGCTTGCACGTCGACCCTCAGAGTCTGGCAGCCTCTCTTTCCGTGATCACTTGTAAGATGGTGGGATGGGGGTCTGTGGAGGAGGAGCTATGACCTGGGCTCTTCCTCCACAAAGCTGCCACCACCGTGCCAAGAGTGGCTGCCAGCAGAGGCCAGAGTGCGCTGCACTGTTGAGTGATGTGCGCACCCCTGTCTTACACTTTCTGTGATGTGGTAGGGTAGCTAAATAGGCCGAATGCTTTGAATGTTTTGTGCCAGGGTTTAAAGAAACTTTGCAAATGAGGATCCCTAAAGCTGTTCATGCGTGAGCCTGTGACCAGCATCAGCGGTTTTCATCCTGTGTCTGTTTTCACCCCGAGGTGCTCCACCTTGAGAAGCAGGAGAGGCCTCCGGACCACCAGCACTCAGCTCAAGTAAAACGGCCCTCTGTGTCCAAGGAAGGGAGGAAAGTCTCTGCCAGGCCTCAGATGTCTGCGTCGCCGGGCTCGGGTGACAGCGGCACGGCCCCATCCACGCCGGTCGCCGGGGGCGGTGAGAGGCCTGGCATGGAGGAGCAAGGCTTGCCGGCAGAGGCCGGCCTGCAGGGCCCAAGGGACCTCGGCCGGAGCTCTTCCAGCCTCCAGGCGGGCCCCGCCGGCTCCCCCAGCCACATCTCCGTAAAGGAGCCCACCCCAAGCATCGCCTCAGACATCTCGCTGCCCATCGCCACACAGGAGCTGCGGCAGAGGCTGCGGCAGCTTGAGAAGTAACTAGACGTGCCCTCGCTCTTGCGGAATTGACGCGGGCCCCAGGGGCTCTGGGGGGAATGCAGTCTTAACCAGACGGTTTCAGGCAGTGTGGCCCTTTTGCTCCCTGAGCCTCTGGCTTTCAGAGTAAACCTGCTGTTTTCTGGCGCCTAGTGTTTGGCTCACTTAAAGCTTAAGTTAAGAACAGTGGGGTGATCCTCAGGTCAGGAAGGCAGCATCTACAGCGGGCCTGTTGGACCTTAGCCCAGGCCACGGAAAGGCCTGGTGGGGCGTGCTTGTTGTTGAGGACAGCCCTGCTCTTTCATGCTGGGTCCACACCCGCTGCACCACCCAGCGCTTTGTCTGGGGATGTTTGTGTGGGCTTCCTACTCACGCCCATTTGTCACAGGTGTGTCCTTGGCTCCCTTAGATAACGACAGAGTCTGGTTACCCTGAGCCTCAGATGTGAGCCTTTTCCTCTCAGGAAGAGAGACTTGCCCTTTGAAGCAGCTTCCTCTGCTGCCCTGCTACGCTTAGTGTGAGGCGGGCCAGGTGGTACAGAGAGAGCACCTCTCCGCCCGCGAGCTCTGTGCTTCAGCCTGAGACAGGCCGGGGCTATGACCTCATCAGATGACCCGCGAGGCTGGGGCCGGGGCCTCTGAGAAAGGAGCGCAGATTCGGGCAGTGCCCGGGTAGACAGAGCCTCAGGAAGACAGAGTTGATGTCTGTAAGGAGAGCCCCTGTCTTGATTTTACTTTGGGCCCCAGCTTTTAGGAATTGGGCTATATTGAACCCTTGAGTGGAATGTGAATCCTGCTGGTCCATTTGTGCCCAGAAGTTTAGACAGGGCTCCCCTTCGTCGGCTTGCCGCCTCCTCATGCGAGGGAAGGAACGGGCTCACAGCCTCTGAGCCGTCTGTAGAGCTCGCTGTCCGCTGTGTCTCCCCAGCGGAACCACCCTGGGACAGTCCCCCTTGGGGCAGATCCAGCTGACCATCCGGCACAGCTCGCAGAGGAACAAGCTGGTGGTGGTCGTGCACGCCTGCAGGTGAGCGGCCTTGCCGAGCAGAGCGGGCAGGCGGGCTCCGAGTAGGGACTGTGGCCCTGGTTCTCACGGCATTCTCTGTTCACAACCATTCTGTTTCTTTTAATGCTCCCTTAAATGCCCCCTGTTACTGAGCCTTTAGACACAATAACGGGTGTATTTTCCTGTTTTTGAAGTGTCTTTGGGGATTCAGTTTCCAGAGCAGCTAACAGTTCAGAAGATCCAGGCGGGTCTGTGGGGTCATGGCAGGAGCAGCTGTAGCCTTTCAGGACGAGCAGGCCGAGGCAGCCCGGTGTGCACTCACTCAGCACAGCGTGCGACGGCAGTGCCGCTGTGCTTGTGTTTGGTTGTTAGTGGTAGGCCGAGGCAGACCGGTGTGTACTCACTCTGAGCACAGCACGCGACAGCAGTGCCGCTGTGCGTGCTTGGCTGTTAGTGGCAACGGTGCAGAGCTGGCTGGTCGCTCTCCTTTATGTGGCATGTCGGTCTCTGTATGAGGCTTGTTGAGTCTCTGCTGTGAGACTTGTTGGTCTCACTAGTAGCTCTGATGTAAGTAGGCGACATGAAAATTTGGATGTTCTGAAAAAGTGTTGGAAACAGGGAAGAAAAATTAGTAACGTTTAGAAACATGATTATGTGAGCGCGGAGGTCAGTTCAACATGTGCTTATTTACTGAGCACCTCCTGTGTTCCTGCTGCTGAGGTGGGTGCTTCCTCGGAGAGCTTCCAGAGCAGCAGGCTGGCCAAACGACCCTCCTCTGGGCTTTCGGGCTCCTCGAGATGAGTGAGCGGTTGGAAATGGCTGCAGGGACAGTTGAGCCTGGGACACTGTAGGTTTGAGCAGTGTGGCTACACCAACACGAAGATTTTTTTTCAGTCCTAAATATCACCACTCTACACCACTTGGCATTGGCTGACTCCGCGGGATCAGCTGATTCTGAACCACATAGGTCCGCATAGGTCCTTAACCTCTGTGCAGTTCAAGATCAGCTGTAATTAAATACTAGGTGTGTTTGGCCCAGTTGTTGGGACAAGAGCAGCGAGGAGGAGGTGGGCATGTGTCTGTGACAGAAGGGTTCAGGGGGACGAAAGGCAGAGGAGGGCATCCTTTGCCTGAGCAGAGGCCAGGGAGTGGTCCTGAGGACTGCAGCTGCACGGCCTCTGGGGCCTCCCGGGAGGCTGACCGAGCCCCTCCCTCTCCGGGGCCTCCCGGGAGGCTGACCGCGTCCCTCCCTCTCCGGGGTCTCCCGGGAGGTGACCGCGTCCCTCTCTGGGAGGGCCAGTGAAGCAGTGTGGAGGGCGATGCTGTGGTTTCCCTGTTGGCAGCAGAGCAGGGAGTCAGAGCGTCCCCCAGACTCTGGGCTGAAGAGACGGGCTGAGGCCACCTCCGTGGCTGCTGGAAGCCCGTGAGCACGGGAGAGGACAGTTGCCCCCGAGTCCTCAGCGCTGGGATCAGTGCGAGCGTGGGGGCAGGGGAGAGGACAGTCGCCCCCCGAGTCCTCAGCGCTGGGATCAGTGCAAGCGTGGGGGCAGGGGAGAGGACAGTCGCCCCCTGAGTCCTCAGCGCTGGGATCAGTGTGAGTGTGGGGGCAGGGGAGAGGACAGTCGCCCCCCGAGTCCTCAGCGCTGGGATCAGTGTGAGTGTGGGGGCAGGGGAGAGGACAGTCGCCCCCCGAGTCCTCAGCGCTGGGATCAGTGCGAGCGTGGGGCAGGGGAGAGGACAGTCGCCCCCCGAGTCCTCAGCGCTGGGATCAGTGCGAGCGTGGGGGCAGGGGAGAGGACAGTCGCCCCCCGAGTCCTCAGCGCTGGGATCGGTGTGAGTGTGGGGCAGGATCTCACTCACTCGCTTGCTGCCGTGTTTCTAGACCTAACACCCAGTGTTCCCTGGTCTGTGTTACCAGGAACCTCATCGCCTTCTCTGAGGATGGCTCTGATCCCTACGTCCGCCTGTATTTGTTACCAGACAAGAGGAGGTCGGGAAGGAGGAAAACACACGTGTCGAAGAAGACGCTGAACCCCGTGTTTGATCAGAGGTATGGTCCACGCTGCAGGGCGGACGTTCCACACCACCCTTCGAGGAAGGCCTGGTGGTGCCTGTGGGGAGGCTGACCGAAAAACACCTCCCTGTGAGCAGTCGGGGGCTTGTTGATAGATTTGAGTACCACATGGATCCTCAGACCACACCCCAGCAGCCTTGGCCTGCACACATGTGGCTGGACCCCAGTCCACGTGGCTCAAACACCACCGGCATCTGGGGAGACGACTAGTTGAGTGATGCTGACGTCCACTGATCCAGTTTACATTCCGTCGCTGAAAGTACTAGCTGCTCACCGTGCCTTCTGACCTGTGGCTGCACTTAAACCGAGGCCAGAGACCAATGAGCAGGCGCCGGTCTCGGTCAGCCACAGCCGCTACAAGTTTGGGGACCCACCTGCAAACCCGGGAGTCAGGCTGCTCACTCTGGGAAGACCAGCACATCCACGTGGCCCTGCGAGGCCTCCGACCTCGTCCTCTGCTTTGCCAGCCTGGCTGCTGGAGGCTTGTCCGGCAGCCTCTGGCCTCAGCCACCAGGAGCTGCCTGCAGATGCCTCCTCCACAAGGCTGCTTTGAGGGTGCTGGTCTTCTCCACACGGGGCTCTGAGCTCTCGCCCCTTGGTCTGCAGGGGAGGGACTAGCCTGGCCTGCCCGGCTGTCTCACACCACAGCCTAGGTTTTTCCCCAGGAGTCAGGCACTGTGTGCACACCGGGGCCACAGGGTCAGCTTCGCACGTTTAGGGTTCCAGTCTCCTGTTGTGTTTGGGAAATAATGGGGGGGGACGCGGGAAACAGTCTTCCTGAAGGGCCAGGTTTAAACATCTAGCTGAAGAGATCACTTCTACGATAAAGAAACAAAGATCATGTTTGGAGTGGACTCAAAAACAAATGTCAGTTTTTAGTTACAATAAAACAGAGCAAAAGGATGGAGGAGTGTAGGGTGATCCTCTTTTTCTGCTTCAGCTTTGATTTCAGCGTCTCACTGCCAGACGTGCAGAGGAGAACCTTGGATGTGGCCGTGAAGAACAGCGGCGGCTTCCTGTCCAAAGACAAAGGGCTTCTTGGCAAAGTAGGTTTAAAAAGTTCTGCATTTTGCAAAAACTAAACACTTGACCCAAAGTATGCATTTTAGACTGGATTTATGCACATGGGTGACCCACGCCAGCTAAGCTGCTGTGAGTGGTCTGAGTCAGTGTCGTGGATCGTCTCCACTGACACTGCGTGCTAACCTGCCAGCAAGGCCGTTTGTTGGCTGCAGGAAGGGCCTCTTGGGTATAATCGACCATAGGTTGTGGGTGGATCTTAAGGGTGGAAGAATTGAAAAGCGAGACACCCAAAATGCAAGTTGCCAGAACCCACTTCTATAGGCGTTTTCTAACCGACAGGTGCTGGTTGGTCTGGCATCTGAAGAGCTCGCCAAAGGCTGGACCCAGTGGTGAGTGTCCCCCCGACAGACACGGAGCCCGCAAGTCCGCTCGGGAGCCTGGCCCCCGTGACCGCGTGTCTGCTGTCTTCCTATGTCTCAGGTACGACCTCACAGAAGACGGGACGAGGCCCCCCGTGGTGACGTAGGCCGCCGCCAAGAAGCCCCGGCTGCACCTGCCCGCCCTGCACCAACAGGCCCCGCACACCCCCAAAGACACACCCACGCTGCCCCGCCCGGACACCCTCCCCGCCCCCGAAGACACACCCACGCTGCCCCGCCCCACAACCCTCCCCCCACCCCCAAAGACACACCCATGCTCTTCTCATAATTTCACGGACTTGGTTACTGGCCCCATGATGGTTTTATAAAATGTTGGTATTTTAGGCGTATTTGGCCAATATTAGCATTAAGTTTTGTATGTTTAAATTTCCTCTAGTATTTCAGCAGTTGTCACGGTGTGCATAGCATAGCGGCCAGCTGTTGTGTGTGTAAAGCTATATGTCGGCTGTCTCTCCTAGGAAGCCGATGTATGGACCTGCTTATTATTGCCTTGTTTTGTATATCACTGAGGTGTACTATGCTATGTAAATGGACTATTTTTTATGATCTCTACATGCTGGTTTGAAATTCAGAGAAAGTGGATCAAGGAAATATATATATATTTTTTCTTCTAAAACTTATTAAATTCTTATTACAAATAATCATTTTTGTCTTTGCAGGAAAAAGTTCTCAGTGACCTATTTTGTGGTGTTTCTTTTTAAAAAAGAAAAGCTGAAAGATTAGTAAATGCTAGTATATTTCTGCTCGTTATAAATGGTAAAAGAATATATGCAAAATACTTACACTTTCATAAATATAAAGATGTATTATAAGGAGTCAGTTGTAGCGCTTATAAGGAAAAATGTATAACTGAGCAATATAAAATATCACAAGAATTGTCATGGTTCACAGTGCACTAATCTGAAATTTCTCACATAAAATAGAATGTCTTAACTTTATTTTTAGTTGCTTGTTACAACTTATTCATGAAACAGTACAGATACATAATGCTTTCCCTGAAATACAGTACTTCAGTGTTAGCGGTTAGTCTGTTGTGGAATTTTCAGTGTTTTCTCAGCTGTAAACGAAAGACTAACTCAGGTTGTCTCTGCAAAGGCTGTGAGACAGGTCGGGGTGAGCAGATAGGACACGATGCGGGAAGCCGCCACCGGCGCAGGCGTGTTGGTGTGACGCGCACGGGGCGGGGCTGGTGCACGTGTGATGCGCACGGGGCGGAGCCGGCGCCTCCACCGCGGGGACCAGGGGTCTTGGCACGGCGGCCGCAGGCTGTCAGTAACCTCCTACTGGGTTTCCTCACCTCATGCCATGACTGACCTCAGTATTGGGATGTTGTTGTACAACTTTTATTTGGGAGTATTTTTTCTTAGATTAGGAAAAGCATGTTTTATATCCATGTATATAAAGGTCCCAAGCCTCTTGGGAAGTGAGATTCCATAGCCTGCGGCAGCTGTGCGTGCCCCAAACACGGTGCACGTGTGCAGAAAGCTTTAAATATTCGACGCTGCGGGATACAGATGACTTCCTGAGCCATGAGGACATCCTCCAGCCCTGTGTAAATACCGGGGGAAATGTGGCTCTGAGCTTAGCGACCTCACCGTGCGTCCCGCGTGACTCCTGGACGCTCGCGGGGCCTGACTGCCCAAGTGCCTGTGGGCGCTGCCTCTGCTCTGCCTCTCCTGCCCTCGGGGCTCAGCTCTGGCCCGTCACACTCTGACCCCGGGGGGTGGTGGAGCCCGGAGCCTCGCAACACGTTTCACGCAGCCGTGCAGACCCGGTGCCCTTGCAGCTTCCTGGGCCGTAACGCTTCTCCGAAGCCCCAGCGGAGACCACCTCCTCCGTCAGAGGGGGAGGCGTTGCAGACCTGACGACCGCACAGAAAACACCTAACTCTGGTGTTTTAGCAGCAGGAGAAAAACCGGTCATTACTAAATCCAGTGGCCTGCCCGTGGTTTTAGATTTATTGGAGACTTTTTAAAAATTGGGTTTGTTGTGGGAATTCCCTGGCGGTCCAGTGCTAAGAGTTGGATGTTTCACTACCAGGGACCTGGATTTAACCCCTGGTCAGGAACTGAGATCCCACAAGCCATGAGGTACCTGCTGCAAAAATCAGGGTTTTTGAAGGGCTTCTGGCATAATTTCTAAAAGAAGGGAAACCCTCACTGAAATTCAGCACACCCGTGGTTTCTGCCACCAGCCCCGGTGTTTGGGTCTTGCAGCCGTGCATTTCACCTGCTCAGCATGTTCTAGTACACGTTCTACATGGAACACTTTACTTAAGCAGTCAGGCAAAATAAATGCCACCAAAGGGGCAAAATCAAACAAAGCCAGTTAGCTGCACGATGCCCACCCTTTGTGTAGCCGGTGGGGCCTGCACAGACTCAGCAGCCAGCGCCATTCTCTGTAAAGGAAGAGATGACTCCAAGGCCGGGACTCTGCCTTTGTGGCTGACGGGCCTTCAGAGGAGACCTTTTGTGCCCAGTGGGGCAGCTGAGACTCGGCTTTAGGCCGGACCCCGGGCTCCATGATCCTGGCGATGGACAGTCAGTTCTCAGAACCTTCGTCACCAGTTCTGACTAACTGCTTCATCTGGGAAAAGGGAACTTCAACTTTTCTACCTTGACCCAAACCAATGGAAGGAAAATTAACGTTGGTTAATTTGAATTGTTACTTTATTGCTTATCCTGTGCCTTAAAGTATGAAGCGTGAGGCATTGCTTCAGGTTAAAACAAAATACGCCTCGCAGCCGAGTTCGCAGCCGAGTTCACCACAGTTGATTCCTTGTCAAGGGTCAGCCCTCCTTTGTCAGGAAGTGAAGCCAAATGCAAATAGTGGTTGTTTGTACGCGGTTGTTGCTTTAACGTCATTCTAGCTGGACCACCCCCTGCAGATGGAACACAGCAGAGGGTTTTTTTGTTTTTGTTTTTTATTGTAAAATGCCCTTTTTGCTCAACTAATTTTACATGACAGTGCATGTATTTATTCAATAAAACTTTTTGTTATCTTGCTTGTGATTTATTCTTCCTTTGTCTTTTGAAGTAAAATTTTTAGTGTGGAACCAGGCAGTTTGAAGTGTGTGTAGTATAGTACTTGTATGTTATTTGTGAATTCTTTTGTTTTCAAAACTGTATCAGCTCACTGATATTACTCCTTAGTTTCCATCATAACTTGACTCCTCTGCCTCTCTCAGACTCAGTTTTGAAAACAGCTCTTCTGAAAGATAATCATGAGTAGAAACAACAAGTCTTTAAAGCCAGAGCTCTGCGAAGTTGTTAAGAGAGTCTGGTCTGAACAGAAAGAGGGAAACCCCCGGAGGCAGTGTCACTGAGTACAGGCTCGCCTGGAGGGGCCGGGAAACCGGGGAGACGGCGCGCTGAGGCAAGGGATGCAGAGAGCTGGCGGACCTAGAGGATGGCAGGCTAATGTCTGAAACTAATCACCTGGACCAGGCCTGGATGCCAGGTTCTTTTATGTGTCAGACATGGTGGGAGGCGAGAAAACAAAATAAAACGACCGTTTAAGTTTTGCGAATGGCTCCTAGAGTGGCAAGCCTCGGGCGAGGGGATTTGTTAGTTTCATCTTCTTACAGCCATTTCACACGTGGTGTGAAAAAGAATATTTTCTGCCGTATCAATAAACAAGGATGAGCTAACAAGGGTTAGCAGTCTGTCATTTCAGACCCCAAATGTGAACTTTGAGCAGGTACCCCTCCCCACACAAGAAACTCTAGAATGCCACGGGTCATTCACAGGTGGGGGTGGGGGGCAGGTTACCTCCCAGTGAGCTAAACAAAGTCACATTAGCCCTGTTCCTGGCACACAGTTGATGAAAAGGTATCTATTGAATAAAGGATGTATAAACTGCAGTTCAGTTCAGTTGCTCAGTCGTTTCTGACTCTTTGTGACCCCATGAATCGCAGCACGCCAGGCCTCCCTGTCCCTCACCAACTCCCGGAGTCCACCCAAACTCATGTCCATCGAGTTGGTGATGCCATCCAGCCATCTCATCCTCTGTCGTCCCCTTCTCCTGCCTTCAATTTTTCCCAGCATCAGGGTTTTTTGAAATGAGCCAGCTCTCTGCATCAGGTGGCCGAAGTATTGGAGTTTCAGCTTCAAAATCAGTCCTTCCCAAGAACACCTAGGACTGATCTCCTTGAGAATGGACTGGTTGGATCTCCTTGCAGTCCAAAGGACTCTCAAGAGTCTTCTCCAACACCACAGCTCAAAAGCATCAATTCTTTGGCGCTCAGCTTTCTTCACAGTCCAACTCACATCCATACATGACCACTGGAAAATCCATAGCCTTGACTAGACGGACCTTTGTTAAACTTGGCAGACCTTAAATAACAATAACATGAATTTGTCCTAACAAGTTTCCATTTAAAGAAAACCAATTGGCAGTTCTTAGTTATGGCTAAACAGAAAGATACTGGAACACAGTGAAGAATCCTGTTGAGACAAAAGCCAGTGTATAATTGTCTGAGAAGTAATTGAACCAGGAAGTCTGTTTTTGTCTTAATCTGGAAACCCTGGGCAATACAACAAGGACAGAAGCAGGTTATAAATTTTGTCTTGGGAAAGAAGGTCATTTTCAAATACGAGATTGTCAACGTGAAAAACCTAAGCAATCGTATGAAAACTCTTGAACAGGTATTTCATAAAGGACCAGTTATAAAAACAAATTTATGTGTCTTATCCAATAATAGCTATTAGAAAACAAAATGGAAGACATCCTACAGCAGGCCTGGTGCCACACTGGCAGTGAGACCTGCGGCCGACCAGGAGCGGGCGCGGCTGGGCTCCGCTCCGCAGAACCCACCCTGGAGCAGTGCTGCTCTGGGTCCTGGGGACACCGTGTCGAAAACAGTGGTGGTTCTTTCACGCTGCAGCTCCCTGGGGTGGTGAGGCCAGATGGGACCAACAGGAGACTGACCAAAAAATCTTAAAGGAAAACCTGGGAAATAGATGTCAAAGAGGGCTTGGGAAACCTCTCGCGTCCCTGGGCGTCTAGGACGGTGTGCTCGTGCGTGAGAGTTGGCCGGTCGCCTGCAGCTGTGCTGAGGCTCTGTCGGGGGTGAGGGCCGAGCAGGAGCACGTGATGGGGCACTGAAAACACCCCCCCTTCCCCAGCTCTCCCCAAGTACCGGGAAAGGGACAGTCGCTCAGTCGTGCCTCTGCGACCCCACGGACTACACAGTCCATGGAATTGTCCAGGCCAGAGCACTGCAGTGGGCAGCCGTTCCCTTCTCCAGGGGATCTTCCCAAGGCAGGGATCAAACCCTGCCCGCATTGCAGGCGGATTCTTTACCAGCTGAGCTTTCAGGGAAGCCCAAGAATACTGGGAGAGAAGCCCAAAGTATTAAAGAAACCTCTGACTGGTCACTAGCTGACCAAATTGGCTGAGTGGACACTTCAGAGGCAGCATGTGAACAAGAACATGCCTTCTAGACAATTTATCCAAGAAGCTACTAAGTGAAAAATATCTGAGTCGAGGCAAGTATGTTCAAAGAAAACGATCCAAAGAATTCACAGAAAGTAGAGTGATTTTCAGGGGAAGAGAAATGATCAGAAGAACGAAGGAGAACTCTGGAGTGCAAACCACAGTACGTGAGACGTAAATGTCCCTGAAGTCCAGCGATAGGCTGGAGCTGACGGGAGAGTCAGAAGCTGGAGGCCGAGTCACAGACGCCGCCTCTCCCGCGAGCCCAGCGAGCAGGACGCAGCGCGGACCCGGCCGCTCGCGAAGCCCCGGAGGGCGGGGCAGCGGGACCCGGAAGCACATGCGCCGGGTGACCGGAAACGTCCCGCGTGAACGGCGCTCGCCGGGCGCCGCCGCGGGCGCGGCTCCGCCGTGAGGAGGGCCTCGGGCGCCTCCCGCCAGCGCGCGGTGAGGAGCCGCCAGGGGCTTCCGCGCGACGCCGGAGGCCAGGGCGCGGGAGACCGTGCCCGGCGCTGGACGAGCCCATCTCCAGCAGGACTCCCACGGCAGGAAGGGCGGCGCGTCCCCGTTCTCTCCTCACCGCCTCACCTGCCCTGCAAGGGCCGGCCGAGGACGGACGTCTGCTTCCGGCCATCCCCGTGGGAGTGGGTCATCTGCTTCTGCCGGGAGTGGCCGGGCCGAGAGCGGAGCCCCAGTCAGAGCGGCCCGCGCGGCCCCGCACGCGGCTCGGCCTCGGCTGAGCGGACCCAGGGGGCCGGAGCGGCTGCAGCCGTGCCTGGCGAGCGAGCGGGACGCAGGGGCCGTGTCGCGGGGTCCGTGGGAAGGCGCCTGGCGTGCGCGGGTGGGGGGCAGCCGCCGCGGCCTCAGCTCTGCGCCGGCTGCAGGCCCCCGCGCAGCGGCCCCGCGGGCGCCATCTGCTGCCCGCGGCCTGCCTGGGCCTGTGGGCCGGGGCCTCCGAGGGCCGCTCCCCGCGGCACAAGCAGGGCCAGTTTGTAAATACTGTTTTCATTCATCGCGGCGTAAGATACAGATATGTGCAGAAGCCCTAATCTTTCTGCCCTGAACTTTCCCAAACTGGCTGCCCTGTGCCCCACATGTGGTGACCAAGAGCACCCAGGTGCCCCCCCCCCCACCCAACCCAGGTGCCCTCCCCCCCCACCCAACCCAGGTGCCCTCCCCCCCCCCACCCAACCCAGGTGCCCTCCCCCCCCACCCAACCCAGGTGCCCTCCCCCCCCACCCAACCCAGGTGCCCTCCCCCCCCACCCAACCCAGGTGCCCTCCCCCCCCACCCAACCCAGGTGCCCCCCCCCCACCCAACCCAGGTGCCCCCCCCCAACCCAGGTGCCCTCCCCCCCCCAACCCAGGTGCCCCCCCCCAACCCAGGTGCCCCCCCACCCACCCAACCCAGGTGCCCTCCCCCCCCACCCAACCCAGGTGCCCTTCAGGATGCCTGGCCTGGCCCACGAGACTTCCACCAGCTCCCTGCACACCCTGAGCCGTATGCCCACCCCGGGCGGTGCCTGCCTTCTGAGGCCTGGTGGGTTCTACTTGAAGTAACTGCAGACGAGAGCCCGGGGGCCAGGCCAGGCAGCACCAGGGCAACCCCAGGAGGGTTTCCTGTGCCAGCCACGAGGGCCCAGTCATGGGCTACACATCGCTGCACTCAGGCTCCAGGCTGGTTCCTGTCCCCAGTCCCAAACGGGACAGTCGCACACAAGACACATCCTTTTCTAGAAGCTTCTCTAGAATCCGACAGTGTGGGGAAGGCTGGTCCTCAGGTGCTGGGTCATTTCACTGCTACCAACTGCAGGGCTGGATTTGTCCCCAAGGTGAAAGGCAAGCTGTTCATGGCAGTTTTCTAAATAAGTAAAAGTGTAAAGGGGTAACCCTCTGTTCTGTGTGCAAGCCCAGGCCCATGGGATGGAGATGGGTTTTCTTTTGTCCGACTTTGCTTTCATTTTCATGCTGATATTTCATATCAAATAACCTAAGATTCCCTTTCACTTGTCTGCAGGTTTGCAAGCTGCTTCAACTTGGGAGGCTGAGCTCTTTATTGGTGAACACGTTCAGTTCACTCGCTCAGTCGTGTCCGACTCTTTGCGACCCCATGAATCGCAGCACGCCAGGCCTCCCTGTCCATCACCAACTCCCAGAGTTCACTCAAACTCATGTCCATCGAGTCAGTGATGCCATCCAGCCATCTCATCCTCTGTCCCCTTCTCCTCCTGCCCCCAATCCCTCCCAGCATCAGAGTCTTTTCCAATGAGTCAACTCTTCGCATGAGGTGGCCAAAGTACTGGAGTTTCAGCTACAAAATCAGTCCTTCCCATGAACACCCAGGACTGATCTCCTTCAGAATGGACTGGTTGGGTCTCCTTGCAGTCCAAGGGACTCTCAAGAGTCTTCTCCAACACGACAATTCAAAAGCATCAGTTCTTCAGTTCTCAGCTTTCTTCACAGACCAACTCTCACATCCATACATGACCACAGGAAAAACCATAGCCTTGACTAGATGGACCTTAGTTGGCAAAGTAATGTCTCTGCTTTTGAATATGCTATCTAGGTTGGTCATAACTTTTCTTCCAAGGAGTAAGCGTCTTTTAATTTCATGGCTGCAGGCACCATCTGCAGTGATTTTGGAGCCCCCAAAAAGAAAGTCTGACACTGTTTCCCCATCTGTTTCCCATGAAGTGATGGGACCAGATGCCATGATCTTAGTTTTCTGCAAGTTGAGGTTTAGGCCAACGTTTTCACTCTCCTCTTTCACTTTCATCAAGAGGGTTTTTAGTTCCTCTTCACTTTCTACCATAAGGGTGGTGTCATCTGCATATCTGAGGTTAGTGATATTTCTCCCAGCAATCTTGATTCCAGCTTGTGCTTCCAGTCCAGCGTTTCTCATGATGTACTCTGCATATAAGTTAAATAAGCAGGGTGACAATATACAGCCTTGATGTACACCTTTTCCTATTTGGAACCAGTCTGTTGTTCCATGACCAGTTCTAACTGTTGCTCCCTGACCTGCATACAGGTTTCTCAAGAGGCAGGTGAGGTGGTCTGGTATTCCCATCTTTCAGAATTTTCCACAGTTTCTTGTGATCCACACAGTCAAAGGCTTTGGCATAGTCAAACACGTTAGCATAACTTAAATGAAACATAACACCAAGAGCTTCTTAGATCATTTTTTATGAACAATTTTTCCAAAACCTTGCCCGGATTGTCCCTCATGCCCTTCCAAGTGTGTGAATGCCCCCAACACGAGGAGCCAGGTCTATCTGTTCTTTAAAGAGTGCAGAAAACAGCTTTGGGGAAATTTGGGTGTATACACGGTACCCTTCTTTGAAAGTGTAAACCTCTGAAATAGCATGTTGAATTCTCCCAAATGTAAAAGGCCAGCTGCTTACGATGCTCCCCATCGCTTGGCAGCATTCACAGCCCACTGCGCACAAGACAGCGTGCAGGGCCGTGAGGAGCGGCCTGTCTTCAGGGGCCAGATGTGGACGTGTGCCTGGGCATGCATGGACGAGGATGCGGGAGTTGCCAGTGCACACACGAGTGGACATGTGTGTGCTGTGTGCTTGTTGACTGTGCACACGCCTGCCTTGTGTGCTTACACGTGTGTGCATGCAAGTATGTGGGTATGTGCTTGTGTTGCATGTGTTTGTGGTGTGTGCATGTGTGTGCACTTTGTGTGCGTGTGTATAAGTATGCGTGAGCATGTTTGGCTCTTCCGAGATGTTCTTCTCAAACCCAGGGTTTCAGTCTGGACCTCCTTGAGAGCAGAGCCTAAGGCAAGGCCCGTGTGCGTGTGGTTGTTTGGTAACGTGGGGCTGAGAGCGAGACTTCCCTTCTCCTCTGGTCTCTGAAAAGATAAGTTTGCATGAGAGAGTGATCGCCTATTTCTTAACACTTTGGTGAAATTTGCCTATGAAAACTTCTGAGCCGCCTTTCAGGAAGAGTTGGGTTGCCATTTTAACATTTGGTATTAGTTTATTCTCAATTTCTCATCAAATCAGTTTTGCAGACTATCTACCTCATGCTTTCCGATTTTTTGGAAAACAATTTCTTATCAATCTCTATTATATTTGTAGTTGCAGCTCCTTTTAATTTCGTAACACTGTTTCTGTGTCCCTTCTACTTTTTTCTTGATTAGAATTGCGAGAAATCCATGTATCTTATTAGTTTTGTGAAGAAGAAAAAAAGAAAATGAAAGTGTTAATCGCTCAGTTGTGTCTGACTCTTTGCAACCCCATGGACTGTAGCCTATCCAGGCTCCGCGGTTCTTGGGATTCTGCAGGCAAGGATACTGCAGTGGGCGGCGTTCCTTTCTCCAGGGGGTCTTACTGACCCAGGGATCGAGCCTGGGTCTCCTGCATTACAGATGGATTCTTTACCACCTGAGCCGCCCAGGAAGCAGATTCGTTTTGTAAAGATATTATTTTATTATGTCAATTGTTTTCTTTATATTAAATTCTGCTCTTGCCTCCCTTCTGTCTACCTTGGTTTACAGAGTTGAACATCAAACTTATTTTCCATCCTTCTTTTAAGACAGTTGAATTCATCTAATGCTAGAAGTTTTCCGTACATGCTGCTCTGCTTCCCCTCGCCTTCGGCTAAGCGAGTGCTTTCATCTAGATCTAGATGTCTGATAACTTCCATTGAGAGTTCCTCTTTATTCCCAGAGTTACACAGAAGATCTTTTAGCTTTCCAAACATGCTCCCCCACCTTCTGGTGCTGGCTGTGAATCTGATTGCACTGATGTCAGAGAAGACCCTCGTCATGAATCACTGCCTTGCCATGGGAAAGGGGCTCGGGTAACTCAGTGAAGCTACGAGCCAGGCCGTGCAGGGCCACCCAGGACGGATGGGTCGTGGTGAAGAGTGCTCACAGAAACGTGCTCCACTGGAGGAGGGGATGGCAGACCACTTCAGTGTTCTTGCCTCAAGAACCCCGTAAACAGTGTGAAAAGACAAAAAGACGTCACACCGGAAGCCCCTCAGGCTGTCCGATATGCTACTGAGAGGGAGTGGGAGACATTTGCTAACAGCTCCAGAAAGAACGAAGAGGCCGGGCCAAATCGGAAATGATGCCCAACTGTGGATGTGTCTGTGGTGAAAGCACAGTCCAGTGCGGTAAAGAACAACATCGCACAGGAACCTGGAATGGTAAGTCCATCCATCAAGGTAAATAGGACATAGTCAAGCAGAAGATGGCAAGAGTGAATGAACATCGACATCTTTGGAATCAGTGACCTAAGATAGGCAGGAATGGGCAATTTTAATTGGGATGACCATCATAACTACTGCTATGGGCAATAATCCTTAGAAGAAATGAAGCAGGCTTCATAGTCAACAGAAGAGTCTGAAATTCAGTACTTGGCCACAGTCCCCCAAAACGACAGAACGATCTTGGTTCATTTCCAATGCAAACCATTCAGCATCACAGAAATTCAAGTCTATGCCCAACCACTAACATTGAAGAAGCTGAAGTTGACCAGTTCTATGAAGATCTATAAGACCTTCTAGAACTGACACGGAAAAAAGATGTCCTTTTCATCACAGGGGACTGGAATGCAAAAGAAGGAAGTCAGGAGATACTGGAAATAACAGACACATTTGGCCTTGGAATACAAAATACAGCAGGGCAGAGGCTAACAGTTTTGTCAAGAGAACACACCAGTCATGGCAAACACCCATTTCCGATGACACAAGAGATGACTCTACACATGGACATCACCAGATGGTCAATACCCAAATCAGATTGATTATATACTTTGCAGTCAATGATGGAGAAACTCTATATAGTCAGCAGAAATAAGACCTGGAGCTGACTGACACAGATTATCAGCTCCTTATTGCAAAATTCAAGCTTAAATTGAAGAAAGTGGGGAAAATCCCTAGACCATTCACATATGACCTAAAGCAAATCCCTTATGATTATACAGTGGAGGTAACAAATATTTTCCAGGGATTAGATCTGGTAGACAGAGTGCCTGAAGAACTGTGGCCAGAGGTTCGTAACATTGTACTGGGGGTGGTGACCAAAGCCATCCCAAAGAAAAGCAAATGCAAGAAGGCAGAGTGGTTGTCTGAGGAGGCCTTACAAATAGCCGAGGAAGGACGAGAAGCAAAAGGCAAAGGAGAAAAGGAAAGATATACCCATCTAAATGCAGAGTTCCAGAGAATAGCAAGGAGAGATAAGAAGGCCTTCTTAAGTGAACAATGCAAAGAAATAGAAGAAAACAATAAATGGGAAAAATTAGAGATCTCTCCAAGAAAATTGGAGATATCAAGGGAACATTTCATGCAAGGATGGGCATGATAAAGAAAGAAACAGTATGGACCTAACAGAAGTAGAAGAGATTAAGAAAAGATGGCAAGAATACACAGAAGAACTGTACGAAAAAGGTCTCAATGACCCAGATAACCACGATGGTGCGGTCACTCCTAGAGCCAGACAGCCTGGAGTGTGAAGTCAAGTGGCCCTTAGGAAGCATCACTATGAACAAAGCTAGTGGAGGTGATGAAGTTCCAGCTGAGCAATTTAAATTCCTAAAAGATGATGCTGTGAAAGTGCTGCACTCAATATGCCAGCAAATTTGGAAAAGTCAGCAGTGGCCACAGGAGTGGAAAAGGTCAGTTTTCATTCCAGTCCCAAAGAAGGGCAATGCCAAAGAATGTTCAGACTACTGGACAACTGCATTCATTTCACACACTAGGAAAGTAATGCTCCAAATCCTTCAAGTCAGATTTCAACAGTAGGTGAGCCAAGAAGTTTCAGATGTACTAGCTAGATTTAGAAAAGACAGGGGAACCAAGGATCAAATTGCCAACATTTGTTAGATTTTAGAGAAAGCAAAGGAATTTCAGAAATACATCTACTTCTGCTTCATTGACTACACGAAAGCATTTGACTGTGTGGATCACAACAAACTGTGGAAAATTCTTGAAGAGATGCGAATGCCAGACCACCTGATCTGCCTCCCGAGAAACCTATATGCAGGTCAACAAGCAACAGTTAGAATATTACATGAAACAACTGATTGGTTCAAAAGTTGGAAAGAAGTACAACAAGGCTGTATATTGTCACCCTTTTTACTCAACTTATATATAGAGAACGTGGTGGGAAATGCCAGACTGGCTGAATCACGAGCTGGAGTCAAGATTGCCTGGAGAAATATCAACAGTCTCAGGTATGCAGGTGTTACCACTCTAATGGCAGAAAGTGAAGAGGAACTGAAGAGGGTCTTGATGAGGGTGAAAAAGGAGAGTGAAGAAGCTGGCTTGAAAGTCAACATTCAAAAACCTAAGATCATGGCATCTGGTCCCATCACTTCAAGGCAAATAGGAGGGGAAAAAAGTGGAAACAGTGACAGACTTTATTTCTTGGGCTTCAGAGTTCCTGCAAATGGTGACTGCAGCCATGAAATTAAAAGATTCTTGCTCCTTGGAAGAAAAGCTATGACAAACCTGGACAGCATATTAAAAAGCAGAGACATTACTTTGCTAACAGAGGTCCGTCTAGTCAAGGCTATGGTTTTCCAGTGGTCATGGATGGATGTGAGAGTTGGACTGTGAAGAAAGCTGAGCACCAAAGAATTGATGCTTTTGAACTGTGGTGTTGGAGAAGACTCTTGAGAGTCCCTTGGACTGCAAGGAGATCCAACTAGTCCATTCTGAAGGAGATCAGCCCTGGGTGTTCATGAAGGACTGATGCTGAAGCTGAAACTCCAATCGTTTGGCCACCTGATGTGGAGAGCTGACTCACTGGAAAAGATCCTGATGTTGGGAAAGATTGAAGGCAGGAGGAGAAGGGGATGACAGAGGATCAGATGGTTGGATGGCATCACTGACTCGATGGACATAAATCGGAGAAAACTCTGGGAGATGGTGGAGGACGTGCTGTGCTGCAGTCCATGGGTCACAAACGGACACGGCTTGGTGACCGAACAACAACATAGATGTCTCCACAATGCTCACTCTTCGGGGGGAGTCGAGCTTGTACCCCATCCTCGTCTTTGCCTCCTGGCCCCTGGCCCAGAGCAGATCCTAAAGGAGATTCTGAGACCCACTCCTTGAGAGCTGGGGTCTTGAGACAGCAGCTCCTGTGACCAACTGGGAGGGGCCTTGGCGTGGCTGCTGCTCAGGCTCTGGGTCCGGGGCTCCTGCACCAGAAGCACCAGTTTTTGAACCTTTCAGCCTCTTTTGCTGGGCAGGTGGGTCTGCCCGGTGCTTGGCTGCAGGCAGAGAGCCCAGACCTGGCATTGGTCCTCCGTGGGGCACGCCCAGCACACTTGATGGCAAATAGAAGGGGAAGAAAGTGCAACGAGTGACGGTTTTATTTTCTTGGACTCTAAAATGGCTGCGGACAGTAACTGCAGCCATGAAATTAAGACGCTTGCTCCTTGGAAGGAAAGCTATGACCAACCTAGACAGCGTATGAAGAAGGAGGACCCACACTCAGGCTGTAGCTGCTGTCCGTGACCTGCACACCCGTGGCCCCAGGACCTCATTCTGCATTCCTGTTCCAATTTTGCTCCACGGGTGCAGCGATGCATTTTCTGTTTTCTCCATTTATATCCTGACTCCTGCAGCTGCTGGGGCAGGAGAAATGAGCAGAGCACCGAAGTGAGCAGTCACGTCACCCTGACCCAGAGTCCTCACGTCTCTGTCATCCTGAGACAGCCGGGCTGCTGCTGACCGACACCTCCTCACCGTCAGGAGCCGTGGTCCACCAGGTGGCGCTGTGGTCAGGGCGATACCTTGCGGCTTTTGAAGGTTCAGGAAGGAGCCGTTTCATTCATTTCTGCATGTGCTTTAGAGCCGAAGGAGCCACTAATTGTGACAGCTCTGCCTTCCACTTTCCAAGTGAGGAGACAGGCTCTCAAAGAAAACGATTTGCCCAAGATCTTGTTAATTGCAAGAACCAGGTCCATCCCACCAGCATGCTATACAGGCGTCTTAGGACGGCAAACTTGCCTAACAAGGAATCTCCTTCTAAAGCCGAGATACTGCCAAATCTAAATACAACAAGATACTTACAATGAAGTCATTCTTATGAGATTAGATGAGTTGGTGGTCAGTTATTATTTTACTAAACTATCTCAATATCACAAAAACCTTTAGGCCATCTCTTGAATTTAATTATTCAGTAACAGCCAATTATTATAGTTTCCTTACTCTTTCACGAATGGACTTATAGGAAAATACCCACTACATGTAAGATAAAGTTTATGGTGTAAAGTGATTTAACAGGATAGACAGTTGATGTCAATTTGGACAAGACAAGGCTAACCTCTGAGCTGTGTGCTGTAGGTGCTCAACATGTATGTTCCTGGGAAAGGTTGTGAAAGGCAAGCCTCACTTTCCCACGCACAGAACAGTGTTGAGGGCTCTGCTCCTCACTAGGAGGTCCAAACCACATATTTCGTCAACACTGCTGGCCATGTGCGGAGAAGGCAATGGCACCCCACTCCAGTACTCTTGCCTGGAAAATCCCATGGACAGAGGAGCCTGGTGGGCTGCAGTCCATAGGGTCGCTAAGAGTCAGATACGACTGAGCGACTTCAGTTTCACTTTTCACTTTCATGCGTTGGAGAAGGAAATGGCAACCCACTCCAGTGTTCTTGCCTGGAGAATCCCAGGGATGGGGGAGCCCGGTGGGCTGCCATCTCTGGGGTCGCACAGAGTCGGACACGACTGCAGCGACTTGGCAGCAGCAGCAGCAGCAGCGGCCATGTGTGAGTGGCGGCAGGAAGGACTCCCTGCAGGGACAGCTGTGCACAGGGGCCGCTCTCCTACGTCCTGGGAACCGCCACCTGCTCTGTCTGCTGCCCCGCGCAAGGAGCAGACACGAAAGGCTGCACTGCATTGGAATGTTCAGAGCAGACAGATCCACAGCGGTGCTGTGCCAACTCCCGTTCCTGTCTTCCCAGCAGGCTCCCCTGGGACCATGCGCACACAGGGCCCCCAAGAGACCCGCTCCCACCTCCAGAGAGCTTGGCCAGGTCAGTCCGAGGAGGCCCAGGCTGGGCCGTAAGCACTCCCGGGTGATCCTGGTGCGTCTCGAGGTGAGAGCGCCTGTTGCTGAGTGCGGCCGCCTTCCGAAAGCTTCCTGCACATCCTGCTGCCTGTGAGCACTGCCCAGGAGTGTGGGCCTGGGAGAGGTTTCCATAGCAGCCCTGCTTTCCCACTTCACTAACTCGGATTCGAATCCCCAGCTAGGTACGTCTGTGTTGGTACTCAGCCTGCTGAGATTTGTTTATCACAGCTTTATTAACATATAATTCATACACTATAAAATTTACCGTTCTAAAGTATGCAATTCACAAGGCTGTGAACACATTACAGCCAACTCCAGATGGTTTTCATCACATGAAAGGCACCCTGCACCCATCAGCAGTCATTGTCAGCCTCTGCCATCTCCTAAGCTACCTTTGCCTATGGGTCTGTCTGCTGCGGACATTCCCTGCTAGTGGAATCACACACGGTGTGTCTTCTGCGTCTGCTTCTTTCACTGGGCATCGTGTCTTCGGGCTTATCGACATTATAGCGTGAGTTAGAGCCCCGTTCCCTCTAAGGCTGAAGAGTATGCCACCGTATGGGTGGGCTCACATTGTGTGCCCATTTGTCTGTTGGTGGACATTGGGTTGTGTCCAGTTTCATCGTGCTGGTGCTCTTTGAGAGGACAGTGATCATGACAGGGGTTGGAAGTCTGGCTCAGAAAGATTCAGACAGGGGCAGCGCCCCGCAGGTGATGCTCACATACGGTGGGCTCAGCACTATAGGTTCTATGCTTGTGCCACTCAAATTCCCTCTTTCCCCATCTTTTCCGACTTCGCTGGTGGCTCAGACAGGAAAGTATCTGCCTGCAATGCGAGAGACCCAAGTTCAATCCCTCGGTTGGGAAGATCTCCTGGAGAAGGAAATGGCAACGTACTCCAGTACTCTTTCCTGGATAGTCCCATGGATGGAGGAACCTGGTAGGCCATAGTCCATGGGGTGGCAAAAAGTCGGACACGACTGAGCGACTTCACTTTCACTTTTCCATCTTTTCTGCCAGCAACTTCTGCCCATTAGGATCGCCTGGGGATTCTGACTCTGGTTAAACACACGAGCGCTCACTGGCCTCCCTCCCATGGTCTGAATTCATTGGTCTGCACAGGTGTAGGCTCATGTTCTCATTAGCAGCTCAGGAAGTTCTAACCGGCATCATGACTAGCGGTGGTTTGCTCTGGCACATATCGCACACTCCTCGGAGCTACCTACCCAAGAGACCCCCACCTAGCTCAGTGGGGCTCTCCTGGGAGGTGCTGCCCCGGCCGCAGGAGCCCCGAGGAAGATGAAGGCAGATCGCTCCCCTTTCCCATCTTGTTCCAAGGTCATCATAGAAGGTTCAGTTCAGTTCAGTTACTCAGTCGTGTCCGACTCTTTTCAACCCCATGGACTGCAACACGCCAGGCTACCCTATCCACCACCACCTCCTGGACCTTGCTCAAACTCATGTCCATCGGGTTGGTGATGCCATCCAACCATCTCATCCTCTGTCATCCCCTTCTCCTCCTGCCTTCAATCTTTCCTAGAATCGGGGTGTTTTCTAACGTGTCAGTTCTTCCCATTAAGTAGCCAAAGTATTGGACCTTTAGCTTCAGTATCATTTCTTCCAATAAATATTCAGGACTGATTTTCTTTAATAAGAAAAGATCTCTTTGCAGTCCAAGGGACTCTCAAAAGTTTTCTTCAATACCACAGCTGAAAAGTATCAGCTCTTCGGTGCTCAGCTTTCTTTGTGGTCCAACTCTTAACATCCATACATGACTACTGGAAAAACCATAGCTTTGACTACACAGACATTTGTCGGTAACTAATGTCTCTGCTTTTCAATATGCTGTCTAGGTTGGTCATAGCTTTTCTTCCAAGGAGCAAGTGTCTTTTAATTTCATGGCTGCAGTCACCATCTGCATTGATTTTGGAGCCCAAGAAAATAAACTCTGTCACTGTTTCCATTGTTTCCCCATCTATTTGTCTTTAAGTGATGGACCAGATGTCATGATCTTAGTTTTCTGAATGTTGAGTTTTAAGCCAACTTTTTCACTCTCCTCTTCCACTTTCGTCAAGAGGCTCTTTAGTTCCTTTTGGCTTTCTGCCATAAGGGTGGTGTCATCTGTATATCTGAGGTTATTGATATTTCTCCCAGCCACCTTGATTCCAGCTTATGCTTCATTCAGCCCAGCATTTTGCATGATGTACTCTGCATATAAGTTAAATAAGCAAGGTGACAATATATAGCTTATTGACATACTCCTTTCCCAATCTGGAAAAATTCTGTTGTTCTATGTCCAGTGCTAACTATTGCTTCTTGACCTGCATACAGATTTCTCAGGAGGCAGGTCAGTTCAGTTCAGTCACTCAGTTGTGTGTGACCCCATGAACTGCAGCATGCCAGGCATCCCTGTCCATCACCAACTCCTGGAGTTCACCCAAACTTATGTCCATTGAGTCAGTGATGCCATCTAACCATCTCATCCTCTGTCATCCCCTTCTCCTGCCTTCAATCTTTCCCAACATCAGGGTCTTTTCAAATGAGTCAGATCTTTGCATCAGGTGGCCAAAATATTGGAGTTTCAGCTTCAACATCAGTCCTTCCAATGAACACCCAGGACTGATTTCCTTTAGGATAGACTGGTTGGATCTCCTTGCAGTCCAAGGGACTCTCAGGAGTCTTCTCCAACACCACAGTTCAAAAGCA
This sequence comes from Budorcas taxicolor, assembly GCF_023091745.1. Lineage (NCBI taxonomy): Eukaryota > Metazoa > Chordata > Mammalia > Artiodactyla > Bovidae > Budorcas > Budorcas taxicolor. Next base: position 121,062,643 of record NC_068913.1, on the reverse strand, counting down.
TCAATTCTTTGGCCCTCAGCTTTCTTTATAGTCCAACTCTCACATCCATACATGACTACTGGAAAAACCATAGCCTTGAATAGACAGACCTTTGTTGACAAAGTAATGTCTTTGCTTTTCAAGTTGACAAAGTAATGTCTCTGCTTTTTAATATGCTGTCTATGTTGGTCATAACTTTCCTTCCAAGGAGGCAGGTCAGGTGGTCTGTTCTTCCCATCTCTTGAAGAATTCTCCACAGTTTGTTGTGATCCACACAGTCAAAGGTTTTAGTGTAACCAATAAGGCAGAAGTAGATGTTTTCCTTGAATTCGCTTGCTTTCCTATGATCCAGCATATTTTGGCCATTTGGTCTCTTGTTCCTCTGCCTTTTCTAAATCCAGCTTAAACATCTGGAAGTTCTCAGTTCATGTACTGTTGAAGCCTAGCTTGGAGAATTTTGAGTGTTACTTTACAGTGTGTGAGATGCATGCAACTGTACAGCAGTTTGAGCGTTCTTTGGCATTGCCTTTCTTTGGGATTGGAATGAAAACTGACCTTTTCCAGTCCTATGGTCACTGCTGAGTTTTTCAGATTTGCTGGCATATTGAGTGCAGCACTTTCACAGCATCATCTTTTAGGAGTTGAAATAGCTTAGCTGGAATTTCATCACCTCTACTTGCTTTGTTCATAGTGATGCTTCCTAAGACCCTCTTGACTTTGGACTCCAGGATGTCTGGCTCTAGATGAATGATCACACCATCATGATTATCTGGGTCATGAAGATCTTTTTTGTATAGTTCTCTGTGTATTCTTGACACCTCTTCTTAATATCTTCTGCTTCTGTTGGTTCCATACCATTTCTGTCCTTTATTGTGCCCATCTTTGTATGGAATGTTCCCTTGGTATCTCTAATTTTCTTGAAAAGATCTCTAATCTTTCCCATTCTACTCTTTTCCTCTATTTCTTTGCACTGATCACTGAGAAAGGCTCCCTTATCTCTCTTTGCTATTCTCTGGAACTCTACCTTCAGGTGGCCAAAGTATTGGAGTTTCAGCTTCAGTATTAGTCCTTCCAGTGAACATTCAGGACCAATTTCCTTTAGGATGGATTGGTTGGATCTCCTTAGAGTCCAAGGAACTCTCAAGAGTCTTCTCTAACACCACATTTCAAAAGCATCAATTCTTCGGTGCTCAGCTTTCTTTATGGTCCACCCTTACATCCATACACGACTACTGGAAAAACCATATTTGACTAGATGGACCTTTGTTGGCAAAGTGATGTCTCTGCTTTTTAATATGCTGTCTAGGTGGGTCATAGCTTTTCTTCCAAAGAGCAAGCGTCTTTTAATTTCATGGCTGCAGTCATCATCTGCAGTGATTTTGGAGCCCGAGGAAATAAAAGTCTGTCACTGTTTCCATTGTTTCCCCATTTATTTGCTATGAAGTGATGGGACAAGATGCCATGATCTTAGTTTTTCGAACGCTGAGTTTTAAGCCAAGTTTTTCACTCTCCTCTATCACTTTCCTCAAGAGGCTCTTCAGTTCCTCTTCGCTTTCTGCCATGTGGGTGGTGTCATCTACCTCTCTGAGGTTATTAATATTTATGTGAGGTTTGTTTCTAAACATGATTTTGCCCCTCTTACCTTCTTATTGGGGCTTCTCCTTTGCCCTTGACAGGGGTATTTTTTTTTGGTGGGATCCAACATTCTCCTGTCAATGGTTGTTCAGTGGTTAGTTTCAAGTCTGGAGTTCTCATAGGAGAAGATGAGCCCACATCCTTCTACTCTGCCATCCTGAGAGGCAGTTGTGTGTGCAGATGCCTTTGGGGACCATGTGGAAGAGTCTTACGTCTAGGAGTGGTGGCACCTGCAGAGGGGCCCCTGTCTTCACACCCCTCCTCCTGGGTGTTGCCTGAGGTCCTCCAGTCTTGGGTGCAGTCCCCAGGCAGAGCAAGGGTGGGCCTTGAGCTTCCAGTTACTTCTGCTTTACCTTTCATTGTTGAATCCACCCCATGCACGTTTCCCAAGTTCAGACTTTTACTGCAGAGAAGGCAGAGTGTCCAACCACAAAAAGGACAGGCTTCTGCAGGGCCCCCCCAGCCCTGTGTGCCTCCAGAACTACTTGCTTTGATCACTTTCTGCCCCAGGAACTGAGCACCCCCAACCCAGAGAGTGGACTGGAATGGAAAGAGGGAGGAAGCGGAGCAAGGTTCCGCGTGGGGCAGCGAGGAGGATATGGGGTGTGTGGGACTTGTGGGTGTTTTGGGGTATGTATGTGGGGTTGGGTGTGTAGGTATTGGGGGTGTGGGGATGTGGAGTGTGTGTGGGGGGATGTGCTGTGTGGGGGTGTGGGGTGTGTGGGGTTTGGGGGATATCGGGTGTGTATGTATGAGGTGTGGGTTTGTGTGGGTTGTGTGCATGTGTGTGGGGGTGTGTGGAGTGTGTGTGTATGGGGGTGTGTGTGGGATGTGTGGGTGTGTGGGGGGATGTGTGGGGTTTGGGGACTTGGGGCCTGGGTATGTGGGTGTGGGGTGTATGGGTGGGTGTGTGGGTGTGTGTGGGGATGTGTGAGTTTAGGGGGTGGGGGTGGGTATGTGGGTGTGTGTGGGGGTTGTGAGGTGTGTGGGTGTGTGTGGGGTGTAGGGGTTGTGTGTGGGTGTGTGTGGGGCTGTGAGGGGTGTGTAGGGTGTGTGTGTGTGTAGGTGTGTGTGACGTGAGGGGTGTGTGGGTGTGTGTGAGGGGTGTGTGGGTGTGTGTGAGGGGTGTGTGGAGGGTGTGGGGGATGGGTGGGGTATGTGGGTGTGTGTGTGGGGTGTGAGGTGTGTGGATATGGGGTATGTAGGGTGTGTGTGGGGTGTGAGGTGTGTGGATATGGGGTATGTAGGGTGTGTGTGAGGTGTGTGGGAATGTGGAGTGTGTGTGGGGGGGAGTGTGTGTGGGTGTTGTGTGGGGATGTGTGGGTGTGAGCTGTGTGGGGGAGTGTGGGGTGTGTGGGTGTCGAGTATGTGGGGATTGTGTGTGTGCAGGTGTTGTGTGTGGGATGAGGGGTGTGAGGTGTGTGTGTGGGGTGTGTGGGTGTATGGGATTATGTGTGTGTGGGTGTTGTGTGGACATGTGGGGGAATGTGGGGTGTGTGTGGCGTGGGGTGTAAAGTGTGTGGGGGTTGTGTATGTGCGGGTGTGGGGGAGTGTGGGATGTGTGGGTGTGAGCTGTACGTGGGTGTTGGGTGTGTGGGTTCCAGGTGTGTGAGGGTTGTATGTGTGTGGGTGTGGGCATGGGTGGGGTGTGTGTGCGGTGTGTGTGTATGGGGGGTGTGTGCGATGTGTGGGTGTGTGGGGGGATGTGTGGGGTTTGGGGACTTGGGGGCTGGGTATGTGGGTGTGAGGTGTGTGTATGTGTGGGGTGTGTGTGGGGTGAGGTGTGTGTGCGTGTGGTGTGTGTGGGGTGTGTGGGTGTGGGGGTTGTATGTGTGGGTGTTGTGTGGACGTGTGGGGGAGTGTGTGGTGTGTGGTGTGGGGTGTGAGGTGTGTGGGGGGCTGTGGTGTGTGGGTGTCAGGTGTGTGTGGGTTGTGTGCGTGTGGGTGTTGTGTGGGGGTGGGGGATGTGGGTGTGGGTGGGCTGTGAAAATGTGGAGGCTGTGGGGGTGTGTGGCGTGTGTGTGTGCGGGTGTTGTGTGGGGGTGTGAGGGTGTGTGGACGTGTGGAGGGGTGTGTGGGGGGGTTGTGTGTGTGCGGGTGTTGTGTGGGAGTGTGGGGTGTGGAGGTGGGGGTGTGTGGACGTGTGGAGGGGGTGTGTGGGGGGGTTGTGTGTGTGCGGGTGTTGTGTGGGAGTGTGGGGTGTGGAGGTGGGGGTGTGTGGACGTGTGGAGGGGGTGTGTGGGGGGGTTGCGTGTGGGCGGGTGTTGTGTCGGGGTGTGGGGAGTGTGGGGTGTGGAGGTGGGGGTGTGTGTGTGTGGGTTGTGTGTGTGCGGGTGTTGTGTGGGAGTGTGGGGTGTGGAGGTGGGGGTGTGTGGACGTGTGGAGGGGATGTGTGGGTGGGTTGTGTGTGGGCGGGTGTTGTGTGGGGGTGTGGGGGTGTGTGGACGTGTGGAGGGGGTGTGTGGGGGGGTTGTGTGTGGGCGGGTGTTGTGTGGGGGTGTGGGGGTGTGTGGACGTGTGGAGGGGGTGTGAGGGGGGGTTGTGTGTGGGCGGGTGTTGTGTGGGGTGTGGAGGTGGGGGTGTGTGGACGTGTGGAGGGGATGTGTGGGTGGGTTGTGTGTGGGCGGGTGTTGTGTGGGGGTGTGGGGGTGTGGGGGTGTGTGGGGGGTTGTGTGTGTGGGGGGTTGCGTGTGGGCGGGTGTTGTGTGGGGGTGTGGGGGGGTTGTGTGTGTGGGGGTTGTGTGTGTGCGGGGGTTGCGTGTGGGCGGGGGTTGTGTGGGGGTGTGGGGGTGTGGGGGTGTGTGGGGGGTTGCGTGTGGGCGGGTGTTGTGTGGGGCTGTGGGGGTGTGTGGACGTGTGGAGGGGGTGTGTGGGGGGTTGTGTGTGTGGGGGGTTGCGTGTGGGCGGGTGTTGTGTGGGGGTGTGGGGGTGTGTGGACGTGTGGAGGGGGTGTGTGGGGGGTTGCGTGTGGGCGGGTGTTGTGTGGGTGTGTGGGGGGGTTGTGTGTGTGGGGGTTGTGTGTGTGCGGGGGTTGCGTGTGGGCGGGGGTTGTGTGGGGGTGTGGGGGTGTGTAGACGTGTGGAGGGGGTGTGTGGGGGGGTTGCGTGTGTGGGGGGGTTGCGTGTGGGCGGGTGTTGTGTGGGGGTGTGGGGGTGTGTGGACGTGTGGAGGGGGTGTGTGGGGGGGTTGTGTGGGGGGTTGCGTGTGGGCGGGTGTTGTGTGGGTGTGTGGGGGGGTTGTGTGTGTGGGGGTTGTGTGTGTGCGGGGGTTGCGTGTGGGCGGGGGTTGTGTGGGGGTGTGGGGAGTGTGGGCTGTGGAGGGGGTGTGTGGGGGGGTTGCGTGTGGGCGGGTGTTGTGTGGGGGTGTGGGGGTGTGGGGGTGTGTGGGGGGTTGTGTGTGTGCGGGGGTTGCGTGTGGGCGGGTGTTGTGTGGGGGTGTGGGGGTGTGTGGGTGTGTGGGGGGTTGTGTGTGTGGGGGGTTGCGTGTGGGCGGGTGTTGTGTGGGGGTGTGGGGGTGTGGGGGTGTGTGGGGGGTTGTGTGTGTGCGGGGGTTGCGTGTGGGCGGGTGTTGTGTGGGGGTGTGGGGGTGTGTGGGTGTGTGGGGGGTTGTGTGTGTGGGGGGTTGCGTGTGGGCGGGTGTTGTGTGGGGGTGTGGGGGGGTTGTGTGTGTGGGGGGTTGTGTGTGTGGGGGGTTGCGTGTGGGCGGGTGTTGTGTGGGGGTGTGGGGGTGTGTGGACGTGTGGAGGGGGTGTGTGGGGCGGTTGCGTGTGGGCGGGTGTTGTGTTGGGGTGTGGGGGTGTTGTGTGTGTGGGGGGTTGTGTGTGTGCGGGGGTTGCGTGTGGGCGGGTGTTGTGTGGGTGTGTGGGGGGGTTGTGTGTGTGTGGGGGGGGGTTGTGTGTGTGGGGGTTGTGTGTGGGGGGGTTGCGTGTGGGCGGGTGTTGTGTGGGGGTGTGGGGGTGTGTGGGGGGTTGCGTGTGGGCGGGTGTTGTGTGGGTGTGTGGGGGGGTTGTGTGTGTGGGGGTTGTGTGTGTGCGGGGGTTGCGTGTGGGCGGGTGTTTTGTGGGTGTGGGGGTGTGGGGGTGTGCGGGGGGTTGTGTGTGTGGGGGGTTGCGTGTGGGCGGGTGTTGTGGGGGTGTGGGGGTGTGGGGGTGTGTGGGGGTTGTGTGTGTGGGGGGTTGCGTGTGGGCGGGTGTTGTGTGGGGGTGTGGGGGTGTGTGGACGTGTGGAGGGGGTGTGTGGGGGGTTGCGTGTGGGCGGGTGTTGTGTGGGTGTGTGGGGGGTTGTGTGTGGGGGGGGTTGCGTGTGGGCGGGTGTTGTGTGGGTGTGTGGGGGGGTTGTGTGTGTGGGGGTTGTGTGTGTGCGGGGGTTGCGTGTGGGCGGGTGTTGTGTGGGGGTGTGGGGGTGTGGGGGTGTGTGGGGGGTTGTGTGTGGGGGTTGTGTGTGTGGGGGTTGTGTGTGTGCGGGGGTTGCGTGTGGGCGGGGGTTGTGTGGGGGTGTGGGGAGTGTGGGGTGTGGAGGTGGGGGTGTGTGGACGTGTGGAAGGGGTGTGTGGGGGGGGTTGCGTGTGTGGGGGGGTTGCGTGTGGGCGGGGGTTGTGTGGGGGTGTGGGGGTGTGTGGGTGTGTGGGGGTTTTGTGTGTGGGGGTTTGCGTGTGGGCGGGTGTTGTGTGGGGGTGTGGGGGTGTGTGGGTGTGTGGGGGGGTTGTGTGCGGGGGTTGCGTGTGGGCGGGTGTTGTGTGGGGGTGTGGGGGTGTGTGGACGTGTGGAGGGGGTTTGTGGGGGGTTGCGTGTGGGCGGGTGTTGTGTGGGTGTGTGTGGGGGTTGTGTGTGTGGGGGTTGCGTGTGTGGGGGGGTTGCGTGTGGGCGGGGGTTGTGTGGGGGTGTGGGGGTGTGTGGACGTGTGGAGGGGGTGTGTGGGCGGGTGTTGTGTGGGGGTGTGGGGGTGTGTGGGTGTGTGGGGGGGTTGTGTGCGGGGGTTGCGTGTGGGCGGGTGTTGTGTGGGGGTGTGGGGGGTTGTGTGTGTGGAGGGGGTGTGTGCGGGGGTTGCGTGTGGGCGGGTGTTGTGTGGGGGTGTGGGGGTGTGTGGACGTGTGGAGGGGGTGTGTGGGGGGTTGCGTGTGGGCGGGTGTTGTGTGGGTGTGTGGGGGGGTTGTGTGTGTGGGGGTTGTGTGTGTGCGGGGGTTGCGTGTGGGCGGGTGTTGTGTGGGGGTGTGGGGGGGTTGTGTGTGTGGGGGTTGTGTGTGTGCGGGGGTTGCGTGTGGGCGGGTGTTGTGTGGGGGTTTGGGGGTGTGGGGGTGTGTGGGGGGTTGTGTGTGTGCGGGGGTTGCGTGTGGGCGGGTGTTGTGTGGGGGTGTGGGGGTGTGTGGGTGTGTGGGGGGTTGTGTGTGTGGGGGGTTGCGTGTGGGCGGGTGTTGTGTGGGGGTGTGGGGGTGTGGGGGTGTGTGGGGGGTTGTGTGTGTGCGGGGGTTGCGTGTGGGCGGGTGTTGTGTGGGGGTGTGGGGGTGTGTGGGTGTGTGGGGGGTTGTGTGTGGGGGGGGTTGCGTGTGGGCGGGTGTTGTGTGGGGGTGTGGGGGGGTTGTGTGTGTGGGGGGTTGTGTGTGTGGGGGGTTGCGTGTGGGCGGGTGTTGTGTGGGGGTGTGGGGGTGTGTGGACGTGTGGAGGGGGTGTGTGGGGCGGTTGCGTGTGGGCGGGTGTTGTGTGGGGGTGTGGGGGGGTTGTGTGTGTGGGGGTTGTGTGTGTGGGGGGTTGCGTGTGGGCGGGGGTTGTGTGGGGGTGTGGGGGTGTGGGGGTGTGTGGGGGTTGTGTGTGTGGGGGGTTGCGTGTGGGCGGGTGTTGTGTGGGGGTGTGGGGGGGTTGTGTGTGTGGGGGTTGTGTGTGTGGGGGGTTGCGTGTGGGCGGGTGTTGTGTGGGGGTGTGGGGGTGTGTGGACGTGTGGAGGGGGTGTGTGGGGGGTTGCGTGTGGGCGGGTGTTGTGTGGGTGTGTGTGGGGGTTGTGTGTGTGTGGGGTTGCGTGTGGGCGGGGGTTGTGTGGGGGTGTGGGGGTGTGTGGACGTGTGGAGGGGGTGTGTGGGGGGTTGCGTGTGGGCGGGTGTTGTGTGGGTGTGGGGGTGTGGGGGTGTGTGGGGGGTTGTGTGTGTGGGGGGTTGCGTGTGGGCGGGTGTTGTGTGGGGGTGTGGGGGGGTTGTGTGTGTGGGGGTTGTGTGTGTGGGGGGTTGCGTGTGGGCGGGGGTTGTGTGGGGGTGTGGGGGTGTGGGGGTGTGTGGGGGTTGTGTGTGTGGGGGGTTGCGTGTGGGCGGGTGTTGTGTGGGGGTGTCGGGGGGTTGTGTGTGTGGGGGTTGTGTGTGTGGGGGGTTGCGTGTGGGCGGGTGTTGTGTGGGGGTGTGGGGGTGTGTGGACGTGTGGAGGGGGTGTGTGGGGGGTTGCGTGTGGGCGGGTGTTGTGTGGGGGTGTGGGGGGGTTGTGTGTGTGGGGGTTGTGTGTGTGGGGGGTTGCGTGTGGGCGGGTGTTGTGTGGGGGTGTGTGGGGGTTGTGTGTGTGGGGGGTTGCGTGTGGGCGGGTGTTGTGTGGGTGTGGGGGTGTGGGGGTGTGTGTGGGGTTGTGTGTGTGGGGGGTTGCGTGTGGGCGGGTGTTGTGTGGGGGTGTGGGGGTGTGTGGACGTGTGGAGGGGGTGTGTGGGGGGTTGCGTGTGGGCGGGTGTTGTGTGGGGGTGTGTGGGGGTTGTGTGTGTGGGGGGTTGCGTGTGGGCGGGTGTTGTGTGGGGGTGTGGGGGTGTGGGGGTGTGTGGGGGGTTGTGTGTGTGGGGGGTTGCGTGTGGGCGGGTGTTGTGTGGGTGTGTGTGGGGGTTGTGTGTGTGGGGGGTTGCGTGTGGGCGGGGGTTATGTGGGGGTGTGGGGGTGTGTGGACGTGTGGAGGGGGTGTGTGGGGGGTTGCGTGTGGGCGGGTGTTGTGTGGGTGTGGGGGTGTGGGGGTGTGTGGGGGGTTGTGTGTGTGGGGGGTTGCGTGTGGGCGGGTGTAGTGTGGGGGTGTGGGGGGGTTGTGTGTGTGGGGGTTGTGTGTGTGGGGGGTTGCGTGTGGGCGGGGGTTGTGTGGGGGTGTGGGGGTGTGGGGGTGTGTGGGGGGTTGCGTGTGGGCGGGTGTTGTGTGGGTGTGTGGGGGTGTGGGGGTGTGTGGGGGGTTGTGTGTGTGGGGGGTTGCGTGTGGGCGGGTGTTGTGTGGGGGTGTGGGGGTGTGTGGACGTGTGGAGGGGGTGTGTGGGGGGTTGCGTGTGGGCGGGTGTTGTGTGGGGGTGTGGGGGGGTTGTGTGTGTGGGGGTTGTGTGTGTGGGGGGTTGCGTGTGGGCGGGTGTTGTGTGGGGGTGTGGGGGGGTTGTGTGTGTGGGGGTTGTGTGTGTGGGGGGTTGCGTGTGGGCGGGGGTTGTGTGGGGGTGTGGGGGTGTGGGGGTGTGTGGGGGGTTGCGTGTGGGCGGGTGTTGTGTGGGTGTGTGGGGGTGTGGGGGTGTGTGGGGGGTTGTGTGTGTGGGGGGTTGCGTGTGGGCGGGTGTTGTGTGGGGGTGTGGGGGTGTGTGGACGTGTGGAGGGGGTGTGTGGGGGGTTGCGTGTGGGCGGGTGTTGTGTGGGGGTGTGGGGGGGTTGTGTGTGTGGGGGTTGTGTGTGTGGGGGGTTGCGTGTGGGCGGGTGTTGTGTGGGGGTGTGTGGGGGTTGTGTGTGTGGGGGGTTGCGTGTGGGCGGGTGTTGTGTGGGTGTGGGGGTGTGGGGGTGTGTGTGGGGTTGTGTGTGTGGGGGGTTGCGTGTGGGCGGGTGTTGTGTGGGGGTGTGGGGGTGTGTGGACGTGTGGAGGGGGTGTGTGGGGGGTTGCGTGTGGGCGGGTGTTGTGTGGGGGTGTGTGGGGGTTGTGTGTGTGGGGGGTTGCGTGTGGGCGGGGGTTGTGTGTGGGTGTGGGGGTGTGTGGACGTGTGGAGGGGGTGTGTGGGGGGTTGCGTGTGGGCGGGGGTTGTGTGGGGGTGTGGGGGTGTGGGGGTGTGTGGGGGGTTGTGTGTGTGGGGGGTTGCGTGTGGGCGGGTGTTGTGTGGGGGTGTGTGGGGGTTGTGTGTGTGGGGGGTTGCGTGTGGGCGGGGGTTGTGTGGGGGTGTGGGGGTGTGTGGGGGGTTGTGTGTGTGGGGGGTTGCGTGTGGGCGGGTGTTGTGTGGGTGTGTGTGGGGGTTGTGTGTGTGCGGGGTTGCGTGTGGGCGGGGGTTGTGTGGGGGTGTGGGGAGTGTGGGTGTGTGGGGGGTTGTGTGTGTGGGGGGTTGTGTGTGGGCGGGTGTTGTGTGGGGGTGTGTGGGTGTGTGGACGTGTGGAGGGGGTTTGTGGGGGGTTGCGTGTGGGCGGGTGTTGTGTGGGTGTGGGGGTGTGGGGGTGTGTGTGGGGGTTGTGTGTGTGCGGGGTTGCGTGTGGGCGGGGGTTGTGTGGGGGTGTGGGGGTGTGGGGGTGTGTGGGGGGTTGTGTGTGTGGGGGGTTGCGTGTGGGCGGGTGTTGTGTGGGGGTGTGTGGGGGTTGTGTGTGTGGGGGGTTGCGTGTGGGCGGGGGTTGTGTGGGGGTGTGTGGGGGTTGTGTGTGTGGGGGGTTGCGTGTGGGCGGGGGTTGTGTGGGGGTGTGTGGGGGTTGTGTGTGTGGGGGGTTGCGTGTGGGCGGGGGTTGTGTGGGGGTGTGTGGGGGTTGTGTGTGTGGGGGGTTGCGTGTGGGCGGGGGTTGTGTGGGGGTGTGGGGGCAGCCGGGGCGCCGGGCGGCGGGAGCGCGCACAGCCCAGGTTACTGAGGCAGGAGGTGGGCGTGGCCGCCTGGCGGGTGAGGAGCAGGGTGGCGGGGCGTGGCGTCCGGGGACTGCAGGGGCGGGGCTGCTCCCGAGGGGAAGGGGGCGGGGCCGCGCCGACCCCTGGGGACCGAGCCTCCAGTGCGCGCCTCCAGCGTCGCTGTCACAAGCTTCTTGACAGAGCAGGACCACCCGCTACCTCCCCAGATGGGCTGTTAGTCCAGGGTCCGCTCTGGACGGTTCAGCCTGAGGAGTGGCAGCTGCAGGCCTGTCCCCACAGGCGCAGTGAAAGGACTTCAGACGTCGGGGTGGGTGCGCGAAGGGCTAGTCCACGGCCTCGCGGGACAGCGGCTGGGGTTCGGGGTGCCGCTTTGTGTGGTGACCGCTGGAACTGGGCAGAGGGCGCAGGAGGCGCAGAGCACCTGCCCCACAGATGGGCCCTCACAGCAACACCCAAAGCCTCAGGACACGAAGGGTGGGCTCACGCTGGAGCCCTGGGGACGGTCCTCCTCCAGGTCTCGATTCCAGGTGGAGGACAGGCCTGGGGTGGGTCCCGGGGGACTTTGTTCCTTTGTCCTGGTGGTCTCAGTGGGCCCACGGCCAGAGTCTTAGAGATGGATTCTTTGTTCCTCCGCAGTCTGTGAACAGTTCCTCAGACCTTCTCAGGGTTCAGTCTGATCTGGCTGAGGAGTGAGTGAGTGAGATCCGCAGATCCCCACGGTGTGGGAAAGACATATAAAGCAAGAAAAGAAGCTTCTATCCAAAAAACTGTATTGGCAAAAGTGCCTTCAAATCGAGTAGCTGATATGATTAATAGTAATTCAATGTATCTGGATTAAGGTTTCTCAGAAACTGAGAAGGAAATTATTTCAAGTGACTGGGTTCAAATTCTTTTGAAATTCACATGGTTTCCAAGTCTTTGCTTTCAACGAAAATTGAAGGAAAGTCCAATCAAATTGTTAGCTGATACAAGTTAAATTAAAAGAAATTGATGATAGATCAGTATGTGATTTTCGGCATTTAAGTAAAATATGTTCATTGTTAGGGTATGAACATATTTTAGTTAAATGCTATTGTATTTAACTAGGGTATATTGCTATATTGCTATCAATTGTTTTTTCATTTCTGTCTGCTTTTTTTTTTTTTTTTAGTGTAAAAATGTTTTCTTGGGAAAGAGAGAGGGTGGGATGACTTGGGAGAATGGCATTGAAACATGTATAATATCATATATGAAACGAATCTCCAGTGCAGGTTCAATGCATGATACAGGATGCTTGGGGCTGGTGCACTGGGATGTCCCAGAGGGATGGTACAGGGAAGGAGGTGGAAGGCGGGTTCAGGATGGGAAACACGTGTATACCCATGGCGGATTCATGTTGATGTGTGGCAAAACCAGTACAATACTGTAAAGTAATTAGGTTCCAATTAAAATAAATAAATTTATATTTAAAAAGTTTCTCAGTATTTACAGCAATAAACATAAATCAGAATATACAACTTATTAGAAAACAGTCTTAAACATAGTATTAAGGAGTGTGTTTCAACAAGTTTAGTTTTATATGCAATACTTACCGCATTTACAATCAATTTATATATGACTTTGATATATGTGTAGGCTTCCCTGGTGGCTCAGATGACAAAGAATCTGCCTACAATTCAGGAGACCCAGTTTCCATCCGTGGGTAGGGAAGACACCCAGGAGAAGGGATTGGCTACCCACTGCAGTATGCTTGCCTGAAGAATCCCACGGACAGAGGAGCCTGGCGGGCTACAGTCCATGGGGTCACAGAGAGTCGGACTCGACTGAACCACTAACACTTTCGCTTTCATTCTGATATATTTGTATCCAAATTAATATGTTTGTAAATCTAGAGGATTTTGATCACAAGATAGTAAGTATATGTGTATGCATTTATTTATAAATATATTTTGCTGGACACATGGTCCATAGAAATCGCATGGCAGAAACAGATACTGCGTTAAGGACACAATTATGTGGGAAGCGTAGAGTTCACCCAGACCCGGAGTTCACTTGCTATTGTTCAGACGTCACTGGATGCATATAAAGGGTGATGTCACAGTTTTATTCTGAGTCAGTCTTTCTAATTATGTCAGAGGTTGTATCTGTTTCAATCACTTAAGCCAAGACAAATTTTGATGTCAAGCTAAAAAACGTCACGATCCGAGCTCGCGTGGAGAGGCGTGGCCGGCGCAGCGTCTCGGGCGGGGCCTCGGAGGCGGGGCCTCGGAGGCGGGGCCTCGGAGGCGGGGCCTCGGGGGCGGGGCCTCGGGGCGGGGCCTCGGGGCGGGGCCTCGGGGCGGGGCCTCGGAGGCGGGCGGGGCCCCGGAGGCGGGCGGGGCCTCGGGCGGGCGCGCGCCCTCCGGCGGCCCAGTGCACGCCCAGTTATCGCGAGAGCGGCTCGTGTGACGCGCGGGCGGGCGGGGCGCGTCCGGGGAGCCGGCGGGCGGGTTTGAATCTGGTCAGAACGCGGGAAACGGCGGGTCCCGGGGACAAGGTGAGCGCCGCGAGGTCGGCCGGCGGAGGGCTGGGGCGGGGGGCCGGGAGACGGGGGGTTCGGTCGGGTCGGCTCCCTAGCACCGCAGCCTCCGCGTGGGCCGCGATCTGAGCCCGCGGCCCGGCCGGGGCTCTGAGGCGGCCAGGGAGGCGGGCGCCGGGCCGGGAGCGCGCCACACTCCGCGCCTGTTCCCCCGGGACTGCGTTCAGGGGCCCCGCAGCCTGGGCCGGGCTGACCCCGGGCGGGATCGCCTGAGCCCCGGGCCGGGGGCTGATCCCAGGCAGGGTCCCCGAGCCCTGGACCGGTGACTGATCTCAGAGCTCACTTCTCTGAGCCCTTGTGCCCTGGGGGAACTGTCCTCAGGTGTCTCTCCTAGTTCGGAGATGAATGGTTGGCTCCAGGTGACAGGGGTTTTCTGCGGTGACAGCGTGACAGAAGTCTCTCTGAAATGTTTATCTTAGTTCAGTGCCAGACCTCCTGTGTACAGAGCACCCTGCCGTTGGGGATGGGAGTTGCCTGGCGAGGTGATCTCTCCTAGAAAGTCCCTCTGGTTGGAGGGACAGGGCCCTGTGCACATAGTAGTGGTCACTTTGAGAGAGACTGAGTGAAGTTGGAAAATTAATTACCCTTAAAGAACTACAGTCACAGTGCCAGAGAGAAAATGGGGGCTATGGCAGTGACTCTGGTCTCCTACTGGAAGTGGCTTACTGTGGAAATTACGTTTGGAAATAGAGCAAACCAGAAAAGCTACTAGAATCACAAACAAGCAGGGTCCCCATTTTAAGGTAAATGGTTCTGTGTAGTTGGCTGCACCTTTTTTGGAATATTGTTCATTTAAACTCGAACTCAGACTAGCCACCACCATGCATCAGGCTGTTGCTAGTGGCCCTCTTGCCTGCTTGGCGGATCAGAAGTCATGCCTGTCTCTCGGCCATCTGAGTTGAGGGCTGAGGCGGCCATACTTCAGTGTTGCTTATGTGGAGAAGTTATCTTCTGTTCTTGTTGTTTGATTTAAATGCTAAGATCTTGGGTTCTGCATTTGAGATGACTCTGTCATGGTAGTTGTTGCCGTTGGTACCGGTAATTTTCCCTGTTGCTCTGCTTGTGGCTGCAGGGTGTTTTCATTTATTTTTAAGGTAAGTGTCTTGCTACATGCATGTTCTTTGCAGTTGCTTCCTGACGTCTTTCGAATCAGGTGCTGCAAGCACTAGGCGGTGTAAATAGAAAATAGGATTTTTTAGGGGAGACACAGTCCCTGAGCTCTCGTCCCGCGGGGCTGGGGAGGAGTGCACCTGATGTGCACACTAACAAGCTCCCAGGCGGCCCCAAGGCCACACACTGCCTAGCAAGGCGACTGGCAGGGGTTTTCGGGATGCAGGAATGGTGCTTGAGGAAGGAGAGTCTTGAGGCGTTAGCAGCTCGGCTCCGTCTGTTCTTTGCTGAGCTGCCTCAGACCTGAAGGAGCATCTTGTGAAGGTCCTAGAAAGGGAGAGAGGTGAGCCTCCTAGAGCTGTTGGATTTCTCTTTCCTTAGTTGGTAACTTCATTAACAATCAATAAAAACATGATGTTATGTTGATACTGTTCTCAGTGAAGATAAGAAGGAAGTTATTTTTAATTATTTTTTATCGATATAGTTGATTTACAGTGTTGTGTTAGTTTCTGCTGTACGGGATCAATTGTGCACTTATCCACTCTCTTTTAGATTCTTTCCCATATATGTCATTACAGAGCGTTGAGTAGATCCCCCAGTGCTATAATTAGGCTCTTACTAGTTACCTTTTCATATCCAGTAGTGTGTATATGTCAATCCCTTTCCTCCTTGGTAAAGTTATTTTTTAGATGTTATAGCTTGTTTACGTCAGAATATTGTTAGAAAGTGTCCATCACAGGTAGTGTATGGATTTTCTTGCAGTTTTGGATACTAACTATGATTGTGTTTTTTTACTAGTGTTGCAGAATAAATGCCATATGAAAAACAGTTTGATCTGCTATGGAAAAACGTGAGACATTCATACAAGCAGTGTCTAAGGAGCTGATTGGAAAATTTTTGCAATTCATTCAACTTGATGTAAGTTTTATGTTTAGCTTAATTGTGATCTTGACTGTTAATATAAGACGTTTTGCTAAAATCATTATATCCACAGGTGAAATGTAGTCATTTCAGTGAATCTCTATGGACCAAGGTGTATTTAAAAAAGTAAAGCAAAACTATACACAATTAGATCTGCCGATGGGCAACTACTCACAAAAAGTGTTTCCTGTTTGCTTTAAGAGGGTTGTTGTGAGGATGCTAAGTGGTGTAACACAAGATGTTTCTGATTACTTACTTAAATGTTTATTGATCTCCTGTGGTATGCATGGCATCGTGAGGAAGACATCCTTTTTTTATCCTTAGGTTATTTACGTGTTGTGGTGAAACCAGGTGTGTAAATACAGCAGGGTAAGGGTTAAACTCATGCGAAGAGTTGACTCATTGGAAAAGACTCTGATGCTGGGAGGGATTGGGGGCAGGAGGAAAAGGGGACGACAGAGGATGAGATGGCTGGATGGCATCCTTGACTCGATGGATGTGAGTGTGAGTGAACTCCGGGAGATGGTGATGGACAGGGAGGCCTGGCGTGCTGCGATTCATGGGGTCGCAGAGAGTCGGACACAACTGAGCGACTGAACTGAACTGAACTGAAGGGCTAAACTGGGGCAGAGGCGTAGAGGGACCCAGATTTAGACATGGAATGTTTCCCATCCTGATGAAAAGGCTGTGGAACCAAAGATCTAAAAGGTGAAATAAGTTAACCAGTCAGAGAGGGGATGGAGGAGGGCTGTGCTAACCAACAGGGCTAACTCTGAAGACTGGAGAAGTGCCTTGTGCTTGAACTTAGAGATGTATGGTGTAAAAACACCAGCTGAGGAAGAAGGCAAGAGGTGGCACTTGGAATGAGGCCTCGACCATTCTGAGGGGTTGAGACTGTCCTGAGAGGAACAGGGACTTTTAAGCAGAGAGTGACCTGTGTGCAAAAGGATGAAAGAGAGAGAAAGACAGAAAGAGAAGACTCACCTTTTGGGAATATTCCTTTGAACACGAAGGAAAGGACCTCGTTCGTTCAGCGAGGTCCTAAGTGGGAAGAAGGCCAGCTTGAGGGAGGAGATGGCTCACGTGGGACGTGCTGAGAGGCTCCAGGACGCACGTGTGAGAGGCATGCAGGAGGAGGTGGAGGGGCAGGCCTGGAGGCAGGAGCAGCTCTGGGCTGGAGGCAGGCTCGGGGGCGTCAGCTCCGGCTGGGGTGCGTGGGATCATCTATGCAGTGTAACAGGAGAAAGGCCTAGGACCGACTCTGCAGGACCCCCGCTTTAGGGCCCCGACTCTAGAGTCTGTGCCCTCGGGGCGCATGGCACTTGCCTCACTCGTTCTGATCATGCAGTGAAAGCCAGAGCAGTGACAGCGAGGAACTGCGTGGAGGTTGCGGGGGAGAGCTCTGGACAAAAGCAGTGGGAGACAGAGAGCCCTGGGCCACGCGGACGGGCCCGCGGGGAGGAGGCTGGTGGGGCTGGGAGAGCTCTGGACAAAAGCAGTGGGAGACAGAGAGCCCTGGGCCACGCGGACGGGCCCGCGGGGAGGAGGCTGGTGGGGCTGGGATGGAGAGGTGGCCTTGTTCCGCTGCCCTGCCTCGCGAGTCTCTTCACTCCAGAGTGCCACGGCCCCCACCTCTGTGACTGACAGTCTGGAAGCGTGAGGCAGCTGCTCTGAGGCCTGCCCTTCCGCTGCCCTTGTTTGCTCATTTGTGCATATGCAGGGGCTGGTGTGTAAGTGGCGTCACGGCCTCCTTGGTGAGGCGCGTGGTGTTGATTTGTGTCATTGCTGGTGCGTTAGTGGTCCCATTTTTGTAGTTAACAAGTGATCTGTGGGGAAATGGGCTTCCCAGGTGGCTCAGTGGTAAAGAATCCACCTGCCAGTGCAGGAGACACAGGAGACGCGGGCTCGATCCCGGGGTGGGGAAGATCCCCTGGAGGAGGAAGTGACAGCTCACTCCAGCATTCTTGCCTGGGAAGTCCCATGGACAGAGGAGCCTGGCGGGCTACCGTCTATGGAGTCCCAGACACGAAGCGACTGACCATGCACGCATGCTGCAGGGAAGTAAGCTGAGACTAGGTCAGTTCTTTTCTCCTCATCCAGCTTCTGCCCTTAGGAAAAAACGAAAAGATGAAATACTGCTGTCTCCCGCCAGACTGAAAGTACTACGTGTTGGGGAGACGTGGCATATTTGAGAATTTCATCACTGCTGGGGATATGGAGACTGCTACACTGTTTAGAGTAACAAATACCTATTCAACTGATAGAGGTGAATGTATACAGACTTTTCAGTTGGCAATCCATTCTTTATTTAGTCCTTAAATAAGAGCCATGTAAAACAATGTTTTTTGCAGTGTTTTTGTGAAATACCCCAAACCCAGAAACAACTAAATGATGATCAACAGACGAATGGATAAATATATTTTGTTATGTTTATGCAATGGAAAGCTCTACAAAAGTAAAAACAACACTACAATGGAAATGAAATGAAACTAAATGAACTATAATGACATGCAGTGTATGGATGAGCGTCACTAAATAATGTTGGGCAAGAGAAGCAAGATATGAAAGAACAGAGACCCTGTGACCCAATTCTCTGCCAAGTGGAAAATAGACCTATTTACAGGACATGGTTTATGGATGCAGACGGTGGTGACGTTATCAAGAAAAGCACTGCAGTAATTACCATAAATGCTGAAGAAACGGGGAGGGAGGGCGGCAGCCCTGGAGGGGTGGTGGAGACACGTGGCTTTGTTTATTTACCTACAGTCACACTTGGTGCACTTTTCCATATGTGTATTTCACAATATCTTTAAAATATATTCATAGTTGTGGTTTCTTGCCTGAATCAATTATTACTGTGCTCACTACAAACTGTGATTTTCCAGTCCCAAACTGCTGCTGTTTATTTATTGCTTCTAACAGCATGCCAGTGCCATTAGTTAGTTATTGATAAGTTATTGGCTGTGTGAGCATGCTCAGTTGCTTCATTTGTGTCTGACTTTTTGTGATGCTGTGGACTGCAGCCCGCCAGGCTCCTCTGTCTGTGAGATTCTGCAGGCAAGAATACTGGAGTGGGTTGTAATGCCCTCCTCCAGGGGATCTTCCTGACCGAGGGATCCAACCTACGTCGTCTGCATCTCCTGCACTGTAGGCAGATTCTTCACTGCTGAGCCCCTGGGGAAGCCCAGTTATTGGCTACTATTTATTATCAGTATGGCCTCATTGGCTTTTATTTTATTCAAAGAGTTATAGTCCCTTCCTGTGGCTGTAGTGGTGCTCAGGTTGTGCCAGGTTGGATACAGGGACAAAGTTGGGGCCCAAGACTGGCTGGGGACCAGAAAATCAGCTTGCAGTCCTTGGCATGGCCGTATTATTACTATTGTGGCTCTTATGTAACCAGATTTCAGGCCTGGAGACGGAGGACATCTGGGTGGATTGGTGTGGGGGGCAGTTTTGCTAAGGGGGTGAAGGGGACTGACTAGGGGCAGAGGAATCTTCTGCTTTCTGTCTAATCATTCCTGTACTTTGCCCTTTTAGGACTGGATTTCAAAAACTACAGCCCGACTCTCGAATTTCAAACTTAGTTATTAGCACATAAATTTCTTTTGATGCCATTATAAGGAAGATAGAACTGTTCTCTTGTATTTGAAATGTAACAGTTGCTGTTTATTTTGCAGAATGATACTTGTGACCCGTTCAACCTAAATGAGTTGATAGATGAATTATCAAGGAAGCAGAAAGAAGAACTATGGCAAAGGCTCAAGAATTTGCTAATAGACGTGTTGTTGGAGAGCCCAGTGGAGGGGTGGCAGGCAGCAAAAGCCCCCAGTGAAGACAGTCTGAAAGCAGAGCAGGGTTCAAAAATGGTAACCCTCGTCCTTCAAAGATAAATTTCCTTTTTCTTGTTAAAAAAGTAATTGTTTATTGTGTATAATTGAATTTTACATGGTTAAAATTAAAGTTAGAAGACGAGAGTACCAGAAGTCTATTTAATGTAATTATACCTTTTTTGATCCTACCATTATTTACCTAGTATTCAGGGTTGCTCTTTTCAAACTGCTGACCTGTGTTCAGCTTTAACTAACTTTTTAGAATAAGTGTCAAGTGTGGCTTTATTTTCATAAATTTAGTAAGTTTTACATTTAAAATTAAATTTTATTTATTTATTTTTTTACTTATAGCATAGAAACATAGAAATAATCCATGCAATTACATCTGTGATTCTTGCTTCTGTGTCAGTAATAAATGAAAGAGAGAACTATGAAGCCTTACTGGAATGTGCTGTTATATTAAATGGTAAGTTGACTTTGCAGTAACGTGGGGTGTGAATGAGTGCTGTGTCTGAGTGACACAATAAAGGGAAGCCCCCAGCAGTGGAGAAGCAGGGCTCTTGTACTTCAGCTGGAAAAAACAAGCAAAGGAGCATTCCTTTAGGGGCTGTCCTGAGTAATTATTTCATTTGAGCCACATATAAATGTTTCAGATGGTGAAAATGTGCATTACTGGACAACTGATTGCTGTTTAGAGGTTTTTTACAAATATCTTATTTGAACCTTCAGGACCAATAAGAGCTGATAAAGGGGAAGCAGTCGTTGCACGTTCCTCAGCTGGTGATTTCCCGCCCAGCAGTTCAAGGAAGCCCAGTACCCGTGACACTGCCTTTTCCTCTCTTAATTGTGTCATGAGTATAACCTGGGGAGCAGGTGTTGACTCCTCCTGCTCAAATGTTCCTAAGTTGGTACTCTAAATTTTAAGTAAACTGTGAAGTGACAGTTATTAATTTAGTAGGAACACTAGTATGAATTTATGAGAAGATCTGATTATATAATATTTGAATGAAATTATAGCTATAAAAGGTGCAAAGATAACTTTGAGTGATTTTTTTTTTTTTTTTTAAGAAAAATCTCACAGGTACCCTTACCTCCCACTGTGTGAATCTGATTAGTTCCCTAATCAGAGTTTGTCATCAAATTCTCACTGGCATTTTCATTTCACACAGAAACTAGAGCCACTTGGCTTATGTATCTGTTTAGTATGCTCTCTCTTATTCAGAATTCTTGTGTGGAATTAATGTCTCTTATTAAGATTACCCCGGTCAGTATGAAAGGAGCTCGCAGATGCTTGTGGCTGTTACCACCAGTTCATCCTCAGTCTCCAAACATGAAATTCCCCATTAATTCAGGAATTTCGCTTTAGAGTAATGGCTTTCAGATGTCTGGATTATAGTTACGAGCACACTGTCAGTATTTTAATTTAGTTCTTGAGCTCTTTTGTTAATAACAGCACTACAGCTTTTCTATTCATTATAATAGTTGCTTTTACTATTTTTCACCAGTGAGCTGAGGCGTAGTTGTGGGGTAGCTGGTCACTCGGCCTGCCCTGGCTCAGCCGTTGAGTGTTGCCATGGGTGTCCCTGCGCTCGGGTATGGAGCGCTCATCGCTAGGAGTTTGGGCGATAGGGCCTCTTGGTCTTCTGAGATTTCCTGCTCTGTTGGGTCCGCTGTTACAGCAGCGGTGGGACAGTGTTTCCGTTGGCATTGTTTGTATGCTGTAAACGGGGTAGAAGTCTTGGTGAGTCACGCCAGTGTCTGCTGGGCGCACTGTGAGTCGCGTGCTCGTCTGGGCCGGATCTGGACTGGCCCCGGTTCCCTGCACGCACTCACTGTGCAGCGGCTGCTCTGTTGCAGGAATTTTGTACGCGCTGCCAGAGGGTGAGCGAGTGCTACAGGGCTCCATCCAGGACCTGTGCGTGAAGTGGTGGGAGAGAGGCCTGCCCGCCAAGGAGAACATGGGCAAGACCGCCTTCGTCATGCTGCTGCGGAGGAGTCTCAGGACGAGGACAGTGCGTTCCCTTTCTGCAGTACACGCTGCGCTTTGCTGAGAAGTGCACACGCTTATTCCAGTTAGGAGTCATCTCTGATCGAGAGAGGCCTGGCATGGTGGCTCCCAGTCGGGGTTTTCCCTGGGTGATGCTCAGAGGTGGGCCGTCAAGGGTGGGCCGAGCTCCACGTGTGTGCGTTGTGCACAGACTCTCTCCCCGTCTTCCTTGGTGTGTGGCCTACGGAAGGCTGTCCCCTCGATGGGAACTGCTCCAGGGAGGACTGAGCGGGGGCGTGTCAGGGAAAGCCTGCCAACCCGAGTGGGTGGGCAGGAGGGCAGCCGGGGCGGGGCTGTAGACTGCAGCCCAGGCCTGCGGACGCTTGGGCGGGCCCGCAGGAAGCATGGCGAGTGCAGGATATCACACATCCTTCAGTCCTTGGCATGCAACTCAGAGATCCAGAGAAAGAGCAGTTTTCTCCCCTGATCAAACAACAGCAGATACTTCTGTTCATCTTAGAAAACTGGGCAAATGAAGAGGGAAAACTGAAAAAAACAAAAATCATCAGTAATTCCACTGCCAAGGCAACCCTTGTCAGTTGAGGGATCTTGGGGTTTCTCTTTGCCCTCCCTCTACATCTTTGCTGACTTGTCACAGATTCCTACAAGTGAAATCTGTAGGTCAGTGGGTTTGAACTTGGAGCTCTTGGTACACATTGCCAACAGCTTTCTACATACCTTGCAGCTGATCCTGTTCTTACCTCCCATGGAACAGACTGTCCCACGGTGGCCTCCAAGGAGCAGTCAATTTCACGGCAGAAACCGTATCCTCAGCTCGCACTCCGACTCCCTGCTGGGCATAGGAGTGATTGAAAACTCACTGTTTGTGTCAGAACTTATCCATAAGCCATCCTTGGTTTCCCTTTTTAAAATCCATTTTCCCTGCCATCCTTGTTCACCTTTAAAATCAAGACTTTATTTAAACGTCTGCACTTGTGCCGTTTACCACAGTAGCCACCAGCCACACGGGCTGATTACGTTTCCAGTTAAGAACGTTCACGGTCTGTTTCCTGGCGGCGCAGTCCTGTGGCAGTCACTCCGTGGCCTGGCGTGGCTCAGCGCAGGCTCACCTCCTCGCTGGTGCATAAAATGGTGCGCAGGCTGGCTGTCAGCATCGCTGCTTGCTTTTGCCTGGGTTTTAGGAAAATGTTCTCTGGAGCTTTGTTTGCAAATTTTAAAATGTTTTCTCCTGTCATTTTTTTCTTTTTTGATGACATAAAATAGTCTCATAGTTAATTTGAAATGTGGCCTTACCCGTTATTAAAAAAAAAAAAAAATTAGTTGATTTTCTTTCCCTGTCATCCCCAGGGTGCAGACATATGTCGGCTGTGGCGTATCCATCAGGCTTTATATTGCTTTGATTATCATTTGGAAGAAAGTAGAGAAATTAAAGACATGCTGCTTGAGTGCTTCATAAATGTCAATTACATCAAAAAAGAAGAGGCAAGTGGTTTTTCATCTTGGTGTGTTTGTGAACTGCTTTTAAAAAAATTAATTTATTTTCTGACTGTGCCGAGTCGTCTTTGCTGCGTGCAGGGGCCATTCTTCGCTGCAATGTGTGGGGTTCTCAGGGCTTCTCTTATTGTGGAGCACGGTCTAAGTTGGGGTACAGCATGTGCGGTTTTCCTGGACCAGGGAGCGAACCCATGTTCCCTGCGTTGGTAGGCGGATTCTTACCCACTGGAGCGCCAGGAAAGCCCTGTGAGCTGCTTTTTGATGGAAGTTTTTCCTAAGTTTGTGAGTTTGCTGTTTGCACCATGCTCAGTGTCTTAATAAAAGGGCCAGCTTAACTGTCAAGAGCTATTATATTTGTTGCAATTCATATTTACTGCATGACAGTGTTAAGCAAACATTTTACAAGTCATTGTGTATTTCATCATTAAAGGAGATGGTAACAGGTGGCTGTGTGAATCCTGGGGGAGCCATGATTGCATTTTAAATTAAAAATGACTAAAAATAAGGTTGAGAAGGCACTTCCCCATGGATCAGATCTGGCCTTCTGCCCTAATTCCGGGTTAATTGGCATATAACTCAAAGCTATCATAATAAGGTTCTTGGTTTTTCATACCCATCAGTAAATCCAAAGCGAGGCTCCTGGCCCAGTGCCCCACTGTCCACCAGTGGCCACTCCCACACTCGGCTACCAAGCACATGAAGTATGGCCAGTCCAGCTGTGGCCTTAAATGTGAAATACGTAGGCATTTGAAACTTGATATGGAAAAAGAAAGTTAAATATCACATTAATAATTTTTGTGTATTTATTACATATTTAAATAACACTTTTGATATGTTAGATTACATAAATACATTATTAAAGTTAATTTAATCTTTCTTACTTTTATTAATGTGGCTATTAGAGAATTGAAATTACAGAGTGGCTTGCCTAGCTCTCTTGGACATGCTCATCTGTTATCTTTAGAGTTTGCTGTACTTGTTTTACTTTATTTATTTTTTTAAGAAGCGCTGCGAACATGAGCCTCAAATAATTTGTTGTGATTTTGGGCAGAGGTTTAGATTAAATAGAAAAGTTGTCTTTGTCCCGGCTCCCCTGGGGCTCTGCTGCTGCTCGGCTCTCCGGCTGCAGCGGCGGGACCGTCGCGGCGGTGGCTTCTGTTACTGCAGAGCGTGGGCTCCAGAGCAGACTCAGCGGCTGTGGGGCGCGGGCTTGGCTGCCGCATGGCATGGGGTCTTCCTGGAGTGGGGATCGAGCTGGTGTCCCCTGCACTGGCAGCCGGATTTGCTACCACTGAGCCCCCAGGGAAGCCCCTCTGTAGTCTTTTTGGTCATTGTTTCGTCACTCAGTCATGTCTGACCCCTTGCGACCCCATGGACTGCAGCACGCCAGGCTTCCGTGTCCTTCAGTGTCTCCCAGAGTTTGCTCAAACTTACGTCCATTGAGTCAGTGATACCATCTAACCATCTCCTCTGTCACCCCCTTCTCTTCCTGCCCTCATTCTTTCCCAGCATCAGGCTCTTTTCCAGTGAGTTGGCTGTTCGCATTAGGTGGCCAAAGTATTGGAGCTTCAGCATCAGTCCTTCCAATGGATAATCAGGGTTATTCCTTTAAGATTGACTGGTCTTTTTAGATTGACTGTATTTCCATGTTGGGATGCAAAGCATGTTGTTTTTGATATAGCATATAGCCCTGTTTCTGACTGCTTATGGCCTGGCGGACATGATTTGAGGCAAAAGGGGGCAGCGGTCACCCGTCCCCGAAGGAGGTGTTGGGAAGGACCTCGCAGAGGAAGAGGGCCCCCTGAGGAACTTGCTCAGGCCTCACACTCACGGTGGGGCAGGGCAGGCTTTGACCCCAGCGTGCCTGCTCCCCATGCACCCTCTCACTGGTGGCACCGAACGGCTGGACCTGATTGCTGCCCACAGTGGCCGAAACCTTCAGCTCTGGGGTTCAGAAAGGCTGACCCCTGGTGTCCACTGAACAGGTGGTAGGTCGCCTTGATCATACACCGTACAGTCTCAGTGTTTCCTTCTGCGGTGTAGGAATAGCGGCCGCCACCTCCCAGGGTCCCCTCGGGGGCACCCTCGGCCTTTCACGGGGCCCTCGGTGCCCGGGTGACGGGAGATACACTGACTGCCGCTGCTGCTCTGACGTCGTCATTGTTGGAGAGACGCTGGGCCTCTGCCCTGGGCGCCCAGGGCAGTTGTGAAGTTTGGGAGAGTAAAGTATAGAGTGGATTCAGACACACTTTATATTGACTTATACGTGGGCGTGTGTTCGCCGCTCAGTTGCGTCCAGCTGTTTGCAACCCCATGGACTGTAGCCCGCTGGGCTCCTCTGTCCATGGAATTACACACAGCAGTGGGTGAAGTGCACTTGTTGAACACACACACGCACACACACAGATGCAAACATAGATGTACATGGTCTTTCCCAGGTGGCTCAAGTGGTAAAGAATCTGCCTGCTCGTGCAAGAGATGTGGGTGCGATCCCTGGGATGGAAAGATCCCTTGGAGGAGGAAAGGGCAGCCATCCCAGTATTTTTCCACGGGAAACCGCACGGACAGAGCAGCCTGGCGGGCTGTGGTCTGTGGAGCTGCGAAGACTTGGGCATGATACCGAATGAGCACTTAGACGTACACGTGTGTGTTAGAGCCCTCTCGCTAGCCTTTGGGCCTCTCTTAAGTCTAGGGCGGCTGAGCTAGCTCCCTGGCCAGTTACTGATTTGGTCAGGCCAGTCTCCAGCCATTCTAGCTCAGTGGCAAGCCTCTTCTGGACTCCACTGGCAACTTATTTCCAGTACATGCTGTTAACCCTGCCTGTCGAGGCCTGATGGCCCTGCTGCTCGCACCAGAGTGTGCGGCCCCGCCTGCCCTGCTGCCCCGCGCGGGCCCCGCCGCTGCAGCGTGCAGCTTCCGGGTTAGAAGTACGGGTGCTCCCTTTGTCGGGAGCAGCGAGCTTCAGCACTAGTCACTACGCTTTCAAAGACCTGTTTGTTTTTAGTTACTGGGGACTTTTTATTTGGTTGCAATTGTAACATCACATTCTATTTTTAATTTATAGGGAAGAAGATTTCTTAGTTCTCTCTTCAATTGGAATATAAATTTCATTAAAATGATTCATGGGGCCATTAAAAACCAGTTACAGGGACTACCAAAGTAAGTATGAAAAACAAGTAGCATTTTGTGCTTAGTCTGGTTTTGAAAGTTTCTACTTGACCTGACTTTGGTCAGGTCAACGTTTAGGGGCTGCCCTGGGGGCTCAGCTGGTAAAGAATCCGCCTGCAGTGCAGGAGACGTGGGTTCGATCCCTGGGTCGGGAAGACCCCCTGGAGAAAGGAGTGACTACCCACTGCAGTGTTCTTGCCTGGAGAGCCCCATGGACAGAGGGGCCTGCTGGGCCGTAGTCTGTGGGGTCACGTCACAGTCAGACATGACCGAGTGACTAGCATGGTGATGATGATTAGCAGCTTTAGAAACTCTCTCTTCTTATTTATCATGTACTGTGGTATTACTGAATACTTATTTTCCTTGCTATAGGAAGCCGTTCTTTTTCAGTAGTGACATTGAAATTAAGACTTTACTTAGTGGTAATTCTTTACATAGATTATTCACCGGTTCCATCTCAGCCTCAGTCGTAGTAAAGTTCATGTGGCTGGAACGTCTGGTCCTTTGGGTCTGTGCGCACACTTCGATCTCCCTAAGGCGGAGCTGTGTGGGTGGTGGAGGAGCCCCCGAGGAGGGGCCCTCTACCGATTCCCCAGCCTCTGGGCCCTGGCAGTGTTGGGAGCTGTTTGCCGCATTCGAGGTCAAGTGCTTAACCTGCCCTGGAATTTTCAGATCCTCTATCCCGTCAGGCGGCTGTGTGAGAACTCAGCTGGGACTCAGTGCTGGCTCTCTGATTGTTCACTGGAATGCTGCTCCCTCCTCTCCCCTCATTTGCACAATATTTGGGTTGAGTCAGATTTTCCTCATTATGAGTCTATGTGAAACCTGGTATTTTAGGATTCCCTGTACCTGAGCTAATTAGTCTAGAATGACTCCAAATTAAAGTGTATTTGTATTTAAACTTTTTATATTTATAGTTCTTATTATAAATTTATCTTTAAAGTTTTTTACTTAAGAATTTGGTTCTGGGCGTACGTTTCATAGTTTCACAGAAAATAGTGAAGTTCTGGGGAAGCAGTGACTGAGGAGGAAGAAGTTGACATCTCAGTCCTTCTCCAGACTAGTTTCTGCTTCCTGCTCCAGGCAGACAACCTGTCTCTACTTTGGGAAGCACTAGTATAAAACAGTGTCTTCTTCCCTGGGAGAGGAGACTGCCTGAAATGATACATGTGAAAAATATAATTCTTCAAATTTGCATTAAATTTTTTTTTTTCCCAGATCTTTGATGGTACACATTGCGGAAATTTATTTCAGAGCTTGGAAAAAGGCTTCAGGGAAAATAATGGAGGTATTTCCTTTTTGTTTTATGAAAGGTTAGCACATTTTCATTGTGTTCTGGTTACTAAATAAATAGCCACACTAGGGCTGTTTGAAACCCGTTCGTGCCTGTCTGTCAAGCCAAAGCTCACAGTGAGCGTCCACATGGCGCAGGCGTGGTGTCATCCACAGCTACTCGGTCACGCCCACACCAAGCACCGCCTCAGGATGTCCCTCCCTCCCCACGACCTGCAGCTTGAGTGGAACCAAGGCTTTTGCGCATTTTGGCAGCTCTGGACCTGCAGTGTCCGACCACGTATATCTGCTGGGCCTTTGAAACGTGGCCAGTCCAAGCTGAGACGGGCTGTAAGTGTAAGAAACTCACCAGATTTGCAAGACAGTCTGGAAAAAGAAGAATATAAAGTATCTCATGGATATTTTAAAAAGAATATTAATTGCATGTTGAAATGATAGTGTGTTGGATAATTGGGCTAAACAAGATATATTATTAAAGTAAGTTGGCCTTTTTTTTCTGTTTTTAGTGTGGCCACTGGGAGGCTTAAAACTGCATTTGTGGCTGATGTTGTGTTTCTGTTGGCCAGTTCTCCTTGGGAGACTCAGGCCATCTCTTCAGCAACACAATTTGAGAATTTAAAGGTGTTTGTCTGAATCAGGCTTATAACCTTTAATGACTGTAATACCTACCTACTGGCTGTGTAATTCACAATTAAACAGTCATAGGCTCTTTTGGAAAAAAATCAAAAGAAAATGTCTGACATCCCTTACGTTTTTCTCACACTAGGTTCTTAGATGTGTTTTTTTCCTTCTGAGAGTAAAGGGGGCTTTTCTCCTGGGGAAGCAGGCCCTGGACCGGTGTCGGGGGCCGAGGGGAGGCTAACCACCCGTGTTTGTAGTTTATTTCTGTACATTCTCCTCTCTTGCCCGGCTTGCACTTCAGTTAAATATGCTGTCAGTTATCACTGCTGTCTGCTTCTGGGAAACAAGAACTTACCATTCCCGTGTCCCTGTAGACAGATTCTACAATAGTTTCTCAGTGCATAGTTTTTTGGGGACCTGGCAGAACCAGGATGTTCTTATGCATTTTTTGCATTGC
This sequence comes from Budorcas taxicolor, assembly GCF_023091745.1. Classification (NCBI taxonomy): domain Eukaryota; kingdom Metazoa; phylum Chordata; class Mammalia; order Artiodactyla; family Bovidae; genus Budorcas; species Budorcas taxicolor. The sequence continues at coordinate 121,034,785 of NC_068913.1, read as the reverse complement.
TCTATAGTTCATGAAACAGTTCTCAGGAAGGAGTTTTTGTTCCCCCTTTTCTCTAGCAGTGATTTGAAAATAGGAGTTTGTGATTTAAATGTAACTGTTTAGGTCTGCACCAAATTAGTACCAGAAATGTATGCGTCTCAGTGTCACTTCATTCCCTCTGTCCCTTCAAGTTTTTAAAGCAAACTCCGGATGTGACGCCTTACTCCTGTGCACTTCAGGATGCGTCCTCTCTAGAAGGCCTGGTTGTACAGCGCCATCATCATGCTTACTTTGTGACCCCTAAGAGCCAACAGTCCGCCAGGCTCCTCTGTCCATGGGATTCTCCAGGCAAGAGTGCTGGAGTGGGTTGCCATTTCCTTCTCCAGGGGATCTTCCTGACCCAGGGATCGAAGCCAGGTCTCCTGCACTGTGGGCAGATTCTTTACCATCTGAGCCACCAGGGAAGCCCTGTACTAATATTTGAACTTCTCTGCTTTGTTAAGAATGTCTTCATTTTGAAGTCAGGATCCAACAAGTCTCCCAGTGGCATTTGCTTGTTACGTCATTTAAAGCCTTCTTCTCTTTGAAGAAATCTCTGCCATTGACATGTTGGCAAACCTGGTCAGTTGCAGAATGCCCGTGTTCTGGTGGTTAGCTCTCAAGGGTCAACTTCTGTGGCCCAGATGCCTGGCTGGTGGTGCCGTGAACCTCCTGTGTGATCACAGGTCGGGCAGCGTGGTTCCCACAGGAGTCACGCTGAAACCGAGGGGTAGCCTCAGGGAGCATTCTCAGTTAGTGGAGACAAGGTAAATGTTAGTAACGAGTCTCCCTCGGGTCCTTCCCTACTGCCGTGGAGTCCTGGGAACTGCCTGTGCTGCCCCTCGCCTGGGTTGCCTGCGAGACGTCTGTTTCTGTCAGTTTGGAATCCTGGCCCCCACCTTAGAGGCAGTTCAGTGTGAGTTCTTGGGCGGGGGGTGAGGTAAACTCTTGGAACAGATCCAGTTTTCTGAGATTATCAGATGAGTCAGGAGGGGTGCTCCCAGACCCACCTTTGTCTCTGAGCCCTCTCTGGCTTGATCCAGGCTCGCGTGCCATGTGGGGGCGCGCTCACCCATGCTCTCCTGCCCTCTCCGCCGTGCCCCCCCCCCACCCCGCTCTCTCTGAGGCTGCGCTCACCCGTGCTCTCCTGCCCTCTCGTGCCGTGCCCCCCCCGCTCTCTGTGGGGCACGCTCACCCACGCTCTCCTGCCGGCTGTTCCAGGCCATCGAGAACGACTGCATCCAGGACTTCATGCACCACGGTGTCCACCTTCCTCGGAGGTCTCCAGTGCACTCCAGAGTGCGCAAGGTGAGCCACACTCTTGCAGCACTTTTGAAAATTGTGTCTCATATTTTCTGTTTTTAGAGAGTTGTTTTTGTGAAATTTGTTAAGCTTTCACAGGCATCAGTTAAAGGAATTTTTCAGAATCTTGACATTTGGAATTCTGGGAGATCTACCTTGGCGCCAAAGGTTTGGTTAGGAAAGCAAACACCTGTTGTTAAGGCATAGGAACTGCGTTCAGACAGCCTTCGACTGCGTCCCTGGACATAAAGGCATCCAGAACCGCCACTCTTTACTGCCACTACTGCTGCTCTCTAAGAAGAGGCTGTCTGAGGCTGCTCTCACTGTTGGCTCTCATAGACCACATTTCCACCTTGTAGTCTGCAAACTGTATTGGATAAATGTTCTGATAGTTTCTCTTGATAGAATTTTGTTTCTAAAAGGTGGTCTCAGAATTTGGGTGTGGGTTTTATCCTCATGTTGTACATGATCGGACTGAACAAGTCTGCTGTTGGTGCGGTGGTTGTTCTGACGGAGTCTGATAAGCGGGGCTCCTGCAGGAGGACGTGGGGGCTCTGGTCGGCTGTGCGGGGCCGTGTCTGCCCCAGGCGAGGCCTCTGTGCTGTCTGCTGGTTTGGGCAACTGTGTGTCAGGAAGCTAGAGGAATAGAGATGAGGTGCCTGCTACTGTTTGTGTAGTGGAGTCATTATTTGTAGGCGTGAACTATATTAAGTTTGAATGGATAAAAAACATTTCTTATTATTGATGATTTAGTTTGTATTATCCAAAGATAAAGAACCAGAGATGAAAATACATCCGTGTGCCTTCCCCACCACCCACCCCACCCAGCACACACGGTCCCTGGCACTTCATAAGTGGTGGATAGTTTGGGTCATTTACTTCGCATGTCTGATTTAATGTTCAGATTCTGCTTAACTGTAAGGAGTGGTGTTTTATTAAACTGTACATATCTGTGATGTGGTTACTTTACTGCTGCTACCAAATAACTGAAGGCTTTTTCGTACCTGACTTTCCGTTGTGTAGAAGAAATGAAGGTGAGTACAGGTATCCTTGTCTGTTAGGTTTATGGGAGAATGCACAGCCAGAATGAAAGGCAGAATATCAGGTTTCACTTCTCAAGTGAAATGTATTCTTGGACTCCAAGGCATTGTTCTCACTGCTTATAACATATCATAGCTTCTTGCTTGAATCCTTTTTTTGATAAATACCGAATTTACCTGATAAGTCATTTTATTGATATGTTGAAAGACGCTTCAGAAAATACCTTAGAAGTCACTTGAAAGTAAGAAATCCCCTTATTGTTGATGAAGGTCTTCTAAAATTAGATAGTAGTGATGGTTGCACAGCTCTATACTAAACCCACTGAATTACACACTTGGTAAGTGTGACTTACGGTTTATGAATTGTACCTCATATAGTTGTTTAAAAGCTCTCTGTGAAGCAAGTACCATTAATACCCAATTAACGTCGCACACAGAAAGCAGACGACAGGCTGAAATCTCCTAAATGAAGCGTCTGCAGCCAGAAAAGGAGATCCCTAGATTGCAGCTCTCAGCTGCTGTTCAGTCACTAGGTCACGTCTGACTCTCTGCAACGCCATGAGCTCCAGTTCTCCAGGCTTCCCAGTCCTTGACTATCTCCCGGAGTTTGCTCAAACTCATGTCTATTGAGTTGGTGATTTGTAGTTCTTTTAGGGCAAAGTTGGTTGACATTCACTTAAAGTCTATTGTTTTATAGCCTAATTTATAAAAAAAATTCTATTTTTCACTAATATAACTTTGGCTGCAAGAATTGTGAATTAAAGACAAAAGGCAACACTGATTGTTGTTGGGGACAAGAATCTGAAGAGTCGCAGGAAGGTCCTGGCTGGTTAAAGCAGTGTGTTTTCTGATTGTCTGTGCCTTTGGGGAGGGACCTGACATCCAGGTTTCTCCTGGGAAGGATCACTGGGCAGTGACACCCCTTTGAGATGCAGTCACCCCTCGAGGTCTGCGGGCGATCGGGCAGCCAGATCCATGGATGCCCCAGGGCCTTCCTGAGCACTTTTCATCCTCTCTGGATCACGTATACCCGTTGCAGTGAAAGTGCTTGTAAGAGGCTGTGAATCTGACGTGATTATTACATAAACAGTTGCCAGCAAGTGACAGTTTCAAGCTTTGCTTTGAACCTTTCTGGAATTTTTTGCCCTCAAATATTTTCTATCCACGCTTGGTGGAGTCTGCAGAGGCAGAGCCCGTGGGTGTAAAGGGCTGACTCTTCGCATCATTCTGAATGCCCGAAAGAGGTTCTCAGAACAAGACAGTTGTAGCCAGTGCACTTTAGAGACAGAATGGGCTATAGGAACAGTCAGGCTGGCTCCTTTTCCATTTGACCCTGAAGGTCAGAGGTGTGTCTTTTTATGAGGCTTTGTGGCTATTGGTAGGTGAGTAGGAGCTGGAACCCGAGCCTTTGTGCAGCCCAAGGCTGTAGGTCTTCCTTTCCAGCACAGGTGCCTTTGTGAGCTGGCCGTGTTCCGAGCTGTCAGCGTGTGTTCTTGTTGTGGTTCCTGTTAGAAAGAACTGTGCATCCAAGACTTGTGAATGCAGGGGCAGCCTGTGCTCCCTGTTTGCTCAAAGTGGGATCTTAAGTGCTTTTTTGAAAACACCAATATTACTGTTCTTTTCTTCTTTTCTTGGCTCTTAGGTGCTGAGTTATTTTCACCATCAAAAGGAAGTTCGGCAGGGAGTGGAAGAGATGCTTTACAAGTTATACAAGCCCATCCTTTGGAGAGGATTAAAGGTGTGCCTCTTAACTGTCCATGTTTAGGATGCTAACATGCTGTGGGGTTTAGCATCTTCTGATTCAGGCACTAAAAGTAAGACTTGAGGCTGAGCACGCGTGAGATTCTGAATGAATACTCGATGCTTCTATTGAAAGCTTTTCTTAAGCTGGGGATCTGAATGGGTCTAGTGCTGCATGCCCAGCTGAAGGAGGGTCGCCATGCTCGGCGGGGTGGTGTGTGCAGAGCTGGGCGGAGCCTTCCTGGCCCTTAGGGCCTCCTGCTGGTGACTGGGGCCACGGTCACAGCACGCGAGGAGGTGTTGGACGAGCATGCGGGTCATTCTAACGCAGGTGACTCTGGTCTGGGGGCAGGACATGACTGATTCTTCATGACACAGTGGACCTTGAGGTAGGGAAACGTCTCTGTCGACTTGGAACTGGGAGTTTGGCTTCATTTAAGGAAGGTCTCACAAGCTTGGCTAGTTTAAATGTTACAGTTGTCTTTCATATGTAAATAGGAATGTGTCTGTGTTGAGACACTAGAAGTGTTGCTTGAGGGATTCTGCACTGACGCCTTTTTGACTGTCAGCTCTTTGGATTCTGAAACTCCTCTCATCATTCCAGGCCAGAAACTCAGAAGTCCGGTCCAATGCTGCACTGCTGTTCGTTGAAGCGTTTCCTATTCGGCATCCAGGGTTTAACGCCATTGAGATGGACAGCGAGATTCAGAAACAGTTTGAAGAACTCTACGTATGTATTCATGTGGCCGGGCTCCCAGCCTGCAGCAGTCTGGGCCTGGATGTCCCTGGGACGCCCCCGTGCGGCCTCCAGAGGGCAGTCTTTCCAGATCCTGACGTTCTTCCAGGAACCTGGCCTCTCCCGGTGCCTTCTGTGGCAGCGAGGACTCTCAGGGTCTGTTTCCTCTTCCTCTCCGTCTGTTTTGGAACCTCTCGTCATTTATTGTGTGTAGTTTGAAGTGTCTTATGTGTTCCCCCAGCATAGAGGCTGTGTCACAATGGTCAGGACAGAGCCCGGGGTTGGTGCCTCTGTCTGATAGCTGTGTACCTTGGGGCAAGTTGGGCACTGACTTTTCTGTCTTTATCTGTGTGCTGGGCGTGGTGGTAGCACCTGTGTAAAGTGCAGCAGTGTCGTGAACACAAACGCAGCTAGTTAGCTTTTAAGGAGGTTCGTGACATTGTACAGGAGACAGGGATCAAGAACATCCCCATGGAAAAAAAAATGCAAAAAAGGAAAATGGCTGTCTGGGGAGGCCTTACAAATAGCTGTGAAAAGAAGAGAGGCAAAAAGCAAAGGAGAAAAGGAAAGATATAAGCATCTGAATGCAGAGTTCCAAAGAATAGCAAGAAGAGATAAGAAAGCCTTCTTCAGCGATCAATGCAAAGAAATAGAGGAAAAGAACAGAATGGGAAAGACTAGAGATCTCTTCAAGAAAATTAGAGATACCAAGGGAACATTTCATGCAAAAATGGGCTTGATAAAGGACAGAAATGGTCTGGACCTAACAGAAACAGAAGATATTAAGGAGAGGTGGCAAGAATACACGGAAGAACTGTATAAAAAAGATCTTCACGACCCAGATAATCATGATGATGTGATCACTCATCTAGAGCCAGACATCTTAGAATGTGAAGTCAAGTGGGCCTTAGAAAGCATCACTACGAACAAAGCTAGTGGAGGTGATGGAATTCCAGTTGAGCTGTTTCAAATCCTGAAAGATGATGCTGTGAAAGTGCTGCACTCAATATGCCAGCAAGTTTGGAAAACTCAGCAGTGGCCACAGGACTGGAAAAGGTCAGTTTTCAATCCAATCCCAAAGAAAGGCAATGCCAAAGAATGCTCAAACTACCGCACAATTGCACTCATCTCACATGCTAGTAAAATAATGCTCAAAATTCTCCAAGCCAGACTTCACCAATTCGTGAATGGTGAACTTCCAGATGTTCAGGCTGGTTTTAGAAAAGGCAGAGGAACCAGAGATCAAATTGCCAACATCCGCTGGATCATGGAAAAAGCAAGAGAGTTCCAGAAAAACATCTATTTCTGCTTTATTGACTATGCCAAAGCCTTTGACTGTGTGGATCACAAGAAACTGTGGAAAATTCTGAAAGAGATGGGAATACCAGACCACCTGACCTGCCTTTTGAGAAACCTGTATGCAGGTCGGGAAGCAACAGTTAGAACTGGACATGGAACAACAGACTGGTTCCAAATAGGAAAAGGTGTATGTCAAGGCTGTATATTGTCACCCTGCTTATTTAACTTATATGCAGAGTACATCATGAGAAACGCTGGACTGGAAGAAACACAAGCTGGAATCAAGATTGCCGGGAGAAACATCACTAACCTCAGATATGCAGATGACACCACCCTTATGGCAGAAAGTGAAGAGGAGCTAAAAAGCCTCTTGATGAAAGTGAAAGAGGAGAGTGAAAAAGTTGGCTTAAAGCTCAACATTCAGAAAACGAAGATCATGGCATCCGGTCCCATCACTTCATGGGAAATAGATGGGGAAACAGTGGAAACAGTGTCAGACTTTATATTTTTGGGCTCCAAAATCACTGCAGATGGTGACTGCAGCCATGAAATTAAAAGACGCTTACTCCTTGGAAGAAAAGTTATGACCAACCTAGATAGTATATTCAGAAGCAGAGACATTACTTTGCTGACTAATGTCCGTCTAGTCAAGGCTATGGTTTTTGCAGTGGTCATGTATGGATGTGAGAGCTGGACTGTGAAGAAGGCTGAGCACCGAAGAATTGATGCGTTTGAACTGTGGTGTTGGAGAAGACTCTTGAGAGTCCCTTGGACTGCAAGGAGATCCAACCAGTCCATTCTGAAGGAGATCAGCCCTGGGATTTCTTTGGAAGGAATGATGCAAAAGCTGAAGCCCCAGTACTTTGGCCACCTCATGCGAAGAGTTGACTCATTGGAAAAGACTGATGCTGGGAGGGATTGGGGGCAGGCGGAGAAGGGGACGACGAAGGATGAGATGGCTGGATGGCATCACGGACTCGATGGACGTGAGTCTGAGTGAACTCCGGGAGTTGGTGATGGACAGGGAGGCCTGGCGTGCTGCAATTCATGGGGTCACAAAGAGTCGGACACGACTGAGCAACTGAACTGAACTGAATTGAATGCCTGTTGCAGTGGGTTTTTTCCGATGACTGATTTTCCTAGTGAGTCGTTAGGACATCAGGATGTGACATTTATTCCCACGGGGTAATCTCCAATCTTTTACTTGGTAGGACAGTGTGAGCCTCTGCTGATTCCTCTACAGCGCCTGCCATTTGCAGGGTCTCCTGACACAAGCGAAGAGATACTACTTATTGTCCTAGTCAGTAGAATAACATTTTAGGAAGGGATAGCAAAAATGCCATGATAGTGATGGTTACCCATAGCTGTCCTAAAATACTTCCTTTGGTTTGTTTGTTTTCTGACCCGCTATAAAAGAATATTAGACATGCAAAAAGCTGAAATAGTATAATGAGTATGTCCTGCTTAACCTCTTCACATTTACTCACCTGTGCACTCACATCTCACCCACGGTACCGCCCGCACATGCAGGGACACGCACCCGCACATGCAGGGACACGCACCCGCACATGCAGGGACATGCACCCTCCTGGAGGGAACCATCGTCAGTGTTTCTCCAGGTGCGCCGCATCCACATGTGTGTTTATTTAAAAGTCCCTTTGGGGATCATGGTTAATTTTGTGGACAAATGTTGCTGGACAAACCACAACTAGATTTTGGAAGCTTTTAGCCATAAGACCGTGAAAAACTTATGCTCTTTTTAGCTCAGGTGTCCAGCCTGTGAAGCACTTGTGGTTTTGCCTGAAGCGCTGAAGACTCTGCACTTGGACGCAGAGATGGGGTGTGCGCTGGAGGTCTAGCACTTCCCCTCTCACATGGGATCTGCCGCGGGTGCTTGGCCCTGGCTGTGGGCCTGACCGTTGATGAGGAAGGTGTCATCCCAGCCCACAGACGGGGAGGCAGGTTGCATGGGGGTTTAGAGTGTGGAGTCAGGCGATTTGAATCCCAGTTACCAGTTAATGTCTGATTTTTCTCAAATTAACCTCTTTCAAGTCCTGTTTCTTTAAAACTGGAGAAAATATTTTATCAGATTGTGATGTTTCCAATGAAAAATTGTATATAAAGCATTTAGTTCAGCCCCTAGCACTAAGGTAACAGTGGTTATAACTGTCCAAAAGGACATTACAATCTGTAAAGTGATGTAACCGTCCCACAGAGTCCGCTCTAGCATCAGTTCGGGTCAGTTGCTCAGCAGTATCTGACTCTTTCTGACCCCATGGGCTGCAGCACGCCAGGTTTTCCTGTCCATCACCAACTCCCAGAGCTTAATATAGTGCCCCTATATCATAGACAGTCTGTATTCAGGTTAATCATTGTGAGTTTTGTATGTGCTTTATTAACTATTTAAAATATAAAAATTAATACTTCCTATTTTGTTTGAATTTAAGGAAGGAAAAACACTAAAGGAATTTCGAGTCAATTAAATTTTTTTTTCAGAACTGTAAATATTAAATTCTAAATAGCTCCTTTAAATTAAAAAAAATACCCTAGATCATAGAGAACATTGATTTTACGTTTTTTTTTTCAGTTCAGTTCAGTTACTCAGTTGTGTCCAAATTTTACAACTGCATGGACTGCAGCACGCCAGGCTACCCTGTCCATCAAGATGTCCCAGAGCTTGCTCAGGGTGGGTGGCTGAGGTTGATGGTCAACACCATTGAGTCAGTGATGCCATCAACCATTTCATCCTCTGTCGTCCCCTTCTCCTCCTGCCTTGAATCTTTCCCAGCATCAGGTTCTTTTCCAGTGAGTCAGTTCTTCCCATGAGGTGGCCCAAGTATTGGAGCTTCAGCTTCAGCATCAGTCCTTCCAATGAATATTCAGGACTGATTTCTTTTAGGATGGACTGGTTGGATCTCCTTGCAGTCCAAGGGGCTCTCAGGAGTCTTCTCCACACCACAGTTCAAAAGCATCAGCTTTTCAGTGCTCAACTTTCTTTATGGTCCGACTCTCACATCCATACATGACTACTGGAAAAACCATAGCTTTGAGTACCTGGACCTTTGTCAGAAAAGTAATGTCTCTGTTTTTTAATATGCTGTCTAGATTGATCATAGCTTTTCTTCCAAGGAGGAAGCACCTTTTTTTCCCTTCACTTTCATGGCTGCAGTCACCATCTGCAGTGATTTTGGAGCCCAAGAAAATAAAGTCTGTCACTATTTCCCTTGTTTCCCCATCCATTTGCCATTAGGTGATGGGATTGAATGCTGTGATGTTAATTTCTTGAATATTGAGTTTTAAGCCAGCTTTTTCACTCTCTTCTTTCACTTTCATCAAGAGACTCTTTAGTTCTTCTCTTTCTGCCATAGTGATTTTGGAGCCCCCAGAAATGAAGTCTGACACTGTTTCCACTGTTTCCCCATCTATTTCCCGTGAAGTGATGGGACCAGATGCCATGATCTTAGTTTTCTGAATGTTGAGCTTTAAGCCAACTTTTTCACTCTCCTCTTTCACTTTCATCAAGAGGCTTTTTAGTTCCTCTTCACTTTCTGCCATAAGGGTGGTGTCATCTGCATATCTGAGGTTAGTGATACTTCTCCCAGCAATCTTAATTCCAGCTTGCGTTTTTTCCAGTCCAGCGTTTCTCATGATGTACTCTGCATATAAGTTAAATAAGCAGGGTGACAATATATAGCCTTGACATACTCTTTTTCCTATTTGGAACCAGGCTGTTGTTCCATGTCCAGTTCTAACTGTTGCTTCCCGACCTTCATACAGGTTTCTCAAGAGTCAGGTCAGGTGGTCTGGTATTCCCATCTCTTTCAGAATTTTCCACAGTTTCCTGTGATCCACAGTCAAAGGCTTTGGCATAGTCAATAAAGCAGAAATAGATGTTTTTCTGGAACTCTCTTGCCTTTTCAGTGATCCAGCGGATGTTGGCAATGTGATCTCTGGTTCCTCTGCCTTTTCTAAAACCAGCCTGAACATCTGGAAGTTCACCGTTCACGTATTGCTGAAGCCTGGCTTGGAGAATTTTGAGCATTACTTTACTAGCATGTGAGATGAGTGCAATTGTGCGGTAGTTTGAGCATTCTTTGGCATTGCCTTTCTTTGGGATTGGATTGAAAACTGACCTTTTCCAGTCCTGTGGCCACTGCTGAGTTTTCCAAATTTGCTGGCATATTGAGTGCAGCACTTTCACAGCATCATCTTTCAGGATTTGAAATAGCTCCACTGGAATTCCATTACCTCCACTAGCTTTGTCCGTAGTGATGTTTTCTAAGGCCCACTTGACTTCACACTCCAGGATGTCTGGCTCTAGGTGAGTGGTCACACCATCATGATTATCTGGGTCGTGAAGATCTTTTTTGTACAGTTCTTCTGTGTATTCTTGCCACCTCTCCTTAATATCTTCTGTTTCTGTTAGGTCCAGACCATTTCTGTCCTTGATCAAGCCCATATTTGCATGAAATGTTCCCTTGGTATCTCTAATTTTCTTGAAGAGATCTCTAGTCTTTCCCATTCTGTTCTTTTCCTCTATTTCTTTGCATTGATCGCTGAGGAAGGCTTTCTTATCTCTTCTTGCTATTCTTTGGAACTCTGCATTCAGATGCTTATATGTTTCCTTTTCTCCTTTGCTTTTTGCCTCTCTTTTTTCACAGCTATTTGTAAGGCCTCCCCAGACAGCCGTTTTAATGGTGACCTCCTCCAAAAGGACTTATGCCAGCATGTCCTGGGGCTTCCAGGACTGTTGTGTTCAGTGCCCCTGTGGTGTTGGAAAAGACTGTTGAGAGTCCATTGAACTGTAAGGAGATCAAACCAGCCAGTCCTAAAGAAAACCAGTCCTGAATATTTGTTGGAAGGACTGTTGCTGGAGCTGAAACTCTAATACTTTGGCCACCTGATGGGCAGAACTGACTCATTGGAAAAGACCCTGATCGTGGGAAGGATCGAAGGCGGGAGGAAAAAGGGACAACAGAGGATGAGATGGATGGCGTTACCGGCTCAATGGACATGAGTTTATGCAAGCTCTGGGAGTTGGTGATGGACAGGGAAGCCTGGCTTGCTACAGTCCATGGGGTCGCAAAGAGTCAGACACAACTAAGTGACTGAACTGAACTGACCCTGTGGCAGGCCACTGTCGACCCACGCCTCCATTGGAGACTCCTGGACACCCACAGCAAGTCTGGCTTGGTCTCCTGTGGGGTCACTGCTCCTTTCTCCTCGGTCCTGGTATGCACAAGGTTTTGTTTGTGCCCTCCAAGAGTCTGTTCCCCAGACCTGTGGAAGTTATGTAGTCAAGTCCCACTGGCTTCCAGAGTCAAACTCCCTGGGTCAGCGCCTTTGCCCGACCCCCAGGGTGGGGATCTGCTGTGGGCCCTGGAGCGTCTGTAGCAGTGCAGAGGCTTCTTGGATGCCATCGCTCTCCAGTCTGTGGGTCGTCTGCCCCATGGCTCTGCGGTGGGGCTAGTGGTGACCTCCTGCCTGTGGATTTATGCCACATCGTGTGCCTTCCAGGTCTGCTGCAGCCAGAGATGCTGACCCCTCCGCAGACCACTGCAGACCCATGCCTCTGCAAGAAACACTCAAACACTCACAGGCAGGTCTGGCTTCACGGAAGCCCACACATGCTGGAGTATGTAGCGTATCCCTTCTTCAGTGGATCTTCCTGGCCCAGGAATCAAATTGGGGTCTCTTGCATTGCAGGCGGATTCTTTACCAGCTGAGCTACCAGGGAAGTCCTCCGGTTTTTTCTTAGTGGAGATGGGTTTATGTTTTTCAAGTAGCAAAACTTTGTCAACAATCTTATAGAAATGGGATGTCACTGTGAAAACACGTATTTTAAAGACCTTTGAAAATTAAAACTGCCAATAACGGAATCTTGTTTGGGATGAAATGGATAGGGAGAGGCTTTTGTGTGAGCGGAGCGTGCTGTGACAGCCTTGGATCTCTTCTGGGAGTGAAGTGAGCGCGTCTGGGGAGGTGGTTGTGAACAGCCGCTTGAGAGCTGAGTTGCCGTGATCCTTGCTTTGCTGTGGATGTCCTTGGGGCGGCAGGTGCCTCTGACTGAACCCTAAAATGTCCTTTATTTTTCTGTGACAGTTTATAGTTCAGCCAGGTAGAAATTTTGTGTTCAAAATCATTTTATTCCAGGACTGCCAAAATATTTTGTATGTTTTCTGGCATTGAGGGCTCCTGAAATTTTAAGGATGATTTTCTTTATCTTTTGATTTTTTTTCTTCCACTATAACATGAAGTTCAGTGTGTTGGTTGCATGTTAGACACGGGAAACTTTCTTAGTAATCTTTTTCTTCTCTTCTTTCCTGTGTCCATTTGTCCCTAACCCCTTTTAGGGAGCAGTGCCGTGTCATGGTTAAATCAGTAACAGAGCTAGTTACGAGCAGGAGTTGTTTCTGGGGAGGGTGAGACAATAGTGGTTTTAGGCTGTGGCCACGTGGTCCCGCCACGGCCTCTACTGCTCGGCAGGAAGGCAGCGGAGTGGTTTATTCCAATGAAACTGACCTACAGATACTGATCCGTGAATTCTATATGATATTTACATGTTTCAGAATATTATTCATTGTTTCCAACCACTTGGAAGCAAAAAACAATTCTCATGTCCTGTGGGCCACACAGAGGCAGGCATGGGCCTCTCTGGCCTGTGGGTCGGCAGCGAGCTCAGGACCCTGTGGGTCAGGGCCTGAGTAGGGGGTTGGGGGGATCCAGGAGGTGAGGGAAGGCTTGATGAAGATGACAGAGGAGGCCCCCGGCATGTCTGTGGTCCCTGGAGGGCAGTGGCTCTCTGTGTGGAAACCGCATCACACGTTAAGTGCCGTTGTCCTGGAGGCTGACTGAGCCTCTGATGTGGGCTGTGTGCCTTAAGGCGATCATCTGGAATCATTGTTGAAGAATACTGTAAGTGACCCACACAGAACAGAAGCTATGAAACTTGAGCTCTCTCTCTTCCTTCCTGTTCTTTATTTTGTCTCTCTTCCTTGCTTTTTGTTTTTCTCAAGTGACCTATCGTCTTCACTTTCCCTCCCCGTTGTGAAGAAAGGGTTGGCCGGAGGCGGCGGCTGGCTCGGGGTCTCGCTGGCGGTGTGGCGCTGTCCTCCATGGCCGTCTTCCCTGCCTGCCGCGCTGGTCGTGGTTTTGCGTCCGTGGGTGGGTCGGGTGCCGGCGGACTCCCCGGGGCCTCGGCCTGGGCAGCAGGCAGGCCTGCCCGCGGGGCAGGGACGCAGGGTGTCCTGTGCGTGTGCTCCGCTCGTCCCGCCTGGGCAGCCGGCAGGGCTTCTGCCCGCTCCCCGGTGTGCCTGGCTCTCAGCACCTGTCTCCAGGCTTCCCAGTGGCTTGCTTACTGCCCCGCCGCCCGCCCCGACCCAGCCCTCCCCCCGCGGTGTCTAAGGCCTGGCCCGGCTCGGCTGCTCTGAGCCCTGTGGGCACAGTGCCGCCTACTCACAGCCCTGCTCTTGGGGAGCAGAGCCCCCCCGGTGTTTGCAGCTCCGCCTGCTCTTGTCACCCGGGAGGAGAGGAGGAAGGAAGTGCTTACTCAGCTGAGTCCAGCCTCCTTCTGGCCTAATTATGTAGTGAGGACTATTTTTGCTTTTAAATTCTGGGTTGGAAAGTTCCGCACGTAGCAGTAGAGGGTCTTGTGCAGGGGATCCCTGCGCCCTCAGACAGTCCTGGCGGTGCTGACCCGGCCCACTTGGTTCCTCCTCCCTGTTTTTAAGCAGATCTGAGCCACAAAGTATTTCAACTCTTAATTACTTCCGTGAATGTGTTTGTTGCTCGGTCATGTCCAGCTACTTGTGACTCTAATAGCTTCTGGTGAATGGTGTCAGATTCTTGATCTCCAAAGATTTAACTTGCGAACAGGGAGCAGACTTGATCACTCAAGAGCGTTTTTGTAGCAGAATTGAGGGTCAAAAAGGGCAGAGAAAGCTTCCGACACAAACCTCAGAAGGGGACAGAGAGTGCCCCCCACCGGTGCTAGTCTAAGCAAGGCCTCGTATACTCTGGCCAGACCCACTCCCGTAACTGATCTTAAGTTAACAAGATTAGAATTAGCAATAGAAAGCTCCCACCACTTATGGGATCCACTCCCGCAAGTCTTAATATAACAAGATTCAGAAGGTTTTTGTTAAAAAGGAGAAGCATGTCCTCAAGCAAGATACATTGTTGTTATATAATCCTTAGTATATAAGGTCCCATCACTTGATGGCAAATAGATGGGGAAACAATGGAAACAGTGGCAGACTCTCATTTTCTTGGGCTCCAAAGTCACTGAAGATGGTGACTGCCGCCACAAAAGTGAAAGACACTTGTTCCTTGGAAGGAAAGCTGTGACCAACCCTGACAGCGAAAGCAGAGACATTGCTTTGCCAACAAAAGTCTGTCTAGTCAGAACTATGGTTTTTCCTGTGGTCATGTATGGATGTGAGAGTTGGACTATAAGAAAGCTGACCGCCGAACAATTGATGCTTTTGAGCTGTGGTGTTGGAGAAGACTCTTGAGAGTCCCTTGAACTGCAAGGAGATCCAACCAGTCCATCCTAAAGGAGATCAGTCCTAAATATTCATTGGAAGGACTGATGCTGAAGCTGAAACTCCAATACTTTGGCCACTTGATGCGAAGAACTGACTGATTGGAAAAGGCCCTGATGCTGGGAAAGATTGAAGGCAGGAGGAGAAGGGGATGACAGAGGATGAGATGGTTGGATGGCATCACCAGCTCAATGGACATGAGTTTGAGCAAGCTCCGGGAGACAGTGAAGGACAGGGAAGCCTGGTGTGCTGCAGTCCATGGGGTCACAAAGAGTCAGACACAACTGAACAACTAAACTGACTAAATCCTTAGCACAGAGCTTAAGATGAATTGTTTTGTTGTGTGGTCATTAGCTCTGGTCCTAAACAAAGTGAGGTGTTAGTTGTAGTCTTCTCTTAGGAGAAGGCAACGGCACCCCACTCCAGTGCTCTTGCCTGGCAGATCCCATGGACAGAGGAGCCAGGTGGGCTGCAGTCCATGGGGTCGCTAAGTCGGACTCGACTGAGCAGCTTCACTTTCACTTTTCACTTTCATGCATTGGAGAAGGAAATGGCAACCCACTCCAGTGTTCTTGCCTGGAGAATCCCAGGGACGGGGGAGCCTGGTGGGCTGCCATCTGTGGGGTCGCACAGAGTCGGACACGACTGAAGCGACTTAGCAGCAGCAGTCTTACGTGATGGAGACAAAGCACAAAGACAAAAGTGTGTCCTTTTCTCCTCCTTGAGGGCCCCAGACCCTTTTCTCTTCCTCAAGGTCCCTGGACCGCTTCCTCCTTGAGGGCCCTGGATTCCTTATCAATCTATCTAAGATTAGCTCTCTTGACGCCACGGAGTGTAGCCTACGAGTCTTCCTCTGTCCATGGGACACTCCAGGCAAGAATCCTGGAGTGGGTAGCCATTCCCTTCTCCAGGGGATCTTCCTAATTCAGGGATCGAACCCAGGTCGCGTACACTGCAGGCGCATCCTTTACCATCTGGGCTGCCAGGGAAGCCCCTTTACTTCAGTAGGTGTCCTTAAAAGACAGGGTCCCTTTTTTTAAACATAATCCCACCACTGGCACAACTCAAGTAAGATGAATGGTGATTCCTTATTTGATCAAATATTCAGTCATTGTTCTTCAGTGACATTTCAGTGGGTTTTTTTTCCAGTTTTGCTTGAATCTGTGCCCGGGCGAGACCTGCGTTGTGACTGGACAACCAGCTCGCGCTCCAGCAGTCGCGCCATCTCCCTCTCTGCTTTCTTCTTTAGTGCTGGCTTCTGTTGTTGAGGAAACACAGCTACTTTCTCGTTTCCCACAGAACCTGTCCTACTTGTCATTCGTATGTTCCTCTGCCCTTTAACTCTCCTGTAAGTTGGTTAAATATGCAGTGGGTTAGGGTCACGTCTCCTTTGCACGTGCTCTGTGGGACCCATGTTTGTGGATCAGGGCTGTGTAGCCTCCTGTCCCCACCCGCCCCCTTGCCCGCCGCTTGGACAGCTGACCACAAGCAGGTTCACTGTGTCCTGAGCTGAGTGTGTTCTGGCATTTTGGAAGTCCATGAGAGTGGTTAAGACCCTGTGTTTCACAGGAACAACCAAAGTCCTTGTGTGTCCCTCTGTGGCAGTGTGGTGCTGGAGTCCCTGCAGGCAGCAGAGCCGTCGGCAGGGGCGGCAGGCAAGGCACCACACGTGTCTAGATCAGTTCGGTTCAGTCACTCGGTCGTGTCCGACTGTTTGCTGCCCCACGGACTGCAGCACGCCAGGCTTCCCAGTCTATCACCAGCTCCTGGCGCTTGCTCAAACTCATGTCCATCGAGTGGGAGATGCTGTCCAACCACCTCATCCTCTGTTGTCCCCTTCTCCTCCTGCCTTCAATCTTTCCTAGCATCAGGGTCTTTTCCAGTGAATCAGTTCTTTGCATCAGGTGGCCACAGTATTGGAGCTTCAGCTTCAGCATCAGTCCTTCCAATGAATATTCAGGACTGATTTCCTTAGGATGGACTGGTTGGATCTCCTTGCAGTCCAAGGGACTCTCAAGAGTCTCCTCCAACACCACAGTTCAAAAGCATCAATTCTTTGGCGCTTAGCTTTTTTTATGGTGTAACTCTCACATCCGTACATGACTACTTGAAAAACTATAGCTTTGACTAGATGGAACCTTGTTGGTCAGGTAATGTCTTTGCTTTTTAATATTCTGTCTAGGTTTGTCATAGCTTTTCTTTCAAGGAGCAAGCATCTTTTAATTTCATGGCTGCAGTCACCATTTGCCATGATTTTGGAGCCCAAGAAAGTAAAGTCTCTCACTGTTTCCATTGTTTCCCCATCTATTCTCTGCGAAGTGATGGGACCAGATGCTATGATCTTAGGTTTTTGAATGTTGACTTTTGAGCCAGCTTTTTCACTCTCCTGTTTCACTTTCACCTTCATCAAGAGGCTTTTTTGTTCCTCTTCACTTTCTGCCATAATGGTTGTGTCATGTATATATCTGAGTTTATTGATATTTCTCCCGGCAATCTTGATTCCAGCTTGTGCTTCCTCCAGTCCAGCGTTTCTCATGATGTACTCTGCGTATAAGTTAAATAAGCAGGGTGACAATAAGCAGTCTTGACGCACTCCTATCTAGATGGTTTTCTGTAAACACTCGACTACAGGAAGCACACGTGACTGGAGGTCCCCGGGTCTGCGTGTGACTGTGCGGGAACGACACGTGACTGGAGGTCCCCGGGTGTGCCCGGGTCTGTTTGTGTGACTGTGTAGGAACAACACGTGACTGGAGGTCCCAGGGTCTGCTTGTTTGTGGACTTGAAATGTCTGTTGGGTTGTGACTGCTGTTGTGCCCACGAGTAAAGCCAATGTGGAAAAAAGTGAACTAATTTAAGAGAATTTGGCCTTTTTCCCTTTTGTACTTGTAGAGCCTTTTAGAAGATCCTTACCCGATGGTCCGTTCTGCAGGGATCCTTGGTGTTTGTAAAATAACCTCCAAATACTGGGAGATGATGCCTCCGACCATTCTTATTGACCTGCTCAAGAAGGTAACCGAGGAGCTGGCATTTGATTTGAGCTCCGCTGATGTGCGCTGTTCGGTCTTTAAGGTAAGCTTTTAAATTATATAAGGAGTACCTGTTTATTATAGGATAGTTCTAAATTATAGAGAAAGAAGGAGAAGGCACTGGCGCCCCACTCCAGTACGCTTGCCTGGAGAATCCCAGGGACAGAGGAGCCCGGTGGGCTGCAGTCCACGGGGTTGTGGAGAGTCGGACGCGACTGAGCAACTTCCCTTTCACTTTTCACTTTCATGCATTGGAGAAGGAAATGGCAACCCACTCCAGTGTTCTTGCCTGGAGAATCCCAGGGACAGAGGAGCCTAGTGGGCTGCCGTCTATGGGGTCACACAGAGTTGGACACAACTGAAGCGACTTAGCAGCAGCAGCAGCAGCATAGGGAAAGAAAAATTTAAAAATCACCCCAGCCCTACTCCATAAGTATAGCATTATTCACATTTTTGTTGGATATCCAATGTCACTTGTGAAGAAAACAGAATGAAAGTGTCACCCAAAATAGAAGAAGGCTGCTTGAAATAATGCTAGTTTGTCATGTATGCTAGCAGAGGGGGCACAGTGTTTTAGAACAGGAGCTGCATGTCTTTAAAATTTCTTAATGGTGTTATCTATCAGAATGAACTTTTTTGTATACTGTGCGTACTTTGCACAAGAACCTACACGAACATTCTCTGTCCATCGCCCATTGCAGCAGTTCTCAGGACGCAGCCACACTTGTCTCATTGTAGCTGCTTCTGTCATCTCTCACACAGTTACTTTGAAGCAAATGCAGGACATGTATCAGCTCATCTGTAATCATTTCATTGTGATGTTTAAAATACATAGTCTTCTAGCGATGTCCTTGGTAGGTCCTCCTGGAGAAGGAAACAGCAACCCACTCCAGTACTCTTGCCTGGAAAATCCTATGGACAGAGGCTCCTGGCAGGCTACAGTCCATGGGGTCGCACAGAGCTGGTCACGACTGAGTGACTTCACTTTCACTTTGGTAGGTGTGCTTAAGACTTTGTGCTTTCACTGCAGGGGGCGCAGGTTTCATCCCGGGCAGGAAGTAAGATCCCACATGCTGTTCGACAGCCAAAACAATAAAGAATAAAGTCTCTTAAAAATACATATCTTTTTCCTAATAACTGGAAAGAGAGCGTGGTGCAGCGTGTCAGCTCTCCAGACTCGCGTGTCTGGTCTGAGCCTGGGCCGCTCCCTCTGATCCCCACCTAGGTGCAGGGCGGCTGTGGGGGCACACGGGTCTGAGACGTGGGGGGCGCTGTGCCCCCCCGTTTCCACGCAGCATTGAGTCAGGACATACAGGGGCGCAGTGGGCTGTGAGGAGGACGGGAAGGACTCGGACTCTGGCTTTGGGACCTCCCCACCAGAGCCTCCTCTTTCTTTCAATTCCTGTAAAACCCTTTAACGTTTAGCTTGGAAAGCTCTGAAAATTCTTTCATAACTGCCTGAGTCTTGGTTGAATGAAACAATGGATGACTGGACTACCAAGCACTGAACCCAGATCGATTCATTCAGTGAATGCCTTTCTATGAAATTGTGTTGGCAAAAGCGTTATTTTCTGTGGGAATATCTATTTTACTGATGGTTTTAGTAAAGATAGAACTGAATTTTTCTTACCTGAACTTTTCCTTGTTTATGTTCCAGTTTTGAACTGTTTGTCTTTCTTCTTTCTCGTAGTGTCTGCCGATCATTTTGGATAATAAATTAAGCCACCCGTTATTAGAACAGCTTTTGCCAGCATTAAAATACTGTCTGCATGACAATTCGGAGAAAGTGAGGGTGGCTTTTGTTGATATGCTGCTGAAAGTTAAGGCAGTGAGGGCTGCTAAGGTAAGGTGACTAGAGCTTTCTTATTTAGTACATGAGATAAATAAGTTTATTTATTTTCATCAACAAAAGGACAGAGCCGTTTTAGTTCCAGGAGCTTCAGTGGCCGCATTTTAAACTAACTGATGCCTGGTGTATTCTACCAGTTGTGTCATAAAATACAATTTGTTTTGTCAGTGTGTGCTTTCTTTCTGAGAGACATTAATGTAAGCAGTCCCCACCTTAAATTACAGTTTTATCATATACCTGAAAGTTTTTGTTGCAATATTTAAATGCTTGGCACACAGTAAGCACTTAAAATATTACTTGAACATATAGAATATGAGATCCCCATCCTCCAACATCTTACAGAAGGAAGCAAGGAGGCGTTTGTTGGTTTGTATGCATTTTGGTGTAAACCCCTGAGGTGAGAGTGTTTTCCCTTAAGTCTAATTCTGTTCAGCTTTTGGCTACCAATGTCACTTATGAGGTTGCTAACTGCATTATTATTTGGTAACAGGGTTTTCTTTCCCTACACAAGAGTCCTCTGAAGTTTACTTTAGAGTGGTCTTCTGTCGAGGCTCAGGGTTTGGGAACAAGCTGACACTCTTGTCGGTGTGGAGTCAGTGCCCAGCCCTGGGGTGTGTTCATGCCGTGAAATGCTGCCGCGTGGCCATGGCGAGGGGCACACTTCGTGGAAAGACCACTAAGTTAGACAGAGGGAGTGCAGATGAGTTGTGGGGTGTTGCCAGCTCTGAGAACAGGGACACAGCTGTGTGTTTGCTCAGAGCCGCCTCACACATCCCTGGAGGCAAACAGGAAGTGGACAGCAGTTTCTGAGGCCGGGGTGGGGGCGGCGCTGGGGGTCTGGAGACGGGGTGCTGGGGGGGACTTGCCCCTCCCGAGCATGCACATTGGTGTATGCTTTTCGAAATTTGAGCTGGATATTTTTTTAATGAGAAAGAGGTATTTTACGTGGCTTCCGTGGTCTCACTGCCTTGGTGTGTGGTCTGTTTCCGGACCATGCCTGTCCATCCTTGGCCAGAGCCACAGCCCGAGCTCCCTGCAGCTCTGCGGACGTCCCGGTGTGTTTGCCCTCCAGCTCTTCCTTCAGAGTTCCTGGTGGTCTGGGCCTTTGTATTTCTGTATGGAGTCTAGGATCAGCTTGTTAGTTCAACTGAAAGGCTGGCTGCAGGGTTGACTGGATTGTTGTAACAGCCTGTCGAAAGTGTGGTTATGAGTCTGAAGCAGGAGTTGTGGACTGTTTTGTTTGAAGTGCACATCCGTTTGCAAAGGACCACTGAGGGGACGGCTGGTGAGACGGCAGAGAGACCAGATGTCCTGAGACCTGTGGGTCTCCCGAGGAGAGCAGGGGAGGGGCCAGGTAGGACCTGGACAACATCTGTGACCGGAGAGTCTGGGGTCTGGAAAAGGAGGAGGAGCAGAGGAGGAAGCGAAACGCTTTAGTGAGACACTTCTTGTATCTTAATGCCCAGCTTGCCCAAGCAAGGCAGAGAGTGATTTAGCTGTAAGATCTCTGGAAGGTTTTGTTACGGGCACACAAGCCAGTTCTCTGAAAATCAAGATCACAGATGGACAGGCCGGTGGAGAGGCAGCTAGGAGGAGCGGGTGGGTGTCGCTTGCCCCCAGGTTGGAGCGCGGGCGCGTGGGCGGCACGGGCAGGGCCCTGCTGTCAGCGTGCCGCCCTGGCCTCTGTGCGCAGTGGGAGGCGTCCTGCCCTCACGTCCCTGTGAGCTCTGGAGGGGCTGCCCCGGAGGGCCAGGCAGAGGCTCTGGGCACAGACACGGAAAGGTGCTGGATAATCAACGCTGATTATACAGTCAGGTCCTGAGGCCCGGGGCCGTCACCGCTTAGTTAATTAGGCTTCTGTTTATGCTTTCCATCCTCAGTGCTGGTGATTTCAAGTTGTTTACTGTTTGTTTTGAAATTCTGCAGTTTTTATATTGTATAGCTGAGATTTAGGCCAAATCAACAGTATACTAATATTGAGATATCTTTATTAAGAAACCAATTTGGGATTTCTTAATATGCAATTATTTTTAACTTTAGAAATGAAACACAGGTTAGCAATTTTGTTTATGGTCTTGTCTGCTGTTAATGTCACCTGTGGGTAATATGTTTGGATAAAAATAAAACCTCAGGTAAGTGAAGAATTAATCCAAATTGTTCTGTTTTATTTCAGGAAAAGTAAATAAAAGAAAAATAGGTTAATATGGGGCTTTTCTGGAAAGGCAGACTTGCAGGAAATGTTCACTGTGAGAACCACCGACCCCTGGAGCCTTGGCATTCGGCATTTGTGCCAATTACTTGTTTCCATTCAAGGCGGTCTGGTCTCCAGGAGTGCTCAGGAACCGACCCTTTCAGTGTGAAGAGCCTCTCTTCTTGGCGCTCTCCCTTGGTCAGGGTTTCCTGGGTGTCTTGGTTGGTTTCAGCAGCTTTGGATGGACTCTGTGGTCTTGAGGCTGAAGGGCCCTGCTCTCCCGAGCACCCGGCTTCCCTCTTTGCATCTGGTGCTGTGCCAGCTGCTCTGGGTGACAGTCTGCTGATGGTGTGGCTGTCGCGCGGCTCCTGTCTTCCCTGCAGTAACTTTAAGAAATACCAAGTGTGTGCATGGAAGTGTCCCAGGGGCGTGTGGGGAGTGGTGGTAGGGTTGATGCTCAGACATTCCCACCAGGGGAGGTGGAGTGTGTGCGTCGGAAAGTGCAGGGTCCTCAGACCTGCAGGGCACACTGAGGTGTTGCGGGAGTGTGGAAGGCACTGGGCAGGCAGCTCAAGGAGGCCGGTCCCCGGGGAGGGGCCTCTGTGTTTACGGCTTGGAAACGACCTGAAAATACATGCTGACGAGAAGGATCCACCGAAAGTCCTGGAGAGGGGACTGTTGTGGGAGCAAGGTCCTTGAGCAACGTCCGTGTCGCTTTGCTGCTCCCGTCACACAGATGAGTGTGCCTGCACAAGTGACAGACAGGCTCTGACCCCGTGGCCCCTTCCCATCGAAGTCTGTACAGGCTCTGACCCCCATGACCCCTTCCCATCGAAGTCTGTACAGGCTCTGACCCCCCGTGACCCCTTCCCATCGAAGTCTGTTGTAATGTCTGCTAATCTGTGGTGGTCCCCATTGTTTTAAACTACCTGTCGAGGAGTTTGGCCCTTTTCTATGGGCGGTGGACAACTTGGACGCTTTTGAGCTGAGGGCAGCAGGCAGTTGTATGTGCACGTGTGTGCGGCAGCTGTGGGTGGTGGAGGAGGCACGGGGCCGCCCGGTCAGCACTTGGGAGATGGCAGGAGGGGCACCCGCCAGGGAGGCCTGTGTCTGAGGTGGGAGACCAGGTGCTTGCTTTAGCTTTCTGTGCCAAACCTGTTGCACGTGTTTAAATCCACTTTTCACGTTAATGGCCCAAAAGTTGTGTTGTTTCAGGAAACTTTAAAATTATTAGGCTGATACTCATTTGGGAGTCCACTGCTGCCCTGATGGATTATAATTAACCCCGGCAGCCTCCTGCTTAGCTGTCATGCGTGTCAGTCTCCTTCAAATATGGGCTTGATTTTTCTGCAGAAGAGTCCCACGTCCTGGTGGAGTCATTTGAAATGAGTTTTCTTGAGTATAAAAATTAGCTCCTTTTTTATTGTGATCTTGCAATTTTGTTTAAAATGTTCTCATGGTTTTCTTTTGCACATGTGCCGCGTTCACAGTTTTGGAAAATATGCCCCATGGAGCACATTCTGGCCCGTCTGGAGTCAGACTCCCGGCCGGTGTGCCGGCGCCTGGTGGGGCTCATCTTCAACTCCTTCCTGCCGGTGAACCAGCCCGAGGCCGTGTGGTGCGAGCGCTGCGTGGCGCTGCTGCAGATGAGCCACGCGGCTGCGCGCAGGTTCTACCAGTACGCGCACGAGCACACGGCCTGCACCAACATAGGTATGCGCGGCCCTGGGCCCGCCCCACGCTGTGCCCCCGCACCCTGCACCCCCTGCCCCTCCGCCCCCAGGCCCCCGCACCCCCAGGCCCGGCCCTTCACCCCAGCGCCTCGTCCCGCTCCCCGCCTGCCCCACGTGCTCGCCTCGTGTGCAGCGCAGTCTGTGCCATGACTGAGAACATGCGGTGTACACACACCAGTGCAGTTCTTAATGAGGTCCCTTAAAATAACGCTCTAAGTATCTGAGATTATAATTTCACTGTTAGACAATTCTGTTGAAGAAACGTGTGTCTTACTCGCTTTAGCAAAGCTGATCCATGTGATCCGCCATTGCCTGAACGCCTGCATCCGGAGGGCCCTGAGCGCCTGCAGGGAGGACGCCGAGGAGCCGGGGAAGGAGAATGCGAGCGTGAGTCCGGCGCCCGCTGGGGGTGGGGCCTGGGCGGGCAGCTCCCCGGTGCTTAGAGAGGGCTGGGTGGCAAGGCAGAGGCGCTGCTTCCGCGAGCTGTTACCTTGGCAGTCTTTTATTTTTCATTTATGCCTTTAGTTCTGATACACCAACTAATTATTTTGGAGAATCATAAGTAATTTTTTGGAGCAACTTCCTGTGTATTCTTTGTAGTTCACTGTGGAGTCTGAGTAGGATATAATACAAAGGAATTATTATTGATGACACCCTTTTCCCAGTTTTCTTTGCCTTAAGCGTCTGTGTATTTTAATGAGATGGGGGTGGCACACCTGGATGGGCCTGTTGATCTCCGTGTTTTACAACTAGATGGTGGTGGGGCCCCTAAGGATTTGTTCACTGCTCCTGCCCTAAGATTCTACTAGAAACATCGTCGGGTTGAATTTCAGGATACAAGCTTCATTGAGAATAGTTTAAAATGATTTATCGAGGAGACTATGTAGCTGATACTTCTTCAGAATCTGAAGTGATCAATTATATCATTAAAAAAGGAACATTTAAGACTTAGATACTTATTACTTACAAACAGTATCTTAAGCTTATAAATAAACTGTCATGCTTATGTGCTGGGGTCCAGCCCCAGTGGATCCAGGGTAATTCAAAGCGGGGACGGTGTGGCGAGGAAAAACTTATTTGTTTAGAAATATAAAGAGAGATTAGGAAGAAATAGTGTAGTAGGAAAATTAGTGGAGAAAAGAGGCTGAATAACTTGGTTTACGTGGAAAACCAATAAAGTTCCACACAAGGAACTTGCACCGTCTTCGTTAGGCCACCGGCGCCCACTTGAGTAGCGGAGGGTGCCCCGCCTTAGGCTCCCTCTCACGTGGGTCTCAGAAGCCAGGGCAAGTAAGTAGACTGGAGAGCCTCCACGCCCCAGATGGGAATTCAGCCTGAAAAGGAGAGGGAGGGAGAGGGAGAAAGAGAGAGAGATTTGACACGGGGGAAACCAGTCTTTCCAGAGACTGGCCCATCCTCTATTGTCCGGAAAGGCCTTATATACTTTTGATTTTACATAGAGATCAATGGATAACACAAAATTATGCAGCGTCAGCAGCCCTGACTCTTATCGAGACCAGGCTTTCTCTGTGCATACCTAGTTGTATACGCAAGTCTTAGGTGATTTACTGGAGAAGGCAATGGCGCCCCACTCCAGTACTCTTGCCTGGAAAATCCCATGGATGGAGGAGCCTGGGAGGCTGCAGTCTATGGGGTCGCTGAGAGTCGGACACGACTGAGCGACTTCACTTTCACTTTTCACTTTCCTGCGTTGGAGAAGGAAATGGCAACCCACTCCAGTGTTCTTGCCTGGAGAATCCCAGGGATGGGGGAGCCTGGTGGGCTGCCATCTCTGGGGTCACACAGAGTCGGATACGACTGAAGTGACTTAGCAGCAGCAGGTGATTTACATCATCTTCTGGCCAGAAGGCCAATTAGCATTTTACAGCCCTTTTCTGATAAGGGTAATAGTGTTGTTCTTCCCAAAGTCTGGTGCCACTCTGAGAAAGCACTAAATAAAGTTACATTGTTACATAGCAAGGACACGACAATTTATAACAAGGAAAAGGAGTACAGTGATTTATAACAAAGAGAAAAGTAATTAACTCAGAAGTCTAGTGTCGCTAACATCAAAACTACTATATTCCTATTTCTGCATCCCGTTTTCATTGATTAATATCCTCCCAGGTGCCTAAAAGATAAAGGATATGGAGGCCTGGCGGCAAACATCAACTCAACAAACTCTTCACCAAACTAATTCTTAACTCTAAAAGGCTCTGTATCTTTAAGATGCCTTAAGCTGCATGCCTCTCGCTGTTGGGGGGCTGTAAACAATTACAAGTTGTAAAAGTCCGGGCAGACGGGTCAGGTAAGTTAGAAAGGCATCAAAGGGGTTAAGCCGAGACATGCTTTTTATATGCAGGAGACTGTTTACTGGAGCTCTGAGTTAACGCTCTCCAGAGAAAGGTGGTCAGGGAGAGCCCCCTGTAATGTCACAGAGTGTAGTATAGCAGACAGTGAACAGACTGACTTTGGTCTCGGGGGAGATGCTCAGGCAGAGGACCCCTCGAGACCTGACTCGCCTTGCCCGCCAGGCCTCTCCGCATGACCTTGTCGTGGGTGGGGTCTCTGGTGCTGGCTCCCGGCACTTATGTACCTCTAAGGCAGGGTCCCCGGGCCGGACTGGCCTGTCTGTGGCGTGTAAGGAGCCAGGCTGCACAGCAGGCGTTCGCAGATGCTCCCCATCCCTGGCATTACCGCCTGAGCGCCCCCTCCTGCAGCTCACCAGCGGCACTAGACTCTCGGCGGGGTGCGAGCCCTACTGTGAGCTGTGCGTGCGAGGGCTCCGGATTGCTCACTCCTCGTGAGACTGTTAACGCCTGATGCGCTGGAGCTGAGGCAGTGATGCTAACGCTGGGGGGCAGCTGCAAATACAGAGTGTCCGTAGTTGAGGGTCTGACTGCGCGAAGGCCGCAGTGAACAGCTGCTCGCAGCCTCACATCTAAACCCTGTCAAGTGAGCTGCAGCTGACAGGCAAGCTGCGTCTGGCAGCAGGCTCCGAGTCAAAGCCTCGCCCTTGCTTCAGCCTGTGCCTGGCCTGCTCCTTACTTTATTTACCACCTCCGTCTCCGCCTCTTTCTCGCTGTGCCCATAAGCTTGCCCTAGCAAAATGATTACAAAACCAGATGTCACTGAGCTGCTGTGAAAATGGGGAAAGACGCCATGGTGAGAGAGGAGAAGGCTCTAAGACTGCCAACAAAAGAAATGTGCGTTGAATAGAACACAACGAGTCCTACTTAAACGATGAGTTCACAGCAACAGGTGGTTCACATTCTCCAAGCCTGCTTGGTATAATATGTGGCAACCAGCTATCCAGTGAAGCCAGGAAATCATCAAAAGTGCTTCACCACATGGAGACCAAGCACCCTGTGTTAAAAGACAAGCCTTTGAAGGTTTTCAAAACGAAAAAACATGAACATGAAGAACAGAAGCAATTACTGAAGGGCCACCACTTGATCAAATGTGTCTGCACTGAGAGTAGCATTCTTACTGGCTAACTGCGTTGCTAAACCTAAGATGCCTTTCACTGTTGGTGAAGAGTTGATCTTGCCTGCTGCTAAGGACGTTTGTTGCGAACTTTTAGGAGATGCTGTAGTTCAAAAGGTGGCATGTGGGCCTCTTTCGGCTAGCACCGTAGCTAGATGAATTGATGAAACAGGATAGTGAGGCACAGCTGTTAGACAGGATTGAATCACCATGATATGCAGTCTAGGTTGAGGAGCCTGCTGACGTTAGTAAGGCAGCGGTGCCTGTTTTTGGTAACATTTTTCAGGAAGGTGTGCACGAGGCTGTGTGCACTTTTGTTGCCAACCAACACCTCAGCTGCAGAACTACTCGAGTCTTTGAGTGACTGCATGCCAGGGAAATTGAACTGGTCGTTCTGTGTCAGCGTATACTGTGTTGGTGTGTACACGGATGGAGCAGCCATCAAGACTGGGCGGCCTCTGGCCTTACTGCTCGGGTCAGAGAGGCCACTTCTGACTGTGTCTGCACACGTGTCATCCGTGGAGAAATGCTGGCCAGCTGAGAGATGGCAGCTGAGCTTCATGCTGCAGGCCGTGATTAAGATTACCAACCACATTTAAGTCCACGCCTTTAACTCACATCTGTCTGCACAACTTTGTGAGGAAATGGATGCAGAGCACACATGTGTTCTCTTATACACATGAGTGAGATGGCTTTCGAAAGGTAGATCGCTGGCCAGAGTTTTTGAGTTATGAGAGCTGCTCCAGAGATTTCTTTTAGAAAAATAGTCATGGCTGGCAGCCTGTTTTAGTGACACAGAACGGGTCGCAAAACTTGCTCCCTTGTGTGGCGTAGTCAGCCTGCTCAGTGAACTCAGTCTGCTGCTTCAGGTAGGAATGGCAACTGCGCTCCAGTCAGAAGGCAAAGTGGCTGTATTCAGAGGCAACCGAACTGTGAGGGCTATGAGTGAACACTGGCGTTTTTGACATGTTTCAGACATAAGCGGAGATTCTGAAAGAGACTGAAGAGGGCCATCTTTCTCGGTTCATGCACTGTTGAAGCCTCACTTGGAAAATCCTGAGCATTGCTTTGCTAGCGTGTGAGAGGGCTGCAATTGTACAGTAGTTTGAGCATGTCCAGTCTGCTCCGTAATCCCGTTGTGGTTGCTGTCACTTTGGAAAACCCTGCTTCATAAAGACAGGATGTTGGAAATGGAAGTGGGCCTTAGGAAGCATCACTGTGAGCAAAACTACTGGAGGTGACGGAATTCCAGTTGAGCCATTTCAGTTCATAAGAGATGATGCTGTGAAAGTGCTGCACTCAGTATGCCAGCAAATTGGAAAAACTCAGCAGTGGCCACAGGACTGAATAAGGTCAGTTTTCATTCCAATCCCAAAGAAAGGCAATACCAAAAAATGTTCAAACTGCCGTACAATTGTACTCATCTCATACGCTAGCAAAGTAATGCTCAAAATTCTCCAGGCGAGGCTTTACCAGTACGTGAATCGAGAACTTCCAGACGTTCAAGGTGGATTTAGAAAAGTCAAGGGACCAGAGATCAAATTGCCAACATTGTTGGGTCATAGAAAAAGCAAGAGAGCTCAAGAAAAACAGCTACTTCTGCTTTATTGACTACACCAAAGCTTTTGACTGTGTGGATCACAGCAAACTGGAAAATTTTTAAAGAGATGGGAATACCAGAACACCTGACCTGCCTCCTGAGAAATCTGTATCCAGGTCAAGAAGCAGCAGTTAGAACCAAACATGGAACAACAGACTGCTTCCAAATTGGGAAAAGGAGTACATCAAGGCTGTATATTGTCACCTTGCTTATTTAACTTATACGCAGAGTATATCATGTGAAATGCTGGGCTGGATGAAGCACAAGCTGGAATCAAGGTTGCTGGGAGAAATATCAATAACCTCAGATACATAGATGACACCACCCTATGGCAGAAAGCGAAGGAGAATTAAAGAGCCTCTGGATGAAAGTGAAAGAGGAGAGTGAAAAGCTGGCTTAAAACTCAACATTCAGAAAACCTAAGATCATGTCATCCAGTCCCATCACTTCATGGCAAATAGATGGGGAAACAGTGGAAACAGTGGCAGACTTTATTTTCTTGGGCTCCAAAATCACTGCAGACGGTGACTGCAGTCATGAAATTAAAAGGTTCTTGCTCCTTGGAAGGAAAGCTATAACCAACCTAGTTCACTTCAGTTCAGTCCAGTCACTCAGTCATGTCCAACTCTTTGCCACCCCATGAATGGCAGCACGCCAGGCCTCCCTGTCCATCACCAACTCCTGGAGTTCACTCAAACTCACGTCCATTGAGTCAGTGATGCCATCCAGCCATCTCATCCTCGGTCATCCCCTTTTCCTCCTGCCCCCAATCCCTCCCAGCATCAGAGCCTTTTCCAATGAGTCAGACCAACCTAGACAGCATATTAAAAAACAGAAACATTACTTTGCCTACCAAGGTCCGTCTAAGTCAAAGCTGTCTATGGTTTTTCCAGTCGTCATGTATGGATGTGAGAGTTGGACCATAAAGAAAGCTGAGATACCATAAAGTGCTGAAAAACTGATGCTTTTGTGGTGTTGGAGAAGACTCTTGAGAGTCCCTTGGAGAGCAAGGAGATCCAACCAGTCCATCTTAAAGGAAATCAGTCCTGAATATTCATTGGAAGGGCTGATGCTGAAGATGAAACTCCAGTCCTTTGGCCACTTAATGTGAAGAACTGACTCATTGGAAAAGACCCTGATGCTGGGAAAGATTGAAGGCAGGAGGAGACGGGGACGACAGAGGATGAGATGGTTGGATGGTTGGACTCGATGGCCATGAGTTTGAGCAAGCTCCGGGAGTTGGTGAAGGACAGGGAGGCCTGGTGTGCTGCATTCAATGGGGCTGCAAAGAGTTGGACCCGACTGAGCGACTGAACTGAACTGAACTGATTATAACTGGTAGTAGAAAAGAAATACAAATTGCCATCTGGATGTTGTCATTCTAAGAACATATAATGGCTAAAAGCAAAAGTTTCTGAGTTTATTCTTTTACTTTTTCCCATTGCTATCTACTAAAAATCTCTGCTTTCTATTTAATGAAATCTTTGGAACTTAGCATATTTTTGTAAAGGAAAAGTGGTGCCTTTCTCAGGGGACTTTAGTGATAAGATTGCTATGCCTAATGTTAGAATGTAAAAACTAAAATCCAGATCGAAATTTTGTTAATTTGTTGTTTTTGTCATTCACGTAGTATTTTCTAAACCCCTGATAGTGTTACTGGTTTTAAATTTAGCCGTGAGTCGTTCCAAGTATTAAGAGCCTATTGAGAATCTGCCTTTGCGTCGCGGCTGGTTTTGGTTTACTGTACACCCTCTTTTGTTGCTCACTCAGTCGTGTCTGACTCTTTGTGACCCTGTGGACTGCAGCACGCCAGGCCTCCCTGTCCTGCACCATCTCCCAGAGCTTGCTCAGACTCATTTGAGTCATAGTTGCCATCCAACCATCTCATCGTCTTGTACCCCCTTCTCTTCCTGCCTTCAATCTCTCCCAGCATCAGGATCTTTTCCGATGAGTCAGTTCTTCACATCAGGTGGCCAAAGTATTGGAGCTTCAGCTTTGGCATCAGTCCTTCCAATGAATATTCATGAATGGTTTCCTTTAGGATGGACTGGCTGGATCTCCTTGCAGTGCAAGGGACTCTCAAGAGTCTTCTCCAGCACACAGCTCGAAAGTGTCAGTTCTTTGGTGCTCAGCCTTCTTTATAGTCCAACTCTCGCATCCGTATATGACTACTGGGAAACCCGTGGCTTTGACTAGATGGACCTTTTTTGGCAGAGTAATGTCTCTGCTTTTTAATATACTGTCAAGGCTTATCATAGCCTTTCTTCCAAGGAGCAAGCATCTTTTAATTTCATGGCTGACAAAGCGTGGTCCACTGAAGAAGGGAATGGTGATGTTCTTGCCTGGAGAACCCCGTGAACAGTAGTGAAAAGGCACCCTCTTTAGTTCAGGTTATTTGCTCCCTATACCTTCTCCCATTCCATTTGAGTAGCACAGAAATCCCAGCACTTGGAATGAATCATCCTTTGCACTTCGAGGTGGTGATGGGTGTGGGCTCCCACCCTGCACAAACGCGGAGGAGTCATAGAACCCTCAGGACATGGCGGTGCTGCCGTCCCCTGCCCGCCGAGCTTGGAAGGCGCATGTAGGCCTGCTGCTTGAGACCAAGCTGGAACAGCCCCTGGTCGAGGGCGGTGGGTCCCCTCAGACGCCACACCGCAGCCTTGGGGGTTCTCCCTGCCCGTCGTTTGCGTTTCCACTGTAGGGCTGGAATTCTGAGACGTGCTGTTAAAGACAGTGCCCTTCCCTTAATAGTCGAGTGACTCATTCTTTCACGGTGATTTTTGTCTCAGGCTCTGGACCAGACGCTGTCGGTGAGCGATGCCACGTCTATGGCAGGGCTGCTGGAGATCGTGGTGATTCTCTGGAGGAGCATTCACAGGAGCCTGGAGAGTAACAAGGAGGCCCGGATGTACACTGTGGACAAGTTTGCCTCGGTGCTGCCGCAGTACATGCGAGTGTTCACGGTAAGACGGCCGCCCTGAGGAGCGGAGCAGCCCCCGTGCGCGTGGCTGAGCCAGCTGCTGCCGGGACCCGCGGCGCTCGCCCTGTGTGGTGGGGCTGGGCGGCCTCCAGCCTCCGTCCCAGCGCGTGTCCAGGCGGCTCTGGTCTTCCATTGCTAATGGCCTGCAACCCGGTTTTAGAATCTAGTTTGATGTGCTGGGAATTGAGAGAGGAGTCTGTGAACATCCAGGATGCACGGCACCCTGGTGTGGGGGCCTCTGACGGCACCTGGTAAGCACCTGTTTCTGAAGCCTCTGAGTCGTGTCTGTGTTACTGGGGCAGATGGACCGTGTGTGTATCTTCTGCTTAAGTGAAGGAAACCCAAAGGCCATATTTCAGAACTAATGGAAATAAAACTACTATGTAAAAGTGCAGGTTTATTTCCAATTACAAAGAAAGTGTGGCTTAAACATAGAATGGTCATAGGTCTTAGGGATCGCTCTTCTCTTGGGAAAGTTTACTTCTGGTTCTTATACAGCTGCTTGTGTGACCTTAGACCTTTTAGCTTTTGGAGCTGTACTTCTGTGACTGTTAGGTCTCCGAGCTCCATTCAGCCCTTGAAACGCCCATGTGACCTGTCTGTGAAGGTGAAGGACGAAGGCTGCCCCATCACTAGGACGTTTAAAGGCTCAGACAGCCCCACTAGGCTGAGAAGTAGATAGAACACGGAGGAGGTCGGGTCCTGGATGAGCTGATAGAAGAGCAGTGTTCCTGGGGAGTGTCTGGGAAAAGGCAGGTGGTCCATTAAGTGCTTCAGTCCCGAGTGATTCTGGCCAGAGAGCCTCTCTGCCATCAGTCCGTCCGAGAACCTTGTGGTCTTCCTGTCAGTGGGTAAACCGTCTGTGAGCCACGCTTAGAGCAGAATTGGGAGTAGCGATCAGCTGTCTGTTGTGACGTTAAGAAAATATTTTGTGTATTGGAAGTTGGGGGTGAGGGTGGGTTCACTCTGCCTGAATGCAGATTAGTTACAGATGGAACTGTGAGTTTGCTCCTGTTTATTTTTCAGGAAAATTGTTGTTTCTTTTCCTTTTAGGACCCATCTTCTCTGGTTGTGTTGCCATCTGAGGGTATTTCTTATTAGTGATCTGGGTGGCGTCTGGCCTGTCGGCCCTGTTACGGCAACAGGGATGGCTGTGGTGAGGTGGCTGCCATGTGCAAAGTGGCTCCGGGGGCCTGTGTGCTTTCCTCACGGGTCCCTGCCAGCCCTGCCCAGAGAGCAGCCTTCTCCCTGCTGGTCCCTGCTGGCTGGGCTGTGGGCTCCACTGGGACTTGGGCTTGGCCAGGTAGCTCCGTTGCACTGCCCTGCCTTCTGAAGGTGTTCTGATTAAGAACTTTTCTGATGAGCTTCGTTTTCTTGAGTTTTGTACTGAGGGCACACCAGGTACATAGGATTGTAGTTTTTTTCTTTCATCAGTATTCTTTTTAGAATGCAAGTCAGTGCCTTCACAGCTAGGACTTTGGTCTGTTCTGGGCACTGCTGTGTCCCCGGGGTCTCCTGGTACACAGTGGGTGTTTAATAAGAATGACACATCACGGAAAGTAGGGAAGCATCCTGGGAAAGCCTGAGAAGACCCAGCACACCTGGAGCCTCGCAGAGCCCGGGTCCTGTTGTGTGCTGTCCCCACCCAGCGGCCCTGCAGCGGGTTCCTCGGGCCGCACTGCTCACATTCCCCTCTGTGTCTTTCCCTGCCCCCAGGACGACCGCTGCAGGACCCCTCTGTGCGTGCTGGCGTCCCTGATGCCCGCCCCGGCCGTGCCCACCTTCAGGTGCCTGCTACCCGCCCTCTGGTCTCCCCGGCGACGCCCGCGTGGCCTGCAGGCGGGAGGGCAGGGCAGCGGCTTCCAGGGCCCGGGGCACTGAGTGCCGGGACTCATCCAAGTGCAGGTGGGGACACGCGGTCTGAGCTGAGCCGCCGCAGAGCTGCAGCCGCACGTGGCCCTGAGTGCCTGGGACGCGGCGCTGGGATGAGCTGTGCGTGCAGGGTGCACTCTGACTCGGGTCTGGTGTGGAAAGAGGGCTGTGGCGTGCCACACCACGGTTTTCTACTCTGACTGCGTCTAGTGTTGCAGGTGGGCTGGGCTGATGTATCACTGAGGTCAGTCTTCCTTTTCAGATATGGTTATTAGAACCTTTAGAATGACACACTGGCCTGTTTTTGTGGCTCAAGTTATATTTTATTGGGCAGTGTTGCTTTAGAGTGTTGATTATTAACTCAGTAAAAATTACTTATTTTTATTCATATATATTTAAAAATGAATGTTTTGATGCTAGGCAAATTATTTCCCCAAAATGAAGAATCTGTACAGTCTGACAGACGCAGCACAGAAACAAAAGACTGGGGTTTTATGTGCCTGGCGGGCGCCTGGCACCTCACGCCCAAGGCACGTGGGCTTGGGTCCCCGACGCTGCTTGCAGAGTCACCGTTTTGTCCTGGAACTTACCCTGCCAGTGACTGTGGAAAACGGTGGATTTTTCCTGCAGTGGAGGATGTCCGCATGCTCCCGTGATAGGAAGGGTTTGTGTTCTGCAGCTTTTAGCGTCTCCGTTTTCCCCACCTTTTAGGAAAGTGAATAGTCGTTATCGAGAAACAGACGTGATTGTATGTGTGTGGCCCTTGCAGCTGCGGTGTGATTTCCACACTGAGGAACCAAGAGGAGGGAGCCGCCGACAGGACCTACTGCATCCTGCTCGACTGCCTCTGCTCCTGGGGCCACGTGGGGCACGTCCTGGAGCTTGTCTGCGACTGGCTGCCTGAGGAGCCACCTCAGAGCAAGGTAGGCGTCTCCCTGCTGCGCTCCCCTGAGGGCGGCGTGCCGGGGCTCACAGCTCTCCTCCCGCCGGTCTCTCCCTGCCCCTCAGGGTAACTCGGCCTCCAAGCGGAGAGTGCGGGTCCAGGACCCGTGTCCGGCCAAACCTGGGCTGGCGCTGGTCTACGTGGAGTATTTGCTGACCCACCCCAGGAACCGCGAGTGCCTCCTCTCTGCGCCCCAGAAGAAGCTGAACTGTCTTTTGAAAGCACTTGAAACATCCAAGGTAGGTCTGTAGGACAGACACAGGCTGCATGGAAGGTGACTGATGAAGTCAGATCTGAGTTTTCTGTGTCATGGTGTCGCTCTTCACCTGGGGGCGGGAGGGGGCCAGGCGCACATTTCTGGGCCCTGCTCCTTGTACCAGGCCCCGTCAGAGCCCGGCGTCCTGTCCTGTCTGCCTCTGCGGGTGGGCCTGCCTGCCGGAGCCGGCCACGGGCAGGAGGCCCCACTCCCAGGCGCTTCGCTCTCCGCCTCGTGTGGCCGTGGGGGCTCCAGCCCCCGAGTTTGGGGCAGGCCGCCCCGGGCTGTCGCCGTGCCGCCCTGTGCATTCACTCCCTCTCTCTGCGGCTGTCTCTGCAGGCCCGCCCCGGCTGCTGCTGCCTGGTCCTGTCGCGCCAGAGGCCCCCATGCACTAGCAGCGGGCGGGACGGGCGGGGGTGTGGGAGGCATGAGCTGGCAGAGCTTGGTCCTGGGCCCTGGGGGCAGCGCCTGGAAGAGCGGTGATCTTGCCGCTTTGTGGGAGGCCTGGCGGAGGGAGGAGGCACGGGATTCTCAGGACGGCCCGCGGCGCTGTACCTGCCCGGCACTCCGGGCCGCGGTGTCTTCGCCTTCCATGTGGGTTGCTTGGCCAGAGCACGGCCTGAGGAGTCCTGTTCCGCAGGGGAGTCTGGAGTCCATTCTGCAGACGCCAGGTGGCAGCCCTCCGCGCCTGAGTGAGGGCGCCGCCCTGCGGGCCTTCAGCCTGTACTGTCGGCTGAGTATCCATCTTCAACACAAGGTGTGTCTGTGGCTCGGGGCAGGGCGCGGGCTGAGCAGGCCCGGGGCTCTGCACTGACCTCTCTGCTCTTGTTTTTGGGCAGTTCTGCTCAGAAGGCAAAGTGTACCTGTCCACTTTGGAAGATACCGGGTCTTGGTTAGAAAGCAAAGTTTTATCCTTCATTCGCGATCAAGATGAAGAATACCTGAAGCTTTACAGGGTGGTTTATCAGCAGATTATCCAGGTTAGGAGTCTTGGGACATGGAAACCCTGCTCCACTGTGATGGGCTTCCGGGTCTCATTTCCAATCTGAACTGTGACTTCAGTCAGTAATGCTGCTTTCTTGAGTACCTACGCTAGCCTCTGAGTGTCCAGAGTTTATCTTTTGCGAAGCACAAACTGTGTAATTTTAATGCAATTTTGCACAGTACAGGTAACAGGTGCTGTTTTTAGAATTACAGAAAATGTGTTTCTAGATTTCCTATAGAAAGAAAAATGAGAATTGATGTGTCTTTATGGAAACCACTGTGTGAATACCTTCTCTCTGATTCACCGGGCAGCCCCTTAGGTATTAGGAGCTGTGCCAGCTGCGTGCGGCCCCTCTCGCCTCTGTGAGGAGGTCACAGCAGCATGTCTGTCTCTCTTCCAGACCTACTTGACTGTGTGTAAGGATGTCATCATGGTTGGCCTTGGCGACCGCAAGTTCCAGATGCATCTTCTACAGTGGAGCCTTGGAATCATGCAGACAGGTACCTGGTTTGTTAAAGGACTAGTTAAGAGCAACTCCCAATAAGAAGCAGTGCCTCCCTTTGCTCGACTCTCACTTTTGAGTGACAGACGTGTAACAAACTGGTTTACGTCAAAAAAAGAACTAGCAGGCCGAGGCAGCCAGGGAGTCCATGGTGCTTTCAGTACTGGCCGTGACAGGTGCACCATTTCTGGCG
This sequence comes from Budorcas taxicolor, assembly GCF_023091745.1. NCBI lineage: Eukaryota > Metazoa > Chordata > Mammalia > Artiodactyla > Bovidae > Budorcas > Budorcas taxicolor. Next base: position 120,998,485 of record NC_068913.1, on the reverse strand, counting down.
GGGTCTTAGGCTTCTCCCTTGGGGGCCGTGTGGCTGTGGACGGCTGCGCTGTGTGCCCACCTGTCTGTGGCTCACGTCGGGTGTCGTGGGCAGAGCTCACAGAAGAGAGCTCGCTGTCTGCCTGTGAGTCAGGAGTTGTTTAATGGCCCCCCACCCTGGGACCCCTGGGAAGTCGCTGTCACCCTGAGGATGGGGTGACACTGTGGCCCTGGTGACTGACACCGTGGTGTCCACACCTGCCTTGGAGGAGGTGCCAGGTGGTACATGCTGAGAGAGTGCCTGGGAAGTTGGCTGCCCTCAGGCCATCCAGGCTGAGGGTTATCTGGAGCCCCCCGGGATCGGGCGGGTTCTTGCAGCCCCTCACACAGTGGTGGGAGGAGTGTGGGGCCCAGGCCGTCCCCTCGGCCTCGGGCCAGGCTCTGGCTGAGAGCCCGCTGCCATGAGCCCCGCCCTGCGGCCTCCCAGCTGCTGCCACGTGGGCTCACTGCACAGCTGGAGCTGCACGTGCTCCTCTGAGAGCCGCAGAGGCTGGGAAGGAGGGGTTAAGTGGCCCTAACTGAGACACTTGCTAGAGGAGACTGAGAATGGTATGGTCATGGAGCAAGCCCAGCAGTGAGTTTGCGCCGGTCCCCTGGGGTCTTGTGTGGTCTTGAGCACTGGGGTGCAGGCCTCAGACCCCACAGTTGCTCCCTCCCTGTGCTGCTGCCCCTAGGGTGGTGGCTGGCCTGCCCCCGAGCTGCTGGCAGTTGCTTTGCTCTGCTGCCTCGATTATACGTTTCCTTATCTGTAACTAAAGGGCTTCAAAATACCCACAGAGGCTAAATAGTGAATAGGAGAAATCTTTTTGTTCCAAGATCTAACTTTCTGCTTTGTTTAATTCATTATGAGTCTCACTTCCATCTTAAGTTTAGGGCCTGCCCTGGTGGTCCAGTGGCTGACTCCATGCTGCCGATGTGGGGGCCCAGGTTCAATCCCTGGGCAGGGAGCTAGATACCACATGCCGCAGCAAAGACCAGCACAGCCAAATAAACAAACAAATACTTTAAATAAATCTAAGGCTAATAATTGAAACATTAAAAATGATTTGCATTTGGGTAACTCAGTTTATCATCTGGCAATTATTTTCCCCTAAGGATTGAATCTGGGCTTCCCAGGTGGCACTAGTGGTAAGTGTGGAGGAGTGTGGGAGTGCAGGAGTCCTAAGAGATACAGATTCGATCCCTGGGTGGGGAAGATCCCCTGGAGGAGGGCATGGCGACCCACTCCAGTATTCTTGCCTAAAGAATCCCATGGACAAAGAAGCCTGCAGGCTGCAGTCCAGGGGGTCACAAAGAGTCAGACACAGCTGACGTGACTTAGCAGCACACAAGGATTGAATCTGTTTTTAACACTTCTAAAATTCTAATTAGCTCCATGGAAATTTTTATATCTCCAATGTAGGCGGATTTATTACATAGAGTTGTCTTTTCCCCTCAAGTATAAGGCCCTAAGCTTCTAACCTTACCTTGGACCCAGCTGAAATGATCTTTGTATTTAGATATTTTAATAATCAGCATTTCCCGGGAGAGAATCTGCTATGAGCTCATTCTTTTAGAGTTTTGTTGCAAACAGAAATAGGTCTTTGTCATGAGGCTTTTGGGCCTTTCCTCTCAGACTCGTCGTCAGTGTCTCCGTCATGTGGGGAGGCACCTGCGGCTGCAGGAGCTGCGCTGTCCGCGCAAGCCGAGTCTGTCCACACTGTTTGTGAGGACAGTGGCTTTGTGTCTAATAAAAGGAGCCAGTTGTGTGGATGTCAGATTTTATATTAATCTGATCAACTTGGTACTGGCTCACCAGTAACACTCCTCTAAGTTACCATAATATATGTGTTAAGTGAAAAATGTAATAATTTCAACTAAATTGTGTGATTAAACAACAGATTTTCCCAACTTTGTTTCCAGTGAAGGGATTCTTTTATGTTTCATTGCTTCTCGGCATTCTGAAAGAGATAACTGGAAGTTCCTTGATGTGGAAAGCAGACTCAGAGGAAGAGGTCGCCGTGGTGTTTGACATGGTCCAGAAAGTATTTCAGCAGATGCTGGAGTGCATGGCACGGAGCTTCAAGAAGCAGCCAGAAGAGGGTTTGCAGGTGTGGGCTCCTCCCCCGGCAGGGTCAGAACTAAAAGGGCAGCACCCAGCTGGCGGCCCAGGGTGTGGAGCCAGGCCTGCAGGCCCTGGAGCCCGTGGGTGCTGTTGGCGTTGCGGGGAGGTGCCATGCAGCAGGAGACGGCTGCCCAGTGCCCCTTTCCACTGGTGCTGCCCCCTCTCCCTGGGGCAGCATGCTCCAGGGAGGAGGCCGGGAGGCCAGGAGCCCACCTCTGAGCGCTGCTCTGGGGACTGTGTTGGCAGTTCGGGTCAGCGGGCCATTGGCCCAGGAGCTCTTCTGCTCAGCAGGACAGAAGCAGAGAACTAATTGCAGTAGCTTGTGAGTACTCAGCTGCCAGGAGTGAAGAGTTAAAAAATGCTTCAGTGGGAGGATGTTTATGAGTTATTGGAACTTTCCATTTTATTCTGCCTTTAGCTTGTAGAGGTAATTGAAGGTCATTGGCCATATTTTCTGTAGCCTAGGTCATATTTGAGTTAATTTGAAAAAGTCCTGTTTTTGAGGAGTTCGTTCAGGTGTCTGTGATCTGTTATGTAATTTGTGCCAGAATTTTTTTTCCTCACTATTGGCTGTGCAGCTTTGTTCGGAACACGTGGCCTCATAGTGGGTGTCTTCCCTTAATGTCAGTGATATTTCTTCCTCTTTCGTTTTGAGAACTTTATTAATGTTGCTGATGCTCCTGTTCTCAGAGTTTTTCTCTGCTCTGGGGTAGAGTGTGTTCAAGGTACTGCCCAGGGCCTTCGGGCTGTGTGTCGTCTCCGGCACCAGAGAGGAGGGCGTGGGCAGCAGGGGCATCAGGCGGGACGGGCCTCGGCCCCGCGGATACAGGAGGAGGCTGTGTCCCTGATGGAGACTGTTCAGGACTAACGGTGGCTGATGTGTTTCTCGTAGCTCCTCTACTCTGTTCAGACTCCTCTGCATGAATTCATCAGCACCGTGCAGTCCTGGCACGTGGGCACGCCTGTTCACCGGGGCGTGTTCTCCACCCTAATCGCTGCGTCTGTGGTTGAGATAAGCCACTGGCTCCGGAAGGTGCGTTGTCCCGAAGCTGCTGTGTCTCGTTTTGGCTACTGAAGAGGCTGTTTTCTGCTGGCAGCATGTTCTTGCCTTTCTCTAGCTATTTTTCAGAGCTCAGGTACTGCGGGAGGTCCGCTTCTTCCATAGCTGCACCTCACGGTTCCGTGGCTGGTTTGTGTTCACAGCCGTGCTTGGCGGTGAGCAGGGTGTGAGAGTGCCCTGGTCCTGTTTCTGGAGCAGCTCACATCTCTGACTGCCGTGCAATACATAAGCCTTACTTTTTCTTTTAAGCACAGGAAGTATGAATCTGTAATATCAGTTTAGACAGATAGTTTGCTCCTAGTCCATAAAGGACTGGCCAGTTCCTGGCAGGAGCCTGTTTCATATGATTAGCCTGCTTGGTTCAAGGCCGACGTAACCAGGATGATGATTCAGCTCACAATAAAGCGCACGCTGTCAGGGCCTGGAGCCCTGATGCTAGTGTGTGAGGCCATGCAGCAGCGCCTGAAGACAGTAAACAGTGGGGTTTCTCTCTCAGTATGGAAGGGAGAGATTGACAGGAAATACCGTGGAAATATATAAATGCGAACATACAATTTCTACAAATGTTGTATTATGAAATCACAAATGTAAAAGAAGTTGACAAAATTGTAGGACATTAACAGAATTTCAGGCCCTCCTGAAAGCTTGAAGGGAGATCATTCTGGTTTAGGAGCGTGATTCCTGGCCTATACACAGCCTAATAACTGGAAGTTACTCAGGCCCGCAAGGCACACAGCTGACAACTGTGAGTCCATCAGTGGCTTGTGGGCCACTGTGGCCCATTTATTTACATTTTTTTCCTATGGCTGCTTTGTGCTATAACAGCAGAATTGAGTAGTTGTGGCTGAGATCATTTTGCCCACAAAGTTTAAAATGTTTACTACTTACTATTTACTATTTTACTGCTTTATAGAAAAAGTTTGAGTTGAGAAAACCTGATCTAGGCTAATAAGAATAACAGTTAAATTTGCTTAGTGTAGAAACACATTGTTGACAAAAGTAGATAATCAAAGAGTGTTTGACAGAGGGCTTGTCGAGTGACATGTGTCTTTTTCCTTCTGTCCAATTGATTGATACCACTGTGAATCATGATTATGATAGCCATTGCAAAAGTTAACAAAAATACTTACTTTGAGTTTCTGGAAAGCCTTTTTCAAGTTTGTAGGAAAGTTCAGAGAAATATAAAACGAGTGCTTAGCCCAGTCCCAGTCTCGATTCATGTTACTAACTTGACTTTTTTTTAGGTTTCTGATACGGAAGAGCTTACCCCGCCAGAGGGTCTTTCAGCCCTTCCGCCATTTTCAAGGTGTTTAATAGGAATAATAATAAAGTCTCCAAATATAGTCAGGTAATCCTTTTCTCTTTACTGTCTTCTTACTCCTCTGGCTGTAAGCTCTCAGTAACATTGGCTCTCTTCCTTTTACTCTCAAGATATTAGCATTATACTTGTACAAAGAGAAATTTTAACTTTCTGAAAGGAACATTCATCCACATAGTCTCTGGTTATGCTTATTGTAACTCCAGTTCATTCAGAGGGAAACATGTGCAGCGTTACTGTGCACCGCAGTGCTTCTGACAGTGGGTGCTTGGTTAGGCTCCGTGTGGTTCTCACTGGGTACGTGCTCATCTCTCCACGTGGGCATCACCTGGCCTGACTCCAGGGTGTCTTGTGCACAGGCAGCACTGGTGGGCCACACAAGGGAGAGCCCTGCGGATGGCTAATGCCTGCGGACCTTCCACAGTGGATATGTTTGCTGCAGACTCCAAAAGCATCATTTCAACAGCTGTGAATTATCTTTCAATAGCACATTATGTCTTTCTTGTGATATTATAAGTATGCAGAGGGCTTCATTCACTTACCAGAACATCCCTGTTCTCTTACTAGCAGCAGCATCTGATTTTAGTGTCTCACCTGTATGATTGGTCATGTTTACAGTGAAGAGTGTGGAAAGACTTTAATCATCCCATGTTACTGAAACGTGGTATTTCCCATTCTCTGAAATCTGGAATTCATGGTGGTTGATGAATCTGACAGAGTGTGGTCCACTGGAGAAGGGAATGGCAAACCACTTCAGTATTCTTGCCTTGAGAACTCCATGAACAGTATGAAAAGGCAAAATGATAGGATACTGAAAGGGAAGCTCCCCGGGTTGGTAGGTGCCCAATATGCTACTGGAGATCAGTGGAGAAATAACTCCAGAAAGAATGAAGGGATGGAGCCAAAGCAAAAACAATACCCAGCTGTGGATGTGACTGGTGATAGAAGCAAGATCCAATGCTGTAAAGAGCAATATTGCATAGGAACCTGGAATGTCAGGTCCATGAATCAAGGCAAATTGGAAGTGGTCAAACAAGAGATGGCAAGAGTGAACTTTCGACATTCTAGGAATCAGCAAACTAAGATGGACTGGGATGGGTGAATTTAACTCAGATGACCGTTATATCTACGATTGTGGTCAGGAATCCCTCAGAAGAAATGGAGTAGCCATCATGGTCAACAAAAGAGTCCGAAATGCAGTACTTGGATGCAATCTCAAAAACGACAGAATGATCTCTGTTCATTTCCAAGGCAAACCATTCAATATCACAGTAATCCAAGTCTATGCCCCAACCAGTAATGCTGAAGAAGCTGAGGTTGAATGGTTCTGTGAAGACCTACAAGACCTTTTAGAACTAACACCCAAAAAAGATGCCCTTTTCATTACAGGGGACTGGAATGCAAAAGTAGGAAGTCAAGAAACACCTGGAGTAACAGGCAAATTTGGCCTTGGAATGCGGAATGAAGCAGGGCAAAGGCTAATAAAGTTTTGCCAAGAGAACACACTGGTCATAGCAAACACCCTCCTCCAACAACACAAGAGAAGACTCTACACATGGACATCACCAGATGGTCAACACCGAAATCAGATTGATTATATTCTTTGCAGCCAAAGATGGAGAAGCTCTATACAGTCAAGGAGCTGAGTGTGGCTCAGATCCTGAACTCTTTATTGCCAAATTCAGACTTAAATTGAAGAAAGTAGGGAAAACCACTAGGCCATTCAGGTATGACCTAAATCACATCCCTTATGATTATACAGTGGAAGTAAGAAATAGATTTAGGGGACTAGATCTGATAGATAGAGTGCCTGATGAACTACGGACCGAGGTTCATGACATTGTATAGGAGGCAGGGATCAAGACCATCCCCATGGAAAAGAAATGCAAAAAAAGAAAAATGGCTGTCAAGGAGGCCTTACAAATAGCTGTGAAAAGAAGAGAAGCGAAAAGCAAAGGAAAAAAGGAAAGATATAAGCATCTGAATGCAGAGTTCCAAAGAATAGCAAGAAGAGATAAGAAACCCTTCCTCAGTGATCAGTGCAGGGAAATAGAGGAAAAGAACAGAATGGGAAAGACTAGAGATCTCTTCAAGAAAATTAGAGATACCAAGGGAACATTTCATGCAAAGATGGGCTCGATCAAGGACAGAAATGGTCTGGACCTAACAGAAGCAGAAGATATTAAGAAGAGGTGACAAGAATACACAGAAGAACTGTACAAAAGAGCTTTACAACCAAGGTAATCACAATGGTGTGATCACTCATCTAGAGCCAGACATCCTGGAATGTGAAGTCAAGTGGGCCTTAGAAAGCATCACTACGAACAAAGCTAGTGGAGGTGATGGAATTCCAGTTGAGCTGTTTCAAATCCTGAAAGATGATGCTGTGAAAGTGCTACACTCAATATGCAAGCAAATTCGGAAAACTCAGCAGTGGCCACAAGACTGGAAAAGGTCAGTTTTCATTCCAATCCCAAAGAAAGGCAATGGCAAAGAATGCCCAAACTACCACACAATTGCACTCATCTCACACGCTAGTAAAGTAATGCTCAAAATTCTCCAAGCCAGGCTTCAGCAATACGTGAACTGTGAACTTCTTGATGTTCAAGCTGGTTTTCGAAAAGGCAGAGGAACCAGAGATCAAATTGCCAACATCCGCTGGATCATGGAAAAAGCAAGAGAGTTCCAGAAGAACATCTATTTCTGCTTTATTGACTATGCCAAAGCCTTTGACTGTATGGATCACAAGAAACTGTGGAAAATTCTAAAAGAGATGGCAATACCAGACCACCTGACCTGCCTCTTGAGAAACCTATATGCAGGTCAGGAAGCAGCAGATAGAACTGGACATGGAACAACAGACTGGTTCCAAATAGGAAAAGGAGTACGTCAAGTCTGTATATTGTCACCCTGCTTATTTAACTTATATGCAGAGCACATCATGAGAAATGTTGGGCTGGAAGAAACACAAGCTGGAATTAATGTCATATGCAGATGACACCACCCTTATGGCAGAAAGTGAAGAGGAACTAAAAAGCCTCTTGATGAAAGTGAAAGAGGAGAGTGAAAAAGTTGGCTTAAAGCTCAACATTCAGGAAACTAAGATCACGGCATGTGGTCCCATCACTGCATGCGAAATAAATGGGGAAACAGTGGAAACAGTGTCAGACTTTATTTTGGGGGGCTCAAAAATAACTGCAGATGGTGACTGCAGCCATGAAATTAAAAGATGCTTACTCCTTGTAAGGAAAGTTATGACCAACCTGGATAGTATATTCAAAAGCAGACATTACTTTGCCAACAGAGGTCCGTGTAGTCAAGGCTATGGTTTTTCCAGTAGTCACGTATGGATGTGAGAGTTGGACTGTGAAGAAGGCTGAGCGCCAAAGAATTGATGCTTTTGAACTGTGGTGTTGGAGAAAACTCTTGAGAGTCCCTTGGACTGTAGGGAGATCCAACCAGTCCATTCTGAAGGAGATCAACCCTGGGATTTCTTTGGGAGGAATGATGCTGAAGCTGAAACTCCAGTACTTTGGCCACCTCATGCGAAGAGTTGACTCATTGGAAGACCCTGATGCTGGGAGGGATTGGGGGCAGGCGGAGAAGGGGACGACCGAGGATGAGATGGCTGGATGGCATCACGGACTCGACGGACGTGAGTCTGAGTGAACTCCGGGAGATGGTGATGGACAGGGAGGCCTGGCGTGCTGCGATTCATGGGGTCGCAAAGAGTCGGACACGACTGAGCGACTGGACTGAACTGCACTGATGAATCTTGGCCATTATTTGTCTTTCTATAATGGATTAAGATGTACCATTAAGTAATCGCATTGTTTCCTTTGTTTCAGGTCATTTTTAGAGGAACTGAAGGCTTGTGTCGTTTCTGAGGATATTGAAGGCATCGTATGTCTCACAGCTGTTGTGCACATTATCTTGGTTATTAATAAAGGTTGGTTAAGTCTCCTCTTATATTACCTGTGATACTGCCGAGTGTGTCTTACTTTGATCCATTTTAGAATGTTTGGGAACGAGTCCCCTGCCAGTCAGGCTCTCAAGGCGCTTTCCCCCAGCTTTCCATGTTCCACACATGTGCTGTCTGCCTGGGCGTCTGCTGTGTAGCTGCCCTGTACCAGCATGAATCACAATAGTTCCCTAACGTATCTCCTGTCCACTCTTCCCAGGACACATTATTTCTCCTTCTCTGTACCTCAGACCAAATTTCTGTTGATTTGTCACTTATTGCCTTTATCGTGTATGTTTAAAAGTCAGAATCATTTTTGCCAATGATAGTGTGTTTTGGTATTAATATTTTACGTATCTGTGTTTCGCTTAACTGTGTGTACTCTTGAGTGTTATAGGCAGTGGAAATACTACTGGAAAAATAGAGATACCTCTGAGTTCCTTACCAAAGTGTCAAATAGAGTAATAACTCTGCACGTGACTACTGCTGTGTTTCTATATTTTTTGACTAGTTTTAGTAACGTTCAAATTATTTTCTAAGGTATTATGCATAGGGGGCTCTCCGCAAAACAAGTGTCCCCATAAGCATGAGTGCATGGCAGGCTGCAGATTCGTGACAGGAGTTGGTAGCTAGTGTGGCCCCAGCCGGGAATCTGGAAGGACTTGCCTCGGCATGTCTCCTGGGGGCCAGTCAGCAAGGTGAGGGATGTTCTCCACGTGCAGGTTATGTGACTGAGGAGCGTCTGCGGGTGAGGGACGTTCCCCACGTGGAGGGTGTGAGAATGGAGATTGAGGAGTGAATGAGCACCTCGTGCTTAATAAGTGCTTAGACATTTGCCAAGCAGAGGTTGATTCTGAAATGTGTTAGTTTCATTACTGTTGAAGACAGTGATGATGAAGTCTGATGGCACGGACAGCAGAATGGGATCATGCCTTTGAGAACTACTTCAGATGTGAGGAAGTGTTTTTGTAATCCCTCACTGGATCTTCTAGCATCCTTTTAAAGGGCTTATTTCTGTTCCACAGGTCAATGATGCACTAATGTAGGCGAGGATAGGAGGCTTTGTCTTAACTAAAACTGTCCCTGCATTGAAAAAGTGCGTGTCCTTTTTGATTGGTTGTGTTCAATATTTTTCTGTCTCTAACAGGTAAACATAAGAGCCCAAAAGTGAAGGATGTTGCAGCTAGCATTGAGAGAAAACTGAAGACATTCATGGAGATCACTCTGGAGGAGGACAGCTTGGAAAGGTAGAGCGCCAAATATGCACCAGCGGCGGCTATCTGAGCTCTGCTAGGCAAGCCTTAATATGTGCTAGGTCTCACTTCCATTCCTGCCAGTTGCAGGCAGGTGGAGAACTGGGGATTGAAGGGGCAGAAGTGTTTCTGTTGGCAAGACCCCTTGCGCGTGTTTTACCTGCTTCCCCATTCTGTCTTTAAAAAGAAAACAAAACTGTTATTTATGAGATTCTTCCCTAGAAAAGTAAGGGCGTACAAACTCACTTTGTATGATTCTAACCCTAAGCAGGTTGCATTTGGCGGTTTGCTGCCCTTTTGAAACGGGGATCTTCACCGGATGCAGTCGTCTGTTCATGGGTGTGCGGGGCGGGCGCGGGGAGGTCGCTCTGGAGACTGGAGCGGCGCGCACTGCTGCCTGCCGTGGGGTGGCCCGCTGCCGCCTCGGGGGCTCCTCTCTAAGGACGCGCTCATAGCTGTTTCCCACCAAGGGTTTCTGCTGCCATGTACCGGTCTTGACATGCTGTGCGATTTCCTGTAGACTCTTCTGAATTGTGTCTGACTCTCAGACCAGCCACAGAAGCAGTGTTTCCCTTCCATTTTCTGAACACCATATGGTTAGGTGTTACAGGGCTTTGAACCAGGTAGTTCGTTTTATACAAGCCTAGGAGATAAACCACTTTCTAGATCTACTTTCTCCTCAGAAGAAAGGCTTTCAAAACCCTAAATTGCTGCCTTTTAACAAGATAGCCTTGTCTTCTTGGCAATCTGTAGACCTTTCTTTACTTTTCTTACCTTACTGCATCAGCTAGGGCTTCCAGCACAACATGGAAAGGGAGCGGTGAAAAGAGCCAGCTGTCGTGCACAAGGGCCAGTGGGAGAGCTTCCTGCTTCTCCCCATTAAGCACAGTGTTAGCGCTAGACGCCCTTTACCAAGTTGAGGTGTTCCCGGCTACTCCTGAGCCACAAATGGCTCTCATCACGGTGGTGTTGGGTCTTGTCAGAAGCCTTTTCTGCGTCTACTTACAGGACCATATCATTTTTCTTTTTGAGCCTGCTGATGTGATGGGTTACACTAGTTGATTTCCAGATACCAACCCAGCTTTGCATATCTGGGATAAATCCCAGTTGGTCGTGGTATGTAATTTTTTAATATACTGTTGAGTTTATGTTTTATTGAGTGTTTTTGCATCTGTGGGGTTTCCCTGATAGCTCAGTTGGTAAAGAATCCGCCTGCAGTGCAGGAGACCCCGGTTCAATTCCTGGGTTGGGAAGATCCGCTGGAGAAGGGATAGGCTACCCACTCCAGTATTCTTGGGCTTCCCTTGTGGCTCACCTGGTAAAGAATCCACCTGCAGTGCGGGAGACCTGGGTTTGATCCCTGAGTTGGGATGATCTCTTGGAGAAGGGAAAGGCTACCCACTCCAGTATTCTGGCCTGGAGAATTCCACGGACTGTATAGTTTGTGGGGTTGCAAAGAGTCAGATATGACTGAGTGGCTCTCATGAGAGAGGTCATTCTGTAGTTGTCTTTCCTTGTGATGTGTTGTCTGGCTTTGCTACTAGGGAGGTGCTCGCCTCATAGAATGAGTTAGAAAGTATTCCTTTCCTTTCTTCTGAAAGAGACTGTAAATAATTGGTAAACTTCTTCCTCAAACATTTCGCAGAATTAATTCTTCAGTGAATCCATCTGGGTCTGACGCTTTGGAAGGTTATTAATCATTTATTCAAGTTTTTGAGATCCTGGTCCCATTCCTGGGTCAAGAAGTTCCCCTGGAGAAGGGATTGGCTACCCACTGCAGTCTTCTTGGGTTTCCCTGATGGCTCAGCTGTAAAGAATCTGCCTGCAGTGTGGGAGACCTGGGTTCAGTCCCTGGGCTGGGAAGATCCCCTGGAAAAGGGAACATCTACCCACTCGAGTATGCTGGCCTGGAGAATTCCAGGGACTATACAGTCCATGGGGTCGCAAAGAGTTGGACATGACTGAGTGACTTTCACTTTCTGTTCATGCTGTCTGTTTCTTCTTGTATTTCAGTTTTGGCAGACTGTGCCTTTCAGGAATTTGGATCTCATCTAGATTGTCAACTTTGTGGGCGTAGTATTCCTTAATTATCTTTTATAATGTCCATGGGATCTGTAGTCATGTCCCCTCTTTCATTTCTGATATTAGTAATTTGTATCCTCTTTTTTTTTCCAGCCTGACTAGAGGCTTGTTGGGCTTTCCTGGTGCCTCAGTGGTAAAGAATCTGCCTGCCAAGCAGGAGACCTGGGTTCCATCCCTGGGTGGGGAAGATCCCCTGGCAAAGGGCATGGCAACGCACTCTAGTATTCTTGCCTGAGAAATCCCATGGACAGAGGAGCCTGGTGGGCTTCAGACCACGGGGTCACAAAGGAGTCGGACACAACCTAGCCACTAAACAACAACAAAGAGGCGTATTGGTTTTATTGATCTTCAGAAGAGCCAGATTTTAGTTTCTTTGATTTCCTCTATTGATTTCTTTTTCTTAATTTTTTTGCTTTCTGTCCTAATTTTTATTTTTATTTTTTCTTTTGCCTGCTTTGGATTTAATTTAGTCTTTTTTTTTTTTTTTTTTTTCTGGCTTCCTAAGGTAGAAGCCTAATTACTGATTTTGGATGTTCTTGCTTTTCTAATATATTCAGTTGGTGCTATAGATTATTATTACCGATTAAGCATTGCTTTTGCAGCATGGCACAAATTTCTATGTTACATTTTCACTTAGTTAAAAATATTTTAAAATCTCTCTTGAAATTTCTTCTTTGCTCTATGTGTTCTTTAGAAATGTATTATTTAATCTCTCAATTTTCCAGTTATTTTTCTGTAATTGATCTCTAGTTTAATTCCATGTTATCTGAGAGAAGACACTGTATGGATTTCTATTCTTTTAAGTTTATTAAGGTGTGTTTTATGGCCTAATATGTGACCTATCGTGGTGAGTGTTCCATATGAGCTTGAGAAGAACACATGTTTTGCTGTTGTTGGGTGAAGGCATGTCTAAATGGCAGTTGTATCCTGTTGGTGGTGGTGGGTTCATCTCTGTCTTTACTGATACTCTGCTTGCTGGATCTGTCTGTCTGTTTTTGATAGAGGGGTTTTGCTTTGTATATTTTGTTATCCTGATATTAGGAGCATGTGAATTTAGAACTACTATATCTTCTTGATGAATTGACCCTTTTACTTTTATGAGAGGTCCATCTTTTTCTCTAGCAGTGCTTTTCTCCATAGAATCCATTTTGTTAGGTATTAAGACGGCTCCTGAGCCTTGTTTGGTGAACATTTTCAGAATGTTAGTGATGTTTCAAGGAGGCAGAAACCGCACAGTGACAGGACAGCCTGAGCTCCCAGTCACGTTCCTGTCAGGGTGCCGGTGTGATGGGTTGGGGCTGGTGAGGGTTGTAGCGAACGCTCAAGTGTGGAGGAGCCATGCTCCCACTGGGGAGGACTTGCAGCCCGAGGCTGACCCTGACTCCCGGGAGGGCGAGACCCTGAGGCCTCCTGGGGGGACGCTGCCTGTCCGGCCCCTGGGAACTCAGGGGCCCTGCACGCACGGCGGTGCTGAGAGCTGCCGGGCCAAGCGAGCCTCGCCGCGCCCGTGCACTCCCCCAGCCAGCAGGCACCGTGGAGGGCCTGGAGGGCCGGGCCCCGCAGTGCCGCCCCTGTGGTCCGGCCTCCCGGCAAAGGTGGAGCCTTGTGCGGAGCCCTCCAGTGTCCCTGCCGACCTGCTTGGCGCCATGCCTCAGTGACAGGCAGCCGGGCACTGGAGGAGGGGGCTGGAGTGTCCTTGGTCATCCGCCAAGCACACGCGTTCAGCTGCATGCTTTATTTTGGAGACTGCTGACTGTTTCCTGTGCAGTTTAAGAAGGATCTTTGAGGGAGAAACCAGCAGACTCTATGTTTTATGAACCTGTTTTATTTCTGCGTCTGTGGGGAAGAGGAACGTGAGCCTCTGATGTGGAGGAAACTGAGTGTGTGTGTGTGTGTGTTTCTGAAAACACTCTCACCATTTAGTCGCTCACTCGTGTCTGACTCCTTTGTGACCCAATGGACTGTAGCCCACCAGGTTCCTCTGTCCATGGGATTTCCCAGGCAAGAATACTGGAGTTGGTTGCCGTTTCCTTCTCCAGGGGATCTTCCTGTCCCGGGGATCTTCCTGTCCCAAGGTTCAAACCCTTGTCTCTTGCATTGGCAGGCAGATTCTTTACCACTGAGCCACCTGGGAAGCCAGGAGAGGGAGGCAAAAAGCCTATGGCACCCGGTGTTCCCAGGTGATCCCCTATTCAAGTACCAACCAGGCCCGATCCTGCTTAGCTTTCGCGACCAGACGAGATTGGGCGCGTTGCAGGTGGTATGGCTTTCAACAACTGGGCAGTGCAGATATTCAGTAAGCCTGTGAGAATTACACACCAGATAATGACAAGTAATTGTCATAGCACATAGTCATACCCTCCGAAATGTGAGCCTCTTACAGGATTTCTTTGTTAGCAATACCGTCTGTAAGGACAGTTTTTTTGAATAGTATGGTATGAACTGCTCTGAGGGACATTTTCACTTGCACAGACGTTCAAGGCGAGTACTTGAATTGTGTTATTAGTTAACATTGACAGAAAAAAGGCCTTAGAAGTTCAGAACTTACTCTATGGAAAAGAAAAGAATATTCATAGAATTTAAAAACGGGTGTGTAAGATTTGGAGGGCTAACGGCTGAGCCCGTGACCAGAATCATGAGTCAGTTGGGCTCAGTGACTGAGCAACCAAGTGCAACGTTTCGTTTATTCATTGTTTCCGGAACTACATGCGGTTCCTCTGCTGAGCTGACACGCAGAGGGCAAGAAAGAGTTATTCCCTTTAAGGAGGAAACGTCCTAAAAAGGCAAATAGGTAGAGGCTGAAACACTGGCTTCCTTCTTAAATATTCAGGAAGCGCACTGTAGAAAAACCAGTGTGTGAGGGAAAAGAGGGACCTAGAAACCGAAACATAAAGAGCAGTCCAGTGGAGGACATGCAGCTAAGGTTTGAGACTGTATTTTTAAATATTATTTATTTTTGTCAGCATAGCGACATTAAGGCAGGTTTGCCTTCCAGGCTCTAGGAGCCTTTTGGTCTAGTTAGAGCTTAAGGCAGTGGGGCGTTAATTGGGAAGTGAGTGTTTTCTGAGCAGACACCCCGGCCGTCTCTGCAGGGGGGTCAGTGTCTTGTTGACTGGTCCGTTGGGTGCTGTCTCGTTGCACTTTCAGAGCCTCGCCTGCCGGGAGAGCCAGGCGGGAGGGGCGCCGAGGCGCCCTTGTGTCCCGGGAGCAGACACCTGCGTGCTGTTTTGCAGGTGGTTTCCGTGGGCTCCGTGCTGCCCACTGCCTGCTGTCTCCACCCCCCCCCGCCGCATCCCCAGGGCGCAGACGCACGTGACGGCACGTGTGCGGTGGTGGAGCAGTGAGAGAGACAGGCAGGCAGCCATCGGCGAGGCAGCAGGGCTGGGCCAGCCAGACACCGATAGGAGTCTTTAAAGAAAAGATCAGTTGCAGCCCGAACTAAAAGCCCTTCATTGGAAGCACAGCTGATGAACCAGAGCCTCAGCTCCTCGGGGGTCCAAACGGCCTCCATGCAGGGCAACCCAGAGCAGGACAGACACCGCTGTGGAGGAGGGTCCTAGGGGAGGCAGCCGTGCGACCACTGTTGGGAGAGAGTTTTCATGGCAGGCTAAAGACATACCCACTTGTCAAGGTTCTTTTCTGTTGTTGTTTCTGTAAGTAAACTTTAGGTGAGACTGGAGAGAAAAATGACCTCAACAGAAGCCCGCAGGCCCACGCACAGCGTGGCTAAGCAATACTGAGACTGCGGCGTGCGGGGCAGAGAAAGGGTCACAGCAGGGCCACACGCAGAGATGCGTGGCTCACGCCACAGAAACCCCAGACTCCCCGAAACCTGTCAGCAGAGCCCTTGTCTAGGCAAGCTGAGGGGGTGTGGTTGGCTGTGGCAGACTTGTCGGCGTCAGATCCTTCGTCCTTGAGGTCGAGTCACGGTCAGGTAGCAAAGTTCCTGTAAATCTCCACCACACGAATGTTCTTCTCTGTTCTGACAAGAAAGGGCACAGTCCCAGGACACTCATGTCACCCTCCGAGGTCACAGTCCTGGCTGAGGAGCAGGGCTCCGCTGGCGGCTCCCTCAGGGCCGGGCCATCCCCAGACCCTGCTCAGCTCTCATCCCCGAGAGAGCCAGGCACTCGGGACCCAACTGACACTCGACTCCTCAGGCGGCCGAAACGGGGGCAGTGGAGGAGGGCAGTTCCTGCAGACTGCTTCCATGCAGACCACCGCCGCCGTGAGGGTGTAGACACAGGCGTGCGTGAGGCTCACCACTGCCTTGAGGTCTGGGCCACGGCTGGCAGGCAGCCTTGGCGAGGGCTCTGGAGCCCCAGCTAACCTGCTGGCCCAAGGTGGGGTGAGCCGGGGCACCAGGGACAAGGCTGGGGCCTGCCTCTTGCCTCGCTTACCACCCAACAGCCACCATCGACAGCTGGTTGAATTGGCACTAATGGTCACTCACGGACAGGTGGTCCCTTAAGGGAATCGCTGCGGTGCCAACCAGTGGCTGAGCAAGACCACTCACTATTGGTCATTGACAGTTGATTGCTGTGGGCTGAGCCACCGCAGCGCTGACCAGCGGCTGAGAGGGACCACCAGTGGTCGCGTGCTCACTTGCCTGGCGATGGGGGCGGGTGATGGCACACAGCAGTGACCACCTGCCAAGGGCGGTGCTCCGCCACAACAGCACACCTGAGTCTGAACCAGATTCCTGAATTTTGAGACAAAGAAACATCTTAAAAACTTTCCTGTGTTGGCCTCCACGTGGCCCCTTGTGAAAGCTGGGACACATGAGTCTTACTGGAGATGTAGCCCTGCTGTGGAAACGCACAGGCTCCGCTGCTGGTGTGCAGGGGCCCTGAGCTGCGTCGGCGACGCTGTGTTGGTTACAGGTCGCCTTCCTTCGATGTATGGAGTTAGGTAAGATATGCTGTTGGCTGTTGGACAGCACAAGTCTGCACTGTGTGAGTCCACTTGTATGCAGGTACCTCCGGGGTAAATACTCTGGGACTGCCCTGTCCTGGCTGGCTGAATCTGTGCATGTGGGGGGCCATGTTCTCAGAGGGCTAAGTTATATTCAGATTTTCCACTTCGCAGAGGGTTGGCATCCCAAACCCCTGTGTTGTTCAAGGGCCACCTGTATTTCTTGAATTTCACCTGATTTCTCCTGATCTCTCTGAACGTGGCTACTAGAAAATGTCCAGTTACCCTGAGCCTGTGTTGATACTGTTTGGAGCAGGACTCAGGCAGGCCCAAGTGCCCGTGACAGCTCCGGGCTGAAGAGGGAATAAGCCGAGAGGCCACTTGGGGCCCAGATCGTGCCGCGTGTCAGCAGGGACGCAGAGGTTGGCTGGCCCACACCCTCTGAAGGAGCTCAGGGAAGGGAGAAGCAAGGCGAGGGGCTGACAAGCTGCCTCGCATCTGTGAGCCCCTAACAAGCGTCACCGGGGACGGGAGTGCAGGGGTGGGAGGGGAAGGGTGTGCGGGTCGCGGGCGGTAGAGGAAGTGGTGTGCGTCGTGCGCTGCTGGGGAAGCGGGCCTCGTTCACCGGCGCGCAGCGGGCCGCTGACCGTGGGCATGGGAGGGGCACCCAGGCCGCACTGCTTGCCCGAGCGTGTCAGCACCTTGAGCGGGCCCTCCTGGGGCCAGGGCGCGGCCTTGTGCGGGACGGACTATGCGCCGGCGAGTGCGGGCCTGTGAGGCGCTCTGTCGGTCCGTCTGTCCTGGGGCGAGTGTGGGCCCCGTGAGGTGCTCCGTCTGTCTGTCTGTCCTGGGGCGAGTGCAGGCCTGTGAGGTGCTCCGTCTGTCTGTCCTGGGGCGAGTGTGGGCCCCGTGAGGTGTTCCGTCTGTCTGTCTGTCCTGGGGCGAGTGCAGGCCTGTGAGGTGCTCCGTCTGTCTGTCCTGGGGAGAGTGTGGGCCCGCCTGGGTGCTCTGTCTGTCTGACTCTCTGAGGCGAGCGCGGGCCTGTGAGGTGCTCTGTCCGTCCGTCTGTCTGTCTGGGGCGAGTGCGGGCCTGTGAGGTACTCCGTTTGTCTGTCTGTCTGGGGCGAGTGTGGGTCTATGAGATGCTCTGTCTGTCTGTCCTGGGGCGAGCGCGGACCTGTGAGGTGCTCCGTCTGTCTGTCTGCCCCGCGGGCCTGTGAGGTGGTCCGTCTGTCTGTCCTGGGGCGAGTGCAGGCCTGCCGGGGTGCTCTGTCCATCCGTCTGTCTGGGGCGAGCACAGGCCTGTGAGGTGCTCTGTCCGTCCGTCCGTCTGTCTGGGGCGAGCACGGGCCTGTGAGGTGCTCCGTCTGTCTGTCTGGGGCGAGCACGGGCCTGTGAGGTGCTCTGTCCGTCCGTCCGTCCGTCTGGGGCGAGCGCGGCCCTGTGAGGTGCTGCGTCTGCCCGGGGCGGGGCGGGGGGCAGCGCCCACAGGCGGCCCGTGGCGGCGCAGCGCCGAGTCTGGCGCGGGTCTCACCCCGCTGCCCGCGGGCCCTGGCCGCCCGCCCGCGCTCTGCCTGGTGGAGGCTGCGTGGCGCCCGCGCTGTGGACGTGTGGGCGCGTGTCCGCCGCTGACTCTCTCTCTCTCTTTCAGGTTTCTCTACGAGTCCTCATCAAGAACTTTGGGAGCACTTTTGAATTCATAACCAAGCCAACGTCTTGGTCACGTAAAAATACACGAAAAGGACTTTACAGAAAGTGAGATGACTATTTTTCTAGTTTTTTTAACGTTAATAACCCATATAATAGAGAAGAGGCAGGGCTTCTTTTGGGGTGGGTATGAGTAGAAAACTGAGGTCTTTACATTTTTGTGGAGTGCCTGCACAAAGGATGCATTTAATTTAACAGGTTCTAGGTGTCACTGGTGCAGAAACCCCCATTGCATGGAAAAAAAGACAATTTTTTAGCAAACCTGATTGTTATAAAAATGACTTATGTATAATATTGCTTGCAAACTCTGAGTAATAAAGTGGTGGCAACTTTTTGTGCACTTGATTAATAAATACTAGTGTGTGTTTTCCCCTCCAGGGATAAGGGCTGAGTTCTGGGCCAGGCCTGACTCTCTGCCAGGGGCAGCGGTGAGACCCATGGCGGGGCCAGGTAGGTGTTGGGAGGGGGCCACTCAGGGGGCCTGCCGCAACCGCCCCCTGCCCCCGGGCATGGACGGGGCCCTAAGGCTGTGTGCACGGCACACGGACCAGCCCAACGCTGAGCCAGCTTTTCTTCCCAAGAGCCGCCCTGGCGGTGTCCTGCTGACTTCGTCTCAGCGCCCCCGTCACTGGGGTCTCTGCGTTCAGGTCCCGATAGCCCTGGCTCGGTCCGAGGCCGGCAGCCTGCATCCTGGGCGCTGCGCTGAACGCGCGCACATTCGCTCTCAGCACCAGCAGGAAGGCGGGCAGTTCTGATGGCGCAGGGCCTCTGCCCCTCCAAGAACGGCCTGTGCAGCAACGGTGCTGAGGGGAGGCCTCCCCGTGGGGCGTCTGCAGGCTGAGGCAGGCTGCTTGTCGCAGCTAACTCTGAACCTGAGACCCTGAACACCTTTGCTGCTTAACTAAGCCATGGTTTATACTGGTGAATGTCCTTTCTTTTCTTTTTCGCCCTTGATTTAGTTTCTAGAAGAGTCGAGCCTCATAAAGTGAGCTGAGGAGTGTTCTGTCTTTATTCCTGGGAGAGTTTGTGCAAGATGAGAAGTAGCTCCTGGGATTTTTGTAGCACTGAACTCTAAAAGGGACCTTGGTGTTTGTTTTCTTAGTGGGAAGAAGTTAATTTGCTTTTTAATTCACATATAAGCCTTCAGTCAGGTTTTCTTTTGTGTGAAACAATGTGTGAAGTAATGCAGTTTGTGGAAAAATATAATTCAGTTTGTATTGGGTCAAAATAGTTCAGAAAATCCTGATGTAGGCATATGCCCTAGAGAAATTCCGATATGTGTGCATGGAAGACAAGGAGGGTCTCAGATGGGGAGTGTGGGGCACTGGGAGGGTGGGGCTTCACGAGAGGAGTGGGTTTAGCACACACAACACTGAACACTGTTCACTCACGCTCACACGTGACGCTAGTATGTGGGTGAGCAGGACGAGAACACTGAATACTACGCTCACGTGTGTGACAGTATGTGGGTGAAACACGTGAACACTACGCTCACGCGTGACGACAGTATGTGGCTGAACAGGACGGATGAAGACACTTCCTGCCAGTCCTCCCCGCTCGTTCCTGCCCTCCACTCACAGAAGGCCTCCGACGCGTCTTCACACATGGAGTAAAGGCAGGTCCCTTCACTGGGGCTTCGTCACTCCCAGCGGGAGGCCCTTCTTGCTGCGCCCACCTCTGGGGCTCACGGGCCTATGTGAACACGTCAGCGAGTGTGTCCCAGCCGGCTCTCCAGACATCAAGACAGTGTGCCTCCAGCCCCCGGGGGTGGGTCTCAGCCCCGAGAGATCCCGTGGCGGCCGTGGGGTGCTCCGCGGGGCTGAGGGACAACCGCCTTGAGCCTCTCACCCCAGGGGTGTGTCCAGCGGCGGAGGGCGCACGGGGCTGACGCAGGCCCGGCTGCAGAGGATTGCGAGTGCACTGCCGCCCCCGAGAAGCCCACTCGCCTCGCTCTCTCCAGCCTCTGGGGGACGCACAGGAGGAGGGAACGGCGCTGGGACCACAGTGGACGCGTCCTGCCGGGGGAGGAGACCCCTGCAGGCAGACGGCACTCTCGGGGGCCGCCCCGAGGCCGCCGGGTCAAAGACAGGATAGGACTTAGGCCCGGCCTGCTAGGCAGGGGGGACAGACGCGCACTGCCTCTGGGCACAGGCGTGGGGTGCGGGGGGAGGCAGACCGGCCCAGCACTCAACCCCGTCCGTGGGGCTGGTCCAGCTGTCTGCCACCCCGGTGCCCGCACAGCCCTGCCTCATCTGGGCTGGGAGGCTGGGGGGAGGGCCACGGGCACAGCTGACCCGGGGCCAAGCCAGGGAGCCAAGGACACCGAGGGCCGAGTGGGCAGGGTGTGAGGGCACAGTCAGCCAAACACGCACGCACGCACCTCACTGCTGACACACGCAGACACGCATGCACACACCTCACTGAGTATACACACAGACATGCACCCTCACACCTCACTGGTGACACACATAGACACACACACACCTCACTGCTGACACACACAGACACACGCACACCTCACTGCTGACACGCAGACACCCACGCACACACCTCACTGAGTACACACACCTCACTGAGTAGACACACAGACACGCACGCACACACCTCACTGCTGACACACGCAGACACCCACGCACACACCTCACTGAGTACACACACAGACACACACACACACCTCACTGCTGACACATGCAGACACGCACGCACACACCTCAGTACACACAGACACGCGCACACACACACCTCACTGCTGACACATGCAGACACGCACGTACACACCTCAGTACAGACGCAGACAGGCATGCACACACCTCACTGAGTACACACGCAGACACGCACGCACACACCTCACTGAGTACACATGCAGACATGCACACACCTCACTGCTGACACGCAGACGCATGCAGACGCATGCACACACCTCACTGAGTACACACGCAGACACACGCACACACCTCACTGCTGACACACGCAGACACGCACGCACACGCCTCACTGCTGACACATGCAGACACGCACACCTCACTGCTGACACACGCAGACAAGCATACACACACCTCACTGCTGACAGACATGCAGACACACATGCAGACACGCATGCACACAACTCAGTACACACACCTCACTGAGTACACACACACACACACCTCACTGCTGACACACGCAGACACACACACCTCACTGAGTACACAGACGCACACACACACCTCACTGTTGACACATAGACACACACACGCACAAACACACCTCACTGCTGACAGACACATGCACGCACAAATCTGAGTACACAGACATGCACACACCTCACTTCTGACATACACAGACACTCATGTACACATACTTCTGACACACACAGACACACACACCTCACTTCTGACACAAAAAGACACACACGCACACAGCCCATCTCTCACACAGATACACACACATAGACATACACACCTCACTTCTCTCTGACACACACAGACCATGCACTCACACAGCCCACCTCTCACACACACACACACACACGCATGCATACAGCCCACCTCTCATACACACACACACATGCACGCACAAAGCCAACCTCTCTAACACACAGACACACACGTAGAGCCCACCTCTCTCACACACACAAACACGCATGCACATAGCCCACCTCTCACACACACACACATGCATGTACATACCTCACTTCTCTGACACACACATACATAGCCCACCTCTCTCACACACACACACATGCACACAGCCCACCTCTCTCTCTCACACACACACATGCACACACCCTACCTCACACACACACTTCTGACACACAGACACACACTCATGCACATACCTCACTTCTCTGTGACACACACACACATGCACACACCCTACCTCACACACACACTTCTGACACACAGACACACACTCATGCACATACCTCACTTCTCTGTGACACACACACACACAGAGCCCCCATCTGCTGAAGGAACCCCACACGCGGTGCCCAGGTCTTTAGAGAGAAAGCCTCCTGGGGAGGAACACATGGTCCCCAGCGCCCCTTTCGGACCGCAGGGAGGAGGGAAGAGCCTCCGGAGACTCCACCTCGGGCCGGGTTCCTGCTGTGGAATCCCGACCTGGCGGACCGGCGCGGCTTCCGGGGCCGCGGGCCCGTCCCCGCTGACCCCCAGGTTAGGCTCCCACGGCCTCTCAGTCCCAGGCTGAGGACCCCCACAAGCCCTACACGGCGCCCCTCCTCAGGAAGCCCGGCCCCCTTCCGGGCAGGCCCGCGCGGCCTGCGCTGCCCGCGCGTCAGGCGCTCCGACTCAGGCCCCATCGTGGGGTATGAGGGGGGCGGGGGGGGGTCTGCAGGCCAGGAGACGCAGCGAGGAGGCTCAGGCGGCCCGGAGCTCTGAGCTCGTCTCGGGGACTCCTTCTCGAGTCGGGGTCGCGGAGCGCGGGCAGCGGGAGGGCCCGGGGCGGGGCGGGGCGGGGCCGGGCGTGCCGGGGGCGGGGCCGGGCTCGGAGGGGCGGGACCAAGCGTCGAGGGGCGGGGCCGGGCGTGCCGGGGGCGGGGCCGGGCGTGCCGGGGGCGGGGCCGGGCGTGCCGGGGCGGGGCCGGGCTCGGAGGGGCGGGACCAAGCGTCGAGGGGCGGGGCCGGGCGTGCCGGGGGCGGGGCCGGGCGTGCCGGGGCGGGGCCGGGCTCGGAGGGGCGGGACCAAGCGTCGAGGGGCGGGGCCGGGCGTGCCGGGGGCGGGGCCGGGCGTGCCGGGGGCGGGGCCGGGCGTGCCGGGGCGGGGCCGGGCTCGGAGGGGCGGGACCAAGCGTCGAGGGGCGGGGCCGGGCGTGCCGGGGGCGGGGGCGGCGGCGCTGTCCGGTGCTGAAGCCGCGGCGGCGCCGGGAGCGCGGGGAGGAGCGGCCGCCATGGACTGAGCGCCGCCGACATGGGGCCGCCGCTCGCGCTCCTGCTGCTGCTGCTGCTGCCGCGCGGCCCGCCCGTCGCCCCCGCGCCCGCGCCCCGCGCCCGGCCGCTCCCGGGGCTGCTCGGTGAGTGGGGTCGCGGTCGGGGTCGCGGGGCGGCAGGGGCGCCTGACTGCGCGCGGGCGCGCTCCTGGGGGCCGGGGTGCGGAGCGGTGGGGAAGAGGCGTGCGGCGGCCGGGTGTGGGGCCGCGGCAGCGCCCAGCGAGCGGCGCGGGGTCGCGGGCGCGGCGGCGGGCGCGCGCTCTGCGGGGGCGCCCCCGCGCGTCCCCCCCGCGCGTCCCCCCCGCGCGTCCCCCCCGCGCGTCCCCCCCGCGCGTCCCCCCCGCGCGTCCCCCCCGCGCGTCCCCCCCGCGCCTCGCGGTCGCGCGGGCGTCCCCCCGAGGGGAGTGGGGGCGGCGGGGCGCGGGGGGGGCCAGGCCGCCGCCCCGCGGCCTGCGACGCGCGCCCGCCTTGCTGTTGAGGAGGGTCGGTAGAGGAGGGGCGGTTGAGGCGGGTCCGCGGGCTCCGGCCCCGGGCCCCTGAGGTGAGAGGAGCGCCTGTCGCGGAGCTGCGAGCAGAGCCGGCCCGGGCCTCGCCCCGCCGCCCCCCGGGCGCCGCCGTCCCAGAGACCGCGGACTGCCGACACAGGTGGGCACGGCCGCCCCAGGTCCCGGGCCCTCAGCGCCGCCTCGGCTTTCCTGGGCGCGCACGCAGCCCCGGCCTGCGCACAGCGAGCACGGAGAAGGCCAGCGCCACTCGGGAGGAGGCCCTCGCCTGCCCGGGGAGGCCCTGAGGGGGACAGCGAGTCTGGTCCTCGCACCTGGCGTCCCCGTCGTCCAGCCACTTCCCCCCGAGCCACGCCGGGCCCAGGTGAGCCTGCCCCGCTGAGCCCCGCGCGGGAGGCTCGGGCCCCCCGCCCCCCTCACTCTGCCTTGACCTCCAGGACCTTGCCCCAGAGCAGCCACAGAGGCCTGGCTGTGTGCTGGTCAGCCTTAGCTGGGCTGTGCTCCTTCCTTCATCTGGCCGGAACTGGCATGTCACCTCCTGTGAGAGCTGTTTGCTCAGCTCTCCCGACGCCGCCCTCCACACACACGGTCAGGGAGAACCAGGGTCAGCTGACACTGGCCACTCGGTGTTCCAGGGAGGGCAGTTTCCAGGGGATGAAGGCAAGACTGGTCCTCAGCTATTCTGTTTCCATTGTAACTGCCCGTTCATCGCAAGCTGAAAATCTCTCCCACTTTCAGAAATGGTAGAGAAAGGAGGAAGGAGGGGGTGGCTCAGGGAGCGAGCAAAGGAAAACCCAAAGGCAGACACAAGTGAACAGAAGAGAATCGCTAAGCTGCCTGGGACAGCGCGGCCCGACACAGCAGTGGTGTTCTGGCTGCCAGCAAAGTTGACTTGTATCATTAAGGAGAGCCTTATTCCCCCTCTGTTCTTGATGTGCTTCTAGGGAGCCTCCTGAACACAGTCTTGGTGTGGGTCAACCTTAGGGGCCCAGACCTTTTTGAACTGTCTCAGGGACTCCAGCTGATCGCTGTAGCCTGCTGGATCCCAGAATGATTGGACACTACCATGGCGGGGCGCACAGATAGCCAGATACTGGGGGACCCATCCTGGGGCTGCATGTAGCCACGCCCACCCACATACACTCCCAGCGTCCTGGGCACTCAGCCTTCTATCCCTGCACCATCCTCACCCAGGGGATGCTGCTGTGTCCTTAAGGGTCACACGCACAGTCTCCAGATGGCGCAGGGGGACCATGGCCACCCATGAAAGGCATATGCTGCCATGTTTGTTTTTCTCAACTCTCTGGATCTGGTACGTAACGGTCACAGCAACTGCAGTGTCCCAAATAACGATGGACAAGGAGAGATGTACCCAGAGACCATAGATCTGGTCCCAGCCATGTCACTCATACCTATTTATTTATTTAACTGTTAACACTCAGCTTCAGGTTAAGGTCTATAGAACACATGGTTCAAGGCGATACACATTTTGCCTCCTCAGTTGAGTCCTAGAGTCTAGAACTCACCAAGACCCGAGGCCATCTCTTTCTGCAGAGGATGCCTTGCCTTGAATTAGGGGCCTTTTCACATTTAGACAGTGAAGGAGCTCTTGTTGAAACCCTGGATTGACAAAACTACCACGTCTGAGTGTATGTTCATTGCTCTGAGCCACGTGCCACAGTAACTGTTGGCAGCATCTCAGTGACCATGGACATCTCACCGCTCCCTTTCCTCAAGGGCGCCCTCTCCCCCTTAATCACGTTAGCCTCCTGACCTTCAGCACCTATTCTGCCCGTGTCTTTCTGGTGCAGAAGGCTCCCTTATGGCACATGGTGGCCTATTATTTATGACACGGTGATCAGAGGTGCATGGGGCAGGAATAAGGCGCCCCTTCTCAAGGCTCTGACTTCACTCTGCTTGCGGCCAGAACAGCACTGCTCAGGTGGCGCTGTCCTGGGCAGCTTAGCGATTCTCTTCTGTCTTTGGGTTTTCTTTCTTCCTCACTCTGCCATTCTCTGTGATTTTAGGACATCCTTTTGTTCGGGTGCTCAGTACTTTTTCCATTATGCTGCTGTGAACTTGAGCCTTTTGTCTTTGAATCATTCTTCAGTTATAGGGAGGCTAGTTTGTGAACCTGCTCTGGCAGCCCCCACGTTTAAAGGCAGTCATACGTATTAAAGATCTTCCTTTTTTGCTAAAGAAACACGAATTTCATTTGCTATAGGACAGAATCCACCTTTTGTGCAAATTTAGCTTGGAGAATGCAAAGTCAGACCTGCTTGGCTTTGAAGATGGGCGCCTGTTTCTTTTTCTCCTTTGTCTTTGCCTCTGGCTTTGCCCGCGTGTCTCTCGCTCACCAGTGAGCCCACGCAGAGCTGAGGAGGGCGCTGCCAGGAGCAGTCGGCGTGCTCTGTCGCCGAGATGGCATGATGTTTCTCTTTAAATCAGTGCTCTTCCTGCCACAAGAGCACAGGTCCATCTTTGCTTCTTGGGGTCCGGAGCTGTTGGTTTTGCCTCTTGTATGATGGTGAGCAGCCTGCTCCTCCCCCGAGCGAGAGCCCCGCAGCCTGCGGCCTTCTCTCCAGCTGTGAGCCTTTCCTCTGCCGGTGGTTTCCGCCTCCTCCTGCTCTGGCCCTGCAGCCCCAGGTACTGATTGGTGTCCCTGTGCGGCAGGACTGGGGCACAAGGAGAACCTCAGGCTTTCAGGAGAGGGAGGTGCCGACAGTGGGCACCCCCGCAGATGCAGGGGCGTTGGGTGGGATGGTGGTGTGGCTGTCTCCCGTGTCCAGAGATGGCAGTTAAATGTATCAGGCTCAGGAAAAATGTGCAGGGAATGAACGCGGTTCTCAGATGGCTTCTTCTCTGTGCGAAGCTCAGCTGTGCATCTCGGCATCTCTCATCTCTCCTTTTAAACGCTCATCTGGTTTCGCACCTGGTTACCAAGCTCGTCGTCTGCGTGTGCGCCGGGGAGGTGTGGGGGTGTGCTCAATTTGTCATAGTCCTCTTTCTCTTTTCCTCGGTGGTGGTGCTGGCCCCCACTGACAATTTCTGAATGCCGTGAAATGTGCAGGCTTGGCTGGAGCCCCGGCTTCCCCTGAAGAAGGGCAGCAGGGTGCCCACAGCTCAGGCAGGGTGCAGCCCCAGGCTTGTCGTCCCGGGGCACGTGGTTTGATGAGTTCTGTGGCAATCATTGGTTCTTTTACATGATAATAATTTCTACATTCTGAGTTTATTTTGTTCTGTGTTTTACATGTAGTACTACCTAACTTGCAAATGCAGTTATTCACCCCTTTCCTCAGGATTTTTGGAAGTTAGGATATGGAGTGAGGTAGTAAAGTATGGAGAGATGGGGTCAGCTGAGCTGTCATTACACACGGTCTTATTAAGAAGGGTTTCCATTTCCACAGCCTCTTTGAGCAATACCTTAGAATTTCAAGATTTTTAAATGAAAACATGTTTGTAATTAAATGGGACCCAAACTGAAAAAAACCCTCAGGCTTTGGGTGACAGATATTTAAGATATGTCTGTGTATATGCAAATATTGCTAGTTTAGGGATGTTTTATGGGTTGGAGAGGCGGATAAAAGCTTAAGGAGTGGGCGAGGCTTTCATCTAGATGTGTGTCCGTAGATGCAGGCCTGGCAAGGCTCAGCTAGCTAAGAACCTATCTTATCTCTTCTGACTAGATGTTCCATTTCCCGAGAAAGCAAACAGTTGAATTCATGGGAGATAACCCTCTGTGCCATATAAAAGCACCTGGCAGCTGTTTTCACATTAGTCTAAACTGACCTTCATAAATGTAGACCCAGCTGGACTTATTTTTCACATCTTGGTTGATAGGAGGCCAGAAAACCGGAGAAGCAGAAAACAGTCAATGCTCTTTTCTGTTGGCTGGAAACAGAGCTTGTTAGGAGGACGAGGAAATTTTTTCTTTTAACTCCTGCCTTCTCTAACAGCTTGGCCACAACTGCTGTTTAAGTATCTAGGGCAGGAAGTGAAAAGAGGTGCGGTTCTCCTGGAAGCACTTATGTTCACATATTAAGTAACATTTTTGTTTGTTAGTCAGCTTCCAAGCTGATAAGTGAGTGACTCCCACATTAGTCTAAGAAACTGGACTTTGGACTTGGAAGTGCTGACGTGTGAAACATCAGGGTCCATCTGTCTTTAAAATGGCCTTCATGTGAGGTGTGAAGAAAGGAGGAGAGCATTGAGGGTTTTCAATGATCACTTGGTGTTGACTCTCCTGTGTGGAGGTGGATAAGGGAGCATTTGGGTCACTTATTTCGCCAGAGTATCGGCTGTAATTCAGAAAACACAAGGACATGCCCTCTTGACCTCATGTGACTAGTAATGGTTCCCATGAGGGCAGTTCAAGAGTGTGATGGGCTGGAGGAAATGAGCTAATAGTTATAAAACAGATTGGGGTGATTTCTCTCTGTATTCAATTAAAAATTATCACACATGAAATCGAGCTTCTCTTTTGGTGTGTGTTCTGTGTACAGATTCCAGTGACAGGTGGCAGGACAGTCCCGTAACCCCAGCTCTGCCCTGTGCCTTCCCTCAGCAGCCCCTGGAGTGCCGTGTGTGTGCTTACGTGTTGGCCCCAGAAGAGCTCTGGTGGGCACACGTTTCTTTCTGGGTTCCACAGGTGGGAAGCCTGAGGCCCAGAGCAGCTGAGAAGCACGCTGTGGGACGCCCGGTGCTGGGACTGGGTCCTGGGCTCTGGCCTCCTCCAGCAGCTGGCCCAGGATGGGGCAGGGCCAGCCCCGAGCGTGCAGGTCCCGGCAGACGATCTGTGTGCCCTCAGCACCTGCCCCTCCAGTTCCCAAGAACAGGACGTCTGTAGGAGGGCAGTGGTGTTCCAGACTGGGGCTTGTTCGGGCTGTCGGGCTCAGTTATCTGGTTGGCCTTTCCGAGGGAATCTTGATGCTTAGAAGCGGCCGGCTTGCTTTTGGACACCAGCCCTTCCCAAGATGGCAGGGGTGCAGTGCCACCATAGCACTCGTGGACTCCTGTGTGCATGCCCCCTGCTCAGACGCCTCTCTGCTTCCATCAGCTTTCTGAATGTAGCAATACAAACACTGAAGAAGCCAGCTTTCACTTAAGACTCATCATAGCAAATAATCTAATTCAGAGTAAGGGAGGAAGGAGGGGTTACTTTCATAAGAAAAAGTTAAGAGTGGTTCCATCTAAGTTGACATTTAGAGTAGCAGACAGGTAAGGGAGGGTGCCTTCTGATCAGTCCTTCTTCTTGCCTGAGGAGGTGAAAGAATGAAGCTTCCCTTGTGTGATGTGGGCAGTCTTTGTCCCAGGTGATTCTCAAAGCCCATTTTGCAGTCTGCTAATGTACAGTACAAAGGATGTGTTTGGAAGTTTGTTTGGGGGGAAGAATTTTCAGAAGAAAAACTGACCTGGTTTCCGAAAGGGAAAGGACTTCACATTAACGGTGCAAGTCAATTCTGACTCCAACAGCGAAATGTAGTCAACTCGTAAATGGACGGAGCAGCCCCTGAAGTTGGCCCTGGGAGGCTGATGCCTTTTCCATCTGGGGCTGTGGCTTTAATCCAGCTCAGAGCAGTAATTAACCTGAGGTGCGGCTGGAAGCCAGTTCAGCGATGTGTATGTTCTCTGAAGTAGCTGGTATTTTAGTGGCAGCGGCTGAAGCAAACCAGTGAGAGGAAGCACAGTCTCTCCGTGGCGGGTGGGAACGGGCACGTGGGTGAAGAAGCAGCCTGAGCGGCGGTCCACCAGCCTTCCCGCCTCGAACCGTCTTCCTTCCCGGAAAGGCACGTTTGCTTTGTCAGTACTGCGGGTCTTCTTGAATCTCCTTGTCTGGTTTTGCCTGAAAATAGGCCAAGGTTCAGATCACCACACTTGCATCTGAGTTAAGTGTTGTCTGAGCAACACATGAGGAAGTACCAGGGTCAGTTCTGGGCGACCAGGGCCCGCCCTTGTGACTGAGCCTCCCCCGCCTAGCAGCTGCCTCACCAGGGCGTTCTGGTCCTCGATCCATGACACGGTCAGCGTGGAGACCAGAGAGGATTCTAGCAGTTTCCAAACACGTGGTGGGGGCTGAGTGGATATGGGTCCAGGACACAGATGACATGCGAAAGGTTATCATTTCGGGGTGGGGTGGGCATGTTGATAGACTAAGAAGCTGCCTCATCTTTCTGTCAGCACTCACAGTGGGAGTCAAGAGAAATGGAGGACTCCACCTGAATCTCTCTGAATTTATACCACAAGCAAAATGCCAATTTTTTTGTGTGCTTTTGAGAGAATGTTATGAGATGGTGGGAGAATTCTTGATAATGGCAGTCCTAGTTGTAACCCTAGTTGTTTTTAGAAGCTGTAGGTTTCTCCAGCTTGGTGGCCTTACACAGTGGAATATTGTTATTATTGAAAACAGTGTGATTTTGCTGAGTCCAAGTCTCAGCTGAATCGATTACTGAGGTTTTTTTTTAAAAACATTACCATTTAAAATAGTGACATCAGAAATTCCCTGGTGGCCCAGTGGTTAGGATTCTGCATGTTTGCTTCTAAGGGCCTGGGTTTGATCCCTGGTTGGGGAACTAAGATCCCACAAGCCATGCGGTGCAGGCAAAGAAAAAAAAAGGTCAACATTATTTATGTCTTCTAGTAAACATATTTAATAAATTGTCACTAGTTCAACTAAGTAGAATGCAGGCCCGATTATGCTGTAACAATGAGGACAAGTAGTGGTGATAACATGTCTGTAGCTTATGCCATCCCTTCAGAGAGCATAAGGCCCCTGAGTAGAAGAAAGAGGGCTTGGATAATAGGCAGGCAGATTTTATACGTTTGAGCGTAAAGTGTACTAAAAAGAGATAGCACATTCTTTTCTCAAACGGTCAACACTTTCTTTTAAATAATATTTAACTGTTTGACATTTGACAAATTCAAAAATCAGAGCACCTTTGGGGGCATATTTGGCATGTCCAGTCTGCACTGTTTTTGAGTGTCTGTATTTTTGTCTTATCTCCAAAGTGTAAACAGTAGAGACCAAAGCCCTCGCGTGTCTTGTGGAAGCACTGGAGGGGTCACACCAGCACTTGGTACCCACGCGGGGCTCCCGAGGCCACTGCCGTCCGCACCACTCGCCTGGGCGGGTGTGAGGACGCCCCCGTCCTGCTGGTGAAGATGGCCGTGATGGTGGCAGTGGGGTGCGGAGGCTCCCTGCCCCCAGGTCTGAGGACCACAGCATCTCTCTGCAGGACCCAGGCTCAGACCTTGATTTCCGACCGAGGGTGTGTGGGCCGGGTGCCAGGCCCCCTCTGGGTCCGGTGGGCACTGCAGTCTGTCCCTTGGGCCTGTCTGTGTGGCTGCAGGAGGGAGCTAGCGAACCTGGCTGGTTGCCTGCCCCTTACCTACAGTTTGAGGGGTGATTCGTGCCCCGTATTGGCAGGCCTGCCCCCTCCCTGGGCCGCTGGGTTCCTGCTGGGAGCCCTGCTGGGCTCGGATCAGTGCCCCTTCCCCCTGGTGCGCACCCTGCGTTCACCCCTCCTTCCCCGCAGCCTTCCTTGTGCAGAAGGGCTTCAGTCAGAGTGTGGGTGGGAGGGAGAGACAGCAGTGTCAGAAGCCGAGGTGCCCATTTCTCGCAGCGCCAGAGGTGGCCTGGTGCCTGGCTGTGCACAGTCTGTCTCCCTGGAAGTGGCCGTGGCAGGCTGGGGTCTCCCGTTGGCTTGTGTCTTGTCTGGGGCAAGCACTCTAAAGGGTGCGTCAAGGGCAGGTGCTCTTGAGATTGCTCTCCTACATGAGTTTGTCATTGCTGGGAGTTTAAGCAGAAGGAAGTATTTCGACAACTTGAGTAAAGAAACCGTCTTTAAATGAAAAGAATATTTTTCAGAATAAAGATTGGATTCTCAGTCTGCTAAGAACCAGTATCACTTACTTCCTGATATCTGTGATCATTTCTAATGGTTCTGTATTCCTAACATGTCATAATGAACTTAAGCTTTAATTTACCCTCATCATAGAGAGTATGGGTGCATACACACAGATCTATAACCAGGACATGTAGAGATATTGCCAGTGTGCTGAAAACCATTGTGCAGAATTCATCGGACAACTACGTGTCCAGAGGAACAAACTGGTGCGATATCGAAGGAGCAGCCTGGGAAGGGAAGCTCTGTCAGTAAAGAATACTGCACGTGGGTACGGGGTAAAGAGCATCAGTGCGTCAGTGCTCAGTGGTGAGCTAGGTTCTGCTTAGTTACATCTGTTCTATCTGAGGAGAAGCAGTTCTCAAAGAATATCTTGATTTAGCTCTGTCCTGAGAAGATAAAAATATGCAATCTGTTAAAGGCAGAAACTTGGATATTCATATACATATGCCTACTCTTGTCCGCCTGTGTTTACATATGCGTTTATTCATTGGGCTGCCTCGGGTCTCAGCTGTGGGCCCCCACTGCACCAGGCAGGGTCCTCTGCCGCAGCGCGGACGCTCACTGTGCCTCCCAGGTCCAAGAGTTGCTGCATGTGGGCTTGTTAGTTGCTCTGCGCCACGGGGATCCCAGTTCCCTGACCAGGGATCGAACCCATGTCCCCTGCATTGCAAAGTGGATTCTTAACCACAGGACCATCAGGGAAATCCTTCTGAAGATTCTGAGGGAGTGAAACTAGTGTCGAACTAATTTTAGTGTTCCAGGAGACTGCGTTATTGGCATGTCAGTCTGTTGGTGATGTTAAAAAGTGATGTATTTGATCTGAATTGATACTGTTGAAGAATATGTTGCATTTGTTTAATGATTAAATGTTTTCCTTAGGAACTCTGAAAGAACATCAGATATCCACGGTATGTTTAAAGTCAAACACTAGGGAAAAAGAGTGATCGAGATTGTTAGAGGAGATCTTGCAGGAAATGAGATGTTTCACAGTGATTGTAGGAGATTGAATGGGTACTCGCTCCCAAATCAAAGCCTTAGCTTGACCGTGTCTGTGTGGGCATGGGTATATGCGCTTCATGTGCTGTGATAGTTCCTCCAGGATATCACAAGGTGCTGCTTTGCTGTGTAAAATAAATGACCAATGGAGGAAGAGGATGTCCTCTGCAGACAAGAGCGAGGGCTGCTTGAAGCGGCCCCTTGAGAGCGAGGTGCTGAGCTCCTTTACTAGCCCAGTGGTCCTCCACTGGGGTCTGGGCTGCCATGGGGACGTTTCTGGCTGTCTCAGCTCAGGTGGGAGGTGTGCTGCGAGGGTCTCCAGAGAAGGGGTTGGGGTGTTGGACAGCCTGCAGTGCACCGGGTGCCCCCACCTCGGAGGGCTGGCTAGACCCCCTGAGGAGCCCTGCTGTAGATGGGGCTTGGGAGGAGCTGCTGGCTGTGTGCTCACATCCGGGGGGAGAGGCGGGCTGAGAGGGCAGCAGGACAGCTGTAACAGAGAGAAGCTTGCCTTCTCCCCACGGCCCTCCAGTTCTGGTGGGGTGGCCGAGGACCACCCTCGAATCTGGCTCTGTGACTGCTCTGCGAGAAACCTCACCTCATGCACGTGGCCCGTGCCGCGTGCCTGTGTGCACGCATCGGTGTGCATGTGTGTGTCCATGGGCTTGCAAGTCACAGCTGCTTTACTGAGCTACTGCTTATTGTAGAGCTAAACACGAGTTCAGAAAGGGTGAGACAACGCTGCTGTTGTTCAGTCTCTCAGTCGTGTCCGACTCTGACCCCATGGACTGCAGCACGTCTGGCCTCCCTGTCCGTCAGCACCTCCTGGAGCTGGCTCAAACTCATGTCCATTGACTCGGTGATGCCATCCACCCATCTCATCCTCTGTCGTCCCCTGCTCCTCCTGCCTTCTATCTTTCTCAGCATCAGGGTCTTTTCTAATGAGTCAACTCTTCGCATCAACTGGCCCAAGTATTGGAGCTTTAGCTTCAGCATCAGTCCTTCCGATGAATATTCAGGGTTGATTTCCTTTAGGATTGACTGGTTTGCTCTCCTTGCAGTCTCAAGAGTCTTCTCCAACACCACAGTTCAAAAACATTAGTTTTCTGGCACTCAGCCTTCTTAATGGTCCAACTCTCACATCTGTACATGACTACCGGAAAAACCATAGCTTTGACTATACTAACCTTTGTTGTCAAAGTGACGTCTCTGCTTTCTAATACGCTATCTAGGCTTGTCATAACTTTTCTTCCAAGGAGCAAGCGTCTTTTAATTTAATGGCTGCAGTCACCATCTGAAGTGATTTTGGAGTCCAAGGAAATAAGTCTGTCACTGTTCTCATTGTTTCCCCATCTATTTGCCATGAAGTGATGGGACTGGATGCTATGATCTTAGTTTTTTGAATGTTGAATTTTGAGCCAGCTTTTTCACTCTCCTCTTTAACCTTCTCTAAGAGGTTCCTCTTCGTTTTCTACCTTAAGGGTGGTGTCATCTGCATATCTGAGGTTATCAATATTCTCCTGGTGACCTTGATTCCCACTTGTGCTTCATGCAGCCTGACGTTTCTCCTGATGTATCTGCATAGAAGTTAAATAAGCGGGGTGACAATATACAGGCTTGATGCACTCCTGTCCCAGTCTGGACTAGTTCATTGGTCCATGTCTAGTTCTAACTGTTGCTTCTTGATACAGGTTTCTCAGGAGGCAGGTAAGGTGCTCTGGTATTCCTTTACCTTTAAGAATTTTCCCCAGTTTATTGTGATCCACACGGTCAAAGGCTTTAGTGTACTCAATGAAGCAGAAGTAGATGTTTTTCTTGAGCTCTCTTGCTTTTTCTATGATCCAACGATGTTGGCAATTTGATCTCTGGTTTCTTTGCCTTTTCTAAATCTAGCTTGAACATCTGGAAGTTCTTGGTTCATGTACTGTTGAAGCCTGGCTTGGAGAATTTTGAGCATTACTTTACTAGCGTGTGAGATGAGTACAATTGTACAGTAGTTTGAACATCCTTTGGCATTACCTTTCTTTGGGATTGGAATGAAAACTGACCTTTTCCAGTCCTGTGGCCACTGCTGAGTTTTCCAAATTTGCTGGCATATTGAGTGTAGCACTTTCACAGCATCATCTTTTAGGATTTGAAATAGCTCCACTGGAATTCCATCACCTCCACTAGCTTTGTTCATAGTGATGCTTTCTAAGGCCCACTTGACTTCACACTCCAGGATGTCTGGCTCTAGGTGAGTGATCACACCATTGTGCTTATCTGGGTCACTAAGGTCTTTACTATAGAGTTCTTCTGTGTATTCTTGCCACCTCTTCTTAATATCTTCTGCTTCTGTTGGGTCCGTACCATTTCTATCCTTTATTGTTCCCATCTTTGCATGAAATGTTCCCTTGCTATCTCTAGTTTTCTTGAGGAGATCTCTAGTCTTTCCCATTCTATTGTTTTCCTCTATTTCTTTGCGTTGATCACTGAGGAAGGCTTTCTTATCTCTCCTTGCTATTCTCTGGAACTCTGCATTCAGATGGATATATCTTTCCTTTTCTCCTTTGCCTTTTGCTTCTCTTCTTTTCTCAGCTATCTGTAAGGCCTCCTCAGACAACCATTTTTCCTTTTTGCATTTCTCTTCCTTGGAGATGATTCTAATCACTGCCTCCTGCACAGTGTTATGAACTTCTGTTCATAGTTCTTCAGGCACTCTATCAAATCTAACCCTTGAATCTACTTGTCACTTCCACTGTGTAACTGTAAGGGGTTTGTTTAGGTCAGTCCTGAGTGGGGTGGTGCCGTCCAGCTTGTGCCTTATCCAGCCCAGCATCTCTTATGGTGTATTCTGCATGATGGACACGGCTTCCCAGGTGGCGCTAGTGGTAAAGAGCCCTCTTGCCAGCACAGGAGACATAAGAAATGTGGGTTCAGTCCCTGGGTTGGGATGATCCCCTGGAGGAGGGCATTGCAACCAGCTCCAATATTCTTGCCTGGAGAATCCCAAGGCAGAGGAGCTGGCAGGCTATAGCCCATGGGGTCACAAAGAGTTGGATATGACTGAAGCACGCACAGCACGCACTCTGCATATCAGTTGAATAAGCAGGCTGACAATATACGGCCTTGACGCACTCCTTTCCCAATTTTGAACCAGTCCATTGTTCCATGTTCAATTCTAACTGCTGCTTCTTGACCTGCATATAGATTTCTCAGGAGGCAAGTAAGGTGGTCTGGTAATTCTCTTTAAGATAACATTGCCAATGATTAATTATTGTTGTCGAAAGTAAAAAAACTTTTGTACTCATTAATATTAATATTGTTTCAGATGCTTAGTTTTTAAATGTTTTTTCAATCTCAGTAGTTTCAGGGTATACTTATCTACTGTATCAAGGCATAATATGCAGTTAGAACAATGTTTACTATTAATGATAATATATAGAAATCCATATTTGAAAAAGTCTGAAGGATGATTTTTAATCTTCCTGACCACTTTCTTGTTGGGTCTGATTAAATTGCCATTCCTTTCCCTGCCCTCTACAACTTTCCATGCCCTCCAGAACTTCCCATGCCCTCCAGAACTTTCCATGCCCTCCAGAACTTTCCATGACCTCCAGAACTCTTCTTGCTTTCGAGAACTTCCCAGAACTTTCCATGCCCTCTAGAACGTCTCATGATCTTCAGAACTTTCCATGACCTCCAGAACTTTCCATGACCTCCATGGAAGATATCTCCATGGGAGACAGAAGAAGAATCAGAGTGAAGAGTTGGGGGGAACTCTAGGAGAAGGTGGATCAGAGCATCAGCCAGTTCTGGGGAGGGCTCCCCACTTCCCAGGCAGGGGTCCTGGTAGTGTGTCTGAGGTGCTGTTCGGGACCCAAGTGGGTTGTGGATGAGAAGTGGTTCGGGGAGAGAGGACAGGCCTTGCAGGGTCAGAGGCCCAGCGTGAGCTGTCCCATCTTCGCCAGATAAGGTGTCGGGGGCCTTGCCTTTGCCTCCAGCCGGAAGCAGAAGTCAGCCTTTTCTGAGGAAGATGACATCCCCAGAAATTACAGGGGGCTCCAAGTTCACGTCTGTGCCCAGGACACAGACAGCAATCCACCCGTGAATGGCACGGGTTTGCACTGCACAAATCCACTTACATATTGGTGTTTTTCCATTAATAAGTCACACTGCAGTCTGAGGTTGGGTGAATCCATTGATAAAGAACTGCAGATACAGATATGGGACTGTAGCATCCATGGATCTGGTGTCCGTGGTGGGTCCTGGGGCTAACCCCATGTATACCAATGGGCAACTGTACGTCTTGAGGAAAATCCAGATATTTATCCTTCATCAGGTTTCTCTGTTCTCATTATGAACAAGGAGTGTCAATTTTCCCTTGAGCTATACAATAGTCATATAATGCGCTGAGCACTCACTGAGTGCCAGGCCCTGTGCCAGCACTGGACAAGCAAACATGTCAGTGTCCTTGTCCCCCAACCCTCCCTTGCCTCTGAGAACCTTCCCTGCCCTCCAGAACTTTCCATGCCCTCCAGAACTTCCCATGACCTCCAGAACTCTCCTTGCTTTTGAGAACTTTCCAGAACTTTCCAGAACTTTCCATGCCTTCTAGAACTTTCCATGACCTCCAGAACTTTCCTTGCTTTTGAGAATCTTCCCTGCCCTCCAGAACTTTCCATGGCTTCCAGAACTTTCCATGACCTCCAGAACTCTTCTTGCTTTCGAGAACTTCCCAGAATTTTCCATGCCCTCTAGAATGTCTCATGATCTTCAGAACCTTCCCTGCGCTCCAGAGCTTTCTGCGACCTCCAGAACTCTCCTTTCTTTTGAGAACTTTTTATGCCCTCTAGAACTTTTCATGATTTCCAGAACTTTCCATGACCTCCAGAACTTTCCTTGCTCTTGAGAACTTTCTAGAACTTTCCCCAGCCTCCAGAACCTTCCTTCCCTGCCCTCCAGAAGCTCACCAGGGCCCCTCTCCCGTGCATTCCTAGTGCTTGTCATACAGTGAAATTTTCCCACGTGAGAAGACCTTCATGTGTAAGTACTGTGTTTTTCCTTCTGTGGATAGTTATTTTGTTGTGCCTCCTAATTCTTGCCAGGAAATGCAGGTAACACTTGTGAAGTTGACTTTTACCTTTCGGGACCCTGAAGGAATAGATGTTTCTCATTAGCTGTGCTGACGAACATAGGCTTTATTAAAAAAATAACAGCATGCCAAAACAAACAAAAATCCCAAACCCTGCAACAGGCAGAATAAAATAAATGAAATATGGCCCTAGTTTGAACCTGGAGACTCGGCAGGCAAAGCTTCAGGTCCAGCTTGAGAACACACCTTTCAAAACGCTTCTGTGTGAATGTGGTGGCCCTGGGGAAGCAGGCATTTGGGAAGGCAAGCCTTGCTCCCCACCTCCTCCTCCACAGGCTCGGTTATTTGTTGTTTGGGTCCTTTGGGGCTTGGCATGGGGTAGCTGCTGGGGTGAGAGAAGAAAGCCCTTCTGTGAACCCTTAATCGAGGAGCTGTCCCTAAAAAGATAGAACGGTCACAGCTGTGCTGTGAATTGTTTCCTTAGGCACTGTTGGCCTCGATCTGGCAGTTTATGCACACTCCATGTGTCAGCCCTGAGCGGCTGAGGGGGGGCCCGCAGTCTGCAGGTGCCTTGCTGGCTGCTCCAGGGCCTGTGAGCGTGCTCTCTGTTTCTCTGCTCTGGGCTCTGCGTGGCTTGAGTTTGGAGTTGACCTTCAGCAGCTTCTCTAAAAGCCGTGTCCTAAATTAACAACTAGGAGAAACTGGAAGTGAGGTGTTTGTGGAAAGGACGCAAGAGTGAGGAGGAAGGACCCTTGCCTAGATCTGCACACTTGGTGGTGCAGGCAGGGGCGTGAGCGTGCAGACCGTGTGTGATGCTCGGCCAGTCATGGTCTTGCAGGCCCATGGCCCAGGCTGTGAGTGGACAGCACCTGAATCTTCGGTCGGTTTGTGGTCCGAGCTGCTAGTGTCCTCTCTCTGGCGGCTCCAGTTTGGCTCAGAGCTCACGTGTTCATCGCCTCAGAGGCTCCCCTGTTTCTGTAATGGGGTTCCAGGGGTCAGGGCAACACCCCTGTAGTAAGACCTGGCAGAGCAGCTCCGGCCCTGAGACCTGGAGGTCCTGAAGCCAGAGAGGGCGGGCCAGAGGCGGGGGGTGGGGGGGTCGAAGAAGAGGCCTCCTGCTCGGCGCCGGGCAGAGGCCTGGGGGCTAGGCTTGGCACCCGGGCAGGGAGGAGACGAGACTGAGCAGGGGGCTCTGACCGACTGAGGTGAGCTTTCCCTCTGCGCTGGTCCTGGGCCTCCTCCTCCTGGGCCTGGCGCTCTGCCTTTCCTGACGGGGTGAATGCCTGGTGGTGCCGGCAGCCTGAGAATTCAGACTGGCGTGCGTGCTCGCTGCTGGAAGGAAGGGGTGGTGTGGTCGTGGCCAGTGGAAGGAAAGGCGGCCCGCTGTGGCCTCCGTGGTCACTTGGTCTCTTGAGAGGGCGGCCCCTCCACGGGAGAGCGGGGTGCAGCTGCAACGCGGGCCCTCCAGCCCTCCTCCTGCCGACGCTGGTTCTCCTCCTGTTACTGTCGGTGGCCGAGTGCCTTCTGGGGGCAGCGCTGAGGTGGGTGCTCAGCCCCGCTCCACCCAGCGCTCCGGGCTCACCAGACCGCCCTCACCCGGCTCTCTGGCTTCTGCCCAGCCTGCAGTGGTCAGCGTTGTATCAGGCCACCGCGTGTCAGCGCTGTGGGCAGGGGTGCGCCCTCTGTTTTGGGAAGGCCTGACTCGATTTCTTGCTAGGCTGCTCAGGGATGATTCAATTCCAGGAACTCAGTCCCCACTCCTCACAAAGCCCGATCTGTAACCCACAGGTCAGCATAGCACCGGGAGGGGTGGGGAGTGTGTGTCCCAGGCAGTGGCACTCGTGGACCGTTCCCCTGGGCCGCCCCAGAGGTGGGGCTGCCCCCCGGAGATGGCGCACAGACCTCTCGTCCCCCCGGAGACAGCGCACAGACCTCGCATCCGCATCCCGATGGCAAAGGGGCAATCTCTTCACCTCGAAAGACTTAAAAGATTATATTCGCTCTTTTAAAATATACAGTTTGATCAAGTAACTTAGGTTTGGTGGTGCGGGGCCTTCGTTGCTGGTGGGTTCTTTCTAGCTGTGGGGAGTTGCTGCTCATTGCAGTGTTGGGTGGGGCGTCTGCTGCCGGTGGCTTCTCGTCGTGCAGCGTGGGCTGCAGGGCTCGACAGTCGTGGGGCGCGTGGGCCTCGGTGCTCCGCGCCTGTGGAGTCTTGCTGGATCAAGGCTCGAACCCGTGTTTCCTGCATTGACGGGCAGATTCTTTACCACTGAGCCGAAAAGGAAGTCCTCTTTTCTCTTTTTCTGATGCTTTTGATTTTTCTAGGATGTGATTGTGATAGCAGCTGGTAGGGTTTTTCCTTTAAGCATTTTAAATTGGAAATGTAAAGATTTGGCAACTTTGTATTGGTTCTCCCAATTTGAAAAAATGGTTACTAGTTTGTGGGATTAAAAAAATGCAGACTGATATTTTAAGGAACAGTCATGTTTCAAATTTCAGCTTTATTGTGTACAGCTGACACACAGCCCTGTGTAAGGTGTGCAGCGCTATGACGTGACTTCCATTTATCATGAAGTGATTACAGTAGGTTTACTTAACTAACATCCACCATACAGATAACAACAACAAAAAAAAGGAAACCGTTTTTTACTTTGGGATGAGAACTTTTAAGATCTACTCTCTCGGCGACTTCCGACTGCTCTGCATGGAGCGCCCCCTGCCCCGCTGATGCAGTGTCTCTGCGCGTGTGGCGGCCGACGGTCTGCCCCCGGAACTTTTCAGGGCATCTGTGGTAAGAATCACGGTGGGTGCGATGTGTACATCAGGCGTGTGACTGACAGCAATATTTGAAGACCTCCTTTCCCTGCAGACTCCCTTGTGTGTCGGAAAAAGGAAATCTGGTCTAAAAGTTGTTTTTCCTCCCAGACCGAGGACCCCGGAAGGAATGATTTAATGCCTCTATCATGTCTGTGAGTAACAGAAAAGAAGGAAGGGGTTTCGTGATATGAGTGACCGAATTCTCTACTCTCTGGGGACCTCTGCTTCCCTGTCTGTCTAATAAGGAAGCTCAACTAGATGTATTCATAGGTATACAGTTTGTAAACACTTGTTCAGTCGCCCAGTTGTGTCCAACCATTTGTGACACCAGGGAGTGCAGCGCGCCAGGCCTCCCAGAGCCCACCTTCTCCTGGAGTTTGCCCGAGCTCGTGTCCGCTGCGTCAGTGATGCCATCCAGCTGTCTCGGCCTCCAATGCCCTCTTCTGCTCTCAGTTTTTCCAGCATCAGGTACTTTTCCAACGAGCTGGCTCTTCACATCAGATGACCAAAATACTGGAGCTTCAGCTTGAGCATTCCAGTGAGTATTTAGGGTGATTCCGCTTAATATTGACTGGTTTTACCTCCTTGCTGTCAAGGGACTTTCGGGAGTCTGAAGGCATCAATTCTTCCGTGCTCTGCCTTTACGGTCCAGCTCTCCCAGCTGTATGTGACCACTGGGAAGGCCATAGCCTTGACTAAACAGACCTTTGTTGGCAGAGTAATGTTTCTGCTTTTCAATACACCATCTAGGTTTGCCGTAGCTTTCCTGCCAAGAAGCAGTTGTCTTCTGATGTCATACCACCGCGGTGGTTTTGGAGCCCGAGAAGAGGAAATCTGTCACTGCTTCCACCTACTACTCCCTTCTACTTGCCATGGAGTAATGAGGCCACATGCCATGATCTTGGTTTCTTTCATATCTAGTTTTAAACTGGCTCTTTCACTGTCCTCCTCCACCCTCAGCAAGAGGCTCTTTAGCTTCCCTTCGCTTTCTGCCACTGGAGTGGTGCCATCCACGTATCTGAGGCCGCTGATGTTTCCCCTGCCTATCTCGACTCCTGCTTGAGCTCGTCCAGCCCAGCATTCCCCATGCCCTGCTCAGCGTGCAGTCAGACAAACAGGAGGGCCACGGGCAGCCCTGCCGTGCGCTTTTCTCAATCCTGAGCCCATCGGTTGCTCTATATGGGCTTTACCTGTTGCTCCTTGACCTGCATACAGGTTTTTCAGGAGACGGGTAAGATGGTCTGGTATTCCCGTCTCTTTAAGGGCTTTCCACAGTTTGTTATCATTCACAGTCAAAGGCATTAATGTAGTTAGTAAGACAGAGGCAGATGTTTTTCTGGAACTCTCTTGGTTTCTCTATGATCCAGTGGATGTTGGCAATTTGATCTCTGGTTCCTCTGCCTGTTTTAAACCCACGCTGAACATCCGGAAGTTCTTGGTTTGCATAATGCCTAGCATGACGGCACTCGCATGGGCGATGGGTGCGATTGTCCGACGGTTAGAGCGTTCTTTGGTACTACCCTTCTTGGGAATCGGGATGAGGATCAGCCCTTTCCAGTCCTGTGGCCACTGCTGGGTCTTTCCGATTTGCTGACACAGTGAATGCAACACCTTGGTAGCATCATCCTCTAGGGCTTTCAGTGTCTCGACCGGAATCCCACCACATCCACTAGCTTTATTAATAGCAGTGCTTCCCAAGGCCTACTCACCATCACGGTCTGGAATGTCTGGCTCTGGGTGGCTGACCACACCTGTGTGGGAATCCAGCTCATTAAGCTCTTTCGTGCAGTGCTTCTGTGTCTTCTTTCCATCTCTTCTTGATCTCTTTAGTGTCTAACAGATCTCTCCCATTTCTGCCCTTTATTATGCCCATCTTTGGGCGAACTGTTCCCCTGATGTCTCTCGTTTTCCTGAAGAGATCTCTAGGCTTTCCACTTTTGCTGTTCTTTTCTTCTTCTAGTTTTATGCAGTGTTCATTGAAGAAGGCTTTCTTGGTTCTCCTTTTTATTCTCTGGAAGTCTGTGTTTATTTGGATGTGCCTTCCCTTTCTCCCTTGCTTTTCCCTTCTCTTCATTCTTCAGCTATTTTTCAGTTCAGTTCAGTTCAGTTGCTCAGTCGAGTCTGACTCTTTGTGACCCCGTGGACTGCAGCACACCAGGCCTCCCTGTCCATCACCAACTCCTGGAGCGTACTCAAACTCATGTCCATGGAGTCGGTGATGCCATCCAACTATCTCATGCTCTGTCGTCCCCTTCTCCTCCTGCCTTCAGTCTTTCCCAGCATCAGGGTCTTTTCCAATCAGTCAGTTCTTCACATGAGGTGGCCAAAGTATTGGAGTTTCAGTTTCAGCATCAGTCCTTCCAATGAACACCCAGGACTGATCTCCTTTAGGATGGACTGGTTGGATCTCCTCGCAGTCCAAGGGACTCTCAAGAGTCTTTCCCAGTTCAAAAGCATCAGTTCTTTGGTGCTCAGCTTTCTTTATAATCCAACTCTCACATCCATACATGACCACTGGAAAAACCACAGCTTTGACTAGACGGACCTTTGTTGGCCAAGTAATGTGTCTGCTTTTTAATATGCTGTCTAGGTTGCTCAGCTGTTTTTAAGCCTGCTCAGATGGCCGCTTTGCCCTCTTGTTTTTCTTTTCCTTTGGGACGGTTTTGTTCGCTGCCTCCTGGACGATATTGTAGACCCCCATGCATGGTTCTTCAGGCGTCCTGTTCACTAGGTATGATCCCTTGAATCTACTCATTACCTCCACTGCATACTCATAGGGGATTTGATTTAAGTTGCTCCTGGCTGGCCTAGTGGTTTTCCCTGCTTTC
Source organism: Budorcas taxicolor (assembly GCF_023091745.1). Classification (NCBI taxonomy): domain Eukaryota; kingdom Metazoa; phylum Chordata; class Mammalia; order Artiodactyla; family Bovidae; genus Budorcas; species Budorcas taxicolor. The sequence continues at coordinate 120,955,002 of NC_068913.1, read as the reverse complement.
TTTAGTTTAAGCCTGAATTTTGCCATGAGAAGGTGATGATCTGAGCCACAGTTAGCTCCAGGTCTTGTTTTTGCTGACTGTATACAGCTTTTCCATCCTTGGCTACAAAGATTGTAATCAATTTGCTTGTGGTGTTGGCCATTCGGTGATGTCCATGTGTAAGCACCAGTTTTCAATACATAAAGGAATCGCCTCCCTTTGTTCTGTCTCAGCTGATGTAGCTGGCAGCGTGCTGGTCATCTCTGCATCCAGGACAGCTTGCTCTCCATCCTGCACCTTGGGGCTGGGCACGTCCCCTCGCCGAGAGTCCTTCATCTCTGCTCCTCCTCCCCGAGCACTCGCCACAGGAGGCGCCTGCCTCCCCCCTCCGTCTTGGAGGCAGCCTTCCTGCAGCATTTCCAACCTTTAATTAACTTGGACGTTGGGTTGCCTGCTTTCAGGGGTGGGCCAGGCCGCCCAGCACAGGTCAGGAACGTGTGTGTCAGGTAACGAGTGAGCCTAGAGGTCTGGAGGGAGCCCACGGAGTCAGCCTTGACATTTACATCGCCATAATGAAAAGCCTTCCTAAAATACACGCTGCCCGGGTAATGTCTGATCATCTCTGCTCAGAGGGTGGAAGTGCAATCGCGGGCAGCGCGGCCTCAGCCAGCCGGGTTGCCACAGTGACACGACAGGCTGCCGGGAGCCCACAGAAGCTGGGAAGCAAGCCCACACGCATCCAGAGACGCGCAGGGGAAGGCGCGCTTCATTCGCTCGGCTGATGAAGGCCTTTCGGCCTCCGTTACCACTGGGTCACTTCTCGGCCTTAGTGCTTGCTCACAGACCCGCCATGGACAGCGCTGTTGTCACCTGCGAGGGCCCGGGAGCTGTGCCCCGCGCACCGTGAGGATGAAAATCCTTTTCTCCTCTGGAGACGTTCGAAGGGAGGGAGCCTGGGAGCTCAGAGACGACCCTGATTGTGCCAGTCCAGGGCCCCCCACCTTCGAGGTCGCAAGCACAGGGACGTCAGCACCCTGGGTTAAATGCGGGCTGCCCGGCGGGTGAGCACAGGCGTGGGTAGGGAGGCAGGCCGCGGGGTCACGGGCAGGCCTGGAGGGCTCTGCAGTGGGCGCTGAGCCTCCGTCTGATGGGCTTGGCATGCAGTGTTCAGAAGCTAACAGGACTTTCTGCCCCCTCTGGGTGGGCTTCAGTGTCTTCAGACCAGTTTATAATCTTTGGGAGAGGTTTTCAGGAGGAGGAAATGGCTCGGACAAAGACCTCTTGGGGTGCTGCTGTGGTCGATGAGTGGGCTTGGGCTCAGATGAGGGGAGGCAGGCCCCTCCGTGCCTCCCCCTGTGGTCCTGGAAGGTGCGCTTTGCACAGACGCTGGAGTCAGATTGTTCATGTTTGTCACGCGGAGTTGTGACGCGGCAGAGCGAGTCTGCTCCGGGGGCTCCACTTGGACGCTTGGCTGAGGCTGGGTGAGTCGCACGTGCAGTCACGGGCCCTCACCGTGCTGGGTTTCCCAGGGAAGCTGCACTTCTGTGGGCACGGCCACTTAGTGCTGGGTTGGACGGAGCCTGGTGGCCCCTGGGTGGAGCTGACCGGCCGGTGGAGATGGCTCCGTCTCCTCCTCCAGGTGGGACCCTGCCGACTGCAAAGCTCCCATTGCAGATGGCAGTACTGGGAATGCACTTATTTAGCTCTGTTTTGACTGTCTGTGTCTTGGCATCACAAATCCTGGATGCATGAACTGTGTATTTGCAGTTAAAAGGTAACCCTTGCTGCAAGTACAGTCAGATCCCATTGCCTAGACCCCAGGCAGCGTGGGGCACCTTCATGCGTGGGACCCTAACGGCTTAGAAGGGGGAAGCCTCCAGCCTGTTTGGTCCGATAGCCTCCACATGGCACGTCCTGGGGCTGCTCTCTGCCCCAGGGCCTGGACCTGGTCTCTGGCGGCTTCTCCCAGCTGCAGACCCCAGGGAGAGGCAAGAGCTGGCATGAGGACAGCGTGGCCCTGCTGGCCCAGGCACAGTCCCTCAGGCCTGCGTGCGCTGCTCTCTGCTCAGCAAGACGCTTCCTCGCCCTCCTTGGTGTTCCTGGCTGACTGAAGTCACAGAGCCTGTTCTGGAGTGAAGGACTGGTCTGCTGGCTGGGCTGGGCCTCAGCTGCCCTGTAAGTAAACACGTGCAGGTGAAGGCAAAGCAGAATGGATCTATACGGAGGTGGGGACACAGTTGGAGTAAGGGGAATCAGGGAGGTGCCCCCAGGGCGTCCGTTGCTGGGACGGGGCAGCCACTCCCAGGCTGGCTCTCTGCTCACGTGTCACCCTGGGCTTGGGGGCCGTTCACATTCTTGTTCGGTCTCCACGCCTCGCAGAGCACGAGGGTGACTGGTGAGGGCGTGAGGGCGCCCCTGCCTCTTCACTCCTGGTGGGAGTGGGGTCACCTCAGCTTCTGCACAGATCTTCACGTGCACAGATCTTCATGTGCACAGATCTTCGCAGCTGCATTTTTCTGTTACAAAATTGTCCTGGAAACAACTTCCTGTTTGGAAGGAAGTTGAATGCGTGCTGTATTCATCCCGCAGAATCTGCAGCTGTTGGAAAGAATGGGGTGGACGAGTCTTTGGAGGTGCGGTGAACAATCCTCGGAGGAAAGTTGGCCCCTGGAGAGCTTGCCGTGGGCCTGCGCCACCCTGCCCTCTGTCCCCTCGGTCTGCTGTAATCCTCGCCACTGCCCTGTGCCGGGGGGGCTCCTCTGACGGGTGTTCTGTAGACCCACTCAGGCTTCAGCTCTCAACTGAGCCAGTGAGTGTCAGGTGTGAGGATGCACCCCACTCCAGGTTCTAAATATGTATACATGCTGCCTGTAAGTAGAGAAGACTGCTCATTAAAAGATGGGAATCTTTTCACAGTTTACTGGGGAATGGGATGAAGGGAGGTGAGGTGGGCCTGTGGAGACCCCTGGGGTCTCAGGCCCCCTTCCACTTTTCCGGCCAGGCTGGGCCTGTTTCAGGCTGTGGGGCTCACCGAAGGCTGCTGGCCCATGCTGACAAGGATGCCCAGATGCCAGAGGCAAGAGCGAAAGTCCGGCGTTCCTATTCAAGCGGTTGGCGCGGCTGAATGCGGTGTGATTAGCTCATCTGGGAGGGGCGCTGGTTGCCATTGAGTCGCGTTTCCGAGGTTTTGCAGCCCCGTTGTTTCTCCAGCCTGCACCAGCTGGGTGTCGGCCCTGCCTCCCCCAGACTTCAAATTAGGTAACATCAGGCCAGTTTGCACACTGCTGCATGAATGTGGCTTGCATTCATTATGCTTCTGGTTCTTCCTGAGCCCTCTGTGTCCGTTACATTTGAATCCTTCCGGTGTCACACTTCAAGAAAAGGGCACAGGTGAGTAGTTAATGCTGGATGATCCATCAGTGATTCAGCCTTTTCCAAGAAGCCACTTCAGGAAACACTGCCCCGACCCCCAGACTTCAGCTGTGAGTCTGTGCTCCTGCCCCCGCCCCCACCCCAGACTTCAGCTGTGAGTCTGTGGTCCTGTCCCCCGGCCAAGACTTCAGCTGTGAGTCTGTGGTCCTGCCACCCCCAGAATTCAGCTGTGAGTCTATGGTCCTGCCCACCCCCAGAATTCAGCTGTGAGTCTATGGTCCTGCCCACCCCCAGAATTCAGCTGTGAGTCTGTGGTCCTGCCACCCCCCCAGACGTCAGCTGTGAGTCTATGGTCCTGCCACCCCCAGAGTTCAGCTGTGAGTCTATGGTCCTGCCCCCCCCCCGAATTCAGCTGTGAGTCTGTGGTCCTGCCACCCCCAGAATTCAGCTGTGAGTCTGTGGTCCTGCCACCCCCAGAATTCAGCTGTGAGTCTGTGGTCCTGCCACCCTCCCAGACGTCAGCTGTGAGTCTATGGTCCTGCCACCCCCAGAGTTCAGCTGTGAGTCTGTGGTCCTGCCACCCCCAGACTTCAGCTGTGAGTCTGTGGTCCTGCCACCCCCAGACTTCAGCTGTGAGTCTGTGGTCCTGCCACCCCCAGAATTCAGCTGTGAGTCTGTGGTCCTGCCACCCCCAGAATTCAGCTGTGAGTCTGTGGTCCTGCCACCCCCAGAATTCAGCTGTGAGTCTGTGGTCCTGCCACCCCCAGAATTCAGCTGTGAGTCTATGGTCCTGCCACCCCCAGAATTCAGCTGTGAGTCTGTGGTCCTGCCACCCCCCCAAGACGTCAGCTGTGAGTCTATGGTCCTGCCACCCCCAGAGTTCAGCTGTGAGTCTGTGGTCCTGCCACCCCCAGACTTCAGCTGTGAGTCTGTGGTCCTGCCACCCCCAGACTTCAGCTGTGAGTCTGTGGTCCTGCCACCCCCAGAGTTCAGCTGTGAGTCTGTGGTCCTGCCACCCCCAGACTTCAGCTGTGAGTCTGTGGTCCTGCCACCCCCAGACTTCAGCTGTGAGTCTGTGGTCCTGCCCCCGCCCCCACCCCAGACGTCAGCTGTGTCTGTGGTCCTGCCACCCCCAGACTTCAGCTGTGAGTCTGTGCTCCTGCCCCCGCCCCCACCCCAGACGTCAGCTGTGTCTGTGGTCCTCCCCGCTCCTAGACTTCAGCTGTGAGTCTGTGGTCCTGCCTCGTTGGCAGAGGTTATGGCTCTCATGTCGCTCCAACCCAGGTACCGTCCTTGTCTGCATGAGGCAGTGGATGCTCCTGTGCGTGAGGGTTTGGCCGCGGCAGGCGGTTTCTCTGCAGCCAGGAGGACCACTGTCTGCCTCAGAGAGCAATTGCTGTAGGACACACAGGACTACCAGCGTTTCCAAACTTGGACCCGCTCACCAGATGCACAGCAAACCGGTCCACTGACACGAGGCTGTGGTGAGCGGAAGTTCAGTGTTTATTGCAGGGCCAAGCGTGGACAGTGGGCAGCTCGGGCTCAAAAGACCCGAACTCCGGATGGTTCTCAGGGGAGGGGCTTTAAAGACAAGGTGAGGGAGAGGGTCCCCAGGTGTGTGATCAGCCTGTGCACACTCTGACTGTTGGTGGTGAGGGAGAGGGTCCCCGGGTGTGTGATCAGCCTGTGCACACTTCTCTGGCTGCTGGTGGTGAGGAAGAGGGTCCCAGGGTTGTGATCAGCCTGGGCACACTGACTGTTGGTGGTGAGGAAGAGAGTCCCATGGTGTGTGGTTGGCTTGTGCACACTTCTCTGTTGGTGGTGAGGTGTCAGGGCGATATTTTGGGACCCTCAGTCACTGGCGTCTGGTTCCAGCTGGCCCAGGGTCTGTGTCCTGGTATCAGCATTAGCTCCCTCTCCTTGTGGGCTTGCCATCTCTGCAGAACAGCTCCTATGGTTCACAATGTTATCTGCGGCCTTGAGGCCCTTGCCTTTGTTCTATGTCTAAACTCTTTACTGTTTTGTCTTGCTTGATTGTTTTTGTTTTTGCATTTTCTCATTTTTCTGATTAAATTTTCTCTTTGAAACTTGGGGAAGACCTAGGAGGCTAAACCTTCTTTTAGAAACAAGAGGTGGGGGTGTAAGGGGCTCTGTCCCCAGGAAGGCTCTCCCAGTGTCCTGCTGGGTGTCACAGCCTCTGCTGCCCACTGGTGCCAGGACAGAGGGGGGAGACGCTCCGTGCCCTTGAAGGAGACGGTGCTCAGAGTGAGGAAGGCGTTTACGTCTCTGGTCGGCACTAACCTGCTCTGTCCACAGAGCTGGCTCCTGTCACATCCTGGCATGGCCCTGCGCCCCCCTCGTGTGCTCCAGCCTGGGCTCCTGCTGCAGGCCTTCCAGCCCCGAGGAAGAGGCGGTGGCACAGTAGAGGACAGGCTCTGTGAACTATCGAGCCGCTGGGGACTGCAGCGCCTCCTGCTCACGGTGTTGCTCAGCCGTCGTGGTCCCCCCAGCCTCCCGGGCAAGCGCCAGCACGTGCTGTCAGCCCTGAACGCCCGAGGGTGACGGGAGCTGTCCCTCGAGCGCTGGCTCCGTCTGTGGAAGGTGGAGGGGGCCCTCGTGCAGACAGGCTCTGGGTGCGGCCGTGTGGACTTGGTCCACTGGTCCCTTTTGGCTCACGCCCCTCTCCATCTCAGAAGACGGGGACGGGGGTCAGGTGGTCTCAGGAGGACTCATGTCCATTGGCCTCCGTGCTGGCTCCCGTGGCCCTAGACCTACGCTTGCAGGTCTCACTGTTGAGATGTCCAGAGACTTCCATCTGTGCACAGCCTTCAGGTTGCTTTCTCAGTGCCCACACTCACCCAAACCGTGGAGTCCCCGCTGAGGAATCCCGTGTGATCTCAGGAGTGGCACGTTCGCCACAGCGACGCCCGCCGGGCAAGCAGCCTCTGTCTCCACAGAGATTCTCCACCTGAGAGGTGATCGAGTCGCTGGGGGATGCCTTAGGATGTGGCTGCAGGTCTGGAGCCGCGATTCCGCATTTCTGGGGCCGCACCTGGAGAGGAAGAGTTTGTGCTTGTAAGCTCTGTCCTAGGCGGGAGGAGCCGCATCCTCTGTCCGGTGACGTGTTGGGGGTTTCCTCGTCTGACGGTGGGACGGGCGGCTGGACTGCACCCACGGTCTCCCGGGACTCGATGCAGCGCCTGGTCCCGGGTGTGCAGGGGGCAGGGCCTGCTGTTCCCACTCACTGAGCTCCGAGAGCTTGGCCCCTAGTTGGCACTCAGTAAATATCAGTTCCACTTTCCCCTGATGACAAACTGAAGGCAACCCTGTATGTTTCCCCTTACTGGGTCAGCACATTCACTTATCATTCTGTCACCTCATCAGAAACCATGTAATGTAAACATGAACATATGCCCCCTTCTTAGACCCAGAATAACTGAAAGCAGGGCTTCGAGAGATCCTTGATGTTCACACCAGCATTATTCACCAGAGTCAGACTGTGGAAGTGAGCCAAGTACCCATCGAGGGATGAGTGGTCCTTCCACACGCTGGAATATTAGTCAGCCTTGATCTGAACTTGGAGGACACTATGCGCAGGGAAATGAGCCAGTCCCCTGGGGACAAGCACTGTGACTGTCTTGTAGGAGCCCCTGGAGCCGCCAGACATGCAGACAAAGCAGAAAGGTGGGGCCAGGGACTGGGGTGGAGAGTTTGTGTTCCGTGGGGACAGAGTTTCAGATTTGTGAGATGGGAAAGTTGGAAAGGTCTGTTGCACAAAATGTGCAAATACTTAACACTTAAAAATGATTAAGGTGGTAACTTTTGTGAAGTGTGCTTTTTCTCACATTGAAAATGTTAAAATGGATAAACGGGAAGAGAAGAGCAGAGAGGATTGAGTTTTGCAGTGGCGTCCCCGCGTGGTGCCGTGTGGAGCCCTGCGCCCCGCGCCATGGCCGCAGCTGTGTGCAGTGGCTGCGCGCGCCCCTCCCTGCCGTCGGCGTGGGGAGGCGGGGGGCCTGCTCTGACCGAGTCACCGTGAGAGGCCGTCCTCGCCCCTTCACCGGGGCCACGGCTGCCTCGTCACCCGCGCAGTGTGTTGAGGCTGTTTTCCTCCTCCGCGTGACAGAACAGCCGTCTTCACGAACCTTCGCGGGCGGTGACTGTGGGGGCTGAAGCGTGTCCCCGGGCGCCCAGGTGCCAGGCCGTCCGTGCAGCAGGCGCCAGCCTCGCCGCCGCGGCTCCCAGGAGTTCTCCGGTCCTCTGCATCTTCCTCCCCAGTTCCGTTCTCACCTACAAGACCGAAGCTTCTAGGCTTCCTCCTGGTACAGACACACGCCGGGATGTTCCTGCTGGCTCTGCGGCAGCCGTCAGGGTGCAGGGCCACCGCGGGAGGGTTGGCAGACCGTGGGCAGCCTGGGCAGGCGCGCCGGGTGATAGCCCACCCCAGCCAGCGCCAGGCAGAGCAGCTCTGCTTCTGCCCTGCATGTCCTTGAAAGGACTCAACCTCCACTTTACAGACAGCAGGCTGTTATGCCCGTCGCGAAATCTCCCAGTGACCACCAGGGAGCCGATATCCGATGCAAAAGCAAGAGAGTTTTTATTACCAAGCTCGAGCTGGGGCTCCCACCGATACCGAGGCAGCAGCTATAGGGAGGAGCCCTGAGCTCTGGGTTACATTGCTTATATAGGGTATTATCGCGCGAAAAATTCAAAAAACGGGAGTCTCCGGGTCTGATTGGTCACCTTCTGGTGAAGGGTTAGGTGTTGAGTTCTGATTGGTTCTCCTTTCCTGGGCTTGACTCGAATTTCCCAGGCTGGCCAAGGGTTCTGATTGGCTCGAAGGTGGTGGGGTGAGGTCAGGGGATTTCCAAAGACTCTCTTCCCGGAACCTTACAAAATGGAGTAGCTTTGATTCTTCACAGGCGAGGACTGGGGCCCAGGGACAAGCCCCCTTCCCAAAGCCCATGCCCAGGCTAGGGTCTCTGAGCAGTGTGTCTTCCTAATCAGGTGCTCCTGGGCGCAGAGGCACCGGCAGCAGGGATCTCAGCGTGGCTGCGCAGCTCCGCCCCGAGGGCAGGTCCGCTGCGGGCCAGCACAGGCACCTGCTGCGGCGAGCACTTCCTGGGCAAGAGCCGCGTCCTGGGAGCCACCCCGGGGACATCCCGGCTCCTGCCAGAGGCCGCACAGGCCCGAGAGGCAGGGCCGGCATGCCTGCTGGGCTGGGGTGGGGGATTCAGGTCCACGGCTGCCAGAGGGGCCTCTGGGCGGTCCCTGGGTGCAGAGGGGAGCAGAGGGGGGCCGTGTCTAGGATGTAAGGACGATGCTTCCTTCACCACCGTGGCCCATGCTCTCATGGGAACCCCTCAGCCAAGCTCCCTGTGGCTTTGGGGGCACAGTGGCAGGCCCCCTCGGGCCTGTACGGGGGCATCCAGCAGGGCCGCTCTATGAGGCTGGCGGGCCGGAGTTGCCCGGCCTGCCCCGGACTCACGTTTGGCTCAGTGCTGTGTCGTAACTGACACCAGTCGGCGTCTTGTGCCCTCTGGGTTCCTGCCCTCGACTCCAGCTCTGCCGGCCTCTGTGGATCCACTGCCCTTGCATTATTCAAGGAGGAACTGGATCCACACAGGAAAGCCCAGGGGAGGAGCACAGCGGCGGTTATCTCTGCCTTCTGAGGGCACACACAGGGTAAAATGAGGCTTGTAGTCGGGGACCACCGCTTTCCTGAGGGCTTGGTGAGCCTTTAGGTTTGTTCTATAAGCTGGTGCCTGGAGCCCAGTGCAGTCCTGGCAAGTGTCCTCAAAGCACCGAGGGCGGGGCGGGGCTGCGGGTGGTCTTGGATCGGCAGCTGCTAGGGCACTCGGAATGCTGGCTGCCTCCATGAACTTGGCGCTTCCAGGACTCTGCAGTAAGGGTCCTCCATTTCCACGGGAAATAGGCTGTCTGACCCACCTGAACACCATTCTGAGGGGGTTTGGGTATTCCATAAGAGGAAGCAAGAATAAAGCAACTTGAAAAAAGTCAGCTCTCCCTGCTTGAGTGGGATGGTGGACAGAGGTCCACAGAGAGGAGTGCAGGCCAGAGAGCAGCTCTGTGAATCTCTGGCTGCTCGACAGCCTGCCTGTTGCACCTGCTCCGTGGCCTCGCTCCGGGGGGAGGGGGCACTGGACACGCGCGGCTGCCCTCCTGCCCAGCAGGTAGGCACTCAATGTGCATGTGCCCTGGGGAGACGTGTGACCTGTGACCACTGTGCACGTGCTGGGGAGGGAAGGTGTGACCTGTGACCCCTGTGCACACCCTGGGGAGAGAAGGCGTGATCTGTGACCACTCTGCACCCTGGGGAGAGAAGGTGAGACCCCTGACCACTGTGCACGCCCTAGGGAGGGAATGTGTGACCTGTGACCACTGTGCACACCCTGGGGAGAGAAGGCGTGATCTGTGGCCACTCTGCACCCTGGGGAGGGAAGGTATGACCTGACCACTGTGCACGCCCTGGGGAGGGAAGGTATGATCTGTGACCCCTGTGCATGCCCTGGGGAGGGAAGGTGTGACCCTTGACCACTGTGCACGCCCTGGGGAGGGAAGGTGTGACCCTTGACCACTGTGCATGCCCTGGGGAGGGAAGGTGTGACCTCTGACCACTGTGCACGCCCTGGGGAGGGAAGGTGTGACCCTTGACCACTGTGCACGCCCTGGGGAGAGAAGGTGTGACCCTTGACCACTGTGCATGCCCTGGGGAGAGAAGGTGTGACCCCTGACCACTGTGCACACCCTGGGGAGAGAAGGTGTGACCCTTGACCACTGTGCACGCCCTGGGGAGAGGTGTGACCCCTGACCACTCTGCACGCCCTGGGGAGAGAAGGTGTGACCCCTGACCACTGTGCACACCCTGGGGAGAGAAGGTGTGAGCTGTGACCACTGTGCACGCCCTGGGGAGAGAAGGTGTGACCCTTGACCACTGTGCACGCCCTGGGGAGGGAAGGTGTGACCCTTGACCACTGTGCACGCCCTGGGGAGGGAAGGTATGATCTGTGACCACCTGTCATGCATGTGCCCTGGGGAGGGAAGGTGTGACCTTTGACTTGATGGTTGCAGGCACAGGAGCCCTTCTCAGCCCACGCCCTCCTGGCTGCTGTCATGGGCGGCGCCTGGTGGGGTGACAGCTTTCCATGGAAGGTCATGCATTGGCCCTCTGATCACCTCAGACATATTTCACTTATTTCTCAGGGGACAGAGGCTGCTTCTGTCCAGCGAGCACGTGCTTTCAGAGAGTGACCTTGGAGAGCAGCCAGTGGATGCCTCCAGGCTGTGCACTTTGCCAGCAGCGACTTGTGAAAGGTCCAAAGCTGTGCTCAGAGACTGTGGTGCAGGAACCCCCATCTCCGAGGCGAGTGGGACTCTCAGGATGCTGGCGCGTTCTCGTGCGTGGGGCTGAAGCTGAGTCCTCTGTGCCCCTGAGCCAGGAGGGTGTGCCCATGGCCGTGATTCCTGCTGCTCTCGTGCTCGCTCCCAGGACACACCCCGACCCCAGACGCCTCACTTACTGTCACCATGCCCTGTTGGCATGCCAGAGTCCCCTGGAACATGACGCAGGCTGGACCGAGCCCCTGGCTGTGTTGCTTGTCCAGTTTGCTGAGGGCTCTCCCGGGGTGATGGTGAGGGGTCCGGCCTGGCTCTCCTGAAGCCTGCTGGGCATTAGGGTAGGCCTAGGAGCTCCTCCGAGAGTGAGAGGGTGACGTGCCCTTTGCACATCTGCATTCTGCGTCTCAGTTTCCTCGAATGTAAAGTGGGCCCTGCAGTCCCTGCCCCAAGGGCTGGGAGGGACGACTGAGACGCAGTGGAGCGCCTCGGAGTCATGAGGGCGCTCGGGGGGCTGGGCCATCACCGACCTCTCCCTCAGCAACAGGCCAGCTGGGCATCAGTTGCCAGCTGCTCAGGGTCAAACATTCTGGTAAAAGTCCAGCGTGCAGATGTTCCAGTGAAAATGTAAATGCTTTGCTAACAGACGTGACACAGTTATGTCTTAATCGTGAAGTGAGCTCTGAGCTTCCCAGCAGCCAAAGCAAAAACAAAAACTCAGACCCCACAGCTTATATTCACAGATCAAAGGAAGCATCGCAAAGGAGCTGTGCACCTTTGTTTCAGCAAAGGCCCCACCTGGGCACAGAATCACCTTTAGCTTCTTGTGGGAAAGAGTTCAGAACTGTTGCCCCGAGTGGGAGGTGTGTTTCCGGTTGGACAGGGGGGACAGCGAGGGTGCCGAGGCCAGGCCCAGCCTCGCGTCCTGCTCCTGCTTCTAGCGGAGCTGGCTGGCTCGGCAGGTGCGGAGTCTCCCTGGCTGGTCTCCAACTGTAACTGCTCCTCGGTTACATCTTGTAACATTTGGGGTCTTGAAGGAAGAAGGGGCATGAAGCGATCCCGCGGGACAGCAGTTTAGAGCAGAGTGCCTGGCCACCTGCTGCTTGCCTGGGGGTCCTTGCTTCCCCTCCACGGTCTCTCCAGGGCCCCATGCTCCACCTGCACACCTCCAGTAGCCGGTGCGGGGCTCAGGAAGCAGCTCCGTGGCGCTGTTTTGAGAGGGCGCTAATTCGAGGCCTGTCTGGGCTGAAAGTGACTGTCTCTGTGCTGGGAAGGGGGTGGGAAGGGAAGGGACTGAGCCGTGCACGTCACTGGAGGGAGGCTGGAGGCTTTACGTGGGAACTAGAGGACTTCCAGGCTTTGTGTGCCCTGACAGTTGTTCTCGAGGGTAGGGAAGGTTCGATGGAACACTGATGTGGCCAAGCTGCGCCCCACCCGCCCCCTTTTGGACCTTTGTTGGCTCTCTGGCATTGCCTTGGTGTTGCCAAGAGCCCGGAAGCGCTGGCATTGGAGCGGTGTGCAGGTTCCACATGCTGTGGCACCTTCTGGAAGAATCCTCTTGTGGATCGCTGCGGTGTGACAAAGGCCAGGCAGGATGCGGGACGGTGGTGAGACTGATGGAGGGGACAGTGGGGTTGAGCGTCGAGCTGAAAGACAGGGCTGGCGCTGCCCTTCCTCGTGGGCACCGGAAAGCAGGCATGGGCACCTTCCTGCTCCACGCTGTGCGCATCCTCACCAGAGGGCAGGGACCACGCCCAACTGAGTGTGTGCTTCTGCGATGTTCCAGACCAGGCTGAGAAGTCAGTAAGAAAGTAACAAAAGTAAGGGAGCTGATGAAAAATCTAGAAAACATACTCAGTTCTATTTTTTATGAAGAACGGGACTAAGGCCAGACAGACCAATGTTTGCATCTGTTCTTCCTTAGGGCTCTTACTTGACGTGTGTGTGTGTGTGTGTGTGCATGCTAGTCAGCACGTCAGTGGGTGGTTGAAGGTGGATGCTTGTAATCCAGCAGTGTCTGTGCTCGCAAGTAGATAAACCAGTTTGCTGCGTGAATCAGTTTACCAAGCACAGTGTGACGGCCGTCCTGCTCCGTGCGGGTGCCGTGCAGGCTGGAGCCTGGCTCCTCTGCGTCCTTCCGCCTCCGGTTCTCCACGTGGCCCTCTTCCTCCCGGCAGTCTCTTTTGGCAGCGCGGCAGCTGCCTCCATTCTCAGCCGTGGCGAGCGTGAGCGTCTCGGCCTTGGGCTCGCCTGCTGAGCCTTAAAGCACTACCTGCCACCCTACTGCTGTCCCGCCTGCTCTGCTTGGCAGAGTCACAGCCGGAGTGTGCGGAGCTCAGGGGGCGGCGGCCCCGCGGCCGCAGGGCCAGGCTCATCGGGGCGGCAGCACGCTTCCTGGCTCGACGGCGTGCTGCGTGCGAGCTCACCTGGCTCGGCCCGTCGCCTGTCTCTGTGGTGGTGGCACTTGGGTTGCTCAGCACGATGGGAGGAGGGGGCACCTGACCCTGGGGTGCAGCAGGATGGGGCGAAGAACTGCTGCCTGTCTGGTGTCTTGACTTGAATTTTAAAAACAAGTTCCGTTTGCCATGGGCCTCCCCTGTGGCTTAGCTGGTAAAGAATCTGTGCAATGCGGGAGACCTTGGTTTGATTCCTGGGTTGGGAAGATCCCCTGGAGAAGGAAAAAGGCTACCCACCCCAGTATTCTGGCCTGCAGAATCCCATGGACTGTGAGTCGATGGGGTCACAGAGTTGGACCCGACTGAGCAGCTTTCACTCCACGTGCTGTGCTTCTGGGCAGATCAGGCCGGTGGCTCCCTGCCATTGCAGCCCTCACTCTGGGCACTTCAGGTGGCACGTGGCAACAGAAAGTCCTCCGGAAGTCCCAGAGTGCCTCCCCAACACTTGCGACCAAACCCTGCCCTCTGTCTCCCAGAGGAGGGGCCGGTGGCTGCAGGCTGGGAGGGCTGTGCACTCTGAGAGCAGGTTTGCTTGGGGGTTTGTGGCCGTACGGTCTCAAGCAGGCCTGGATTCCAGCCCCAGCCCTGCTGCTGGACGAGCAGCCTCAGATCATTCAACGTCTCAGAGCCTCTGTGTCCTCATCTGCAAAGTGGGAACTTCTGACTCACAGGTTGTCGTGAGGATTAAATGAGGTCATTACAGAGAGCACTCTGTGGATGGGACTCAAGAACTGCTTGATAAATGTGGCATATTCTCACTAGACGTCAGATGACCAGAACTGAAGGTATAACCCTGTAGACGGATGCAGGCGCAGAATACTGTTTGGTTGATCCAAGTGGAAGGAAAAGCTGGTGAGATTTTGAGAGTGGATGAGGCTCAGACGGTGGGGAGCTGTGTGAGCACCCCCGGGGGCCCAGAAAGGCCTGGGGCTGCCCCCTCCCCAACCTGCCGCAGGTCCCGGGTGCTGGAGGAGGGCGGGAGCTCTGCTCGACATCCCTGAGCATGGGGGAGGCCACCTCAGAGACTCCACCGCTCACCGTTCCCAGGAGATGGGGGTCACACAGCCTGGCCCCCTCGCCCACGGGGCCCCACCGGCCACCGTGGCCTGTGCTATAGACTCGGGTGGGGAGCCAGCAGCCTGTGCAGCCCCAGGAAAGTGACTCAGCGCTGGAGTCTTCTGTTTTGGGCTGAAGCCAGTGACTTAGGCGTCGGAGGCCCTCTGTAGGGAGATGGCAGTGACCCTGGAGTGGGCCCCGCAGCAGGAGGAGGCAGGAAACACAGACCCGGGCAGCGGGAGCGACGTGCGGCGACAGCCCGGGCTGAGCGCCTTCCTGACGGCGGCGGGCATGGCGCTGCGGGCGCAGCTCCGCGCGTTGAGGTCCGGCGCGCTTCCAGCGGACGCTCCGCGGCCCAGGGCCCAGATCCAGAGCAGACGGTGCGGAGACGGCCCCGCAGAGGGCGGCGGAGGAGGCCCGCCCTGGTCAGCTCTGCAGGCGTGTTCTCTGCAGGCCTCTGGGCCCCTCCTCCCCACAGCGGCGGCCCTTCGGACACCTTCTCCCTGCCCAAAGGCGGGAGCCCAGCGCCCTCCGGGCCGTCAGGGTTTGCTCTGTGGACTCATGTGGGGGCGGTATCGGCCAGGTTCCGCGTTCCCACCTGAGGTGCTGAGCTGCTCAGGGTGACTTCTCAGTGGAAATGAAACAGCTCTTTTAAAGCAGCAGCCCCTAGGCTGTTTAAAAGGCAAGCACCTTGCCAATTTTGGGGTAAATCTGTAAGTTAAATGCAGACAACCAATATTAATATTAGTTGTGAGGAGTATGTCAAGGCTGTATATTGTCACCCTGCTTATTTAACTTATATGCAGAGTACATCATGAGAAACTCTGGACTGGAAGAAACACAAGCTGGAATCAAGATTGCTGGGAGAAATATCAATTACCTCAGATATGCAAATAACACTACCCTTATGGCAGAAAGTGAAGAGGAGCTAAAGAGCCTCTTGATGAAAGTGAAAGAGGAGAGTGAAAAAGTTGGCTTAAAGCTCAACATTCAGAAGACGAAGATCATGGCATCCGGTCCCATCACTCCATGGGAAATAGATGGGGAAACAGTGGAAACAGTGTCAGACTTTATTTTTGGGGGGCTCCAAAATCACTGCAGATGGTGATTGCAGCCATGAAATTAAAAGACACTTACTCCTTGTAAGGAAAGTGATGACCAACCCCGAGAGCATATTCAAAAGCAGAGACATTACTTTGCTGACTAAGGTCCATCTAGTCAAGGCTATGGTTTTTCCTGTGGTCATGTGTGGATGTGAGAGTTGGACTGTGAAGAAGACTGAGTGCCGAAGAATGGATGCTTTTGAACTGTGGTGTTGGAGAAGACTCTTGAGGGTCCCTTGGACTGCAAGGAGATCCAACCAGTCCATTCTGAAGGAGATCGGCCCTGGGATTTCTTTGGAGGGAATGATGCTAAAGCTGAAGCTCCAGTACTTTGGCCACCTCATGTGAAGAGTTGACTCATTGGAAAAGACTCTGATGCTGGGAGGGATTGGGGGCAGGAGGAGAAGGGGACGACAGAGGAGGAGATGGTTGGATGGCATCACTGACTTGATGGACGCGAGTCTGAGTGAACTCCGGGAGTTGGTGATGGACAGGGAGGCCTGGCGTGCTGCGATTCATGGGGTCGCAAAGAGTCGGACACGACTGAGCGACTGAACTGAACTGAACTGTGGCTTAAAGCACAGAAAACGTGAATAAGATAAATAGTAAATCCACATCTCAGTACATTTGAATATAAATTTCAAAAGATTCTCAGGCTCATTTGAATTCATAGTCATATTTTTAGATGCAATTTGGAGAAATATTTCATGGGAAAATGTGCCAGTTTCCTAGTTTGTTATCAGTGTAAATCTTTTCAGCGTCTAACTGTGGAGAATTACAGCTAACACCCAGGAGCATGGTTTTCCTTGGATCTGTGCTTTCATTCCCTCCAGAGCTTTTGGAAGCTAAGGGGCGATCACCCCCCTGGGTTTGGGAAGAGTGAGGGCGTGGGCTTGGGGGTGAGACCTCAGGGTGCAGGGCAGCCAGCCTGCCGCCCTCTGTCTCCTCACCTCTAAGATGAGAGTGGGGTGCTGAGTCTGCGTGATTGAATTTCCAGGTGAGAGGGTGAGCGCTGGGTCCGGTGCCCGCACGTGGCCTGTGTCCACGGACAGCAGCAGCTGTCCCTCCTAGGCCCAGCCAGCCTGTCCCCGCACCCTCCTGCTTGGACCACGCAACACATGCTCCTTTCTGGAGCACAGCATGCCAGCAGGCTCAGAGCCGCAGAGGGCCCGGCTCCGCCCGTGCTGCTGGGGCAGGGCCCTGCTCCCATCCACGCAGGGACCCGCCCCTGGGGCTCAGGGGCACCGCGGACCTCGGGTCCTCCCGTCTGTTCCTGAAGCCGGCGGGTCAGCTGCATTGGATGCCGGGACACGCACGTCCTCGGGGAACTCGAGGTGTGTCCTGGCTGGTGTGGGCACACGGGCACTCAGATGTGAGGTGTCCACTAGCGGGATTCCACGGATGCCTTAAGCACCACAGCAGATGAGTGGCTCGGAGGGAAATCACGGAAAATAAAGGCCTATAAATGTGCTCATTAACTATGGGGCAAACAGAAGGAGAGCCCTGAAGACTGCTCCAGAGTGAGAGGCGGGTCCCAGCCCTGGCCGTTTGCTCTGTGACGTGTGAAAATAAAGCAGCCCACGGGGCTCCCTGAAAGCTTGACACCGATCCAGAGGCGCCTGTGCTGTGGTGTCTAGTCACTGTCCAGAGCAGAGCTCCTCCACCGCCCCGGGGGGAGCGTGAAACTCCCTGCTGGTTTACTCAGTGCAGCACTTGGAAAACCAGCGTTTTGCTTCCAGAACTAGAAGAAAGAAATTATGAGCAAACCCAGTGTTTCTGTCCTCAGCTCTAAAGTGACGGCTTTCCGGCATTTTGAAAAGCAATTCTGCTGCTAGAATTTGAAACAACAAATTAAATTTATGTGGTCAAGGTGAAACTAGCAAATATAACAAGGAAACAAACATTCATAAATAAAAATGAAGAAGAGACAGTCATTTATTAGAGAGCTAAATAAGAAATAAGCTGAGAGTGCAATCAAGCGAAAATGTTCATATAAGGGTAATTTAGCCCAATGTTCAGATTTTTATGCAAGAAATAAGAGTTTGGCAGAGGAGCCCAGGGCAGGCTGTTTGCTGTGCTGGCAGGATGTGACGGGGTGTGCTTTTTCCCTCTGGGGTGCCCCCCTCTCCTGTCCACTTGAGCCCCTCTGGGGTGCTCCCCTCCTGTCCACTCGAGCCCCTCTGGGGTGCTCCCCTCCTGTCTGCTCGAGCCCCTCTGGGGTGCTCCCCTCCTGTCCCCTCGAGTACCTCTGGGGTGCTCCCCTCCTGTCCCCTCGAGTACCTCTGGGGTGCTCCCCTCCTGTCCACTCGAGTCCCTCTGGGGTGCTCCCCTCCTGTCCACTCGAGCCCCTCTGGGGTGCTCCCCTCCTGTCCACTCGAGTCTCTGGGGTGCTCCCCTCCTGTCCACTCAAGTCCCTCTGGGGTGCTCCCCTCCTGTCCGCTTGAGTACCTCTGGGGTGCTCCCCTCCTGTCTGCTCGAGCCCCTCTGGGGTGCTCCCCTCCTGTCCACTCGAGTCCCTCTGGGGTGCTCCCCTCCTGTCCCCTCGAGCCCCTCTGGGGTGCGGTCCTCATGACTCTGTTGCCGGTGGCCCTGGGTCCCCGGGCAGCAGGACCCAGGCAGGCGCTGAGAGGAGCAGGGGTGTCTGGGGTCTCCTCCTCAGAGCCCTCCTAGTCGGCCCTGTCCTGGGCCTCGGGTCACTGCCCCCACAGCGTCTTCATCCCCGGGTGCCAGCCTGGAGCTCCCGCAGAGCCCTCCACACACCCCTGTAAGCGGTCCCTATGTTAAGCACTCTCCCTGTGACTGTAACTTGGCTGAGCCCTCTGTCCTGGTCCTTTTGGACTCCTGTGGTAAGATACCATGCAGATATCTTACGCAGCTCACACAGCAGACGTTTGTTCCTCGCGGTTCTGCAGGCTGGAAGTCGACGGCCAGGGTGCAGTCCTGCGGAGCCTTGTGTGCTGAGCGCTCTCCCCAAGCCCGCAGACGGCCGCCTTCCTGCCATGTTGTCATGAGGTGGACAGAGAGGCGGGAAGCGCACTCGCGTCTCCTCCTACCAGAGCACCGCTCCCGCCGCAGGGCCCTGCCCCGGGGACCCACCTGCAGTGTCACCTTGGGGCCCAGGGGCTCAGCATGAACTTGGGGAGGCAGCCATACCGTGCACAGCCCGGCCTCCTCACCGCCTCCCTGACTCAGAGGACGGCCTCTCCGGCCTCTCCTGAGTGCTGGCTCAGCCGTGGTAGAGCTGCACGCCCACCACCAGCCCAGCCCAGCCCAGCGGGTCTCTTACGGACCGGGTACAGAATTCAGACATCGCTCAAGCAGGCTCATTTACTTAGTTACTGCTTACTGTTTGTTTTTCTCGAAAGTGTCATCAACCCAGAAGGCCTCAAGCCTGAAATCTTCAGTTTAACTTGGCAAGGTGTCCCTCCCCATCTGGACCCTGGACGGGAGTGAGGACTCAGCCAACCTGAAAGAGCATTTCAGACCTTCCTGTTTCAACTCTCGTGTTGTCAGATGTATTGTTTTAATCGACTGATGAATGACATCTGGGCACTGGATCACCAACAACCACAATAAAGACGGACTGGGGACTGGCCTGGTGTACAGTTGCTTTAGGAAGTCTTCACCAAAATCTTATTTTCCCTGTGCATCTTATCTAGGACTTGCCCTTTTAGATGATTCATTTTTGAAGTGTTTTTCTGAAATAAAAATAACACAGGCTCATGGCAGAAAATTTAGACATTCTGTAAAGAATGAAGAGAAAACCGATACCACTAAGTACAGCCCCTGTATTAAAATTTGCTATGCTTCTTTCCATCTTTTTTTAAATGAGTGGTTGAAGAAGCATTCATGGTTGTGGACATACTTGACGTACAGTTAGCACCCCGTTCTTTTCACTTTGCATTGTGTGAGCGAGTTACGAGTAATCGAAAACCTCTTCACTGCCTCCTTTTTAATGGTTGCCTCATCAGTGTTTTCATGTTTTGAACGAGGAACCACCTGAACGCTGTGAGAGGGAGTCGCCTACGCCATGATCCGGCCCCCAGGGAGGAGCTGACCACCCCTCTGGCTTTCTCTCTCTTTTTCCAAATGTGCGTTTGACAGCGGTTCAGGCGCTGAAGGCAGGGCTGCAGACACAGCCATGTACAGAGGGAGCGAAGCCAGCACTGCCTGCAGGCTCCCACGCCCCTGGTGCCCACGAGGTGGGGACCATCCGGTTCCCATTGCACAGAAAGGAAAACGGAGGCACAGGCGGCGGAAACAGCCTGCCCGGGTCTCTCAGCTGGAAGGGATGAGGTGGGGATTTAAATCAGGTGCATTTGGCCAAAGCCCCTGGCTCCCCACTGCCCTGTGTTCCCAAGAGTATCAGAGACCAAAGCTGCTGTTTTCTTTGACGAGATTGTGGCAGGAACATAAATTGCCTTTTCTAGAGGGTAACTTGGAGAGGAAACCCTTCCTCAGATTATGTAAGAGCCCCAGCCCCCTGGAGACTTGACCTTCCCAGCCTGGGACTCGTCGGGGTGGTTGTGCAGGACCTTTCCGAGGCGTGGGCCCTGGGCTGGTGTGTGGGGTGGGGCTTTGAGGCGGCTCTGGGTCAGGCTGACGAGCCCCGCTTGCCGGCACTGTCGCCCTCTGTGGCTCCCACGCAGGCGTGCCTAAGTCGCGCCCGTCCGCCTCAGTGGTGCAGAGAGGGGGAGCTGGGCGTTGCCCTTGTGGTCCAGCAGCGCGTCTTGGTTGATAAGCTTCCTGGGAAGGTCACGCTGCCTCCAGAGCCGAGGTCAGACACTGTGCTGTGGCGGCGACAGTGAGTGACATCGCTTAGCGTCGGCCTGCACGGTGAGGGCCAGCTCGGCAGAGGCGGCTGTGCAGGGAGGTGCTGGGTGGCCAGCCTGAGCTGCGACCCCATGGGCCTCCGGGGTGCCAGGAGCACTGGGGAGGCTGGACGGGCCGAGCCCCCTTTCAGAAGTCCAGGGATGGGTCTGGGGTGCCCAGCGTAGCTCAGCGCTGGCCCTGACCACACCCGGGGCTGGGGCAGCTATGACCCCACATCAGGCACTGGGTACTTGGGCCGGGCCTGGCCGGGACACAGCCTGCAGGCCTCTCTGGGTGAGGTGTCCCTCCAGCAAGGCCGCCATCTGGACAGGTGAGGGCAGGCTGGACCACAGCCAGGGGGTGAGCGTCACCGTGGGTGCTCAAGCTCTGCTCTGTTCTCCCCGCGTGGGGGTCTTGAGAGGGGGTCCCTGGGACGCTGTGGAGAGCCCACCAGGGCCCCTTGGAGCGCTTGGTTAGGCTTTGTGTGGGGAAAATGGCCCCTGTTCTACGTGGCTTTGGCTGGTTCCACATGCCTCAAAGCCATGTGAACCTCGGTGCCCCTGTGCGTCTGCAGGGTGGGGAGCAGCTGGGTTGGGGTGAGCGCGTTCCCTTCTCTCTGCTTCTGTTGTTTGCAGTTTTAACGCAGAAAACCCCGTTCTAAGAGCAACATAAGTATGATTTACTATCAGTGGAAGAGCACACAGACTGGCTCTTGGCGCCCGTGTTCCTGTGGACAGCTGGCCCGGGCACCTGGGCTCTCACCCCCAGCTGAGAGGACACGCAGCGGGTTTGCATGGAGCTCAGGCTTCCAGGTGGCTCTGCAGGGGTGGGGCTGGCGTTGCTTGGCGGCCTGAGTGTGAGTGGATGTGTGCTGTAGAAGGGTGGTGGGAGGTGTACGGCCAGACGGTCTCTCTCTCCTCTCTACCCAGGGGCTGGGCGCCGGAGCAGGGGGCCTGGGGTGGGTGTCTGAGCATTGTTTTCATCCTTAAGTTATTTCTCCACGGATGGAGATTTAAGAGCTCTTTGGTTTTATTCTTCGCTGACCTCTCTGAAGGCCGTGCCTCTCTTGGCCAGGACAGGTCACTTTCACCTGCCCTTTCCAGGAGGCTGTCTGTGAAGCGTGCGTATCTGCTCACCCACTGCAGTGCCCCGGGCCTTGGAGAGAGCCGCGGGCAGGCCCGTCACTGTCCCTGGGCCGAGCTTTGGCCTCGGTTCACGACCTGCGTCTGGACGGCCTCACGCCTGCTCCTGGCCCCCATGAGCATTCAGAGCGGTCACGGCGCGTGGGTGCAACGCAGCCACTGGCTGTGAGATGAGACTCGATGGGGTGACGTGGAGAGGGCTGGCATCCCTGGGCCAGTGGCGGGCAGCCTGGGCGGGCAGCCTGGGCGGGCAGGGCCCGGGGCTGCCGCCTTGCTTGCTCTACCAGGGGCCCTGAGGGTCCGCAGGGGCCCGCGCCGCCCTGTCCCCAGCCGCACTGCCGCCCTGTCTCTGGCTTGGAACAGCCTCGGTTTTGGTTTTGATTAGTTTGTTGTTGGTCTTTTGGTGCTGAGTAGCGTTCGCGAGAGTTCCATCAATGGACTTTGATCAGGCGGTAATGCTGACTTTTCTTTGAGGAAAAATGAGCTCTGTCTGCAACTCTAAAGTTGCTTGTAGGTTTTTCCTTGATTTTCTTCCTTTTTAAATAAAAAAAACATCCTGAAACAGAAAGTGCTTCAGCTCCTGGGCTCTGCTTGTGCCACTTGTGGAAGCAGCGGTGGTTCAGCGAGAGGCGCGGGTGTGCCTGTGTGTGCAGCTGAGGCCACGCTCCTGTGTACTTCCCCTCCCCCCGCACCGTGGGAGATTCCAGCCCCAGCCCGCACACACACCCTCCCTGCACAGTGCGCGCACACATTCACACTCGCAGCCATGTACACACTCACCGCACACGCGCCTGTGGCTGTGTCCCCGTCTTTCTCTCCTGGTGGCCCAGGGCGCTTCTGCGCCCCCTGCTCACACCTGTGTCTCACACCCCCCACACTGCACAGCGCTCCTCAGGGCCGGGAGCCGTGCGAGCGGTCCTGAGGGGAAGCATTCAGACAGGAGGGGTGAGGGCAGGGGATGAGCCGGGGCCGTGCTGGAGGACCCGCCCTCGCCCGGAAGGCTCCTGGGAACCCCAAGTCCCCTCCCCGTCCACGGCCCGCGCTCGCCCGGCTGGCCCCCTCAGGTCGTTGCATCGGCACTCAGGATAAAAATTTACTGGGACTTCAGTTCGATTGTTTTTGGTCAAATATTGTTGCATAGAGCATGTTTCCCATTACTTTTTATTGCAGATATGTAGTACTTAAAGTGTATTTTGTATTAAAAAGGCTTTGTGGGCTAGCCCGGCCACCAAACCACTAATTCCGAGTTCCGAATATCTGACTTGACTTGACTGGGAGTCTGTTCTGAGAGCGAATCTCAATCTGTCTGTGTGTTCTGCTTCTGTGTTGGTTGCAACAGAAACTCAGGGCTGGAGTGTGAGCTGGGGTGCGTGTGCACATGTCTAGGAAGGGGGTGGAGAAGGACAGAACTCATCCCATGTTTCTGCTCAACTCCTTACCTGCCCCCTTGGCCCCCTCGTGCCAAATGGTCTGGCCCCCCATGGACACCCCGAGTGGGCAAGGGGGGTGAGTCGGGGGCCCCCCACGGCCCCATCTCCTCACACTGCCCGCTGCTCAGCTTCCCAGTCTCATTCCGCCCGTCTGTTCTCTTTCATCCAAACTACACACAATCCTGACCTGGAGGACTCAGGTCGTTCCAGATGACCGGTGTCCCTTAGGAGACGGGAATTTGCAGCTGTATCCGAGTGCGGTCCTGGAACATCCATGCCCAACCCAGCGTCTTCTGTCTGACACGTCTGTGGCGTACCCGCGCTGGGGCCGTGTCTGGGTCGGGCGTGCTCTGCTCGCCTGCTGTGGGTGGGTCAGGTGTGCGCAGGGCGGGCTCCCCTGAGGCCGTGTCCTCACACGGCCCCCCGTGTGTCTGTGTCCTGGTCTCATAAGGACGCCGGCCACACAGGATCAGGACCTGCTCGTGGCTCGTGGCTCTAACTCGACCGCCTCTTCACAGCTCCCCGTCTCCGAGAGCAGTCACGCCCCACGGTCCTGGGTCAGGACTGCCATCTGTGAATTTGGGGTGACCCAGCCCAGCCTGCCGCACCTACACACAGTAATGAGGTCCGCAGTGCAGGATGATGGAGTCAGCTTTCTGAGCCCTGGGGGGCCCTCTGGAGGTGGAGAGCTGGGAGGCAGGGAGAGGTGAGGCCAGAGCCGGGGTTCACAGCCTGTCCGCAGCAGGACGGGGATTCTTGTCCGGACCCCGCAAGTGGGTTCAGGAGCACAGGTCTCACGGCTCACACCTGGGTGTCTCATGGGAAAGCCCTCTGGGCCCCGTGAGTGCTGCCCGGGACCCCTGACCCCACACACACAGCAGATCCTGGGCCCCTGGGCTGGCAGGGCAAGTCACGTCTCTGCGCCGTGTGTCTGGGGTCCCTTTCAGAAGTTTCTGGAAGTTGTGACCCCCTCAGAGGCTCAAGGGCACGCTGGTTTCCGCAGAGTCCCATGGCAGCTGGATGCCAGGGGCGGCCCTGTGCGTTTGCAGGGCGGTGGGTCCTGAGTGGGCTGGGTGGGGGCCTGCAGTTCACACGGGGAGCCTCGTGGGGCTCCTGCTGCTCCAGGCCCTGAGGCCGTGGCTTTTGCGCCAGAGGGCTGTGCCCTGGCGTGAACCTGGGTGTTGGGCTGGGCTCTTAGGGCCCCGAGGCTCTGCCAGGCTCCCAGGAGGCCTTCGATGAGCCGTGGCCTCTCCCTCTCCAGACAGGGAGGCAACAGTTGACCCTCGGGCCTGGTGGGAGCGGTCAGCAGGGGTCCACCTGTGACAGCGCAGGGAGGAGGGCCAGCCTGCCTCCGGAGCACCTCAGACGAATCTGTGCTCATGAGCAAGGGGAGTGCTGAAATTCCTGTCATATGTTTTAATTACACCAAATAATAATTAAACGATTCACCTGTTATGCTCACGTCCCTGGGGACCTGTAGCTGAGGCTCCCCTCAGGAGGGACAGGGGAGCGGGAAGTGTCACTTCCAGAGAACCTCAGCCTGGGCCTCGGAAGCGCCGGGAGGTGGCCACCGGCTGCTTCTGCAGAGGCACCCCCACCCCCGGCCCAGGGGCTGCAGAGCAGCACAGCTTGGCCTGGAGGAGGTTCAGCCTGCGTCTCTTTTCCAAACCCACTAGGGGCTCAGGGGCCAAGCACACTGGGAGAGGGTGAGTGAGCTGAGGTCTAGAGTGGGAGCTTTCCTTGGGGTCCAGTGGGAAGAGGAGCATTCCAGACCCGGGAATATCGTGTGCACAAGCAGGGAGGCGGAAGACGCCCAGAGCTCGGGGGCCAGGACCCCCAAAAGGGCCCTGTGGCTTTTACCGAAGAGACTGGCCCATCGTTGGGGGGTTCCTGTCGTTGGATGCAGATCATCTGGTGTCGCACGAAGTCCTAGTTCAGAGAATGGCTGGACTGGAGATGGCCTGAAGCCTAGGACTACTGAGAGGGCTGCTGAGGCGGGAGAAGGCGGGAGGGAAGGCGCGCGGCGGGGCGGGCGGAGGCTTTGCGAGGCGCGGCCATGTGGGCCCGAGGTGGTGGGGGGTGGGGTGGGGTCCTTGGTGTGATCAGCTGGGCAGTGGAGGAGTCCAGCCTAGGGCCACTTAGGAAGAGGGCACGCACCGTAGGGTGACTGTCCGGAGAGGCTGGATTCACACTGGGGCTCTCGGAAGAGTCTGGAAATGTATTCAGGACGCATTACTGTCGAAGGCCATCCACGTGGACAGAGACCCGGGAAAGCGTGTAGAATGTAAGATGGGAGAGGCAGCGCTGAAAGTGGTCCCCGTGGACATGTGGTGTGAAGAGGGGAACTGGCAGCGAGGCGAGGGGCGGCTGAGAAACGGGCGAGGGTGGCTCGTGGCCGTCTGCTCAGCGCGTCGGGTGCCTGATGGAGCTTCCGGAAGGCGCGGGGGACCGCCTGCCTGCGAGGGGCCGTGGGCCCCTGGGGCAGCTGAACCGAGAGGGAGGGGGTCCTCTTCACATCAAGACGCCGGGAGGGGCAAGATCGACGCACCAGTGCCGCTGCCAACCAACGCTCACCGCTGCGGTTGGCTCTTCTGCTGCTTACACGTTCCCGACCGTCCTCAGTGTTCTATGCTTTAATGCTCACTGAAAGTTACTTGGGCAAGAAATAGTACTGTGGGTGTAAATTACAGTGATGCAGGTGGATGCCTTTGCGCTGGGTCCTTTTTCCTTCACTGGCTCCTCTGAGGTGCTTGTGACGAGAGAGCAGGGGTCCGGCTGGCCGCCAGCAGGCGTTTCTCAGACACTCGGTTTCCTAAGAGGAGGCAGTCACGCGGTTACATCTGTGAGGGCCACTTCCAGCCCCTCTTTTCTTTTCTTTCTTTTTTAAAGAATACTGGATCAACTTTGAAAGGGGAGTTTTCAGAGGGAAATATCTTTTGATCTTGAAATTCTACAGAAACTGTCTGTTTTCTTTTTAATAGAACAGACTGGGGCAGATTCATCCTTCAATGTTTACTTTTCATAAATATTTTCCAAATCTTTCATTAGCTCTAAGTGAGGAAGAAGCAAACTCAAGAAGCTAGCTGCTTATGTGTTGGTGGGTGCTGTGTTTGTGTATTGGTGGTGTGTGTGTGTTCGTATGTGTGCATGTTGGTGATGTGTTTGCGTGTTGGTATGTTTGTCTTTTGGTGGTGTGTGTGCATGTTGGTGGTATCTGTGTGTGGTGGTGTATGCGTTGGTGTGTTTGCATGTTGGTGTGTTTGTTGGTGATATGTGTGTGTGTCTTGGTGTGTTTGTTGGTGGTGTGTTTATGTGTTGGTGTGTGTGTGTGGTGTGTATGCATGTTGGTGTTTGTATGTTGGTTATGTGTGCGTGTGTTGGTGTGTTTGTGATATGTTTGCATGTCAGTGTGTTTGTGTGTTGGTGGTGTGTTTGTGTGTTGGTGTGTGTTGGTGGTGTTTTTGTGTGTTGGTGTGTGTGTGTGTTGGTGGTGTGTGTGTGTGTGTGCGTGTTGGGGTATGTGTGTTGGTGGTATGTTTGTGTGTTGGTAGTGTGTGTTGGTGTGTGTGCATGTTAGTAATGGGTTTACATGTTGGTGTGTTTGTTGGTTGTGTGTGCGTGTTGGGGTGTGTGTGTTGGTGATTGTTTTTATGTTGGTGTGTTTCTCTGTTGGTGCTGTGTTGTGTGTTGGTGGTGTGTGTGCATGTTAGTGGTGTGTGTGCATGTTAGTGCTGTGTTTGCATGTTGGTGTGTTTGTGTGTTGGTGGTATGTGTTGGTGGTGTGTTGTGTGTTGGTGGTGTGTGTGCATCTTGGGGTGTGTGTTGGTGGTGGGTGTGTGTTGATGGTGGGTGTGTGTTGGTGTGTGTGTTTGTGGTGGTAGTTTGTGTGTTTGTGGTGGTGGTGTGTGTTGGTGGGGTGTGTGCACGTGCATGTTGGGGTGTGTGTTGGTGTGTTGGTGTGTGTACATGTTGGGGTGTGTGTTTGGGTGTGTGTTGGTGTGTGTGTGCATGTTGGGGTGTGTGTTGATGGTATGTTGTGTGTTGGTGTATGTGCATCTTGGGGTGTGTGTTGGTGGTGTGTGTGTGTTGGTGGGGTGTGTGTGTGTGTTGGTGGTGTGTGAGTTGGTGTGTGTGCATCTTGGGGTGTGTGTTGGTGGTGGGTTTTGTGTGTTGGTGGTGTTTTGCATGTTAGTGACGTGTTTGCATGTTGGTGTGTGTGTATTGGTGGGGTGTGTGTGTTTACATGTTGGTGTGTGTGTTGGTGGGGTGTGTGTGTGTGTGCATGTTGGGGTGTGTGTTGGTAGTGTGTGTGTGTGTGTGTTGGTGGGGTGTGTGCATGTTAGTGATGTGTTTACATGTTGGTGTGTGTGTGTGTTGGTGGGGTGTGTGTGTGTTGGGTGTGTTGGTGGTGTGTGTGTGTGTTGTGTGTTGTGTGTGGTGGTGTGTGTGCATGTTAGTGATGTGTTTGCATGTTGGTGTGTGTGTTAGTGTGTGTGTATGTTGGTGGTGGGTGTGCATGTTAGTGATGTGTTTGCATGTTGGTGTGTGTTGGGGTGTGTGTTGGTATGTATGTGTGTTGGTGGTGGGTGTGTGAGTTGGTGTGTGTGCATCTTGGGGTGTGTGTTGGTGGTGGTTTTTGTGTGTGTTGGTGTTTTGCATGTTAGTGACGTGTTTGCATGTTGGTGTGTGTGTGTGTATTGGTGGGGTGTGTGTGTTTACATGTTGGTGTGTGTGTGTTGGTGGGGTGTGTGTGTGTGTGCATGTTGGGGTGTGGGTTGGTAGTGTGTGTGTGTGTGTGTGTGTTGGTGGGGTGTGTGCATGTTAGTGATGTGTTTACATGTTGATTGTGTGTGTGTTGGTGGGGTGTGTGTGTGTTGGGTATGTTGGTGGTGTGTGTGTGTTGCGTGGTGTGTGTGGTGGTGTGTGTGCATGTTAGTGATGTGTTTGCATGTTGGTGTGTGTGTGTATTGGTAGTGTGTGTGTTGGTGTGTGTGTGTTGGTATGTATGTGTGTTGGTGGGTGTGTGTTGGTGGTGTGTGTGTATGTGTGTTGGTGGTGTGCATGTTAGTGATGTGTTTGCATGTTGGTGTGTGTGTGTTGGTGGTGTGTGTGTGTGTTGTGTGTTGTGTGTGGTGGTGTGTGTGCATGTTAGTGATGTGTTTGCATGTTGGGGTGTGTGTGTATTAGTGTGTGTGTGTTGGTGTGTGTGTGTTAGTGTGTGTCTGTGTTGGTGATGGGTGTGCATGTTAATGATGTGTTTGCATGTTGGTGTGTGTGTGTTGGTGGGGTGTGTGTTGGTATGTATGTGTGTTGGTGGTGGGTGTGTGTTGGTGGTGTGTATGTGTGTTGGTGGTGTTGTGCATGTTAGTGATGTGTTTGCATGTTGGTGTGTGTGTGTGTATTGGTAGTGTGTGTGTTGGGGTGTGTGTGTTGGGGGGTGTGTGTGTGTGTTGGTATGTATGTGTGTTGGTGGGTGTGTGTTGGTGGTGTGTGTGTATGTGTGTTGGTGGTGTGCATGTTAGTGATGTGTTTGCATGTTGGTGTGTGTGTGTTGGTGGGGTGTGTGTGTGTGTGTGTTGGGGTGTGTGTTGGTAGTGTGTGTTGGTGATGTGTTGGTGGTGTGTGTGTGTTGGTGTGTATGTGTTGGTATCTGTGTGTTGGTGGTGTGTGTGTTGGTGTGTTGGTGGTGTGTGTGTGTTGGTGTGTGTGTATGTGTGTTGGTGGTGTGCATGTTAGTGATGTGTTTGTATGTTGGTGTGTGTGTGTGTTGGTGGTGTGTGTGTGTGTCTTGGGGTGTGTGTTGGTAGTGTGTGTGTGTTGGTAGTGTGTGTGTGTTGGTGATGGTGGTGTGTGTGTGTTGGTGTGTGTGTGTTGGTGTGTATGTGTTGGTATGTGTGTGTTGGTGGTGTGTTGGTAGTGTGTGTGTGTGTTGGTGTGCATGTGTTGGTGTGTGTGTGTATGTGTGTTGGTGGTGTGCATGTTAGTGATGTGTTTGCATGTTGGTGTGTGTGTGTGTTGGTGGTTTGTGTGTGTGTGCGTGTTGGTGTGTATGTGTGTTGGTGGTGTGTTTGCATGTTGGTGGGTGATATGTTTGGGAAGCGTGTTTGGTTCTTACCTGTTCCCTTGACTGCTCTGGGTGCAGAGGAGGTGTGGCTCTTACGCATGTGTGAGCTCTTGCGGCTGAAACGATGACTCATCTGCCAGTGGGAGCCATCTTCTTGTCCTGGACTGTGGGGTGTGTTATGTTCCTGGGGGACACCCAAAGCTCCAGCACACCCAAAGCTGAGACTGTCTCGTCTTGGGCCACATGGGCTAAATTATTTCCCTGGCTCTGAGCATCGCCTCTGATTGGCTCCTGCCTGTTATCACAAGCTTGTCCCCACCAACTTTGTGTGCCTTCCTAGGTTGTTGGCGTGTGGTCAAGAGATCTCAGCCCGGAACCCCTGATATTCCTGGGTGTGATGAGGAAACCCTCGAAGACAAAAGACAAGGTTGAGACCTGTTGAGTTACCCTTCTTGGACTCAGTCTTGGAGCATCAGGAGGGTCATGTGGTTACAGCTTCTCAGTTTGGGATCTGCTTTGTTCAATTCAGGATTTGTTGATACAAGGTGCTGGGCATTTTAAACATGAAGCAGACCTCTTGGTTTTCTTGGGGTGATGGGCTGAGCAAGTGAACAGTCAAAACCACTTTCAAACTGTGAAGAAATCAAGACCCTGTCCTCAGCTTCTTTTATCCAATGAGTTATAAATCCAGTAACTGATAACCTGTAGAATTTTTCATACTACAAAGACAATAGCATGTTTTAAAACACAGATTCACAAAAGAGGAAAATAAGATGGCAATATATTCCTACTGCTCGATATAGAAGGCCACTAGAGACTTCAGTGCTGCTGTTTATACTCTTGGTATTTTTAGCAAGCTTTTCAGAACTTAATGTAGCATAAGCTTAAATTGAAGAAAGTAGGGAAAACCACTAGCCCATTCAGGTATGACCTAAATCAAATCCCTTATGATTATACAGTGGAAGATTTAAGGGACTAGATCTGATAGAGTGCCTGACGAATTATGGAATGAGGTTCGTGACATTGTACAGGAGACAGGGATCAAGACCATCCCCATGGAAAAGAAATGCAAAAAAGCAAAATGGCTATCTGAGGGGGCCTTACAAATAGCTGTGAAAAGAAGAGAAGTGAAAAGCAAAGGAGAAAAAGAAAGATATAAGCATCTGAATGCAGAGTTCCAAAGAATAGCAAGGAGAGACAAGAAAGCCTTCCTCAGCAATCAATGCAAGGAAATAGAGGAAAACAACAGAATGGGAAAGACTAGAGACCTCTTTGAGAAAATTAGAGATACCAAGGGAACATTTCATGCAAAGATGGGCTCGATCAAGGACAGAAATGGTATGGATCTAACGAAGCAGAAGATATTAAGAAGAGGTGGCAGGAATACACAGAAGAACTGTACAAAAAAGAGCTTCACAACCCAGATAATCACAATGGTGTGATCACTCACCTAGAGCCAGACATCCTGGAATGTGAAGTCAAGTGGGCCTTAGAAAGCATCACTACGAACAAAGCTAGTGGAGGTGATGGAATTCCAGTTGAACTATTACAAATCCTGAAAGATGACGCTGTGAAAGTGCTACACTCAATATGCAAGCAAATTTGGAAAACTCAGCAGTGGCCACAGGACTGGAAAAGGTCCGTTTTCGTTCCAATCCCAAAGAAAGGCAATGGCAAAGAATGCTCTCACACACTAGTAAAGTCATGCTCAAAATTCTCTAAGCCAGGCTTCAGCAATACGTGAACCATCAACTTCCAGATGTTCAAGCTGGTTTTAGAAAAGGCAGAGGAACCGGAGATCAAATTGCCAACATCTGCTGGATCATCGAAAAAGCAAGAGAGCTCCAGAAAAACATCTATTTCTGCTTTATTGACTATGCCAACGCCTTTGACTGTGTGGATCACAATAAACTGTGGAAAATTCTGAAAGAGATGGGAATACCAGATCACCTGACCTGCCTCTTGAGAAACCTATATGCAGATCAGGAAGCAACAGTTAGAACTGGACATGGAACAACAGACTGGTTCCATATAGGAAAAGGAGTACGTCAAGGCTGTATATTGTCACCCTGCTTATTTAACTTTTGTGCAGAGTACATCATGAGAAAAGCTGGGCTGGAAGAAGCACAAGCTGGAATCAAGATTGCTGGGAAAAATATCAATAACCTCAGATATGCAGATGACACCACTCTTGTGGCAGAAAGTGAAGAGGAGCTAAAAAGCCTCTTGATGAAAGTGAAAGAGGAGAGTGAAAAAGTTGGCTTAAAGCTCAACATTCAGAAAACGAAGATCATGGCATCTGGTCCCATCACTTCATGGGAAATAGATGGGGAAACAGTGGAAACAGTGTCAGACTTTATTTTTGGGGGGCTCCAAAATCACTGCAGATGGTGATTGCAGCCATGAAATTAAAAGACGCTTACTCCTTGGAAAGAAGGTTATGACCAACCTAGATAGCATATTCAAAAGCAGAGACATTACTTTGCCAACAAAGTCCGTCTAGTCAAGGCTGTGATTTTCCAGTGGTCATGTGTGGATGTGAGAGTTGGACTGTGAAGAAAGCTGAGCGCCGAAGAATTGATGCTTTTGAGCTGTCGTGTTGGAGAAGACTCTTGAGCGTCCCCTGGACCGCAAGGAGATCCAACCAGTCCATTCTAAAGGAGATCAGCCCTGGGTGTTCATTGGAAGGACTGATGCTGAAGCTGAAACTCCAATACTTTGGCTACCTCATGCGAAGAGTTGACTCATTGGAAAAGACTCTGATGCTGGGAGGGATTGGGGGCAGGAGGAGAAGGGGACGACCGAGGATGAGATGGCTGGATGGCATCACGGACTCGATGGACGTGAGTCTGAGTGAACTCCAGGAGATGGTGATGGACAGGGAGGCCTGGCGTGCTGCGATTCATGGGGTCACAGAGTTGGACACGACAGAGCGGCTTAACTGGACTGAACGGAAGCTTATCCTCGTATTATAGAAACACTGCCTTGTGGAATGTTGGTTTCCTGTACTCCGTCGTGTGACTGCACTGTGTATGAGTCTGTACACACTGGGTTGGTCACAGAGTTCGC
Organism: Budorcas taxicolor; assembly: GCF_023091745.1. NCBI lineage: Eukaryota > Metazoa > Chordata > Mammalia > Artiodactyla > Bovidae > Budorcas > Budorcas taxicolor. The sequence goes on along the minus strand of NC_068913.1, from coordinate 120,923,163 downwards.
CCAGTTTTCTGCATAGCGTCATATGTGTGTGTGTGTGTGCGGTCACTCAGTCATGCCTGACTCTCTGCGACCTCACACACTGCAGCCCACCAGGCTCCTCTGTCCATAGGGTTTTCCAAGCAAGAATACTGGAGTGGGTTGCCATTTCCTCCTCCAGGGGATCTTCCCAACCCAGGGATCAAACCCGTCTCCTGCATTGTAGGTGGATTCTTTACCACTGAGCCACAGGGGAAGCCCGTATAAATGCATATATATTTGTTTATTGAAAAACAACTTTTTAAAGGAACAATGAAAGATTTGCAAAAAATGCTGACGATAGCACAGAGGATTCTCATATAATGCACACCCAGTTTCTTTTCTTATGAAATCTTATATTAGCACATATATTTGTTGTAATTAATGAACCAATATTGATACATGTGTGTGGGAATGTGTGGTCGCTTCAGTCATGTCTGACTTTCTGTGGCTGTGTGGACCGTAGCCCTCCCGGCTCCTGTGTCCACAGGATTCTCCAGGCAAGAATACTGGAGTGCATAGACATGCCCTCCTCCAGGGGGTCTTCCCGACCCAGGGATGAAACCCACGTCTCTGATGTCTCCTCCATTGGCAGGTGGGTTGTTCACCACTCATGTCAGCTGGGAAGCCCAGTGTTGACACACTGCTGTTAGCTGAACCTCACATCTCATGTAGCTTCCCCTAGTTTTTCTCGTGTCCTCTTTGTGCTCCAGGAGCCCTTCCAGCTCCAGGCACAGTAGCCGTCATGGCTCCTGAGGCTCCCTTGGCTGTGACCTTTCCTGAGACCCCCTTGGTTTTCGGTGACCTTGACAGTTTTGAGGAGTGTTGCTCAGGTGTTTTGCAGACTGTCCCTCAGTTTGGCTTTGTTGACAGTTTTTCATGGTCACACTGGGCTATGGGTGTCTGGAAGGAGGACCACTGGAAGGAGGGCCACAGAGGCAGACACTGTCCCTGTCTCGACACATTGCACTGAGGGTGCGCACGAGCAAGAGGACCCTCCCGGTCGACGCTGACCTTGCTCTCCTGGCTGAGCTGTGTCTGCTAGGTGTCTGTGTGTAAAGTGACTCTCTCCTCTGTTTCCACACTGTTCCCTTTGGAAGGAAGTCACTGTGTACGGCTCCCATCTAATGACTGGGGTTATGTTGCACATTCTTTGGAATTCTGCACAGGAGCTTTGTCTCTTTTTATCATTTATTTATTCACTGATTCCTTTTATACTTTGGTTAATAATCTTGTACTACTTTATTTTTTCTGCTAAAAATTTCCAGCTTTTGGTCATTGGGAGCTCCTTCAGTTGGCTCTCCCTGAATACTCCCATCTATATGGCTTTTAAAAAAATGTATTTATGTATTTATTAATTTCTGGCTGTGTGGGTCTCTTACTGTGTTCAGGCTTTTCCTGGTTGCAGTGGGCGGGCTGCTCTCTCATGGAGTGCAGGCGTCTCTCTGCTGCAGCTTCTCCTGCTGCAGGTCAGGGACTCTGGACTCACAGCTCCAGTCACTGCTGTCTGTGGGCTCAGCAGCTGTGGTGCGTGGGCTAAGTTTCCCCGAGCCACATGGAATCATCTCAGACCAGGGAGCAAAGCTGTGTCCCCTGCAAGGGCAGGTGAATTCTTATCCAGTAGACCTCAGTGGACTTTAACAGGCCATGTAGAGTCAGCTGTGCACGATTTCACAATATATAGAGACGTCTCAGTGCTCTAAAATTACTCCGTGCTTCAGCTAGTCAGCCCTGTCACCCTGGGCCCCTGGCAACCACTGATTTTTTTCCTGTCTCTGTAGTTGTGCCTTTTCCAAAAGTCCCAGACTGGCTTCGTTCACTTACGGATGATTTCTCCTAAATGCTGCACTAACAACCCTGGTCTGCGCGGGGGCACAGTGCAGGGCTCCTGCCCACATGCTCGTGCTGACCCTCTGGGGCCAAAGGGACATGATGCTCGAGCGGAAACGTTCAGGAGATCCACGGGTCACCCGCAGGGCAGGGCTGTGGAAGTTTCCCCTTCTCTTCAGCAAGGCCTGTGGACTGTCTGCTGGGGTATATCCAGGGGACAAGGGTACCCGCCTCTCCGGAGGGTCTTCCACGCGGCTCCAAGGTGCACAGTCTAGAAAAACTGGAGGGAGAAACAGTTCTGTGGTCCGCAGGTCTCTCCTACTTCTGGCTGCCACGTCATTGATGTAATCCCATGTACATGCCTCAGAGGGTCGCCTGCGTCCAGTCGCTTAAGTGGAACCACAAAACCCGCGCTGCTCTCTAGGGACAGGGCGAGGCTGGGGACACCAGCCCTGGGGACGGGCCCCGCCACGGTCTTGCCAATCCGGACACATCCGTTCTCCCCACTGCCTCTCTGTTGCAGGAGAGGGAGGAGGAGGAGAAGGCCTGGAGGGGGTCAGGAGGGAGGGGGTTCCATGGCGATTTGCCCCTTGAAAGAGGGTGGAGAGTTGTAGCCGTCAGGAATAAAGTTAACCTGGCATTTTTCCTGGCCCCGAGTCCCAGCCAACTCTTCTCAGCCTTTTGATTCCAGAAAACAAAACAAAACAAAACTGACAATGGCGCATCAGTTGCGGACGTTGCGCTGCTGAGATTCTCCGCGAGCTACAGACGGTCGTGCATCTGAGACGAGGCTGCTGTGGGAGGGGCCGTCAGATGGCAGAGCGCGGTTCTCAAGGCTCCGCCCTGTGCCGCGAGCAGGACCCGGGCAGGACCGAGCAGGACCCGGGCAGGACCTGAGCAGGACCGAGCAGCACCAAGCAGCACTGAGCAGGACCCGAGCAGGACCGAGCAGCACCGAGCAGCACTGAGCAGGACCCGAGCAGCACCGAGCAGGACCGAGCAGGACCCGAGCAGCACCGAGCAGGACCTGAGCAGGACCCGAGCAGCACGGAGCAGGACCTGAGCAGGACCTGAGCAGGACCCGAGCAGGACCGAGCAGCACCGAGCAGGACCGAGCAGGACCCGAGCAGCACCGAGCAGGACCCGAGTAGGACCTGAGCAGCACCGAGCAGGACCGAGCAGGACCCGGGCAGGACCGAGCAGGACCGAGCAGCACTGAGCAGGACCCGAGCAGCACCGAGCAGGACCTGAGCAGCACTGAGCAGGACCGAGCAGGACTGAGCAGCACCGAGCAGCACCGAGCAGGACCCAAGCAGCAAGGAGCAGGACCTGAGCAGGACCGAGCAAGACCGAGCAGCACTGAGCAGGACCCGAGCAGCACCGAGCAGGACCGAGCAGCACCGAGCAGGACCCGAGCAGCACCGAGCAGGACTGAGCAGCACCGAGCAGCACCGAGCAGCACCGAGCGGGACCCGGCCCTCCCTCGTCAGCTCCGCGGCTCTGGGGTCGCGCTCGCCTGCTCCGAGCCGTCTTCGTGCCCTTTCTGATGGCCTTTCTAACTCACCTCTGACCTCCTCGCGGCTGCCTCTCCTCTTCTCCTCCTCATTCCTAAGAACGTGGCTGTTTCTCCCAGAGGGAATTCTAGGTTTTCGTCAAGTGGGAGAATTTCTGACGTCTGTGAGCTGCTTTACTGTTACAATAGGAAAGAGAGAGCGGGGCTACAAGGGGGTGACAGTGGCTGTGAGAGGGGCAGAGCTTCCTTCTTGTGATGGAATCTTTGAGAAGATAAAATAGGCTTATTCTGCGCTTGTGAGAATGAGAAAGGGGGCTGAGGGAGTGAGGTTTTCACGGGGCGAGAGTTTGAGAAGAGGCTCCCTCATTCACACGCGTTTAGTTTCTCGCTGCTGAACCTCTGCTGTGGGTTAAGTGGGCACCTGGGACGTCAAAGTTATTCTCTGTCTTGGGGCCACCAGGGACCCAAGCAGGAGAGGCCAAGATGCACGGTCATAAAGCTGGGAGCATCAAGTGTTCCCTCTGAGAACCAGGCCCAGAGGGATGTCCCCAAGCGTTCACAAGACATGGCACGTTTTCCAGCCTGTCCTCGACACTTTGTGGACAGAGGCCCTGAAACATTCCCAGGTGGGGTCACCATCCCCAAAGCAAGGTTTGCAGCACGCTTCTTGCAGCGGCTTCTGGGGACGAGCCTCTGTATTTCACTCGTGTTTGTCTGTATTTTTTAATTTAAGGCCCGTAAAGGACCTTGAATGAACGCTTGCTGAGTGAAACTGCAGTTTGAGAGGGCTGAGCTGCTCACGGCCCTGCACGAGGCGTGGAGCAAAGTGGTCGTGCCAACGCCCCGCGCTTCTCCGGTGCAGACCTACAGGCAGAGGTGCTCTCCCGCCCGTGCCCAGCAGGGCCTCCGGCCAGCCTGCCAGTGCGGGACAGAGGCGGGGCTCAGTGCCCTGTCTCTGCCGCGCCGCCCGTGAGCTCGTGCCTGGGGAATGCCGGCTGGCGGCTTGCCCTCTTCTAGAGCGTATTGTCAGCAGAACCCATATCAGAGATGTCAGTGAGGCCGTGGAGACTGAAACGGGGTGAGGAGTCTCGAGAGTGGATTCCTCCTAATTCCATGGGGGAATGTGCGCAGTTCTGGTCCTGCTCTCTGCGATGACGCTCAACTTTGGTTCTCCATCACCTCGACTTTTTCGGCTGTGCCATGCAGCATGTGGGTTCTTCCCTGATGAGGGATCAAACCTGTGTCCCCTGTGATGGGAGTGTGGAGGCTTAACCACTGCACTGCCGGGGAAGCCCCATCTTGGCCTGTTAACTCTGGTCTGTAGAAGGGGAATGGTGAGGATGCCGGCTCCTTGACCTGAATCGCAGCACTGACTCGCAGTTCCTGCGCCTCCTGTGGGGCAGGGTTTGGGGGCCCGTGGCTCGTTGCCTGTGGTCTCCCCCTCCTCTGGAGGAAGAGTCCGCGGTCCTGCTCGCGGGGTCAAAGAGCTGCGGCAAGCGCAGAAGGCTCGTGTGGGCATTTGGGGCAGTTTTTTCACCAAAGACGCTGGTGGTTAGACCACTCTGGACATGGTCCCGCATCCAGTGCAGGACTTGGCTCGACCCTGGCGGTCTGAGACGTAGATACAGCTGGGAAGGACTGACCTGCTTATTAGATCTGTACAGGACTCCCATCTGGGAGGGCTGGAGAGAGGCTGGAATTGCACAGATAGACTCCAGACTTAGGCTGCGGCTTCGGCAAGACTGCATTTCCACGAGAATGGGGACAGTCAGTTCTTGGTGTCCAGAGGCCAGTGCTGGGAACGGTACAGGATGGGCCAGCTGAGTGACTCAGCTGCAAGTGTGAAAAGAAAACGGATTGTGTTCTAAGTGAGCTTAGAGCCCACGGTGTCAGGGCCCCCAGAACGGCCCACGGGTTCCTGGGTGACGGTGTCCAGGCCTGGGGGCATGGGGTTGCCCCGTGTGAGCTGTGCTGGGGACACAAGCCCACTTGGCTGAGGCGAGGCCAGCCGGTGCCCCCTCCCACCCTGAGCAGGGCGGTGGGGAGGGAGGCCCCGAGGAGCTCCCTGGGTTGGCTGCACCCCTGGATAGGTCCTGGAGCTGTCTTGTCTTGGTTCCTGCCCATCTTTTAAGCCCAATTTCTAACCTCCTAGTCCTAGAGCAGCCTGCTTCCCTTCTAAGGGGCTGGGCCACCTAAGTTTTCTGTTAATAATGGTGTAGCTCAGTTGGTAAAGAATCCACCTGCAATGCAGGAGACCTGAGTTCAATCCCTGGGTTGGGGAGATTCTCTGGAGAGGGATAAGCTACCCACTCCAGTATTCTTGGGCTTCCCTTGTGGCTCAGCTGGAAAAGAATCTGCCCACAATGCGGGAGACCTGGGTTGGATCCCTGGGTTGGGAAGATCCCCTGGAGAAGGCGAAGGCTACCCACTCCAGTATTCTGGCCTGGAGAATTCCACGGACTGTATAGTCCATGGGGTTGCAAAGTTGGACACAACTGAGTGACTTTCACACATTCAGGCCACAGCATCTGTCACAGGTGTTGTGCTCAGCTGCTGTAGGGCAGCACGGCCGCAGGAGGTGGGAGCAGGCGGGTGGGCTGGTCCCAAGAGGATCTGGCCTGCAGCAGCCTGTGGCCGTGGCCTGCACACCCCGGGGAGCCTGCAGTGCCCCCTCTTGGGCCCGGGCACTGATGGGTGCAGGTGACAGGGCGGGCGGGTTGGAACCAGGGCCCGCGGCGGCCTGTTGCACAGTTGTCTTGTTTCAAGAGAGAAGCTTTGCTCTGCGCAATGCTCAGAATCACAAGGTCAGTAAAGGAAGTACCCAGCAGATAAAGTCACACTGCGCAGAATAGAATGCTTGAAATACTTGCAGCTGTCCCAACACGAAGCTCCCCCTCATCATGGATGATGTCTGCTGGGCTGGGGGCCTTGTCCGGCGGCGAGGCTTGCTTGGGAGGCTGTGGCTCCTCCAGCGTGAGACCCTCTCTGGGGGCATCACTTGGGTCGTCTCTTTTCAGCGCTCAGTTCTGCTGCCTCCTGAGACGCAGAGCAGCTGTGTGCTCGAGCTGCTCCTCTATGCCGTCGGGGCGAGAAAGCCAGCAGTGCCCGGCAGACCTGTTCTCCAGGACTCCTGCCTCCCAGACATTGGCGGGAGGGTTTGGAAGAGCCAGCGCCAGCCTCCCGGACGTCCCTCGTGATAAGGAGGTGCCTTGTGTGGCCGGGGGCCGGATTCCCGGCCGAGGGCGCTGTGCTCACGCCCTCAGTGAGCCTGGCCATCTCGTGCGGGCCTGGGGGCACCACGTGTGGGGGCCTGAGCCGAGGGAGCGTCTGCTGGCCCCCCAGCGGGCGCAGTGCTCAGATCTCAGGGGTGCTAGGCAGCGTGGCATTCGGTTGACTGTGGCGGAGGCCAGGAGAGGACTGGAGAGGAGCCTAACTGAACCCCGAGAGAGGAGGAAGGAGACAGCTTCTCTCAGCTCGCAGCCCCGCCTGAACGGGGCTCAGCGAGCTGGACGCTGCATGCTCGCCTCACTGCAGCGCCGTCTTCAGTTCTTCTTCTTTGTTCCGCCGTGTCAGCTGGTCCTGCACTGGACAGCAGGCTGCAGGAGACGAAAGATGCAGGAATGCAACGTCAGGAGTACGGAAGCCACCCCCCAGACACCCTTCCTCGACCCCCAGCTCGTCCTCCTGGTGTGTCTGTGTCCCCAGCGTGGCGGGCATCTGTGCGGGAGGGACCTGCGGTGACAGTCGTCTCATCTGCGTTTCCGCGTTGGCATGAAGACCACACTCAGCGCCCTGTGTCCCTCCTGGACAAGCACTCATATGTAGCAAACTTTTTTTTTAGCGTTCATTTCTTTGACTGTCGGGTCTCCGTTGCAGCATGTAGGACCCTCACTGCGGCATGCAGGACCTTTTGTTGAGGCCCGAGGGCTCAGCTCCCCTGGGGCATGTGGAGTCTTACCTCCCCAACCCAGGATCAGACCTGTGTCCCCTGCACTGGAAGGCAGATTCTTAACCACTCACCCATCAGGGAAATGCCAAATGTTCTTTCTTATCTCATCATTTCAAAACTGAATTAAAAAATTATCTGAAGTAGACATCTGATGGTTTTGAGTTCATAGTGTAAGAATTCTAAACATCAGGCCTGGGATCGGTTCTCGCCTTTTTAATCCTGATTAAATTAAAATATATGTTTAAATATAGATCTGTCTTAAAATTGAACTTAAGATACTCATAAACAATAAATGATCTATGACTTTTCTTTCATAGCTCTTACATGGTAATTTGAATAAGGCATGTCCCTTGGCGTATGGGAAAATACAGAATTTGGATCCAAAGAATACACCATAAAGAGTTTGTTACATTTACTCTATAATACAATCCTTAGTAACACAGTATTCATTGAAAACATCCAATGAAGGGGAGGGGTGGGGGGCGTGGGGGAATGGGGACATGTAATGCCTGTGGCTGACTCATGTTGACGTGAGGCAGAGCCCAACACAACACTGGAAAGCCATTATCCTGGATTCAAAATAGAAAAATTAAAAATGTAGTAGGCTGATTCAAAATTTTAAAGTGAAATCATTTCTACATGCGATGCCATTGCTTCTTGTTGGAAATGAAGAAACTTGGGATCCGCCCCTGGCCTCTGGAGTCAGCGTGGCGTTTTACCAGGACCCTGGATGATTCACAGGCACAGAGGCTTGAGAACCGTGTGTTCTATCATGTGAGGATGACAAAATGAGATAGATTTCCTGAGGAGGGTCCTGGAGTTTATACGACTGTGCGGGGCCTGTACGTGGTGGAATCGCTGGCCTGGTCTTCCCCCCTCACCGCAGCCGGAGCGCAGCCAGCAGCCCTGCGGGGCTGGCCCTGCGCCCGCTGCATCTGTCTCTGGCAGCTGCTGTCCCCTCCATGCCGCTCCTTCACGGGGAGCTGCTGCCCTTGGCCTGGCTCATGACTGCGAGCCGGGGGTCTCTGGGTTCCCGTTCTTCCTCCTAACGCAGCGGCTATTTGTACCCTCAGTATCTGACATTCAAGGCTCTTTCTTAAATATTTTTTTCCCAAAGCTTTGCTTTACTTTTGTGTCTATGCAAACAAGCTTAAAAATGCTTTCTAAATCCAAAAGAATAAATCAGCAAATATCCATTTTTTGGAAGATACTATTGTGTTTCAGAAAACCTGTCTGAGGACAGAAAGCTAGGAGACACTCACAGTACCACTCAGAACTCACCTCGTCCTGGTGAAGCGGGCGTGTGGAGCTGAACTTACTGCCCTCGGTGTGCCTTGCCCGCCGCGCAGCTGGCCACCCAGGTCTGCCGCAGGGAGAGGCCTGCACGGCCCTCGCAGAGCCTGGCCTGTCCGCCTGTGAGGGGAAGGAGCCGGTGGACGGGTAGGGGAGGGGGCGTGCCGGCCGTGAGAGCAGGCCTGCCTCTGCGGCTCCTCCCAGCCGTCGTGGGCGGCCCCCATCTCCCCTTCCCCTCCCACTCCCCCCTCCCGCCCCCCCGCCCCCCCCCCCCCTGCAGAGTCTTGTTCCAAGAGAAGGGGGTGCTTATGTGGAAGTGGTTTTCTGCTCCTGCCTGGATACCCTGCCCTGAAACACGTTTTTGCTTTTGATCTGATGGAAACATCCAGAAGCAGTGCAGTGGGTGCAGGGGCGCCTGTGTGGGGTCTGTGCCTGGGGTTGAGACGGGGAGAAGACAGGGCAGAGCCGGCCTTGCGCTTCCGCTTGGAATATTACGGATGAAGATGGCTTTCGAGAGGGCATCTCTTCATCCTCACACCTTCTCTGCCGATGGAGTTCCTAGAAAAGGATGCAGGGCAATTCACAGAACTTTAGGGCTTCAAGCCCTTAGTGTTTCCACGAGAGACATGGCGACAAAGTGGCGTTTAGGCTCTGGCATTGAAGCCACATTGATAAGGGGAGACTGCTACCCAAGGTGTGTGGACTCCTGAAGGTTAGGGGGAGTGGGCAGACATAGCATCCCTGCCGGGGTGTGGCCGTGTGTCAGGGGGCGTGGGTGTGTGCCGGGGGGCGTGGCCATGCCCTGAGGGCGGGGCTGTGGGCAGGGGCGTGGCCGTGTGCCCGGGGGCGTGGCCGTGCCCTGAGGGCGGGGCTATGGGCAGGGGCGTGGCCATGCGCCCGGGGGCGTGGCCGTGCCCTGAGGGCGGGGCTGTGGGCAGGGGCGTGGCCATGCACCCGGGGGCGTGGCCGTGCCCTGAGGGCGGGGCTATGGGCAGGGGCGTGGCCGTGTGCCTGGGGGCGTGGCCGTGCCCTGAGGGCGGGGCTGTGGGCAGGGGCGTGGCCGTGCGCCTGGGGGCGTGGCCGTGCCCTGAGGGCGGGGCTATGGGCAGGGGCGTGGCCGTGTGCCTGGGGGCGTGGCCGTGCCCTGAGGGCGGGGCTATGGGCAGGGGCGTGGCCGTGTGCCTGGGGGCGTGGCCGTGCCCTGAGGGCGGGGCTGTGGGCAGGGGCGTGGCCATGGGCCCGGGGGCGTGGCCGTGCCCTGAGGGCGGGGCTATGGGCAGGGGCGTGGCCGTGTGCCTGGGGGCGGGGCCGTGCCCTGAGGGCGGGGCTGTGGGCAGGACCGTGGCTGTGCTGGGGGCGTGGCCGTGTGGGCAGGGGCCTGGGACTGTGTTGGAGCAGGGTCACTGTGCTGGGGGCGTCTGCAAGTGAGGGACAGGCAGGTTTCTGTCCTGCCGTCTTAGAGTGTGTAGGCTGTCATGTCTGCCGCATTCCTCCGCCAGCGCCGCTACAGCTGTGGTGAAAACACCTCCTCAGACGCTGTGGCTGAGGGGTTGAGTGCCTGTCCCGAGAGGCCGGCGTTCGCGCTCGCAGGACTCTGTGCGCCCCGTGTGAGCCCCTGGGCTGCACCGGTACCGCCCTCCACCTGGGGACCGGGGGTAACTGCTCAGCGGAGAGGGTGGGCGCATGAGTGCAGGCAGCTGCCGCGGGCCTCAGGACGACAGGCCTGGGCCGATGTCCAGGTGACGGCGCTGATCCTGCCCGGCTGACGGCCGCTTCCTGTGTCAGACGCGAGCTCCGTTCCGCCGGGATTGACAGGCGTTCTACGAGGCGGGTCAGTGCTGGCCCACAGCCGTCTGTGGTCCCTGCGGCCATCTCTCGGGGGGGCTGAGGCTGGACCTCCCCTGCGGCCGTGGAGGACGCGCCCACCACACAGGCCCAGCGCATCTGCTTCTTGCTCTCCAGGGTGGTCCCCGCACCGCGAGCCCGGCAGCCACGGAGAGAGAGGGGTCCATTGGCGCCGGCCCACCAGGCCCTGCCCTGGACCTCTGCCCTCAGCAAGGGCCCCTCCCGCTGCCCAGTGGCTGGTCAGACATGGTGCGGGGGCGTCCGGCCTCTGGAGGAGGGTGGGTGCTCATGGGGTGAGGGGGGACGTGCTGCACCGAGCGCCTCGTGCCGCTGTGTCGGTGCCCGGCTCTGAACAGCGGGAGCGACCAGCGGGCTGAGTCTCAGGCCGAGTGTGGATGCCTCAGGTCAGGGAGGGAGGCTTTGGAGAGTTCTTGTCCAGCTACTTCATGAGCGGGGGAGTGCTCCTCACAGCCAGCTCTGCTGGTTTACCCAGCACCTACCCTGCCCCCGGGAGGGCCTGGACTGCCTGCCACCTGCGCAGGCATCACGAGGGACCGGGGACCTGTGCCCAGCTCTGCTCCGATGGGCCCCGGGACCCATCCCGAGAGCCCCCCAGCCTGCGAGCACTGTGCTGGGGGCTCCTGCCTGCTCCCCGCTGGGGTTCAGTTGCTCACAGTTTGGTTCAGGCATGAAGCGTCATTTACAGAGGCCACACGTGTGTACAGCTTCTAGGCTGCTGCTGTTTCGATGTTTACAGCCGAGGAGCAGCTCCTGGAAAAGAAAAATGGCCCAGATGAGTGGAGAAAAAGTGAAAGACTTACCAGTCAACATCAACACCAAAACCGGAAAAACACCAACCAAACCCGCATCCCAAACAGCCGTCTGCCCAGCGGCTGGGTTTCCTTGTGCCCGGGGCGGGCCTGCTCCTGGCTGTCCTCCTCTTGTTCCCTGTGGTTTCCCCAGTGTCCGCTCTCAGACGTGCCTCAGCCCGGCCTCCTGGCACCCGGTGCGTGGGTGGGCTTTGTCGTGCCTTCCCTGGTCTGCAGGGCACTGATGGCCCTGAGTCCAGGAACACCAGCGGCCCTCTCCGAGTGACCTCCCGTCCTCCCTGCCGGATCAGGAGCTGCTCCCGGGGCGCTGGCCTGGGGGCAGAGCCACTGCGGGGGTGTCGCCATGGGGGTGTGGCAGAGGGCCCCCAAGGGTGTCAGTGCCTGCCCTCTGTGCCCCTCCCTCCAGCCCTCTGCCCCCCCCCCCCCCCGGGGGGCTGGTCACCGGTGGAATAACGCGCAGACTGCTCTCCTCCCCCAGGTCTGCCCCCTGCACAAGGGAGAGAAGGGCCGCAGGGCGGGGGCAGCTTGAGGAGTCCGGCTGAGGTCTGGACCTGCCTCCACCAGTGAAAGTTGCGTGGCCTTACTTGCTCCGGGAGCTGTGGTGAGCACACACCCTTTTCCCTGGAAAGGCGTGGAGTTGTGGGGAGGAGCATGTTTGGGGCAGAGACAAATTGGGCTTCTGTACACGGGTGATTATTCTTTTTGGGTCCTGGTTTCCTCATCTGTAAAACGGGAACAGCGAAGCAGTGTTGTCGTAGGACCAGGTCACTGCGCCCGCCCGACGCGGGGCCGGGTCACGGCGCTCATCCAACGTGGGGCCGGGTCACAGGGCTCACCTGACGCGGGGCTGGCTCGCGGCACTCATCGGACGGCAGCTGGGAACAAACTAAACGAGGTATTGAGAGGGCCGCACAATGTCGTTCACCCAGGGGAAGGGACAGGCGATGGAGAAACGGAAGGCCCACGTGTGAGGAGACATTCTGGGGAGAACTGCCGCTGGGAATCGCGACATACTTGTTATCAGCACGCTCCACGTCGCCCTGTGCCAGGCGATGTCGCTGTGGTTTTCTTTGGCTGCGATAGAAACCGCTCTTGGCTGAGGAGCGAGATCAGTTCCCAGCTTGACAAAGCTGGGTGTGAATGTCGTGGCTTCTGAGGCTCTTCCTGTTGCCTTGTAGATGGCCCATTGTTGCTGCCCCCGTTCTTGTTCCGTGTGAGAGGGAGACTGTTCCTTCTGGTGAGATGATTTGTTTCGCGTTCATTTTTTCCTTACATTTTTCAGTCATAAAGCCCCTGTGTTATGTCAGTGAGTGTTTATGCCCACCTCGGCACTTTTAGAAGCCCTGGGGGAGGGGAGCAAGCTGTTTTGATTCGGGCTGGGTGAGAAGGCCAGGCTGGGAGGTGACGGGCTGGGGCAGAGGGGCCGGAGTTGGGGGGCCGGGCCTGGGGGCTCCCTTGCAGGGCCCGTTGGGCTGGGGGTGCTGCAGTGGAGAGGACAGGTCGGGGCCGGTGGGGGTGAGTCCCCGGCCAGCAGTGTGACGGGGTCCAGCTCACACAGGACAAAACCCTTCCCAAATGCCTGTGGGAGTGAGCGGGTGTGAGAGGCAGGGCTGGCCCCACCTGGGAGAGCAGGTCGATCGCAGTTCTGATGAGAGCAGCAGGAGGCAGAGCAGGATGGCCACGAGGCCCCACTCAGTGTTCAGAGGGAGCGAAGGAGGGTGTTGCACTGAAGCTCTGTGTGTGTGTGCGCGCGCGCGTGTCTCCTGCATGCTCACGTGCACGTGAGCTCTGAAGCCAAGGGAAATCTGTGGCTGTCAGGAGTCAGGGGACTGTGCTCACACCGCCTCCATGGACGGGGGTGTCAGGGGACTGTGCTCACACGGCCCATGCTTCAGGGACAGGGTGGCCCGCATCCTTACAGTGAGCCAGCCTGGGCTTTCTTCCCAGATTTACCTCTGGCCCTGGTGAGTGGAGGCCGGGGGGTATGCAGGCCTTGGCCAGGAGTGTGTCTGAACCAAGCTCTGGCAGACAAAGCTCTCTGTCTCTCCTGCTGATGTACGGCTTGTATTTAGAATGGAGTATGGTCTTTCTTAATTCTAGCACAAGTATCAACACAAGTACATTAGTGGTCAAATCAGTGAGTATCCTGGCTGGGAGAGATGTGCTCTGGCTGTGAGAACCAAGAAACGTTGAGGTCTCTGCCACGCGTTTTCTCCAGCCCCCTGGCATGGACCAAGCCGGGTGAACACTGAGCAGGTCTTTGTTCCGGGGCTGGTGATCGAGTGAATTGTGAGGCACATCCTATCCACACCTGGCTGTCAGCAGGAGGCAGGCAGGCTGGGGAGTGAATACAGCGTCTCCCTGCTGTCTGCTCTGGCAGCGCCACCTGCCACTCATACACGACACACTCAGCTCTCACTGTGAGCGAGTCTCTGGCCCCAGTGGGCGCCTGCCCTCGCCCCTGCACCCTGCCTTCCTTGAGGTCTTCTGTGGGCAAGGGAATGCACTGCCATCATCCCAGGCAGTAACGGAGAGGGGCCGCCCTGCGGGCCCGAGCCCCAGGAACCTCCAAGGCCCTCAGCAGCGGCTCCCGGTGGTTGGCCAAGGCTTCTCCCTCTGGGTCATTGAGCAGTGGCTCCCGGTGGTCGGCCGAGGCCTTCTCCCTCTGGCCCTCAGCAGTGGCTCCTGGTGGTCGGCCAAGGCTTCTCCCTCTGGCCCTCAGCAGCGGCTCCTGGTGGTCGGCCGAGGCTTCTCCCTCTGGGTCATTGAGCAGCGGCTCCTGGTGGTCGGCTGAGGCCTTCTCCCTCTGGCCCTCAGCAGCGGCTCCTGGTGGTCGGCCGAGGCTTCTCCCTCTGGCCCTCAGCAGCGGCTCCTGGTGGTCGGCCGAGGCTTCTCCCTCTGGGTCATTGAGCAGCGGCTCCTGGTGGTCGGCCGAGGCTTCTCCCTCTGGGTCATTGAGCAGTGGCTCCTGGTGCTCGGCCGAGGCCTTCTCCCTCTGGGTCATTGAGCAGCGGCTCCTGGTGGTCGGCCGAGGCCTTCTCCCTCTGGCCCTCAGCAGTGGCTCCTGGTGGTCGGCCGAGGCCTTCTCCCTCTGAGTCATTGAGCAGCGGCTCCTGGTGGTCGGCCGAGGCCTTCTCCCTCTGGCCCTCAGCAGCGGCTCCTGGTGGTTGGCCGAGGCTTCTCCCTCTGGGTCATTGAGCAGCGGCTCCTGGTGGTCGGCCGAGGCCTTCTCCCTCTGGGTCATTGAGCAGCAGCTCCTGGAGGTCGGCCGAGGCGTTCTCCCTCTGGCCCTCAGCAGCGGCTCCTGGTGGTCGGCCGAGGCTTCTCCCTCTGGCCCTCAGCAGTGGCTCCTGGTAGTCGGCCGAGGCCTTCTCCCTCTGGGTCATTGAGCAGCGGCTCCTGGTGGTCGGCTGAGGCCTTCTCCCTCTGGCCCTCAGCAGCGGCTCCTGGTGGTCGGCCGAGGCTTCTCCCTCTGGCCCTCAGCAGCGGCTCCTGGTGGTCGGCCGAGGCTTCTCCCTCTGGGTCATTGAGCAGCGGCTCCTGGTGGTCGGCCGAGGCTTCTCCCTCTGGGTCATTGAGCAGTGGCTCCTGGTGGTCGGCCGAGGCCTTCTCCCTCTGGGTCATTGAGCAGCGGCTCCTGGTGGTCGGCCGAGGCCTTCTCCCTCTGGCCCTCAGCAGTGGCTCCTGGTGGTCGGCCGAGGCCTTCTCCCTCTGAGTCATTGAGCAGCGGCTCCTGGTGGTCGGCCGAGGCCTTCTCCCTCTGGCCCTCAGCAGCGGCTCCTGGTGGTTGGCCGAGGCTTCTCCCTCTGGGTCATTGAGCAGCGGCTCCTGGTGGTCGGCTGAGGCCTTCTCCCTCTGGGTCATTGAGCAGCAGCTCCTGGAGGTCGGCCGAGGCGTTCTCCCTCTGGCCCTCAGCAGCGGCTCCTGGTGGTCGGCCGAGGCTTCTCCCTCTGGCCCTCAGCAGTGGCTCCTGGTAGTCGGCCGAGGCCTTCTCCCTCTGGGTCATTGAGCAGCGGCTCCTGGTGGTCGGCCGAGGCTTCTCCCTCTGGCCCTCAGCAGTGGCTCCTGGTAGTCGGCCGAGGCCTTCTCCCTCTGGGTCATTGAGCAGCGGCTCCTGGTGGTCGGCCGAGGCCTTCTCCCTCTGGCCCTCAGCAGCGGCTCCTGGTGGTCGGCCGAGGCCTTCTCCCTCTGGGTCATTGAGCAGCGGCTCCTGGTGGTCGGCCGAGGCTTCTCCCTCTGGCCCTCAGCAGTGGCTCCTGGTAGTCGGCCGAGGCCTTCTCCCTCTGGGTCATTGCGCAGCGGCTCCTGGTGGTCGGCCGAGGCCTTCTCCCTCTGGCCCTCAGCAGCGGCTCCTGGTGGTCGGCCGAGGCCTTCTCCCTCTGGGTCAT